>NC_092172.1:15554220-16754220 GCF_045791955.1 Oncorhynchus clarkii lewisi | reverse complement strand
AGCTCACCATGCATTTTACATAGCTTTTCTCTGTCAAGCCATTTATTGAAAAACTACCGCTGTCTGTGCTGTCTTTGCACAGAAAGCCCCATGTTGGATTGATTTCCTCATCTTGTGTTAGGGCGCAGGAATTTACAGTTGAAAAGGACAGGTCGATCATGTCCTTTGGATATTGCAAGGCAGCCTTTCAGAGCCAGGATACTTGAAATGCATAAATTCATGAATGGCAGACAAAAATGGAATGGTAGGAAAAGAGAGAGAGAAAAAAGGTATTTTGCAGATAATCACTAAGAGTATGTTTTTGCTTGAGGCACAGAAAGTGAGAGGGCGGAAGACCCTGAGAGATATGCTGAGTAAAGGAGGAAGACCCTGAGAGATATGCAGAGAAAAGGAGGAAGACCCTGAGAGATATGCTGAGTAAAGGAGGAAGAGAAGGAGAAAGGCAGAGATATTAGTTGAGAGA
This sequence comes from Oncorhynchus clarkii lewisi, assembly GCF_045791955.1. Classification (NCBI taxonomy): domain Eukaryota; kingdom Metazoa; phylum Chordata; class Actinopteri; order Salmoniformes; family Salmonidae; genus Oncorhynchus; species Oncorhynchus clarkii. The sequence continues at coordinate 16,753,757 of NC_092172.1, read as the reverse complement.
CGAGGAGAGAGAGGATAAGTGCAGAGGCGTTCGGGTACGGCTTGTTGCTGCTGTAGGAAGAACAGACACCTGCAGAGCTTCAGGGCCTGTGGTCCATTGTGGGATGCTTTGTGTGGAGGGGCTATTTGCAAACAGAGAACCACACGGTAACACCCTTTACACACACACTGACACACACCAACACAAAAACACACACACACTGAACTAAGCAAACCTCACACTGATCTCACCCTCATCTTCCTTTGGCTATCTGTCAAGGGTCCATGACACACCATTCTCACAAGGCTTGTCTCAATGGGGAACCAGCATTTACAGAAAGCCAAGTTCAATTCAGACTTAATAGAACAAATGCTGAAATGCATGTTGTATGCCTTTATGTCATGTCATCCAGTAAATACAGCGTAAAGCATATGGATCTAAATAAATGTTGCGTTTATAAGTGTAGAAAATCCATATCCTCTTCGTTGTATAAATCTTTGTCTGGTTAATGACTGATAATGTCAAAAAGAGATCTTGAAATCACATTCACAGGAGAGAGGTTCAACAGCCAGCAATAAGCACAAATTCACCCATGAACTATATTGACATTTCCATCAAGAGAAGGGCCCTAATCCCTTACCTTATCATCCAGTTTCTTGGCACAGAAGAACAGTTCAACATATCCATTGTTGCCAGAAATTTCTTCAGCGTGTACCTGAAAAAAGGGTTTTAGTAAGTCACATTTTTGCCCAATGAGAATATTTTATTTTCAGCAGCAGACAGCCTGTCGTATGACATGTAGACAGGACCTTGAAGCCAATCAAAATATGTCACATAAAATGTTGAGGAGTGTTATTACTTTTAAACTTCAACAGAAAGCTCCTTCAAGCCGAGAACAGATATGGTTCCATTACAGTAATGCAGAGCTGGCCAAACGGAGCTGGGTCCAAATTTTGTCCACAAGACCGTTTAGTTGGCCTCCAAAAGGAATACACTAATAGCAAATACGTTCATTATTCTGCATATTTAAAGGATTATTACAGACAGGCTAATAAGTTTTGCTGAAAAAACATACGTGTGTGTGTGTGTGTGTATGAGAGAGAGAGTTAAAATTGGCAATAAAGACACAGATTTAATTCCTCAGGGCCGTGGGGTGAGACAGGGATGCAGCTTGAGCCCCACCCTATTCAACATATACTCAGTGAACAAAACATTAGGACCGCATTCCTAATATTGAGTTGCACCCCATTTTACCTTCAGAACAGCCTCAATTCCTCAAGACATGCACTCTACAAGGTGTCGAAAACATTCCATAGGGATGCTGGCCCATGTTGACTCCAATGCTTCCACAGTTGTGTCAAGTTGGCTGAACCATTCTTGATTCAAATCAAATCAAATCAAATTTTATTTGTCACATACACATGGTTAGCAGATGTTAATGCGAGTGTAGCGAAATGCTTGTGCTTCTAGTTCCGACAATGCAGTAATAACAAGTAATCTAACTAACAATTCCAAAACTACTGTCTTGTACACAGTGTAAGGGGATAAAGAATATGTACATAAGGATATATGAATGAGTGATGGTACAGAGCAGCATAGGCAAGATACAGTAGATGGTATCGAGTACAGTATGTACAAATGAGATGAGTATGTAAACAAAGTGGCATAGTTTAAAGTGGCTAGTGATACATGTATTACATAAGGATACAGTCGATGATATAGAGTACAGTATATACGTATGCATATGAGATGAATAATGTAGGGTAAGTAACATTATATAAGGTAGCATTGTTTAAAGTGCTAGTGATATATTTACATCATTTCCCATCAATTCCCATTATTAAAGTGGCTGGAGTTGAGTCAGTGTCAGTGTGTTGGCAGCAGCCACTCAGTGTTAGTGGTGGCTGTTTAACAGTCTGATGGCCTTGAGATAGAAGCTGTTTTTCAGTCTCTCGGTCCCAGCTTTGATGCACCTGTACTGACCTCGCCTTCTGGATGATAGCGGGGTGAACAGGCAGTGGCTCGGGTGGTTGATGTCCTTGATGATCTTTATGGCCTTCCTGTGACATCGGGTGGTGTAGGTGTCCTGGAGGGCAGGTAGTTTGCCCCCGGTGATGCGTTGTGCAGACCTCACTACCCTCTGGAGAGCCTTACGGTTGAGGGCGGTGCAGTTGCCATACCAGGCGGTGATACAGCCCGCCAGGATGCTCTCGATTGTGCATCTGTAGAAGTTTGTGAGTGCTTTTGGTGACAAGCCAAATTTCTTCAGCCTCCTGAGGTTGAAGAGGCGCTGCTGCGCCTTCTTCACGATGCTGTCTGTGTGAGTGGACCAATTCAGTTTGTCTGTGATGTGTATGCCGAGGAACTTAAAACTTGCTACCCTCTCCACTACTGTTCCATCGATGTGGATAGGGGGGTGTTCCCTCTGCTGTTTCCTGAAGTCCACAATCATCTCCTTTGTTTTGTTGACGTTGAGTGTGAGGTTATTTTCCTGACACCACACTCCGAGGGCCCTCACCTCCTCCCTGTAGGCCGTCTCGTCGTTGTTGGTAATCAAGCCTACCACTGTTGTGTCGTCCGCAAACTTGATGATTGAGTTGGAGGCGTGCGTGGCCACGCAGTCGTGGGTGAACAGGGAGTACAGGAGAGGGCTCAGAACGCACCCTTGTGGGGCCCCAGTGTTGAGGATCAGCGGGGAGGAGATGTTGTTGCCTACCCTCACCACCTGGGGGCGGCCCGTCAGGAAGTCCAGTACCCAGTTGCACAGGGCGGGGTCGAGACCCAGGGTCTCGAGCTTGATGACGAGCTTGGAGGGTACTATGGTGTTGAATGCCGAGCTGTAGTCGATGAACAGCATTCTCACATAGGTATTCCTCTTGTCCAGATGGGTTAGGGCAGTGTGCAGTGTGGTTGAGATTGCATCGTCTGTGGACCTATTTGGGCGGTAAGCAAATTGGAGTGGGTCTAGGGTGTCAGGTAGGGTGGAGGTGATATGGTCCTTGACTAGTCTCTCAAAGCACTTCATGATGACGGATGTGAGTGCTACGGGGCGGTAGTCGTTTAGCTCAGTTACCTTAGCTTTCTTGGGAACAGGAACAATGGTGGCCCTCTTGAAGCATGTGGGAACAGCAGACTGGTATAGGGATTGACTGAATATGTCCGTAAACACACCGGCCAGCTGGTCTGCGCATGCTCTGAGGGCGCGGCTGGGGATGCCGTCTGGGCCTGCAGCCTTGCGAGGGTTAACACGTTTAAATGTCTTACTCACCTCGGCTGCAGTGAAGGAGAGACCGCATGTTTTGGTTGCAGGCCGTGTCAGTGGCACTGTATTGTCCTCAAAGCGGGCAAAAAAGTTATTTAGTCTGCCTGGGAGCAAGACATCCTGGTCCGTGACTGGGCTGGATTTCTTCCTGTAGTCCGTGATTGACTGTAGACCCTGCCACATGCCTCTTGTGTCTGAGCCGTTGAATTGAGATTCTACTTTGTCTCTGTACTGGCGCTTAGCTTGTTTGATAGCCTTGCGGAGGGAATAGCTGCACTGTTTGTATTCGGTCATGTTACCAGACACCTTGCCCTGATTAACACAGGAAACTGTTGAGTGTGAAAATCCCTGCAGCATTGCAGTTCTTGACACACTCAAACCTCGTGCGCCTGGAACTTACTACCATATCCCTTTCAAAGGCACTTAAATATTTTGTCTTTCCCATTTACCCTATGTATGGCACACACAGTCGATGTCTTAATTGTCTCAGGCTTAAAAATCCTTCTATAGCCCCTCTCCTGCCCTTCATCTACACTGATTGGAGAGGATTTAAGAAGGGACATCAATAAGCGATCATAGTTTCACCTGGTAAGTCTGTCATGGAAATGTTTTGTACAATCTGTGTACAGTATATCAATGAATTGGCGAGGGCAGTGGAACAGTCTGCAGCATACGGCCTCACCCTTCTGGACTCAGCAATCAAATATCTACTGTGCAGATTATGTGAGACTTGGGCCCAATGAATCTCAGTAAATAGAAAATAATGGTGTTCCAAAAAAGCTCCTGTTACAAGGACATCAAATATAAATTATATCTAGACACCGTTGCCCTAGAGCACACAAGAACTATACCTACCTCGGCCTAAACATCAGCATGACAGGTACACAAGGCAGTGAATGATCTAACAGATAAGGCAAGAATGGCCTTCTACACCATCAAAAGAAACATACAACTAGACATCCCAATTACGATCTGGCAAAAAATACTTCAATCAGTTATAGAAGCCATTACTCTCTATGGTTGTGAGGTCTGGGGTCGACTCACCAAACAAGAATTCATAAAACGGGACAAACACCCAATTGAGACTCTACATACAGAATTCTGCAAAAAAATATACTAAGTGTACACCGCAAAACCCCAAACAATGCATACAGAGCTATTAAATTCTATAACCACCAAAAAAGGAAGCGATTCCCACACATTCCACCACAAAGCCATCACCTACAGAGAGATGAACCTAGAGAAGAGTCCCCTCTTCCAACTGGTTCTGGGATTCTGTCCACAAACACAAACAGACCCCACAGAGCCCCAGGACAGCAACACAATCAGATCCAACCAAATCATGAGAAAACAAAAAGAGAACTACTTGACACACTGGAATTTATCAACCAAAAAACAGAGCAAATTGGAATGCTATCTGTCCCTAAACAGAGAGTACACAGTGGCAGAATACCTGACCACTGTGACTGACCCAAAATTAAGAACATCCTTGACTATGTACAGACTCAGTGAGCATAGCCTTGCTATTGAGAAAGGAAGCCATAGACAGACCTGGCTCTCGAGAGAAGACAGGCTATGTTCACATTACCCACAAAATGAAGTGGAAACTGAGCTGCACTTCCTAGCATTCTGCCAAACATATGACCAAATTAGAGATACATATTTCCCACATATCACACAGACCCACAAAGATAAACTCCCATATCTGTTAGGCAAAATAGTGCTGTGTGCAATCACAGCAGCAAGACTACAGTAAAGTATATGGTTTCTGTCAATCAAACAAAAGTGTGGCAATGGTCCAGAAACAAAACTCTATGGGTCTCTCAGCTTCTCAATAATACAACACAGCAAAGCTATAACACTTGGTGCATGTGTCGTATCAGCAGCTTGTCAAGCTTTCTGTACGTACAGTATCTTGGATTAATATGATTTATTGTATCTCATATCATAGTGCCATTGTCCTGGTGAGTGTTGTGTAGGCATAATGTGTATTGTGTATTGGATTATGGCCCGGCAATGAACGTTCTAGTTAGAAGACCATTGTAATGTGATGCTTGCCAGTGGGAGCCACAGTAACTGCATAAAACCTTAATCCCTACCATTTGACCAACTTTTCTCCACATCCCATGTCCCCATATGCACAATGGGCATCTGAGAGATGTGTTACAAACACTGGGAAAGGATTTTTCACACAAAACACAACAGTTGTCTGTTGTTCTGCCACCTTCCAGATTAGCCTGCAGTCACATTACAGGCAGACATCATGCCATTGGGATCCATCTCACAGACAGACCTGACAAAGCCCAGGCCCATTATCATATCAGGAAAAGCCATTTTCAGAAACACCATGACACAGGTTAGCACTAATTCACTAGAATGCATTAAGCCCACACTGCTACAGAACTGTGCTTAAACAAACCCATTATATCCCCCCAAAACCACCTCACAGCAAGCTGCCGCCATGTGATCGCATCCAATCAATGGTCATAATGGCAACACTAGCCGAAGGGAAAGATCCTCAAATGCCATCTTTACTTTGGCCATTTCCATCACAAGCAAGTCATTCTCAGCCCTTCTCTCCAAGGGCAATTTATGCGTAGTTTGTTAGGGTAAAATCAATAAAGATAGGTATCAATAAGGCAAAAGGTCTGTTGTTGACATTATTGAATTCACTCCTTGTGCAAAACCCCTTCTCTTTTCTCCCCTCATCTCTGCAGTATAAGAAGGCACCTCTGACTTAACAGGAGCAGTGAGGAACACTGACTGTTCCTCCCACTCCACTAAAGGTCAGATTTGCAGGCTTGTTAAACACAATTTCTCTGTGTTGTTCCCTTTTGTATGGCAATGTAATGTTGGCCTGGCAGATGGTGTTGAGACCATCCAACAGAAACAACACTCTGTGCTTTAACGTCCCCCTCTCTTTGTCATGACAGATATTGTGTATGAGTCATGAATCTTTGTACAGAGAAGCATCCTTACATCACAGGATTCACGTCAGCTACTTTGCTTTAATTGCATGAATTTATTTAACAAGTGATTGCATTTGATTTTGCTTGCCACTGTTACTGCAACAGTGAGCCAATGGTGAGCGAAATCGATAGGGTGATGAATAGGGGGAACCTACCGTGATGGCGGATTTCCCAGCGTACTTCGCATACTTTAGGAATAAAGGCTTCACCATCTTCTTCTGGGCTACAATCTGTGGAACACAGGAAAACTATGAATGACTGGTGACTAGTGAAGCAGTGAGAAGTATTACCGGACAATTAGTACGAAAGCAGTTTGAGAGCAGTATGACGAGGACTGGTGACCTCTAACCTTTACCCTCTGACCTCTGTTGTTGGTGAGCAGCAACTCAGCACAGTGTTCCATTCAGTTTATGTGTGGTGAGTGATTTGATTAGACATAAGAAATGGCACATTGGATAACTGAGTGGAAGGGTCAGACATTCAGTACAGGACCTGGCCGAGCGTACACTCCACCCCACCCAAGAAGTCGTCATCGCGGGTGCCAATACTGTGAGTGCCATGGATGTCGTAGACCTCGAACCGCAGCTTCTGCGCTTCCTCAAAGTAGTAGTCCAGGGTGAAGACCTTGGCAAAGACCGGGTGCAGGTTGCTCTTGATCACCTCTGTCCTGTCAAGCTGAAGAGACAAGAGGGGAGAAAAAAGTACAGCGTTAGAATGTGGAAACGTTGTTGGATATTACTGGAGAAACTCGGCCCTCCAACTCAACTCTCTAATGAGAGCTTCCTACCAATTAAACATAAAGAGTGCAGTTTTATATGCAATATACATTGTATCAGTTCATTTGCAATGCTAATTAATGTATGGGACATGGTGATGCATTCATGGGCACATGGGAATGTAGGAACAACAGCCAAATACCCATCTGCACCCGGATCACTGCTACAGCCACTTTTGGCGTTCGTGTTTGTTTTCCTGTTGATTAGACCAAAATGTAAATCTTGTGAAGCTCTTGTTCAGACAGTGACAGCAGAGAGGATTTTAGTGGACTGAGGGCTGAGAGCTCAGCAGACACACAGCTCATCCATTGCCATGCCTGGACATTCATACACCTGTTTATCTAATACACCTGGTTCATGCCTGAACTCTCCACATTGCCACCTGCTTTCAGTGGAGCACAGAGGCTGTGTTTACACAGGCAGCCCAATTCTGATCTTTGTCAATAATTGGGCAAAATATCAGAATTTGGTTGCCTATGTAAACCCAGCCAGAGTGTACCCATCTAGCACCCAGTATCCAATTATGTCCAGTACCAGAGAAATTATTAGTAATAATTTAATTCAAAGCTAGGTATTCTGAGGGGAGCCAACTCATCATCAAAAGCATATGTATCCCCTAAAGATGCTATCAGTAAATTAAAGTGACCTACAGTGCCTTGCGAAAGTATTCGGCCCCCTTGAACTTTGCGACCTTTTGCCACATTTCAGGCTTCAAACATAAAGATATAAAACTGTACTTTTTTGTGAAGAATCAACAACAAGTGGGACACAATCATGAAGTGGAACGACATTTATTGGGTATTTCAAACTTTTTTAACAAATCAAAAACTGAAAAATTGGGCGTGGAAAATTATTCAGCCCCCTTAAGTTAATACTTTGTAGCGCCACCTTTTGCTGCGATTACAGCTGTAAGTCGCTTGGGGTATGTCTCTATCAGTTTTGCACATCGAGAGACTGACATTTTTTCCCATTCCTCCTTGCAAAACAGCTCGAGGTTGGATGGAGAGCATTTGTGAACAGCAGGTTTTCAGTTCTTTCCACAGATTCTCGATTGGATTCAGGTCTGGACTTTGACTTGGCCATTCTAACACCTGGATATGTTTATTTTTGAACCATTCCATTGTAGATTTTGCTTTATGTTTTGGATCATTGTCTTGTTGGAAGACAAATCTCCGTCCCAGTCTCAGGTCTTTTGCAGACTCCATCAGGTTTTCTTCCAGAATGGTCCTGTATTTGGCTCCATCCACCTTCCCATCAATTTTAACCATCTTCCCTGTCCCTGCTGAAGAAAAGCAGGCCAAAACCATGATGCTGCCACCACCATGTTTGACAGTGGGGATGGTGTGTTCAGCTGTGTTGCTTTTACACCAAACATAACATTTTGCATTGTTGCCAAAAAGTTCAATTTTGGTTTCATCTGACCAGAGCACCTTCTTCCACATGTTTGGTGTGTCTCCCAGGTGGCTTGTGGCAAACTTTAAACAACACTTTTTATGGATATCTTTAAGAAATGGCTTTCTTCTTGCCACTCTTCCATAAAGGCCAGATTTGTGCAATATACGACTGATTGTTGTCCTATGGACACAGTCTTCCACCTCAGCTGTAGATCTCTGCAGTTCATCCAGAGTGATCATGGGCCTCTTGGCTGCATCTCTGATCAGTCTTCTCCTTGTATGAGCTGAAAGTTTAGAGGGACGGCCAGGTCTTGGTAGATTTGCAGTGGTCTGATACTCCTTCCATTTCAATATTATCGCCTGCACAGTGCTCCTTGGGATGTTTAAAGCTTGGGAAATCTTTTTCTATCCAAATCCGGCTTTAAACTTCTTCACAACAGTATCTCGGACCTGCCTGGTGTGTTCCTTGTTCTTCATGATGCTCTCTGCGCTTTTAACGGACCTCTGAGACTATCACAGTGTAGGTGCATTTATACGGAGACTTGATTACACACAGGTGGATTGTATTTATCATCATTAGTCATTTAGGTTAACATTGGATCATTCAGAGATCCTCACTGAACTTCTGGAGAGAGTTTGCTGCACTGAAAGTAAAGGGGCTGAATAATTTTGCACGCCCAATTTTTCAGTTTTTGATTTGTTAAAAAAGTTTGAAATATCCAATAAATGTCGTTCCACTTCATGATTGTGTCCCACTTGTTGTTGATTCTTCACAAAAAAGTACAGTTTTATATCTTTATGTTTGAAGCCTGAAATGTGGCAAAAGGTCGCAAAGTTCAAGGGGGCCGAATACTTTCGCAAGGCACTGTAAAAAGCAGTGTTTGAACCATGGTTTAAGTGAATCAATGGATTTCAAACTGGAGCTATTAAAAAAGCATATTAAAAATGATTCAAGTCTAAGGCAACTATCAATCTAAATCTGGTAAGGAAACTTAAAATGCCATAAATATTTTACTCTTGTTTTCCATTTCTTTTAATTTGAGAAAAAAGTTGTGATGGTAAAACAGAAGATAGTCAGAAAGTCATCAAACACAGATAGTTAAATATGAAAGGAAATTTTATATAATCTCCGTAGTTTGACCTAAAACAAAAAATACTAGAGAGATTGCCATCAATCTCAAACCAGGCCTAGCCATCAATCTCATTAACAACCTTATCGTAGCACAGCCAAATCCCACCCGTCCATAGAGCAGAAATCAAGAATGAAGCTCCCTGATCAGCAGTTCTGTCAAAGCTCTCTAAAGTCAGAGTCAACATGGGCCCCACACACCAAACGCCATGAACATACATGGCACACTATAGTACACACATGCACGTCCACGTTAACGTTCAGGAGTTAATCCTACTGCTTTACCTCATGCTGTTGGCCTTGAGCTGACGAGAACACACAGACACCCACACACAGAATGGTTGATGAGAAGCAACAGAGAAAGCATGCACCTTTTTTCACTGACAATCACTGTGGAATAGAGTCTAGTCTGCCAGTCCTAATTAGAGACACCTCCAGAGTGTTGAAGACCATGTTATTATGTATTCTGATATAAATGACCTGAGGAATGGGGGATTGTCTTGTTATTCATTATTGACCTTGCAAACAGTAGAAAGAGTGATTAATTTCTCAGGAGATAACAGCTAAGACATGTTTTAATTAGACTCTAGCCCTCCTCCTCTCGCTGTTTCTCTCATTCTCTGTCTTTTTTTCTCTCGATCTCTTTCTGTGCTATCTGGTTGGACATACTTGTGAACACAAGTTTGTTTCCGTGTGTGATGAAAGCTACCCAGAGCCACAGAGGAAGGGCTGTGTGATGAAAGCTACCCAGAGCCACAGAGGAAGGGCTGTGTGATGAAAGCTACCCAGAGTCACAGAGGAAGGGCTGTGCCTTTGTAATGCATACCCCTGTGATGCCCATTCAACTGGGGTGGCAGGGAGAGTCTACAGAGAGGTGACTGTCTGACGTATGGCGGGATCTCTGAGGTCCCAGGGAGTCAGCTCCCTCTCTCCTGCTTGCCAGCAGCACACCACCCTGCATCCCACTGCTGGCTTGCCGCTGAAGCTAAGTAGGGTTGGTCTTGAATGGGAGACCAGATGCTGCTGGAAGTGAGGTTGGAGGGCCAGTAGGGGCACTCTGGCCAAAGGAGCTCCCAATAGAGTACCACAGTATGAGTCATAAAATCTAGTGGTCAAACAAGGAAATGGTTCCACTTGTTTGTTTTTTCCCATAGGGGATTTTAGAAACACTTAAAATAAGGGCTGTGTTTGGTGAAGGTTTACCCTGGCGAGACGTTTTGATAACCGTGTAAATCTCTCTAGGACAAGATGACTTCAAATCAAATCCAATTTTATTTGTCACATATACATGGTTAGCAGATGTTAATGCGATTGTAGCGAAATGCTTGTGCTTCTAGTTCCGACCATGCAGTAATATCTAACAAGAAATCTAACAATTTCACAACAACTACCTTATACACACAAGTGTAAAGAAATGAATAAGAATATGTACATAAAAATATATGAATGAGCGATGGCTGAACGGCATAGGCAAGATGCAGTAGATGGTATAGAGTACAGTATATACATATGAGATAAGTAATGTAGGGTATGTAAACATTATATAAAGTAACTTTGTTTAAAGTGGCTAGTGATCAATTTATTGTCCTGTGACATCGGGTGGTGTTGGTGTCCTGGAGGGCAGGTAGTTTGCCCCCGGTGATGTGTTGTGCAGACCTCACTACCCTCTGGAGAGCCTTACAGTTGTGGGCGGAGCAATTGCCGTACCAGGCGGTGATACAGCCCGACAGGCTTCTCTCGATTGTGCATCTGTAAAAGTGTGAGAGTGTTTTTGGTGACAAGCCGAATTTCTTCAGCCTCCTGAGGTTGTCTGTGTGGGTGGACCATTTCAGTTTTTTCGTGATGTGTACGCCGAGTAACTTTAAACTTTCCACCTTCTCCACTACTGTCCCGTTGATGTGGATAGGGGGCTGCTCCCTCTGCTGTTTCTTCAAGTCCACGATCATCTCCTTTGTTTTGTTGACATTGAGTGTGAGGTTATTTTCCTAACACCACACTCACCACCTCCCTGTAGGCCGTCTCGTCATTGTTGGTAATCAAGCCTACCACTGTATGGTCGTCTGCAAACTTGATGATTGAGTTGGAGGCGTGCATGGCCACACAGTCATGGGTGAACAGGGAATACAGGAGAGGGCTGAGAACGCACCCTTGTGGGGCCCTAGTGTTGAGGATCAGCGGGGTGGAGATGTTGTTTCCTACCCTCACCACCTGGGGTCGGCCCTTCAGGAAGTCCAGGACCCAGTTGCACAGGGCGGGGTCGAGACCCAGGGTCTCGAGCTTAATGATGAATTTGGAGGGTACTATGTTGTTAAATGCTGAGCTGTAGTCGATGAACAGCATTCTCACATAGGTATTCTTCAAGTCCAGATGGGTTAGGGCAGTGTGCAGTGTGATTGTGATTGCGTCGTCTGTGGACCTATTGGGGCAGTAAGCAAATTGGAGTGGGTCTAGGGTGTCAGGTAGGGTGGAGGTGATATGGTCCTTGACTAGTTTCTCAAAGCACTTCATGATGACGGGAGTGAGTGCTACGGGGCGGTAGTCGTTTAGCTCAGTTACCTTAGCTTTCTTGGGAACAGGAACAATGGTGGCCTTCTTGAAACATTTTGGAACAGCATACTGGGATAAGGATTGATTATGTTCGTAAACACACCAGCCAGCTGGTCTGCGCATGCTCTGAGGACGCGGCTAGGGATGCCATCTGGGCCGGCAGCCTTGCGAGGGTTAACACGTTTAAATGTTTTACTCACATTGGCTGCAGTGAAGGAGAGCCTGCAGGTTTTGCTAGTGGGCCGTGTCGGTGGCACTGTATTGTCCTCAAATCGAGCAAAATAAGTTGTTTAGTCTGTCTGGGAGCAAGACATCCTGGTCTGCGATGGGGCTGGTTTTCTTTTTGTAGTCCGTGATTGACTGTAGACCCTGCCACATACCTCTCGTGTCTGAGCCGTTGAATTGGGACTCTACTTTGTCTCTATACTGCCGCTTAGCTTGTTTGATTGCCTTGCGGAGGGAATAGCTACACTGTTTGTATTAGGTCATGTTTCCGGTCACCTTTCCCTGATTAAAAGCAGTGGTTCGCTCTTTCAGTTTTGCACGAATGCTGCCATCAATCCACGGTTTCTGGTTGGGGAAGGTTTGAATAGACGCTGTGGGTACAACATCACCGATGCCCTTACTAATAAACTTGCTCACAGAATCAGCGTATTCATCAATGTTATTGTCCGACGCTATGTGGAACATATCCCAGTCCACGTGATTGAAGCAATCTTGAAGCATGGAATCCGATTGGTCGGACCAGCGTTGAACAGACCTGAGCACGGGCGTTTCCTGTTTAAGTTTCGGTCTATAGGTTGGGAGCAACAAAATGGAGTCGTGGTCAGATTTTCCGAAAGGAGGGCAGCGGAGGGCATTGTATGCGTCACGGAAGTTAGAATAACAATGATCCAGGGTTTTGCCAGCCCGGGTCGCGCATTCGATATGCTGATAAAATTTAGGGAGCCTTGTTTTCAGATTAGCCTTGTTAAAATCCCCAGCTACAATAAATGTAGCCTCAGGATATGTGGTTTCCAGTTTACATAGAGTCCAATGAAGTTCTTTCAGGGCCGTCGAGGATATACACGACTGTGATTATGATCGAAGAGAATTCTCTTGGTAGATAATGCGGTCGGCATTTGATTGTAAGGAATTCTAGGTCAGGTGAACAAAAAGACTTGAGTTCCTGTATGTTATGATCACACTGCATAAGGCATACACCCCCGCTCCTCTTCTTACCAGAGAGACATTTGTTTCTGTCGGCGAGATGCGTGAAGAAACCAGGTGGCTGCTCCGACTCTGATAATGTATCCCGAGTAAGCCATGTTTCCGTGAAACGAAGAACGTTACAATCTCTGATGTTTCTCTGGAAGGCAACCCTTGCTCGGATTTCGTCTACCTGGTTGTCAAGAGACTGGACGTTGGCGAGTAGTATGCTCGGGAGCGGTGCGGATGTGCCCGTCTACGGAGCCTGACAAGAAGACCGCTATGTCTGCCCCTTCTGCGGCGCCGTTGTTTTGGGTCTGGGATCCGATCCATTGTCCTGGGTGGTGGACCAAACAGAGGATCCGCTTTGGGAAAGTCGTATTCCTGGTCGTAATGTTGGTGAGTTGACGTTGCTCTTATATCCAACTGTTTGACACCCTCACTGTAGTGCTCTATGCCCCAGAGCAGTGAAGGAGACATTGCCCTGCGTAGGATCTTTCAGATTGGATTTTAAACGGGTGTCCTGACTCTCTGTGGGCATAAAAAAATTCCATGGCACTTATCGTAAGAGTAGGGGTGTAATGCCACGTTCAAAACAACTGGGAACTCTGAAAAAAAATAACTAGCTCCAACTGGGAAAAATATTTTTGAACACGGAATTCCAAGTCGGAAACTCAGGTATCTTTCTAGAGCTACGACTTTCCGACCTTAAGATAACTGATGTCATGATTTGACGTTTTTTTTTACACAACAGAGAAAATAGGAATCTAATTAAGTAATTTTCGTACAGGGAAAGTTGTATCAGTGACAAACATTAGAATGCAAAACCGCTACAGGTATTCAGAGAGGAAAAATGTGAGTCGATTTCGTGATACCTAACTTTGATAAAATAAGTATAATCACATCGTCAACTAAAAAAGTTCTGAGGGTTTGTCCTTGTGTCCATTGAAGCACCGCGTTATATTTTACAGTGAAGTCTGCAGAAGCCTTCCTTTGTCGGCGACTCTTTCGTCTGCACACCCGACACGTGTGCGCGATTGGCTGGGGGACGACGGCTGGCTGGTGGCAGAATATTGTATATAAATGTGTTAACATGGGCAGTATATTGTATAAAATGAATAAATATAAATGCGCTGCATTCGTTCGGCAGGAGAGAGCGAGAAGCAAGATGTGTGTCGATTTAGCTACTCGCTCTTTCTCAGCCTTTGGCATGATGAGCAAATGATTTGCATGACAATGTTGCGTACCTGTTCAGATGGATTTGAGAGCAAAGGAGTGGGCCACCAAAGACTGAAATACAGAGCAGTGCAACACATATCACAAGGGAGTGTTCATTCAAGAGCCTCTTCCACAGCCCAACTATCTTGACACAGCTCTCAGAATTCAGCAAAACAATCTTTAGTAAAACCATGAAGTGGCTTCTACATCGACAAACATGCTCCAGCCACTGTATATCAACAGCACTGGTTAAGATGGTTAAGATCAGTGGCATGTATTGATGGATGCCAAGGGAAGCCAGGTTTTCCCAAATCATTTATCAGGAAAAAACATAAAATAACGTATCTTACGTGTCTGTGTTTTCATAATTGTCTTTCAATTCGCAAGAGGCTGAATTTATCTTACCTGAGAAGACACCCGAGCGAGAGAAACAACGCCCCTCTGTCTCTATGTGTAGGCCATCTATCTGATGGGGTCTGGTCATAAAGAGTACAATATTGCTGCTGCCCGTAGCATTGAATGCAAGGGAAGCTAGCAACCATTTGGCCTCCCTTGATTAAAAAAGTATAAAATAATAGCCAATCAGCATTGAGCTCAACTGTGAATGTTCCTGGCGTACCAAAATAAAGTGTCAAGGGAAGCCAGTTTGGATTTGACTTCAGTCCTATCATAGAGAAATACGGCATCTATTGAAACAACTTGAATTGTTGCATCTCATTTTGTTGTTGTCCTCTGGTGGCTAGCTAGCTAAAATTGTCCCTTTCCTAAATTAGCCATGGATGGAGATAGGGATTTGGACTTGTGGTTTTACTTAGTTCTCCGTCCTGGCCAATGATTATAAAGGCAATTCTGATCCAAAAATAAACTACATTGTGACCCTGGACTGAGAGGATGGAATTTCAACATGTAGAAGGCTAACATTGCCCATGAAAGGAAGTTGGGCTAGCGAGCAATTATTTTAGCCAGGTAGCCTAGGACAACAACAAAATAAGACTGTACTGTATGATAGTCATAGACCATTTTGTCATCATGAAAGGGAGGGTGGCATTGGTGTTTCTCTACAAGTAGGGTGAGTCAACATGTTATTTTATACTTTCACCAACACACACACACACAAATAAATCAGAACCATGGACAGCCACATAATGTGTAACTTACATTGATTGGACAAAATAGTTTTTGGTATATTTTAGTTGTCACTGTATTAGACTATGCATAGGTGATTTGATGATGTTGAAATGTTGAAATTGAAAATGGTGCTGGAATAGTGGCGGCAGCTCCTACATTCTTTGCGACATGCAGTATCTCTGTGGTTGAAAATTGTAGTTGTTTAGTAGTCTGAAAATGTCAGAAACATGAACTTTCTTGACCATGCTGTAGGTCATGTAACTGTTTGTTACATGCAATATGCTTTGTGGACTTCACCGAACAGATGTTGCTCTCCGGTTTTGTGATGAAACAAAGGTGTGGTTGAATTTGTCCTGCCACTGTGTCTTCTTATTGTCTCAGCCTTTGGCCCATATATCACAGTTGCAAGGCATGTGAACTAACAGGTTATAGAGCAAACAACGCAATTATCACAACACATAGGTTGTAATATGGCTTTTTTTCCCCCCGGCTTGGCTTCACCAGTGATTTTAACCACGCACCACTTTTTGATAAGATACACTACATGACCAAAAGTATGTGGACAGCTGCTTGTCAAACATCTCATTCCAAAATCTTGGGCATGTTCTGTTATAATCTCCACCCGGCACAGCCAGAAGAGGACTGGCCACCCCACATAGCCTGATTCCTCTCTAGGTTTCTTCCTAGGTTTTGGCCTTGCTAGTGAGTTTTTCCTAGCCACTGTGCTTCTACACCTGCATTGCTTGCTGTTTGGGGTTTTAGGCTGGGTTTCTGTACAGCACTTTGAGATATCAGCTGATGTACGAAGGGCTATATAAATACATTTTATTTTATTTTATTTGATTAATATGGAGTTGGTCCCCCCTCTGCTGCTATAACAGCCTCCACTCTTCTGGGAACATTGTTGCAGGGACTTGCTTCCATTCAGCCACAAAAGCATTAGTGAGGTCAGGCACTGATGTTAGGTGATCAGGCCTGGCTCGCAGTCTGCGTTCCAATTCATCCCAAAGGTGTTTGATAGGGTTGAGGTCAGGGCTCTGTGCAGGCTAGTCAAGTTCTTCCCCACTGATTTTGACAAACCACTTCTGTATGGCCCTCACTTTGTGCACGGGGGCCTTGTTATGCTGAAACAGGAACGGGCCTTCCCCAAACTGTTTCCACAAAGTTGGAAGAATAGAATCATCTAGAATGTCATTGTATGCTATAGCATTAAGATTTCCCATCACTGGAACTAAAGGGTCTAGCCTGAACCATGGAAAACATACCATTATTCCTCCTCCACCAAACTTTACAGTTGGCACTATGCATTCGGTCAGGTAGCTTTCTCCTGGCATCCGCCAAATCCAGATTTGTCTATCAGACTGCCAGATGGTGAAGCGTGATTCATCACTCCAGAGAACACGTTTCCACTGCTCCAGAGTCCAATGGCGGCGAGCTTTACACCACTCCAGCCTACGCTTGGCATTGCTCATGGTGATCATAGGCTGCTCAGCCATGGAAACCCATTTTGTGAAGCTCCCAACGAACAGTTCTTGTGCTGAAGTTACTTCCAGAGGAAGTTTGAAATTTGGTAGTGAGTGTGTCAACCGAGGACAGACAATCATTACGTGCTTCAGCACTCTGAGGTTTCCACTTCACAATAACAGCACTTACAGTTGACCAGGGCAGCTCTAGCAGGGCAGGAATTTGACAAACTGACTTGTTGGAATGGTGGCATCCTATGGCAGTGCCACGTTGAATGTCACTGAGCTCTTCAGAAGGCCATTGTACTGCCAATGTTAGTCTATGGATTTCATACCCCTGAAATAGCCAAATTCACTAATTTGAAGGGGTGTCCACATACTTTTGTATATATAGTGTAGCAGTGAGTAATGCTGCCTGGAAGATTCAGGCCAAAAAATAATCTAATTCAACGCACTGCATGGACTACATTGATGAACTACCACTTACATCCTTGACAATAAAACACAATATTGTCTTGTTCCTCTTGCTTAATTCGCAAATTAAGCGTCTTCCCAATCTCCTAAAGCTGATGGACAGATACCACAAAGTTCTGAGTGGTGTGTGTGTGTGTGTGTGTGTGTGTGTGTGTGTGTGTGTGTGTGTGTGTGTGTGTGTGTGTGCATATTTGTATGTCTGTGACACACAGCTAATGAATAGCTAGCACACCAGGGATTAAAGTCATTTGAATGTAGTTACTGTAACAGTGTGTAACTCAAAGAACTAAAGGCAGCCCTCAAAGAACAGCGAGCCAAAGCTGTTGTGAGAGTTATATATATTTTTGTTTAGGTCAAAGAGGAAACAGACCATTGCAAACAGTAGATAGCAGGGATGCAGTATTTCTCTCACCCTCTCTCTCTCTCTCTCTCTCCTCCCCTATTTCTCAATTCTTCTTGCACACTGACATTCAGTATTGACTGGGCTTGACAGACTCACATTTCAGAATTCTTGTTTTGTGGGATTTGTTTTGCTGTAACAAATTTAATTCTCCACTGACATGGATGATATGGTTATTATTATATCACCTCCTAATGCTCGAGCTGAATTTAGGGGAGTTTAGGGGAGTTATGTAAACTACACAAATGCTCCGCTTGCAGAGAACCCAGGATAATTTCCTCATGAAATGTTGTTTTATTGCATTACCACAGCGACAAATTGATTAGCCAAGCTTCATTATTGACAATGCCTCGGAACACACTTCTCATTCATAACCATTAACTGGGCCTCAATAAATGCTTCCCATCTCAACACACTACAATTTGGCATTGTCACTTGTTAATCATTATCTGGCAATGCCTGGAGGAGAGGAAAATACATTGGGGCATAATTGCAACATGTACAAGAAATTAGGAACATTAGTAACAACTTGCTAATATTGAGTTGCACCCCCTTTTGCCCTCAGAACAGCCTCAATTCTTCAGGGCATGGACTCTACAGGGTGTGCTATTTCGATTTTGGCCAACAGATGGCAGCAGTGTATGTGCAAAGCTTTAGACTGATCCAATGAACCATTGTATTTCTGTTCAAAATGTTGTATCAAGACTGCCAAAATGTGCCCAATTGGTTTATTAATACATTTTCAAATTCATAACTGTGCACTCTCCTCAAAACAATAGCATGATATTCTTTCACGATAATAGCTACTGTAAATTGGACAGTGCAGTTAGATTAGCAAGAATTTAAGCTTCATGCCTATATCAGATATGTCTATGTCCTGGGAAATGTTCTTGTTACTTAAAACATCATGCTAATCACATTAGCACACGTTAGCTCAACCGTCCCGTGGGGGGGACCGATCCCGTACAGGTTAATGTTTCCTACATTCAGTGTATATGATATATTGCCAACACTTTTTTAGATTGGTGATATCTGTTTTGTTACAATATAGTAATTAGAAGACTCTCCCTTTCTGTCCTGTTTTAGTTTTTTTCCTATGATCTATAGCACCACTGGCAGGTCTGGAATGAGTGCCATGTTTGTGCCATGTTTGTAATACATGGAATTAAACATTTTACAACTTTTGTACACTCAGTATATACACTTACAACAAGCATCGCTACATACCATTACAGACACTCTTATGGTCCTCCACTTTGTTAACATATTTTGCCCCTAATGCATGGCTTAATTAACAAGGGAATGGGAAGTGTAGGCCTCTGTGCTTACTACCACGGATTCATATCAACATAAATCAGCAGTGCCAGGCTGGAATCCCATCTCAAATTATCCCATCTCATATGGGAATGCAGTGGAATGAAGGAACAAATATGGATTTCTTTAACAACCACCTATAATTCAAACAGCCTTATAGATACACAGAATATCAGTGTGGGCACTATAATGGACTACTGCATCATGGGAAATATGCTATTCATAGCTCACACACCCCCAGCTCATATTACAGATAGTGTACCAGTGTAATTCCAAGACAGACAAGAAACTATGATCTGCAACGTAGAAAGAGATTGTGAGAAAGAGATAAGGAGAGTAGAGGAAGGAGCGTGAAAAGGAAAATAAGATTTCCTGTCCCCCTCCCTCCTCTTATGAACAATGTTCTTGGTGATCTGTTTGAGAATTCCAATTCAGTTTCAGGTTGTAACGGTTTTCTTGGTGAGAAGGAGAGTCTAAATCTAAATCTAAATACAAACACTACCAAAACAATAAACGTAACGAAAACCGAAACAGCCTATACTTGTGTAAACTAACACAGAACAAGGACATCATGATACTAAGGACAATCACCCACAAACACACAGTGAAACCCAGGCTACCTAAATATGGTTCCCAATCAGAGACAATGACTAACACCTGCCTCTGATTGAGAACCATATCAGGCCAGACATAAAAATAGACAAACAAGACATCCAACATAGAATGCCCACCCAGCTCACGTCCTGACCAACACTAAAACAAGGAAAACACACACGAACGATGGTCAGAACGTGACACAGGTAGCTACTCTATAAATCAGAATCCATTTCAAAAGAAAAGACGGCAGCAATACCACCAAGCCAGCACCAGACATGTCACTTCTCCCTGGCTCTACTTTGTTCTCTGTGATCTGGTGCACTGCCCAGCTGTTGGGATAATGGAAGCAGGATTAAGATTTCATCCTTCAGTCTGACACGTTCACACAAACAGCTCACTCCTAAAAATCTCAGTCCTGTTTTCAAGACACCACTGCCTTCCAGATAACACTTAAACGTAAATCCTCCAAACGTGGCTCAGCTTTGATATGGAGAAATGGAGGGCAGGGAGAGAGGGCTGCCCCTCCCACTGTGCCGTCCATATCCTGCTAGGTGACAATGCCTTCCATTCAGTAGAAACAAGCACTCACTCTGGTTCACCTCATGCTATCCAACTCTGTCAGACACGGAATCATTGTTATTTTAATAAACTGGGCTTATACTACCCAATGTAACATGTCAACATCATAGAGATACTTATGCAGCTCATTACTGGGGTTTGAGCTTTACGAGCTTAGTTGTTTTAGCATCAACATCCATTACTTATTGTTCATACCATCAGTACATTATGGAGTGAACCATGTTAGTTAAGACTTTACCAGGCCAGTAGGTTGGGGACATTCAGGGGATGGGGGGGTACTCACCTCTGTCCACTGTCCCTGGTTCTGCACCATGAGTATGACACATGGATCAGACTTGTTCAGTGTGTCTCGGTCCAGCAGGGCCTTGCAGGCGACGCGCAGCTCCACTTTGGAGACGCAGGCGACAGGGCCACCAAGGGCGGCCCCTGGGGAGGTAGCATCCTGGATGTCATTCATCCTGGCTCAGGACCCGAGGTGTCAACCAGTAAGGAGCAAGAGATGGTGGGTGCTACTGAGAGCTCAGAGTAATGGGAACTACTAGGGATGGCTAAGGGATTCAAGCCGAACGAGGCACTGAAATCTCACAGAGTTAGATACATAGAAGAGAAGAATGGATCCTTGGACTTGGTAGAGAATGTTACAAAAGGGAAAAGAGTTCTTGCAGAGGTCTGTATATGAGATGAAGGCAGGTGTAATTTAATTTCTGCAGCGATAACAGACAACGTGGGCTGAGCTGGATGGAGGCTGGGGAGTCTTGATTAGATGACCAGAAAGCTGTGGAGAGTCACAATTCAGGATCAGCCAAAATGTGTTTTCATGTGTTCTTCATGAGAAAGTTGTCCATGAGCATCAGAAACGGGTTAAAAAAGGGTATGGTCCCGATCATCCTTCTCTTCAAAGTCCACGCAGGTACTGTATCTATGTAAAGAAAACACTCATTAAAGGTCCAATGCAGCTGTTTTTATCTCAATATCAAATAATTTCTGAGTAACAATAAAGTACCTTACTATGATTGTATTCAATTAAAATTATCAAAAATAGCTTCTTAGCCAAGAGCCATTTCTAAAGCAATAATTTTTTCTACGACTGTCTGGGAGTGGTCTGAATGGGGAAAACTGAAAACTAGATGTTATTGGCAAAGAGATTTGGAACTGTCTTTCTTATTGTGCTAATTTACTGCCTGGTGATGTCACCAGGCAGACCAAAACATTCAATCTCACCAAAATAGGTTGACATTTCAGGTGGTCTTTTCAAACAGCTTTTGTATTAAAAGGCATAATAATTTTCAAAATGTCAACAGTATTATTCCAACCTCATAGTGTGAATACATATATAAAACATATAAAAAAATTGCGTTGACGACTGCACTGTATTTAAGTATTTGCAAAATACCATATATCCACAAACAAAATGCTATTGAACCTTAACATCATCCTAATCTTAAAAGGAGCGAATTATAGGTACCCAAATAAATATTATCAGAATCCAAGTTCAGACAGGAAGAAGTTTGCATATGATGTATGCTATGAAGGTGATTGAATAATAACAGGTGAATTGCTACTCAGTAAAAAAATATATAATAGTGACAAAGCCTGCCCAGGCGCAAGAATCCACATTGCCCTATTTCAGCACCACCGCTAATGGACAGCGACCTTCAGTCACTCGACTGCTGCTCTCCAGTGGGGTGAGGCTCGGTTGAAGCAATTATGTCACATTAGATCAGGCGCCCTTGGCAGCAATCATAAGTGTTTGACGAGGTAGTTAGAAACAATAAGAACAAATGATAAGGGCTCCATATGACTCATAAAATAGAACACATATTGATATTATTGGCTACTATAAAACAACCAATAACCGAGAGTTGTAATTAGTTCGAAATAATCTGCCCAACACTTCTAACTTTCAGTTGGTTCCATGTTCTTATAAGTATTTGTTTATATACTGCAATGACATAACATGATGGTGGAAAATAAATGCAAAAAATAAGTGCTGATCTATAAATGTTACAGATAAAAACGAAAATGTGGAAAAGAGATTCTCATAACCTTTTATTGATCAGCAATATGTCTACAACCTGTTGTCTGACCAATGAACCAACAACTACATGGGCACACACCCCTCCATGGTCATGTTAAACCGTGCGTAGCATGTACATTTCAAATATAATGTGTCTATCTAGTATATATATATATATCTGTGCTATATCTGGTAGACAGTCAGTTATAGACAGCTAAGCTTGATAAATGACTACTCAAGACTTGTACAATTGTAATTGACATGACTTCTATCCAACTAAGCGACTCATAAAGATTTTGTTCTCAACTTTGGTCTCAACCTAAATAATTTCATACGATAACTATAGCATGATTTGTTGAGGGTGACAAAGAGAAGCGCGGCTGGCTTATTCATTCAATTATCATCACAAAATAGATATAAACTGATCTACATTACTGGCTAAACTGGTCGTTTATCGATGCACCTCCACAGCCTCTGAATGAATCCAAGCATTTCACTGTGAATGATATAACAATACAACATAAACGTACAAAAATAAAAAAAATACTCTGCAATAACATTATTATGTTCGATTACCTCAATCATTTAGACACTTGCATCATATGCTTCAAAATAATACATCCAAACTCTTGCTGCTTGTTCCTACCTGTCGTGGTCCCCTGGATTTACACTTGTTGTTACCTTTCCTTCAACACACTGCTTGATTTTCCGAAACTCAGGAACAGTGGAGGGAAGGGGGGAGAGGCAAGGGGTGTGTGATAGCGGAGCGAGGGAGTGGATCTTCCAAACCACACCGATAAAATTCGCAATGTCCCCAGAATCCGCTGGAGGGAGACGTAGAGGTGCGACAGCGGTTCACAATAGTGATACACGAACACTATTTTGGCGGCTGTTCCACTCTAATCGTCTCACCTTTCTGCTCATTTTCCCGTGAGCCTTAGCTAAAGTTGACCACCAGAACATTTATGCATTTGTTGATTATCCTTTTGATTTAATCTGCTATAGATCAAATAAAAAACACAGCCACAGTGACCAACAGACAATTACAAGCATACAGATTACACATATACAACCACAAATGTTTTCCTCAACACTAATGGGCTACATATTATACATATTACATATTATTATACATATTATACTGTCCACATACAATGTGACCCCCCCCCCCCCCCATTTGTATTGCTGGCTTATATCTGTGTATCAAACACTGCAAACACTGTACCTTGTTGCCAGATCATATCTGCTCAGTTTAAAGGCAAAATAACTGTCTGCAATCCACCCAAAAATATTCACTCGATTGCATCAAGAGATACATAGTTTCTCCCTCCAGTAATAGGTCTATTAGTGTGACACAATGTAACTACATTACTCCCAGTGGCTAGATATGACTTTTCGTATCACTGAAATGACTGCTGTCTTTCACGGAGCTCAATAATTACAACCCCAGGAAACACAGGAGACACTTGACAGCCAGACAGCAGAGATTGAATTAGACAGATCCTCAGGTGATGGCACAACAAGTTGTGTGTGTGAGCGCCCTGATGTGGCTGGCCAGACAGCTAAGGACCCTAAGTGACACTGAGCTCTAATGGAGAAACAATGGAGATGAATCGCAGTCGGTGCTACTCTTATAAATAACAGGCAATGTCTCATACTCTCTCACCCTTCCACTACCTCTGCCACCCTCTCTTGCACACACACACACACACACACACAACAGCATGTTTAAGACTATTTAATAACAATGAAAGGGCTATAGCTAATGCTATAATGATCTGAATATCAACAAGTGTTGGGCAGGTTTTAAAATAATTTGACACCCACACTTACACACTACCCGTTCTCTTCATATGAAGCCTTTTTCAGCCCACCCACAAGGCCTATATCATTTTTGTGAACTCACTAAAACTGGCTAAAGATTATATAACATGATAGCTTTCCAGCCGGCAATGAAGTGTATTCAGAGTTGTACGTTTTCCTTTCAAAGCACTTAACTGTAGCAATTATAAGTGGTGGGGGTCCCACCTACAGCAGATATCCTTTCTGCCTTCTCACTTGGATGACAATAGGCTGGGTAAAATAATTCAAGTACACTATATGCCTGCTCCCACTGCTTAATAAGGTAGCAATTCCTCTCCAAATGTTCTCTGAAGAGGGAAACATCATTGGTGGCAATACATCCTCCGGGCTCTGGTGTTGATTACAAGAGAAGCTTTGCTCAATTCACTGAGCCCCTCTTTCAGAGGTGGCCAGTCAAGGAGCACTCCACAGGTACACAGTTGAGGTCTTGCGTCTTATAAAAACTAGGCCTCCAGAAAGACTATTGGCAGTTAATAGGGAGGCTAATCAGCATTGAGCAGAGAGCTACTTATTCCAACACCACTAAACGTTTAGCTCGATTTTAATTATTCGCTTAACTGGGCTGTTTGTCCCTTATGATCACATCAAACAAACCCTGCAGCAGGAAACATCATCCTCTCCAAGGCTTTCTGCCTCTTTAAAACAGAGTGTTGTTTTGTTGACCTATGACCCTCTGATGGTATCACTGATTTACTTTGTTATAATTCTTAAGTAAATGTAAAGAAGCTCACATGAATACGAGAATTAACATGGCAACAGGGGTTTGATGCCACGGTAGCAAGATGGTTTAATGCAGTTGTAGCCTAAAGAATGGTCACCCTATCATCTTAGATTCTCACCTCCTGTGTATCTAACTCGATAGGAATTCATTGCAAGTAGGAACCAGCAGTGCCCTGGGCCATACACCTGAGCTCAATTATGCTGTAGCTCTTAACCAGAACCATCTGTTGCCGCTGTGCCAACACTAAAGCCTCTCTCTTGACTCTTCCTGTGTATTTATGCATATATTTATCAAGAGTCTTCTTGCTATCTAGCTGTTTATACCACTCTAGCTCCCAGACAGACATTACGCTGTTGTGTAGTTCAAATGTTTTCCCGTAAAAATGGTGCAGGATTGCTTGAATTCAACAGAAAACTATTTTGATAACGAGAGCCACATACCAACTAACTTTAACAATTCCTGCCATTCAGGTAACATGGAAAACAAGAACATTGAATTTGTGCAGGCACTAGTGAGGAGTTTGTAACTTCATATGTATTCCTCAACCCAGTAGTTCCCCTGTGTTAAGATATTCTTAGTATTGGGAGTTTGCCCAATGTGTCTTCATTGATTCTAGAGGCTCCCATACTGGCTATGGTTGCTCCAATTTCCACTTAAAATCTATTTGGTGTGCTTTTGTTTTAACATGATCTAAATATGGCTCAGTGAATTGGAAACGAAGCCTATCTTAAGCAAATAATCAGAACAGAAGACATTAAAGAAGCACACCTGGTACAGACAGAATCTTGTGTGGTTCTCACCGGATGTTTTATTCTGCGCCGATCAGAGGTTGTCTTGGCGGACAGTATGCAGGAGCAGAGGAAATGTGATGTTTGCATAATACTCCCACTGCCCAGCAAATCAAGAGACATGACATCATACAAAGCCTGCATACACTCAATTTAATATGCATTAATTTAAGATATAGCCCACACACACACACCTCAAGGCTGCCTTCCTGTACATTGTCAAAGCTACAGTGTATTGGTTAAGTATAGGTGATATAGCATACATTGCTACAGTTGACATTCAAGTATCCTTAAAAGCAGTCATGCTATCAGAGGAGCATAGGAACAATGCTGTCAGACCTTGTTACCATAGATTCTGCCGTTACTGTGGTGATAATCTCATCCCCAGGATATTACTCACAGTGCAGCAGTGTCAGGTGCATGAGAATACCATGGTGGTAGAATGTCAAGGTACAGTGCCTTCGGAAAGTATTCATACCCCTTGACTTTATCCACATTTGTTAAGTTACAGCCTTATTCTAAAATTGACTGTTTTTTCCCCTTAAACTACACACAGTACCCACTAATGACAAAGCAAAAACAGGTTTAGACATTGTTAATTTATTCAAAATAAATCACTTACATAAGCATTCAGACCCTTTATTCGGTACATGGTTGAAGCACCTTTGGCAGCGATTACAGCATTGAGTCTTGGGTATGAAGCTACAAGCTTGGCACACCTGTATTTGGACAGTTTCTCCCATTCTTCTCTGCAGACCCTTGAGCTTTGTCAGGTTGAATGGGGAGCGTCGCTGCACAGCTATTTTCAGGTCTCTCCAGAGATGTTCGATGGGGTTCAAGTCGGGCTCTAGCTGGGCCACTCAAGGACAATCCTGTCTCGGCACTCTACAGAATGTTCCTTCGACCTCATGGCATGGATTTTGCTCTGACATGCAATATCAACTGTGGGACCTTATAAAGACAGGTGTGTGCCTTTCCAAATCATCTCCAATCAATAGAATTTACAACAGGTGGACTCCAATCAAGTTGTCGAAACGGCTCAAGGATGATCAATGGCAACAGGATGCACCTGAGCTCAATTTTGAGTCTCATAGCAAAGGGTCTGAATACTTATGTAAATAAGGTTTTTCTGTTCTCATTTTTAATAAATTTGCAAACTGTTGTTGCTTTGTCATTGTGGGGTATTGTGTGTAGATTGCCTATTCATTATTTTTATTGAATCATTTTTAGAATAATGCTGTAACGTAACAAAATGTGGAAAAAGTTAATGGGTCTGAAAACTTTCCGAAGGCACTTGTATACTGAACAAAAATATAAAAGCAACATGTGAATGTCGATTTAGGCAGCCCCCCCCCACACCTCTCTGATTCAGAGGGGTTGGGTTAAATGCACTCAGTTGTACAACTGACTAGGTTTCCCCATTTCCCCTTTAAAATGTTGGTCCCATGTTTCATGAACGGAAATAAAAGATCCCAGAAATGTTCCAAGCACAAAAAGTTTATTTCTCTCAAATTTTGCACACAAATTTGTTTACATCCCTATTAGTGAGCATTTCTCATTTTCCAAGATAAACCATCCACTTGACAGGTGTGGCATATCAACAAGCTGATTAAACAGCATCATCATTACACAGGTGCACCTTGTACTGGGGACAATAAAAGGCCACTCTAAAATGTGCAGTTTTGTCACACAACACAATGTCACAGATGTCTCAGGTTTTGAGGGAGCATGCAATTGGTATGCTAACTGCAGGAATGTCCACCAGAGCAGTTACCGGAGAATGTTATTTTCTCTACCATAAGCCGTCTACAAAGTCATTTTAGAGAATATGGCGGCACATCTAACTGGCCTCACAACCGCAGACCACTTGTAACCATGCCAGCTCAGGACCTCCATATCCGGCTTCTTCACCAGCCACCTTGACAGCTCATGAAACTGTGGGTTTGCACAATCAAAGAATTTCTGCACAACTTGTCAGAATCCGTCTCAGGGAAGTTTAATCTGTGTGCTCGTTGTCCTCACCAGGGTCTTCAGCTGACTGCAGTTCGGCGTCATAGCCAACTTTAGTAGGCAAATGCTCACTTTCAATGGCCACTGGCATGCTGGAGAAGTCTGCTCTTCATGGATGAATCCTGGTTTCAACTGTACTGGGCAGATGGCAAACTGCATGTATGGTGTCATGTGGGCGAGCGGTTTGCTGATGTCAATGTCATGAATAGTGTCCCACGATGGCGGTGGGGTTATGGTATGGGCAAGCATAAGCTATGGACAACAAACACAATGGATTTTATCGATGGCAATTTGAATGCAGAGATACCATGAGATCCCGAGGTTCATTGTCAAGCCATTCATCCGCCACCATCACCTCATGTTTCAGCATAATGCATGGCCCCAATACACAAGTATCTGTACACAATTCCTGGAAGCTGAAAATCTCCCAGTTCCTCCATGGCCTGCATACTCACCAGACATGGCACCCATTGAGCATGTTTGGGATGCTCTGGATCAACATGTATGACAGCGTGTTCCCATTCCCACCAATTTCACAGCCATTGAAGAGTGGTACAACATTCCAAAATCAAATCTACGCAAAGGAGATGTGTCATGCTGCATGAGGCAAATGGTCACACGAGATCCGACTTTTTTTTTAGGTATCTGAACAGAACCATCTCTATTCCCAGTAATGTGGAATAAATAGATACAGGCCTAATGAATTGATTTAAATTTGACTGATTTACTCATATGAAATGTAACTCAGTAAAATCTTAAATTGTTGCATGTTGCATTTTACACCCCTATAAATACCAAACTGGAAATCTTAGGGCTAGGATGGGAATCTAGGAATTTCACAATCAACCTTTCCATTGATTCTTTGACTACACAACTCAAAACCACATTTTCATAAACTACTAGAAGGCTCATAAGTCCCTAAAACATACAAGCACACAAGGTTCTGGTTGAACTAGCAGTGAAATGTTTCGGAGACGGAATTGACACGCCCTGGGTGCCACATTCTATTGAGATTTTGTAGATTTCCTGCTTTGTGAAAGAAGCCATTTAATATTTAGGAATTCCAAGTATGCTAAACAAAAACCATTTGAAAGCAAACACTTCTGCTTTACATCCGTTAACCGTTTGAATGGGTTTATGAAATTAATGAAGAGCAGTAAATAAGATATAGTTTGTGGATGAATTTACTTATACATTTTTGGCCTTGAGGACCATTGTGCTACATTTGACACGCTGATGACTCAAAAAGACACTTCCATAGTGTGTACTTTACACTCAAGAGACTGGTTTCCACATACAATTTGAAAATGCCAGGGTGAGGGATTTTCAATGTAGTACAGCTGCCACTTGCTGGTAGTTACTGGGCAAGATGTATTCCATCCATTTGTCTCTTGGGCAACACAGTAAACACTATTTAACATTAGCATTGATGCCTGTATTTCTATAACCCATCAAATGTGAATTGAAATACTAACGCATGAAAAAATATTTTTTAAATGTACCAAAGTTGAGTGTTTAACACCATTGAACAGAAATGTATCCACAACTGCAATAAAAAATTAACATTACAAGATGAGATGGTAACAAACACGACCCTTCAAATTGAAAAATGACCAGTGAAGTTATACATGTTTTTATTTTTGAAAGTTCCATAGAAACTAACGGTTATTTCTTCTTGTCAATACTCTCAGCTTCCGCCTCCTTTGCCCTCTTGGCACGGATGCCGAAGAGACGAGCATTGGCACGGGCCATACGCAGGCTGGCGAAAGCCTTGAAGTTCTTTTCATCCTCAGAAATCACCCTGGCCTTCTCCTTCTTGTGCACCTGCAGCAGAGGGAGAAGAGACCAATTACAACAATGTTGATGTAAATATATACTCATTAAGAGTAGGGCATTTCAGTCAGAGAAAGTCAAATACAATGAATGGATTAGGGACTATGTTATTACTCAATGATTTAATTATTTGTATGTCCACTTCTGTAAGTTAAGGCCCAGCACAATCTGGCAGTCATCAGATAATAGGTTCAAAGAGAATCATCAAGGTAATACAGAGATTCCGGAGAATTTGTCATCACTTGACTGCTGAAAGAGCTCGAACATATGTTCAATACATAGACTCTAGATACATCCTCCAAATATTTAAATTATGACCTGGTCATTCCATTTATATTCAATAAACCTAATCAGCGTTAAGTTTGTCTTAAAGAACATGAACTTCCTTTTTTTGGGTGAATCAAGTGATATGAATGTGTGATACATACATTCTTGATGGGCATGACAGCGCCAGAGAGCTGCGTGGCCATCTTCAGTTCCTCCTCCTGGAGAAAGGGAAAGGTTTTAATGCTCGCAGGAAAAGTAACATCTACCATGTGCACATTCAAGACAGTGCAGTCAATCTAAAATGCTACTGGGGTGAAGAGAAGAGATTTCAAACATTTAATTGCACACCAACTGAAACTAAATCTACAACGGAGCACGTAAACAAAGTCCAGATAACCATGCAGATCAATGTTACTCTGCACAAAATGCAGTAAAACATTTCAAAACCGCCACAGACCAGTTTGAAGCCCAATTTCTACAGCTTAACTCCCCAAACTTCCTTGCTAACAGGCCGTTTCAGAAACTACAGAATGGGCACTGGACACATGAAACCGGCAGTCATCAGATAATAGGTTCAAATGTAATCATCAAGGTAGTACAGAGATTCCGGAGATTTTGTCATCACTTGACTGCTGGCCCAGAGCTGCTCACAACCCAGGTTTCTTTATTTCAATCATAAACTAATTTTCTGAAATCACGTTTAACAGCAATGTTACGCATGACTGATGAAATCTTCCAACGCAAATATTTATAATCTGAGCCTCAAATGAAGCAATCACTTTGACAATATGGTTATGCGTGTCCCATATGTTTATAAACACTCAACCCAACGTTCTATGACTGACACTTACAGTGCTGTCTCCCTTCTTGGGTGCGGAGGCCTTCCTGGGGAAGAGGATGAGCTTGGAGCGGTACTCTTTCAGGCGCTGTACATTGGCCTGCAAGGACTCCGATGACCTGTTGCGACGGCGGGAGTCAACAGAGATGCCAATGGTGCGGGCTGTCTTCTTGTGGATCCCGGCAGCCTAGAGTACAAAGCACATGCAAAGCAGTGAACCAAATATTTGAGGACTGTTGGGCATTTAGTTGCTAGCCATGCCCGTACTTTTAGGAGTGTGAAGGCTTGCACATAACTCAATACAAGTAGATTGCTACATTCAGACAAAAAAGCCTGTCAAACAAAAATGGGTTAATAACTGGCTTGAGCCCCATGTTATGAATCAATTGACCCGTTTTAAGTTTTCATATGCACAGCACTCATTAAAACAAGCAGACATCAGCAAATAGGTTCAAGTTGAATCATCAAGGAGGTACAGAGATTCCGGAGATTTGTCATCACTTGACTGCTGTAAAAGATTATAGTAGTCTGCAAGCCAAAATATATTCAATAAACTCACACCTTTCTTTCAGGCTGTTCAGTCTTACATAACGTACTAACACTGCCTAAACCTGGAGGTTATTATTCACAAAGTAAATGTACTGTTAATAAATATTCCTCTTACCTTGAGCTCCTCCAGGGTGAAGCCACGTCCAGCGCGCACCTTGGTGTGATACCTGATGGTGGGACACCTGACTTGAGGCCGGAGGGGTCCGGCCACAGGACGTGGGGCAATACGACGAGCCTTGATCTGACGTGCCTTTCGCCTGAAAAATTAGGAGTCTGTTCATCACATAGACCTCCATCACATACATACATACATACATGTCATGCACACAACAAAACTACACCATAGTCATAATTCCATACAGCTAGTTAACCAACTAGGTACATCACATAAACATGCTAGTTAATAGCTGGTAGGTTTGGATACAGCAGACGTTTGAAACGTAAGACAGTTCAACCAAAAGTTAACATTTATCCAACCATTATACTTTACTTAAAACCAATGTAACTAATCAAGGCCTACCTGCGAGTCTTCCTTGCGGGCTGGTTGAACCAGGTGCGCACCCTCGTCTGCCAGTCTTTGTGGAAGTGTGGGTTCAAAAGCATGCCATTCCGGCTGGGTGCCATGGTTGCCTACTTCCCTGAAACAGGAAATTAACACATGTAGAAGCTAATCATGTTTAGCAATAAGTTCAGCCCATCCAGCGGAGGAAAAAAATGAATGCTAAATGCTAGCCAGTTAGCTAGCCATCACGTCCAGGCTAACTGGGGATGCAGCAATTGATTTCAACACAAACATACGTATATTTTACTGTGTTAATGGCTCCGTAATCATTGGAGTTAATTGTCGATAATCTATATCATTACCGACAGGTTGGTGACAATGAAACAGTTGTAACGTCACTGACAACACAGACATACATGCGTCTGCAACCCAGAAAGGTTTAGCAGTCAACCGATTTTGCTTTGTCTTTATCTCAACTAACTCATCAATAGTCATATATTCTGAACGACAACATCATACACGTTGGCAATAAATGCATAAAAGTAACATACATTTTGATATATTGGAGGATTAAGAGCGATTTCGTTTGAAAGACAGTGAGCTTATTTTCACATACCGTCTGAGGCGGAAAATGGCTGAAAGGAAAAAGGAAGTTCTAAAACTGTGCATTGTGGGATATGGCACCCAATGGTAGACGCAATGGTTCGTCAAACGGATGTACTACAATTCACGTGTGAAGAGTTGTATTAAAACAGATTCAATGATAATCTTCGATTTAAAAAATATGTATATCTTGTTCAGAATCCATTCAGATCGAATTAGCTTTTTGTACGCTTTTTGTTAGTATATCAAATCTTCTTGGTTTTGGCAGAGTAGAGAGTAGACGTTCCTTAATGGTAATATGCAAAAACATGCTAGAACACGCCAATATGATCTTGCTAGCTCTTGCTTGGCTCTGCCCACTAGGATTAATTTGCTGTGCTTTTCATACCATAATCAAGCCCCAATACAACACATATTGAAACAACCAGTATGCATGCATGAAAGATGCATTGTTCAATAACTAATGGTCGTACACTCAAATCAGATTTATTGCTGATGTATTTTTGTAGGTACACCACAATGGGTCACTGCAGCCCCACAATAAAGTTACACACGGTTCACTTATGGACCTGTTTCACACAGCCTATTTTTCAGAGTATCCCCCAATTTCCATTCTCATTGTAATGATAATGAAGTACATGTTTTCAATGTAGGAGCCTTGTGCATCGAAATATTAAACCCTAATACTTTCTTGAAATCACAGTAAAGATATGCAGCACACACTTTTTTTAAAGTGCACATTAACAGCAACATCGTCACTCTGCTCATTGCGTCAAGAGAGGACCATCCCGAGAGGATCTTCTCTGTCCGACAGCCAAATGGTATTCTTCTGTAAAGTATTTAAGCCCCATTCCCCTTCATAGTCAAAGATTTGCTGTTTCTCTGCTACACTGATTCTGTGCCCACTTTTGCCATTAATCATTGACCAAACCCTCCCCTGCACCTCATCTCTATCTTGATCTAAGGGCAAAAGTCAATGTTAGCAACGAGAAGCGGCCAGTATCATCAGCATGTTTGTTTCAGCAGTGCTTCTCTATCCCCTGGTTTTTCACATTAGGCATCAGAACAAAAAGGTCTAGTTCAAAGCAGGGTCATTTCTAGGAATAGGTTCACACACACCCTTCACAGAATGGGAAACTAGCCATTAACAATATATACTACTGTTCCATTAACTGACTGTGCTGATTATATGTTAATAAATCAGTGCTACTGTGTGGATATATTAAATGTGTTAATATCACTGGAGTGTAACGTTCAGTTACCATTAGCTTGAATCACTTGGGTTGGAAAATACAGCAGCAGTATATCAAATCAAATTTTATTGGTCACATACAGTTTAGCAGAGGTTATAGCAGGTGCAGCAAAATGCTTGGCTTCCTAGCTCCTAACAATGCAGCAAAAGTGTCAAACAAGTACACAAATAATCAAAAACAAGATATCATGAATGTCAGGACAAATCACTAATCCAAATGAAATCTACGCATATATAGGGCTACACCAAAAATATATACTAAGAATATGTATAGCAGTAGACATTAGTGAGCTATGCCACCATCCAGTATATAAATGCAGGCGGTGTATAAACAGTGTAACAAAAAATGCAATATATCCCACATATTCCAGATGTTACCTCAAAATACGAAAATATCCCAAATACAATTGATTCTTGCTTCATTTGTGCTGTAGTCTTTTGTTCTAAAGGTTATCTTGCTGAATAATGTGAATCTACAAGTGTGGGAGTCTTTGGAAGTGCCAGGCTGCCAGCCAAAGTTGACTAGTCTTGCATTGCCAGACACCAAATTAAGTTTTGACTATTAGCTAATGACTTAAGGTGGTTTATGGAAGTGAATAGTACTGTATTCCATCCTTCTCACCAGATGGAATATAAAAGTCAATGAAAAAAAACAAATGGATTGTACGCTGTATTGTACGCTGACTTCTCATTTCCAACCTGTTGCCACTTGTCTGTAATTTCTTTCAGTCCAAACTAAGCACCTGAAATAATAAATCCTTGATTATTGTGCCAACAGGATTTATCGTTGTGCCAACAGAACATGGGAACAAACCCTTCAGGTTGTCTTGTGGTTTCATCAGCAATAAGCACCTAGATGAGCATTGTTAATTAACATTTTGGTTATGTTGGTGATGAAACAATTACAGGCAAAATAAATAGGGCTACTTTACATAATACCATTTGAGCTGAGATTTTACAGCCAGTCCAGATAGGATTAGTGTGAAAGACCTGTAGTCATCATTAAAAAGAACATTTAAAAAACATGGAGAGTCAAGCAGTCTACTCATCAAGGGATTTGATCAATTTCTCGTAGGAGCCATCGTCCATGAGGCCATCAAGTTCTGCAGGGTTGTCAATAGTCATCTTAATTAGCCAGCCTGGAAGTCAAAGAGCAGAGCAACCATCAGTAACACTGTCAGGAGAGGGGGTTTAATAGTGCGTTGAATGATTATTCACCAACAAAAATCACATAAGGAGGCAGGTACCCTTGCGGTTAAGAGCGTTGTGCCAGTAACCGAAAGGTCGCTGGTTCGAAACCCCAATCTGAATAGGTGAAAAATCTGCCGATGTGTCCTTGAGCAAGACAACCCTAATTTGCTCATCTAAGTTGCTCTGGATAAGAGCGTCTGCTAAATTACTAAAATGTCAAACATACACATCAACTGATTTGTCATGTCACTGTCTTGATACTCACCCCCTTCGTAGCAGGATTTATTCACTAGTCCAGGGTTGTCTGCCAGCTCGGTGTTGATTTCAGTTACCTCTCCAGTCAGAGGAGAGTACAACTCACTAGCAGCCTTCACACTTTCCAAAGCACCAAACTCCTCTGAAACACAAGCAAAGGACATGCATGACCCTCCTTACTGGCAACAAAGCTCATTTACTTGTGGGAGGAAACTTAAACCTGAATAAAATCTCACCCATTTGTTCAAGTTTTTGCCCCACCTCAGGGAGTCCACAATACACCACATCACCTAATGCTTCCTACAATGGAGGGACACAAATTCTAACATTTTAGCAGATATTCATATTTTAAGTATACTTTGAGGAAAGTCTGGGAAGAATTCTTACGTGTAACTGATTTCATGAAGCATAAAATAAGGCCAATGAAAGTTATTGCACAAATATCAGATTGGCCCTCAAATTTTAAGTCAGGCATAATACAAGTAATCAATAGTCATACATGTGTAAAATTGTATATGTCTTTGTATTGCAGGACAAGGTGCAAAGTCCCAAAATAAATCTCTCAAGACAATACCGGCATTATGTAGACCAATAAATGTCAGATTATCAGTAATTTAGAAACAGCAGCACACTAAATCATTGATTAAAGTATCAACCAAACCACCTACCTGAGCAAAATTGCTGATGCCAACTGTACCAACTCCACCCTCTACTCGTACCCACTCATGCTTGTCTGTGAATTTGAGGGCTGTAAAAATAGACATTCACGTCAGATAATGGAATGCATGTGCATAGAAAAACAGCAGACTAATAAAGTATTAGTACACTACACTGACTAGTTGACAGCCATAATCTTGAAAAACTAAAAATGCCAAGTTGTCTGTGTTCTATGAGTACACAATCAACTTAGGGTTTCCA
This sequence comes from Oncorhynchus clarkii lewisi, assembly GCF_045791955.1. Taxonomy (NCBI): domain Eukaryota; kingdom Metazoa; phylum Chordata; class Actinopteri; order Salmoniformes; family Salmonidae; genus Oncorhynchus; species Oncorhynchus clarkii. Next base: position 16,717,733 of record NC_092172.1, on the reverse strand, counting down.
AACTCTAGGAGGGGGGGGGGGGGGGGGGTGTAACTTCACTAAGTACCCATCCCAAACATTGCCCTTGATACTGACCGTCCAAAGGACACTAATGTACTATGGACCAGAGCCAAAAAGTATTGTGCAAAACTAGAAACCTAATTTACAATACTGCATGATGGCAAAATATACCATTAATGTACTGATCCACATTCAGCCCTGTAATGTCAAACAAGATGTGAATTGTATTACTATCACCATTGTGATGTCAATTGCTCATACAATGTACCAGCATTCTCCAGCTATTACTGTACACAATAAGAGTGGTGGGAGGGAGCACACACATTTAACAGTTTTCTATTGGTTGAAGTAAAAAAAAAACATCCTTCCTCTAATCTGCTATGTAGGCTGTTCCTTCTATTAAATTACCTAGTAATATTTAATATTATTTTGGACAGATATGTAATCCCGATTTTGAGCAAGAAACATTAAAATATGGTTTATGTAAAACGCTGTCAATCTTTCCCGATATGCTGGAGAGGAATGAAATGCCTCAGTGTCCAATGCTAGCATCAGATCATGCAGGAAAAAAATACAGGTTTGAACCAGATTGTGAACTGTGCATGATGCTGGGGCATGGCTGGCTTGTCTGAAAGACTCAGGGGAGAGCCTTACCTTAATGGAGATCTTCAATATCATTTAGACTAAAACACACATGTATTTGCCATTTGCAGACTACACATGTAGTAAATATGCTAAATATAGATGTATGATCAAATGTTTTACTCCTGACCAGCCCATGTCCAAACTCGTGCGTGACTTGCTGTTAGTAATTATCCATTACATTGGGGCACGAGACAGTGGGTGTGAGTGCCTAAGAAGCCTAATGTTTTTTTAAGACCGTGGATAGCAGACCCAGAAAATCGTTGCAAGGTCAAGTTAAACCTCTGATAAATAATGTTTTACAGTGTAGCCTAAGAAAATGAAAGCTTTAATCGACCTGGCTACCTTTGGGGACATCCCAGATAGCAGTTTATGGAAAGCGACCATATAATTCAAAATGCTACGGTTAAACCAACCTATCGCGGGGAGCGTTGTTCGACAGGCTGGTCAGGGAATCCCAAAATTCCATTGGAATTTCATAAAAACAAATCACTTGATTTCTGTCTGGAAATAACGAGAGAATAGTTTACTTTTAGACCACGTAACGGCCAGCATTAGGCTACTTTGTATTTGTGCCATCGACCAAACTTTCTTAGCAGTGCATTCGTTCTAAACTGCTTACAAAACTGGATATGCTGATCATAAAATAAAATCGTTCATGCTCGCTCTGACGTGTTGAAATGTACCGTGGGAAAGTCACCAAAACAGCGTGAGATTATTCCCCCTCTGCGACTGGAATGTGTAGCCACAGACCCGTACATCAATTGTGATGTTGATAAATCTAGCATGCAACACTGAGAGTGCCAATTTGGGCAACATTGTAACAAATTGTTACCTGTGGACAGTCGCGAGGCCGTGCTCAGTGTCCGTGCGGTGTTTGCCTTCCATAAGAGCCGATTTGCGGATATCTGTACAGGTCGAGAAAGCTGAACCAGTACTGTGGAAAAGTTTGCAGAAAGGCACCGGAACGCTACTCTCATCGCCATCTTCAGTGTCGGCCGAAATGATTACACATGCAATTGACTGAGTGGAACGCGCACAATCACCATTTGCGCGCTCTCGATATTAAATAGAAGCTGATTTTCTTCAGGACTTTCTGGAAGTTGGACCATATTTGCCGATAAGGCTTTTCCTTATATGGATACTCTCAAGGCGTAATACATGCGCAACAGAATATTTCGGAATATAATAGTTGTTTTCCGCATAGTTGGCAGTGTTAGATTTTCTTCTGTCTATTGGTCTGTCTACTCTGCATCTTTATGGCATTGTGGAACTAATCATAAGGTTTTGGGCGCGTTCCTCTGCCCAGACATGCTGAAAAAAAATCCTATTTTACACTGCCTGGAAATGTATTTTAACTGTCAGCTAATCACATACGTTATAACAATCTGTCAATCTGTGCCGTCGCACTCAACCATTGGTTGATATGATACATGCAACATCTGAACGCGATCATTCTCATTATGCTTGGTAGATTATGACTAAATAGTTTTTCCTCCATGAATATTACAGCCCTAAACCCGTCACTGTTTCTTTTGTGTCCGTTTTCCATTGTACTGTAGTACACAACTGTTGAGATTGGGCAACAGTTCCTAGAACATAGTGTTGCTTTCATTAACACTCCTGTTGTGTTCGTTTCATGTTAATTTATTCTGTGTTCCCGGTCCAAAATGACCGCCCCGTTATAGCTGATCATAATCCATAACAACCCATATATTATGTTGTTAGATCTTTTTATCAATTTAAGTTCAGGGGTGGGGTGCACATTGGTCGTCAAATATTCAGTCACTAGGGGTGTATTCATTACGCCTTGCAACAGAAACCGTTTACCATTTAACAAACAGAAGGAAACAGGGATTGTGCTACCTGAATTTGTCCAATAAAAACTCTAGTTTGTTTCTAAATGTTTTCTGTTTGGAAAAAAGAAAAAACATTTTGTAACAGAATAGGTGGTCATTCTGCCAAACAGTTTCTATTGGACAAATTCTGGTACGTTCCTCCGTTGCGTTTGGCAACAGATTCGGCTGAATGACTACACCCCTGGTTTATCCAAAAATGTATGAAAATGTACGTAATGAAGACCATGGCTAAGGAACAGACCAGTAACCTAGGCCAACTATTACAGTATATCAACTGCAGACACATACTTTGACATGTAACTCAATCATGGGAATACAGAATCACATTTTAGTCAAATTTTATTTTTTGTGCCAATGGCAGTTGTGAGTGAACATATTTTTTTGTTTAGTAGTTGGACTGTATAGCATACAATAACACAACAAACATGTCCAGAAACCCTCATTCACTGACATTACATTGGGCTTGGATGTCCACCACACTAATGAGGGAAGAAGGAATAGAGACAAAGCACAAGGTAATAAGAGCATACAATTTAATGTTTAATGTAATGGTGGAAAAATAATTTAAGTAACTTATTTCCCTTAATAATGCAGATTGCAAGATTCAAACCATATGATAAAATGGAAAACAGTCAATGCCACCGGGACACAGTGAGACCAGACCAACAGACCAATCTGATTATTTCCCCAGGCTTCATCACCATGCCAACCCCTGCAGAGATCTGCCAGCAGGCGAGGTCACAATACTACACAGAGGTGCCCTCTGTGAGAGGGGCTGTCTTGTTGTCATCAGGCTTCATGGCTGGGAAGAACAGCACCTCCTGTGAAACAGAATTAACATCAGGTGGTTTCACAGACAGAGTCCTGCTGAAGTGCATTCAAGTTTGTAGTGTATTGCATGTGTAAACAAGCATCAAAACAGTGTCCCCTACTGCATAATAATAAACATGCATGCCTAAAGCCTTGTTCACATTGGCAGTTTGAAGCGACTCACATGCAAATTCTTTTGCATTTCCGATTCAAATCTATTACTTTTCCTGCAGTCTGAACAGCCAAAAAGCACATGGAATCAAGGCTTGAAATATCTGGTTCCATGTGCTACAATGGAAGTCAGATACAAATCTGATTACTGGCCATTCAACTTGTGTCTGAACAGTCAAATCTGATTTATTGTTTTTTAGACTTATTTGGCATATCTTGTTGCTTGCTAGCTACTCGGTTGACAGTGTGATAAGAACACGTGGTAGCTAACGAGCTTGTTAATGGTTTACAAACAAATGACTGGATGTTCTAGAAAGCTGAACAGCTACCTAGCTAGCGGACTGCTGTGGCTAGCCAAAAAGGACTCCTTTTGAATGGTGGATCATCTTATCCTTTGAGCCTTTATAAGTGTTCTTACACTATGACTTTGAACATTTAAAGCAACTGGGAAACATCCATGGCAGACATTGTCGTCATCTTAGCTGCTACATAACTTCTGAGTGATAGGAAGCACAAGCACCACCACCAATCAGCCTACACCACTGCGCACACACCAGTCATTACTATGACAACTAGCATAGCCATGTCCGCAAATGACTGCCACCTGAACAACATCAAACTTCCCCCCCCGATTTGGTCACTTGTAAATTCCTGTTTGAACACTCAGTATTCCAAAACAGATTTGAAAAACTACATTGATTTGAGCATTAAGGCCTACAGTGCTTTAGAGATTGCACAGGATCTATATGGGCCTCTGTCTGTATGTATTGACTGTACCTTGATGTTGTTGGAGTCTGTGAGGAACATGGTAAGACGGTCAAGGCCCATGCCCCAGCCAGCAGTTGGTGGCAGGCCATACTCTAGTGCCGTGCAGAAAGTCTCATCAATGGACATGCTCTCGTCATCACCCTCTGCCTTGGCCTAATAAAACACAAAAATACACACAGAAGATAGATGAAAAACCAAAACAAAGTAGCTCATCAAAATTTACAGGGTGGTGACTCAAACAGGAAAATATCACAAAGAAAATGAAGCACCAATGGTAACTAAGTTGACGTAAGGCAAGAATCTTTGGGAAATGTGTCAGTTCAGTGGCCCCAACTACTACATTGTTTCTAGCATTACTCAGCCAACTCGCCCAGGCACACTGACCTTAGCCTGTTGCTCAAAGAGCTCCCTCTGTCTCATAGGGTCGTTCAACTCAGTGTAGGCATTACAAATCTCCTTCTTCAATACAAACAGCTCAAAACGCTCCGTCAGGCCTTTCTCTGACCGGTGCCTGTATGGGGAGAGATCAAGGAGAGCATAGCTAGAGACATCAGCATTGACAAGCAGGGGGCACTGCAAGACCTATGTTGACTCTTATTTCAAATGGTAACCTGCAGTCCATTGGAATGTGAATAAGAGCATTGTTGCTTGTTTTTAAATGAGTGTAATATGGATAGGAAGAGCTCACCATTTGGCCAGGGGGCTCATGATCTGTGGGTGGTCACAGATGAACGTGGGGTTGATACACGTGACTTCCAGGAAATCTCCCACCAACTGCATGGATAAACATCAACTTCAGTTTAGTCGTGATGTCAACAACACGGAAGGGGTATAGGAGGAGGGTTTCCTGATGTAAATTAGAAAAGGTACCTTGTCAAGGAGGCGGGCAGTAGTTCTAGGAGGAGGGCACTCCACTCCTTTCTGGGCACACAGTTCATCAAAGAATTTACGTGTCTCTGGGGTGGGTGGAGAGGGACAGGTCAGTAAGACAACCTAGGAAATTATATTATTATATAGAGGTATAGCTGTGGCACTGTACTGACCGCCATTCATTCTCTTACCGTCACTGTCGTAGGTGTCAGCAGCTGGGAACTTGACGCCCATCTCCTTCTCCAGGTCGTGTGTCATGCTGACCCTCCTGAAGGGAGGAGTGAAGTCGATCTCATAGGTCGGGCCCTCTGGACCCTCTGGATGACACTTCACTTTGTACTCTCCAGTGATGTGCTTGACCATCCCTGATGGGAAGAGAGAGAGAGTAGACCAGTTAGTTATGGAACCTAGCAGCTACATACCTACATGTCACTGTGAGTAACACTATATATTCACATTCCAGAATGATCAAGCAGAAACACCCCCTTCATTCACCCGAGAGAAGCTTCTCTGTGATATCCATCAAGTCATGGTAATCTGCATAGGCCATATAGAATTCGCAGGTGGTGAACTCTGGATTGTGGGTGAGGTCAATGCCTTCGTTTCTGAACTGCCGTCCAATCTCATACACTCTGTCAATCCCCCCAACCACAAGCATCTGGGGAAAGAAGACAAGTAAATATGAGCATGGAGTTGAAAGTGTTTTTTCATGTGTTATTGGTCCTTCCTCGGGGGACATGTTACCTTGTGGTAGAGCTCAGGAGCAATCCTCATGTAAAGGTTCATGTCTAGGTCGTTATGGTAGGTCACAAAGGGTTTGGCCACGGCCCCACCAGGAATCAGGTTCATCATGGGCGTCTCAATCTGTAAGAAACGTGTGTTGTGGTTTTAAAGTCTCAGTTACCTATCTCCATCTATCACCAAAACCCTGTTTGTGAAAAAGAAACCTTTAAAATGACTTTCCACATCAAAGAGAAGAGGTTTACCCCTCTTGAACTCTTAACCCAAACTATTTTTTTTAAACAAAAGTGCCCCCTAGTGGCTATTTCCCTCACCTCCAGGAATCCCAGCCCATCCAGGAAGCTGCGGAGGTAAGTGATGATCTTGGCACGTGTTACAAACTTCTGCCTCACATAGTCATTGAGAATCAGATCCAGGTATCGCTGGCGAAATCGTGTTTCCTGGAGGCAATGGGTTAGAGAAAGTGTGAAGATCCCAAGAAATTGTAATTTCTTCTGCAGGTTACATTAATTAAAGGTGTCCTGTATCATCTCTCATTCATACGAAGGCCTGACATGCTTTCTGTATGTCCACTACAGGATTGTGAAGGTGCTCACCTTGTCCTTGAGACCAAAGTGGAGGTGGGGCAGCATGTGCAAGCAAGGTGAAAGCAGGGTCATCTCTATGGGAATTATGCTCAACTCGCCCTTTTTGGTCTTCCCTGGATTACCACGAACACCGATGATGTCACCACGCCGCAGCTTGTTGTTGATGCGCACAAACTCCTCCTCAGACTTGTAGCCCCTGACGGGAAAGATTGACAGACGGGGTTAGAAAAGATACATGTGGGAGTTATGAGCTCACATGAGTAGTGTAGTTCTGGGAAGGACCATGTACTGTACCTGTTGGTTGCCATAACTTGCAGCTTGACGCCTTCCCCTCGCAAGTCATAGAAGATTAACTTGGCCCCGGACTCTCTCTTGGCATGAACACGACCTGCCAACAACAGAGTTTCACATATGTCAAAAATACAGATTGACCATCAAATGACAACATCATATTATTTCAAATCACAATATTTGAAAACAGTTGTTGTCAGTACCTGATACATTGAGGACAATGTCTGTTAGCTGGTCTCCAGGCTGTAGGTGGTTGTATTTCTCAATGAACCCTGTGAGCGACAGATCTACATTGTACTTGTGAGGGTATGGGTCCTCTGCTGTGCCCTTCAGAGCCTGGATGGCTTGACTGCGGATCTTAAAGTATTGCTATTGGAATAAACAACATAAAGTGAGGTTAGTGCAAATGTACAAGAGCTCAATTACTGCAGCTTACCTATCTTCTACTAAGATCAGCAGTCAAATGTTCTGAAGAAAATCACAAGAGGGAGGGAAGGACGATCATAAACATCCATATAACTCACGTTAGGGTCCAGGGTCTCCTCATCTGCCCCGTATGCATTCTGAACTGCCTGGTCATTGGTCTGCTTCTGCTCAACCTGCTCTTTGACTTTGGCTTCCTTCTCAGATGCCTTCTTCTCAGCTTTCATTCGCCTCTTCAGCTCACTGACAACAACAACAACACAGACACAGAGGGTAACATCAGGGTATCTAGTGGACTCAGCATCGAGGTTGAGGACTACTCGGGAGACTACTTTATAAAGCCATACAAGTAATTCCTAAAAAGGGAATCATTCATGACAAAAGGTTAGTTGTTTTTCTCACTGAACGGAAAAGCCACCAACCTTTTGTCACCTCGCCAGCGATTCCCCTGAATTAGAGCTGGGACTGACACTGTGCTGGGGAGAGCGAACTTTACCCCCTGAGCCCTGACCCCAAAGGCTTGACACACCTGGTGCCTGGCAGTCCTGACCACCAGAGTCAGCATGGTGATGCAGGCTGACCTACTGTGCTACACCAGTCAATGACCAGACCTGGAGAGAGACACACACAGCCAACTTATTTCTGTGAATTTGAAACATGGGAACAACACTTCACATGTTGCGTTTATATTTTTGTTCAGTGTAAATGGGTTTAGTAACACTGGTGTAAAGTAAGTAGAAACACTTTGAAGTACTACATAAGTAGTTTAAATATTTGTAAATACTACAATGGAGTAAAAGACGCAGGACTTTGCAGTTCGAAAACTCTGCCGTCATTTTCATATGGCCCTGATATATATCGGGGGTGTCTCTCTATAAAAGTCCCTGGCCTCACACCAAAACACAGATTTAAGAGTCAAACTATCGTTCAAAATGAACAACCAACCCGTGTCAATGTCGATATCCTATTTCAGGTCGTGATTCGGTTAAGTTAAATAACAAAGCAACTGATTTGCTTCTTTTCCGTTTCGCCAACCTCCCATAATCTCCATCCGAAATTCCAGAATTTACAGAATGACTAAATTCTCTTCTAACCAGTGATATAAAAATTATCATATTCTGTGTGTCATTTGAATAGGGAACTGACAGCGTTTTAGCAACATTACTTTTTTAAAAACATTTTCTGACAATATGACCAGTTAGATATGGTCATTTCCACATCTTAATAAATTCATAGAATAATTGGGAACAACATTTGAAAACTATCACAATGTAGAGTGGGAAAGTGGCCATGCGTTTGGAAAAATAATAGATACTGCAGTAAATAATTTACAACAAAAAAACATCTGTCTCACCCAGGACCGGAGTCTACGCAGACTAGCGCAGAATAACCAATCAAAGCCAACAGTAGCCCTTTATGCCACACATGCCTCCTATCATTCGATTTGAACTGGACTGTGTTTACAGGCAGTAGCAACGACGCGATTTTAGATCATTAGAAAGCATTCGCCAAAAGCCACAAAATACACCTGAATAGATTTCCACAAATATTTAAATATCATGGGAGTCCTATTGATCAATCAACCATGAAAAGGTAGGCTCCCTCTCCCCTAGTTATGCACATCAACAGCAGCAAGATCAACAACTAATGCTATCTAGAGCGAGATTAGATGAACACTCTTAAACCATTGCCTGGCAATGCATGCTTGTCCCCAACCCACGTTTGACAACTGAATGGGAACTTTCCGGCACGCACAGTTGATCGATGCCAAATACATTTGATTGACAACTAAGGGTGCGTTGGTAAATTATCTTCAGTGTGTCAGCGTGCTCTGGGTCGTTCGTAAATTCAGCGCATTGTCAGATTGTCTGTTCGTAAATTCAGAGTGTTTTGCTCTCCAAGTATTCAGAGCCACACACACACTACACTGGACGCTGTGGTTGAGGTGTAGGGTTGATCCGAGCGTTCCTCACAATGGCAGTCAAGCACCAAGTCAAATGGCCACCTCACTCTTGACCATTTTACTCGCTCTAGAGGAGCTGGTTAGGCTGTTTACATGTTATTTAGAGCGTTAGTGACTAACTGCGCTAGTGGCAACAATTCATCAGTTATTCTGCGCTCTGGCACATTCAGACGAGAGTGCTCTGAAATCGGAGTAGATAGCCAGAGTGAATTTACAAATGCAAGAGATATGCTAACTGGATAATAGTTGTTCAAGTTCAGCATAGTTAACTAGATAGCCAGCAACGCGATTCACATTTATTGCTAGCTGAACAAATGACACCTGTATCTCTAGTTGTAACCACCAAAAACAATATGGGGAAAAAGGTCAGTCACTCATCCAATGACATCCTCCTTAGCTGGCTAGCTAGCTACCTAACGTTAGGCGCCATGCTTTTAGCTTGCTAAATAAATACTTTAATGTGCCTTAATAACAAACTTGTATGCCATCTGTAAATATGAATCAAATTGTTAAATTCTGAGCCTAGTTGGTTTAGCCAAGGAAAAAGCCAGGAACCTTCCCGCTGACCATGGTTGGCTGAAATAATGGATGGGGCTGGTCATATCGAGAGATGAGTTTGGATTGGTCTGTAATGTAGCATGCTTCTGTCTATAACATGAGCTGTTCAGTACATCAATCTGTTTGTACTGTATGGGTTGATATTATGGTTCATTATTTAGCTAGCTACCCTTTATATCTAAACAAAAGACTACTTCGCCAGATGATTACACGACCCATCAAGTTAGCCAGGTGTGTCTGGGGATGATTACAACCATCTATTGTATTTCATTATTTTTGCAACTACTTTCACCACTTTTAGTATTGAAATCTTTGTTTGTTTACTAAACTACTCACTCTGTTTAGCACATGGCCTCACATGTGAATCCTTAAAGAGATGGGTGGGGATAGGCTCAAGGATGGTGTGAACTATGCTGAATGGGTGTAGACAAAGAGCTCTCCAGTAGGTGTACCTAAACATTCAATGGCCATTTTCTCAAAAGTAGTGATACAAGTTTTACTTTCAAAGCAGAATTACTTACCCATTGTTCCTCAACTGCAGTGTATGATACACGATTTTGAAGTCGATAACTATTTTCAAATTATGTTTTAGGAATAACAATGGAACTTAACATTAATTTCCAATAATATTCTAATTAAATCAGGGAGAAACTGCTGGCTGAGTCAGTGCTGTGATTGATTTATTTTGATGATATACCTGACATCGTGAAAACAGCTTTGTCCTGTCTAATCACGTTTGAGTGTCAAAAAAAGTGAAGCATTTTCATTGACTTTTGATAATGAAGTACAGTTGAAGTCAGAAGTTTACATACACCTTAGCCAAATACATTTAAACTCAGTTTTTCACAATTCCTGACATTTAATCCTAGTAAAAATTCCCTGTCTTAGGTCAGTTAGGATCACCACTTTATTTTCAGAATGTGAAATGTCAGAATAATAGTAGAGTGATATATTTCAGCTTTTATTTCTTTCATCATATTCCCAGTGGGTCAGAAGTTTACATACACTCAATTAGTATTTGGTAGCTTTACTTTTAAATTGTTTAACTTGGGTCAAACGTTTTGGGTAGCCTTCCGCAAGCTTCCCAAAATGGGCCAAAATAAATTTTGGCCCATTCCTCCTGACAGAGCTGGTGTAGCGGAGTCAGGTTTGTAGGTCTCCTTGCTCGCACACGCTTTTTCAGTTCTGCCCACACATTTTCTATAGGATTGAGGTCAGGGCTTTGTGATGGCCACTCCAATACCTTGACTTTGTTGCCCTTAAGCCATTTTGCCACAACTTTGGAAGTTTGCGACCAAACTTTAACTTCCTGACTGATGTCTTGAGATGTTGCTTCAATATATCCACATAATTTTCCTACCTCATGATGCCATCTATTTTGTAAAGTGCACCAGTCCCTCCTGCAGCAAAGTACCCCCACAGCATGATGCTGCCACCCCCGTGCTTCACGGTTGGGATGGTGTTCTTCAGCTTGCAAGCATCCCCCTTTTCCCTCCAAACATAATGATGGTCATTATGGCCAAGCAGTTCTATTTTTGTTTCATCAGACCAGAGGACATTTCTCCAAAAAGTACGATTTTCGTCCCCATGTGCAGTTGCAAACCATAGTCTGGCTTTTTTATGGTGGTTCTGGAGCAGTGGCTTCTTCCTTGCTGAGCGGCCTTTCAGGTTATGTCGATATAGGACTTGTTTTACTGTGGATATAGATACTTTTGTACCTGTTTCCTCCAGCATCTTCACAAGGTCCTTTGCTGTTGTTCTGAGATTGATTTGCACTTTTCACACCAAAGTACGTTCATCTCTAGGAGACAGAACACACCTCCTTCCTGAGCGGTATGATGGCTGCGTGGTCGCAGCTGTTTAGCTGTTTAGCATGATGGCATGGTGTTTATACTTGCGTACTATTGTTTGTACAGATGAACGTGGCATTTGGAAATTGCTCCCAAAGATGAACCAGACTTATGGAGGTCTATCATTTATTTTTTGAGGTCTTGGCTGATTTCTTTTCATTTTCCCATGATGTCAAGCAAAGAGGCACTGCGTTTGAAGGTAGACCTTGAAATACATCCACAAGTACACCTCCAATTGACTCAAATTATGTCAATTAGCCTATCAGAAGCTTCTAAAGCCATGACATAATTTTCTGGAATTTTCCAAGCTGTTTAAAGGCACAGTCAACTTAGTGTATGTAAACTTCTGACGAACTGGAATTGTGATACAGTGAATTATAAGTGAAATAACCTGTAAACAACTGTTGGAAAAATGACTTGTGTCATGCACAAAGTAGATGTCCTAACCAACTTGCCAAAACTATAGTTTGTTAACAAGAAATTTGTGGAGTGGTTGAAAACTAGTTTTAATGACCCCAACCTAAGTGTATGTAAACTTCCGACTTCAACTGTACATTCAACTCACATGTGTATCCTTAAAGAGATTGATGTGGCTAGGGCTTAAGAGGGTGGGAACTACGCTGAATGGATATAGAGAAAGAAGAGCTCTCCAGTAGGTGTACCAAAACATTCAAGGGACATTAACTTGTAACCCCAAAAGTGGGGTTACAAGTTAACCAGTGTAGTGTATGATATACCATTTTGTAGTCTGTATTTTCATCCAATGTAAAAAACACCAATTCAAATGTTGCTACATAAGACCGAATTGAGGTGGTGGGTCAAAAATGCATCACTTCAAAATGTAGCTGGCTGTCTTCAACAGGTTGTCCTTTAAGCCAGTGATGTAAACAATATTTCCAGTTTCTGTTTTTCTTTTGTGTTGGTTTCAACAGCGCATACAATCTGATTTCCCCTTTAAATCGCTATGAGTGTTTAATATATCACAAAATGTTGTCTGAATATTGATTTGGACACTTAAATGGCTCAATGTCAAAACAGAGTTTATCAAAAGTTCTTGTCAACACATAAATAGCATATCAGTATGACCTGAACGGTGGGTGAAGTCAGGAAGCAGCAACAGCATCATTTTCAATTTGTTTTAGGAATAACTTAACATTAATTTCCAATTGAATCAGGTTAGAACTGCTGAATGAGTCCAAAAACGTACTGTGATTTTTTTTGATAAACCCGTTCTCACTATTTCAGATATGCCCTGTCTAGTCAGTGTTAAAAAAGTAAAAAAAATCGTAGTGTCTGTTTTTGCCTAATATAAGTAATACATTATTTTTTTTATTTACTTTTGAGAATTAAGTATAATAAAAACCAAATACTTAGACTTTTACACAAGGAATATTTTACTCTAACTTTCACTTGACTCATTTTATATTAAGATAACTTTACTTTTACTCAAGTATGACAATTGGGTAATTTTTCCACTGAGTAGGAAGAACATTTTCACTATCATTCTGAGCTGATCAGTCAGACCATGTAGCCTAGAAGTAATTTAGCTAGCTAAATCCACTAGCTAGCAAGCCATCCCATTGCAGAAGTGAGATTATAGGATAATTCGCTTGGATGCATAAAGCTGATGAGTTCAGTGTTTCCCCACATAAATAGCACACCAGTATCACTTGAAAGGTTGCTGAATTTGGCAAGCAACTCATTACGGTAAAGCTAAAAAGGCTAACACTACTTTAGCTAAAACGTGGTTTTGTTCATAAACCTACATGAAAACAAGAAACTTCAAATCAGCAAATAACCATGGGTAATTTGTACGATGCAATATGGGTTTTGTAGTCATCTACGCACAGAATAGGATGATAAGCATGAATGCGTGCACATTAAAGGACTACAAGCAGCACGCGCGATATGCAACTTGAACCGAATGGACCATTGGAATTTGTATGCACATTCGCTATGGTAAACTTGTTTTTCCATCGTGCTTTATCCGTACTGGTGCAACAATATCCTACTACTTTTATCGTTTAATAACAAGGATGTGATCCACACACACCATCAAAGTGTTGCAAACGTCTTCATAAATGCTGTCCAAAAAAAGAGTGAATCGACAATGGCTTACTTTTTGCTGAGTTTCTCTGCATCCACCTCGGTAACGTCTGCCATCTTATTTTTCTCCTTCGCTAGGCTTTGTCGGGCGTTGGCATCCAACGTTATGGTGCATTACCGCCACCTACTGTATTGGACAGTGGGCCAGGGAGAAACTAAATTCTACCTGCCAGCCACGTTTCTCATTAAAAAATATTACAAAATATTTGAGACTGTATCTAATGACGTTCTACTCAGTATACTCTTTAAACTAATTTTCTGTATTCCCTTCTCCCTCATACTAGATATCAGCCTCTCTCTTTCCCTCTCATACTTCCCACACTGTATCAATACATGCTCCACTATCTCTGTTTCAAAATCAAATACAAATGTATTTGTCACATGAGCTGAATACAACAGGTGTAGGTAGACCTTACCATTAAAATGCTTACTTACAAGCCCTGAACCAACAATGCAGTTTTAATTAAAAGACTGCAGTTTTAAGAAAAATATTTACTAAATTAACTAAAGTAAAATAAATAAAAGTAACAATAAAATAACAATAACTACGCTATATACAGGGGGTACCGATACTGAGTCAATGTGCGGGGATACAGGTTAGTCGAGGGAATTGAGGTAATATGTACATGTAGGTACATGTAGGTAAAGTGACTATGCATAGATAATAAACAGCAAGTAGCAGCAGAGTAAAAAAGGGGGGGGGTCAATGCAAAAAGTATTGGTAGCCATTTGATTAGCCGTTCAGCAGTCTTATGGCTTGGGAGTAGAAGCTGTAAAGAAGCCTCTTGGACCTAGACTTGGCGCTCCGTTTCCGCTTTCCATGCGACAGCAGAGAGAACAGTCTATGACTAGGCTGGCTGGAGTCTTTGGCAATTTTTAGGGCCTTCCTCTGCCTGGATGGCAGGAAGCTTGGCCCCAGTGATGTACTGGGTCGTACACACTACCCTCTGTGGCGCCTTGCAGTCGGAGGCCAAACAGTTGCCATACCAGTGCAGCTGTAGAACATTTTGAGGATCTGAGGACCCATGCCAAATATTTTTATGATTGGGAATAGGTGTTGTCATGCCCTCTTCACGACTGTCCTGGTGTGTTTGGGCCATGATAGTTTGTTGAAGATGTGCACACCAAGGAACTCTCAACCTGCTCCACCACAGCCCCGTCAATGAAAATGGGGGCGTGCTCGGCCCTTCTTTTCCTGTAGTCCACAATTATCTCCTGGCAATAATCACACTTTCCTGTTGGAGGTTTTCCTACCAAATGTAAAGTCTTATTCAACTGGCTGTGTCCCAGCCTTAATCTAAAAATAGCCTCCTCTCTTTTGTCCATTCCTGCCGTCCTCCCCTCCCCGACTTTCTTCTGTACTTGCAATAAATGCCTGCTCTTAGTATCTCTATTCCACTGCTCCTGCCATCTCTGCATCATCACTGTCCATATCAGGGGATTTGCCTCTGCCTTGCTCATTGAAACTCCAACATCAACATCCCTGAACAAAGTGCTTCTTTAGCCAGTACATCAACTGTCTCTTTCCCCTCCACCCCAACATGGACTGGGACCCAAGTAAATCTTATTTGTATACCCATTTATCTAATCCTGCAATGGGCTTGTAGTACATCATTAAGCAGGTATTGTCTGCTACGTGATCTAAAGGATTGAAGACTCATCAACATTGCACATGAATCGGAGCATATACTGTAGCTCCTCTGTCTGGCTTGACTTCTTTAACCCACTGCAAGGCCAACAATATGGCCATCAGCTCTACCGTATATACAGCCAGATGATCTGTAATACGTTTCCTGACTGCCACCCCACATTCCTGCACTACAAATGCTGACCCAGTGTGTCTGTCCTTGGATCTTTTGAACCATCTGTATAAATGCCCACAAAATCTTGATACACAGTATCCAGATGTCTCTTTAACAAATCAGATGGATCAACACCCTCCCTATCTTTCCCTAGTCTCTCCAATACTTCTAGGTCAACTACTGGAGGCGGGAGTAGCCATGCGGGAGTAGCCATTTAATAATGGGAATTTATGGGAAATGATGTAAAATATATCACTAGCCACTTTAAACAATGCTACCTAATATAATGTTTACATACCCTACATTTTCATCTCATATGCATACAGTGCCTTGCGAATGTATTCGGCCCCCTTGAACTTTGCGACCTTTTGCCACATTTCAGGCTTCAAACATAAATATATAAAACTGTATTTTTTTGTGAAGAATCAACAACAAGTGGGACACAATCATGAAGTGGAACAACATTTATTGGATATTTCAAACTTTTTTAACAAATCAAAAAATGAAAAATTGGACGTGCAAAATTATTCAGCCCCTTTACTTTCAGTGCAGCAAACTCTCTCCAGAAGTTCAGTGAGGATCTCTGAATGATCCAATGTTGACCTAAATGACTAATGATGATAAATACAATCCACCTGTGTGTAATCAAGTCTCCGTATAAATGCACCTGCACTGTGATAGTCTCAGAGGTCCGTTAAAAGCGCAGAGAGCATCATGAAGAACAAGGAACACACCAGGCAGGTCCGAGATACTGTTGTGAAGAAGTTTAAAGCCGGATTTGGATACAAAAATATTTCCCAAGCTTTAAACATCCCAAGGAGCACTGTGCAAGCGATAATATTGAAATGGAAGGAGTATCAGACCACTGCAAATCTACCAAGACCTGACCGTCCCTCTAAACTTTCAGCTCATACAAGGAGAAGACTGATCAGAGATGCAGCCTAGAGGCCCATGATCACTCTGGATGATCTGCAGAGATCTACAGCTGAGGTGGGAGACTCTGTCCATAGGACAACAATCAGTCGTATATTGCACAAATCTGGCCTTTATGGAAGAGTGGCAAGAAGAAAGCCATTTCTTAAAGATATCCATAAAAAGTGTCGTTTAAAGTTTGCCACAGACCACCTGGGAGACACACCAAACATGTGGAAGAAGGTGCTCTGGTCAGATGAAACCAAAATTGAACTTTTTGGCAACAATGCAAAAAGTTATGTTTGGCGTAAAAGCAACACAGCTGAACACACCATCCCCACTGTCAAACATGGTGGTGGCAGCATCATGGTTTGGGCCTGCTTTTCTTCAGCAGGGACAGGGAAGATGGTTCAAATTGATGGGAAGATGGATGGAGCCAAATACAGGACCATTCTGGAAGAAAACCTGATGGAGTCTGCAAAAGACCTGAGACTGGGACGGAGATTTGTCTTCCAACAAGACAATGATCCAAAACATAAAGCAAAATCTACAATGGAATGGTTCAAAAATAAACATATCCAGGTGTTAGAATGGCCAAGTCAAAGTCCAGACCTGAATCCAATCGAGAATCTGTGGAAAGAACTGAAAACTGCTGTTCACAAATGCTCTCCATCCAACCTCACTGAGCTCGAGCTGTTTTGCAAGGAGGAATGGGAAAAAATGTCAGTCTCTCGATGTGCAAAACTGATAGAGACATACCCCAAGCGACTTACAGCTGTAATCGCAGCAAAAGGTGGCGCTCCAAAGTATTAACTTAAGGGGGCTGAATAATTTTGCACGCCCAATTTTTCAGTTTTTGATTTGTTAAAAAAGTTTGAAATATCCAATAAATGTCGTTCCACTTCATGATTGTGTCCCACTTGTTGTTGATTCTTCACAAAAAAATACAGTTTTATATCTTTATGTTTGAAGCCTGAAATGTGGCAAAAGGTCGCAAAGTTCAAGGGGGCTGAATACTTTCGCAAGGCACTGTACGTATATACTGTACTCTATATCATCTACTGCATCCTTATGTAATACATGTATCACTAGCCACTTTAACTATGCCACTTTGTTTACATACTCATCTCATATTTATATACTGTACTCAATACCATCTACTGTATCTTGCCTATGCTGCTCTGTACCATCACTCATTCATATATCTTTATGTACATATTCTTTATCCCCTTACACTTGTGTCTATAAGGTAATAGTTTTGGAATAGTTAGCTAGATTACTTGTTGGTTATTACTGCATTGTCGGAACTAGAAGCGCAAGCATTTCGCTACACTCGCATTAACATCTGCTAACCATGTGTATGTGACAAATAAAATTTGATTTGATTTGCAGGGTTTACAGGAATAGCTACCGTTGTACAAAACTCCCTTCCAAACATCTCCCTCGCCTGAATATTACCCACCCACCCAAAGCTTGTGTTCTGTCCTCGCTCATGTTCCCAGCATACCTGTAAAATCCCTTTCGCAGGATAAGACAGCCCATGTCCCTGTAGGTTGACCCAATAATTCAGCTGCTGTCTCCTAATCTGCAATGGCATGTCCTCCATCTCCACCTGTAGTGCAGACACTTGGGAGGTCCGAAACGCCCCACTCCATATTCCTTGCCCCTCTATGACATCTAGACTTTCCAATGAGGTCCGGACTGCCGAACCATATGCTATACTGCCATAGTCTATTACAGATCAGATCAATGCAACATACAGTACATGGTCCTCAATGAGGAACGCCCCCCACTTCTTCACCATCAGACAGCCCATCACATTTAGCAACTTCTTACACTTTCCCACCACTCTCTCTCTCTGTTCTGCCCAGGTCAGTCTAGTGTCAAAGTATACCCCAAGGAACCTGAACGCCCCCACCGTCACCAAGTTTCTCGAATATACTGTAACCTCAAGCATACCTCATCACCCACCTTCCTCCTGGTAAAAAACACTGAGTTTTCTCTACAGAAAACCTGACTCCCCACATTAATACCCACCGCTCTACCTCATCAATTGCCTCCTGTACCTTCCTGATTATGTACTGTATGGCACATTTCTTCCCCTCTTCCATAAGGCGCCATCATCTGCAAATAACAACCTCCCAATATCCGGCCGTACCTGAGAGTACATCATTGATCGTGAATGAAAACAACAAAGGCCTAATTACGCTCCCCTGCGGTGTACCATTATCCACCAGGTAGCTAGCTGCCTTGTCCTTCCCATATGGACAAGAGGAATACCTATGTAAGAATGCTGTTCATAGCTCAGCCTTCAACACCATAGTACCCATCAAGCTTGGGCCCTGGGTCTGACCCCCGCCCTATGCAATTGGGTCCTGGACTTCCTGACGGGCCACCCCCAGGTGGTGAATGTAGGAAACATCATCTCCACTACGCTGATCTTCAACACAGGGCCCCAACAAGGGTGCATGCTCAGTCCCCTCCTGTACTCCCTGTTCATCCTTGACTTTGTGACCACTCACACCTCCAACTCAATCATAAAGTTTGCAGACGATACAACAGTAGTAGGCCTGATTATCAACAGTGACGAGACAGGCTACAGGGAGGAGTTGAGGACCCTGGCGGAGGGGTGCCAGGAAAATAACCTCACTCAATGTCAACAAAATGAAGAAGCTGATCATGGACTTCAGTAGACAGCAGAGGGTGCACGACCCTATCCACATCGATGAGACCGCAGTGGAGAAGGTCCTTGGAGTACACATCACTGGCAACCTGAAATGGTCCACCCACACAGACAGTGTGGTGAAGAAAGAGCAACAGTGCCTCTTCAACCTCAGGAGGCTGAATAAATTAGGCTTAGCCCCTAAGACCCTCATAAACATTTACAGATTCACAATTGAAAGCATCCTGTCGGACTGTATCACCGCCTGGTACGGCAACTGCACTGCCCGCAACCGCAGGGCTCTCCAGAGGGTGGTGCAATCTTCCCAATCCATCACCGGGGCTACACTGCCTGCTTTCCAGGACACCTACAGCACCTGATGTCACAGGAAGGCCAAAAAGATCATCAAGGACATCAAACACACGAGCCACAGCATTTTCACCCCGCTATCATCCAGAAGACGAGGTCAGTACAGGTGGATCAAAGCTGGGAAGGAGAGACTGAAAAACTGCTTCTATCTCAAGGCCATCGGACTGTTAAATAGCCATTACTACCACTCGGTTACTCAACCCCACACTTTAGAGGCTGCTGCCCCATGTACATAGACATGGAATCACTGGTCACTTTAATAATGGAACACTAGTCAGTTTAATTATGTTTACATACTGCTTTACTCATTTCATATGTATATACTGTATTTTACTGTATTTTAGTCAATGACATTGCTCATCCTAATAATGATATATTTCTTAATTCCATCCTTTTGTTTTTAGATGTATTGTGTGTATTGTTGTGAATTGTTAGATACTACTGAACTGTTGGAGCTAAGAACACAAGCATTTCGCTACACCCGCAATAACATCTGCTAAATATGTGTATGTGACCAATTAAAATTGGATTTGATTTGATAGACTTCCCTACCCTCCCCTGTATAGACCTTCCAAACAGGAAATCCTTTATCCAGTTGTACATTCTTCCTCCTACTCCCATAATATCATGCTTGATTAACAACCCCTCCTTCCACATCATATCATACACCTTCTCCACATCAAAAAAGACAGCTACAACATTCTCCTTGTTCACCTGAGCCTTTGACCTCTGATTCTAAGCAGAGCACTGGGTCCATAGTTACCCGGCCCCTTCCTGAACCCACTCTGATGTGGCGATACTAGCCCCTTGCTCTCCAGGAAGGAAGTTAGCCTCGCCGTAATCATACGTTCCATAATCTTTCACACGTGATGTTAAAGCTATTGGCCGATAGCTTGTTGGCCTCACTGGGTCTTTCCCGGGCTTCTGGATTGGTACCACTACTGCCTCCTTCCAGCTACCTGGAGGTTCCCCTCCTCCCACACTCTGTTGTACAACACCAATCAGGATGTTGTACATCACTAAGATGGGCAAACATAACATAGCACACCTCATCTTTCCCAGGTGAAGATAACCCAGCCTTGCCTATTGCCCTTTTCACCTCTGCCATGGTGCATTCAATGCATCATTTACATCGTCCCTCCTATCTGGTGCTCCTCTCTCGTTCTCTCTCTCCCCCTCCTCTGACAAAATTTGCCGAGCTATGCACTTGGACAAATGTTTTGACCATCATCTCTGCCTTCTCATCTGTATCATCCCCACTCGTCAACACTGGATAATTTCACTCCCTTCTAACCTCACTTCTCCCACAGGTGTCGCCCTTCCAATGGTGTCACAGAACCGACGCCAACCTGACCTCTTTGCCTAGCGGATAGTTCTCCTCACCAGGGCCTGCTTATACTAAATCAGATGTTGGAAGTCATGCGTCCTTTTCAGTACTCTAAATGCCCTGTTTCTACTCCTCACCATTGCCCCACACTCCTCCGTCCACCATGGGACTGATTTCCTCCTCCCTGAACTCTTAAGTATAGCCTCAGTAGTTTCCCCCACTCAATTATTCATACTATCCACATACCCGCTCATATCCACCCGAGCAATCACCTGCTCACTCAGCTCCTGAAACTGATCCCACTTCACACTTCCAAACCCCCACCTTTCTTCTCCATTCACTGACACCTGATCCCACTTTGCCCTTCCAAACACTCACCCGTCTATTCCATGCACTGATACCTCCTCCCCCCTCCGACCTACCGTACATAGTATGGGGTAATGATCACTCCCTACTGTCAACTCCTCCCACACCTCCCACTCACAAGATTCCTGCCATCGCACTAGATACCTGTGGCTACATCAATCCTGGTCCCTCGGCCATCATTCAGGCATACCTATCTTTCATCTCTATCAGATTTTCCATCACTTGGCCATTTCCATCCATCCAATTCCCCACACCACATTACTTCTATCCTGGCCCTCAACCCTCTCCAGCTCCAAGCGAGATCAACGCACGTACACAAATATTGACGTTGAATTGTACGCAATGACATCTCAGCGTATTCGAGAGGATCAGTCACAGAAGACACTGCGCAAAAGTAGTACTGCACTCAGACCACCAGGGGGATCATAGGGGTTTATTTTGTTGTGGGTGGTCTTCATTTTATATATATTTTTTATTTATTTAACCTTTAATTTAACTAGGCAAGTCAGTTAAGAACAAATTCTTATTTAAAATGACTGCCTACCCCGGATCTTAGATCATTGAAGAACACGGGTAATTTACTAATTATTAACCTCTAATCACAATATTAAAATACATGTGAATATGTGACCATATTCATCTGGTTTCTGAGCATGCAAGCATGTTTTCCCTTTTTACTTCCCTCGCTCTCCTCCTTTCCTTATGTTAAAACATGTTTCAGATGGACAACTAGGGTAAGGCCATGATGCATTTGATTGATGATTAGTTGTTACTCTTCAAACGTAATTCAATTCACGTGCTTGTGATTTTGTCATTTCCATTCTTTCACGGTATGGTTCATTCATGGCATCTTTGTGTCTCTCCTGAGCAAAAACAAAAGTTGATCAATACAAAAATCTTACCAAAACCAAAACATCAGAGGGTGTGGAAATTAACTTGACAAAGGAAAACGTATCATCTATCTTTATTAATATAGATAACAGCAGGTGTACATAAATATAATTGCAAGAGTATACAAATGCCCCAACAAAAGCAAAAATACATTTATATCGATTCATTTTTTCAAAGGTAATATTTCACGGTTGTTCACATGGTAGCTAAAAACACATAGGTGATATGCACTCCCCATACCTATAACCTGTCAATGCTATCAACAGGTTCACTACTATCCCAGAAAAAACCCCTCATGGAAATAAAGCAGACTTTCACATCAAACCAAAGCCAGACAGGTTAAGGGGACACAAACAGAAGTGTGTGAACAGACTAACTGATGACAATTACAATATAAACAAAACACTCATGATAAAATGATAAAAATTCTGAATGAAAAGTTTGTTTGAATTAGGTGAAATTTGTGTTCGTCTTGACTGACATAAGCCCAATCATAAAAATCAATTCCGGTGGCACACAGTATCAATACTATTTCAAAAAGCTACATAAATAATTAACAGAATTACAATATTTCGTTATAGTTTCCCCTTTGCAATGAACAATCAAGAGTGGCTAGATAGATCAAATCTATATTAAAAAAGTAACAGATATACATTTATATTGAATCAAGCTGCATAGCAGTTTGAGACAAAACTTCAATTGCAACGACGTTAAACAACAAATGCAATTAACATTTTCATGAAAATAAAATCAGATGCACAACACTATACATTTATCTGGTCACTCATCTCTGTACGGCATTTGAAGCACACAAGTCGTATGGCTTGCAAGATACTAGTTATCAAGGGCTAATAACCACTGACAATAGTGTCACAGCGGTGAATAAATCAGGCAACACTGGTACAAGATAAATCTGGTCTCTACTATAAAAGTTTGTCAAGGCACAAGTATATCATCCAATGTACTGAGCAATACTTCTAAAATATATTTGCTGTACACTGTGATGTCATAAATCATTGGTTAGTCTGGGTGCAAATATGGTAAAAATATAACTTTCAAGGTGACCTCTGCATTTCTGTAGTCATTGGTTGAGTAGGAAAAGTAGTTCATTTTTAGGTCTTCAGTAAATGGAACCTTAACCGGCACAATAACGTATAGCGTCACTCAATTACAAAGACTCATGTCGTCATCAATGTAAAACATGTAGCCTCAGAACCAAATAGTCCTCCTCTTTTGTCAAAGCTCAAACTATTTGGGATATTCATTGGTTACATTTGAAAATAGGTATTTTTTTCCCCCTCAATATGCTTATTGTGTATTCATAACACAAAACATTAACATGCTGCTGCCAAAATATTGTATGTATACTATATATAAAGAATGTACTTTATCATTGTAATTGGTCCAATGTTGAGTAAGGTGGCCTGATTAGCAACCTGCTCGGGTTGAGGTAACAAACACATTCTGCGTTTGGAGTTTTTTGTAAACCCTATTAACAAATATTTAATAGATACTGTTTTATCTGTCTGTATGGCTTTATAACTGGCATAGTTGTCCAATAACTTCCTGCTCTTTCCTTATTCAAGAGGTGAAATAAGTTGTAGATGTGACAGTACAGGTTCAAGGTTTCACAAATGATATCACAAGGGTTTTACTTAAACTATCAGCTTTGGACAAACATACTGTACAATTGATCTCAACCTGGCATATGAACAGAAATCTATCTAAGGAGGAAAACAATGCACAGGAAAGTACATGTGACTCGTAGTGTACATGGTACATTTGAACTCCCTCAACCATAAAGTTGTATCACTGTCCTCAGAAGGAGAAGATAAGCTTCACTGACAGATATGTCACACAAGAACACTGCCAATTACAGTTTCAACAGGTGGGGAAGGGCCAAATCCACATAACTAATATTAATACAATTACGGAGTTAAATCAGAACCAAACTTGTACATCAAGTCATTTGTAGGACAAAGATGATTGTGGGACACAATATCTAAGACAAAAAAATAACAAATAAATTAGATATGATTTCTGAAAAGATGTATTAGAACTACACCAGTAAAAAAGATATGATAAAATATTTGTAAATCTTGTAAAAAATTCACATAAATACTCATGACTATTGGAAACAAAAGTACTAGTTTTTCACAAGAGTTGAAGAAAGCCAATCACAGACAGCTCTTTTCTCCAAAGCAACTTAACGGTTCATTCTTCATGAGTAGGGTCCCTTTAAATATCTAAAAGAACACAGCTCAAGCTCTGGGATGGGGAATATGGGGCCCCACCAATCACATTACTAAAAATAGTTTAAATACTCTCCATTTTAAAAATCTGCTTGTTTTTAAAGTGAATAAAAGGTAATGATGTTAAGAACACACACTAACAGACAACAACAATAAGAGAGAAAGATGGAGGCACTCAACTAAGCTGTTCTTGTTGTCACCAGAGACCAGCCCCTTGTTCATGCGTATACTCAGATTCAGACTAAAAACAAGACACAATCTTACTGTTGGCTCCACTTCAGCCCAATACTCACAAGTAAAGAATAAAAGCACAAACCAGTTTGGCAGCAGTACAGGTGTGGGATCTTAATTTGAACCAGTTTGCTACAGCAGAAAAATAATCCTGCAGCAAAAGGAAATGTGAATTATTCTGTGGATTATAATTAATGGACATTTTTGTAGGGGTTGATGCATTTTTCATTAGGGTAAATCAAGTCTAAAATTTAAAAGTCGAAAATACAAACTTTAGAAACCTTTTCAAAACTCAAATACACATGCCTCCCGAGAGGCGCAGCATTGCAGCGCTTGAGGTGTCACTACAGACCCGGGTTCGATCCCAGGCTGTGTCACAGCTGGCCATGACTGGGAGACCCATGATGCGGTGCACAATGTCCTTGTCCCATCGCGCTCTAGCGACTCCTTGTGGCGGGCCGGGCGCATGCATGCTGACTTTGGTCGCCAGCTGTACAGTGTGTCCTCCGACACATTGGTGCGGCTGGCTTCCGGGTCAAGCGAGCAGAGTGTCAAGAATCAGTGCGGCTTGGCAGGGTCAAGTTTCGGAGGACCCTTGGCTCTCGACCTTTACCTCCCGAGTTCGTACAGGAGTTGCAGCGATGGTACAAGACCAAGTACAAATTGGATATCACGAAATTGGGGGTAAAAATTACAAAATATATATATATATAAGAAAAACTACAAGTTTGTATTTCTTGAGGTGCAGGAAAATTCTCAGCAACAAAAGAGTGATCAAATTAAGATCCTACATCTGTATATCACGCTTGACACTAATAATCCAACTACAAACCACCATTCAGGGTCAAGGCAAAACAAATAACTGCTCCAGTCACTTTCACCATTTTCTCCCTGTCAAAACATGGCTAGTCTCAAACGACAAATATGAACACACCAATCAATATGAGCCATACAACTGGCCATTCATGAAGACGAAAAAGGAGGGTGTGACCTGAGGCCTTGACTCAGGTCCTGGGGTGGCCCACTGTAGGCAAGAGAGTTGGTATTTTACAGTAAGACAAACATACGGAAAACTCCTCTCTGATCTATAGATAAGTCTAGTTCGTGCGTGCCCGACGTGAGCTAATACAAACATCTGCCATGGAGACATCACTACAAAACAACACATTATCTACACTTGCCATAGAATGATACAAATAACAATATACTCTTTAATTACATCAATCAGACAACCGTGCGCACTGGTATATGGTACGCATATATGATTCGGATTTATTCAAAATATAGGCCTATTATTTAATTATGTAGACTGGAAATGAATGATTTAAAGGCTGGATTATTTATTTTTTTCTTGATCCACATTGACCCTAATCTAGAGCATCTCTCGTACTCCAGAGTCTAATCAGGGAAAGAAATCCATGTTGTAATACTCAAATACTTGGAGTTATTCTCAGGAATGGGTAATGGGAAGAATGCTGCCAATAAGATAAACTGGTGTTTCATGAAAGGAGCAATAAAAAAACGAAAGCCATAACTCAACACACATGCAGGAGTAATAAAGTAGTCGAGCTGTACATCCAGTAAACAGCAGGAGAGATAAATAGCTGACGACTAAATGCATGGGCCAACTTAATGAGGAAATGGTCACAAAAGGAAAGCATCGTAAAGTGCTGAAAGAACTAATGTCAAAATATCTTACAAAGGTTTGTTTTTCACAAATTGTATATTTTCTTTTGCTATTTCCTAAAATACTTTTAATATCGTATAAAAAGGACAACAATGCGTTATAAACAATTGTGAGCCCACACTCTGGTCCTGGAGAAGACAGAATGCTGCGCTAGCTTCCACCACCATCCTTATAAAACCACACCGCAAAGTGCTGCTCTGAGAACTGATGAGTTAGCCAAACATTTCAAAGTGTCATGTTTCAATAACAGCTGGAGGCGACTAGCTGTGAGATACATTGACCACACTGCAGTTGTGGGGTGACTACAACCTATGTCCTATTTTGAGGTCCAGGTTTAGATGCAGTGGAGGACTGGTGCCCCGTTCGGCGCCACTGTGGAGCATCTACACATGATGAAGACTGTCCTTGGAGAAGAAGGCCGCTGAGGCTTACATGTAACTTGGAGTTTGGACAGGAGCCCACTGTTGAATTTGTTTCCATTCTTCTGCCATCTGTAATGGGGGTCCACACGGGGTCTTCTGCCGTCTGTAATAGGGGTCCACACTGGGGGTCTTCGGGGCTCCTAAAGGGAGGGGCAATTACATGTTTAAAGACATGGGAGCATGTAAACAGTAGTCAGTGATTAAAATTTGAACTAGAATTAAAAATGGTTAATCCTGCTTTCTGAGATACCATCAAAACGTTTAAACTGAACAACAAAAGTGCAACCGTTTTAAACACATTGGCAAACCAAACTTTTAAAATGTTTATATAGAGATGAGCATTCACCTAAAACCTATAGCAGGCCTAGTAGGAGCGAGTGAGGTTGTTGCCCTGCTCCTGCAGGCTAACAAGCAGGTCATCTATCTTCTCCATGTTCTGGGAGGCAGTCATGCTGTTCTGCATGCTCCCTGACTCAGACATGGACTGGTTGAGCAGTGACTGGATCTGGGCCTCGCTCTCTCTCTGGTTCTGACCAGACTGACTGATGGCAATGATCTGATCAGACAGAGTGGTTCCAGGAGAGCTTATCAGCTGGCCACACTCTG
Organism: Oncorhynchus clarkii lewisi; assembly: GCF_045791955.1. Taxonomy (NCBI): domain Eukaryota; kingdom Metazoa; phylum Chordata; class Actinopteri; order Salmoniformes; family Salmonidae; genus Oncorhynchus; species Oncorhynchus clarkii. Next base: position 16,690,567 of record NC_092172.1, on the reverse strand, counting down.
TATGGGGAAGAAAGGGGTAGTCACTGACTACATGCCACATGAAATGTTAAATGTTATCGAAAACCAAACAATGGCATACTGTTATCTGGAGCATATTAAAAAAGCTGACATTTGATAAAAGAACAGAAATCTTAATCATGAATCCTTACCATTCTGAATCCCAAAGAGGAAGAGGCCTGGCTGCTGGGCCTCGCTGGGCTGGTTGAGGGTCCCACTGACTGCTGTCTGGAACAGAGACCCTGGCTGCTGCACAGGGGAGGAGGTGGTGGTCTGCAGGCCTGCCACCCCATTCTGGGTGCTGAAGATGCCTGTCTGCGGGAGCTCCTGGGCAGCCATGCAACCCTGCAGGGCAGCCATGTTGGATTGGGGCATGAAGAGGGAGACGGGCTGCTCTGGGCCGTTGTTGGAGCTGGTGATCAGTTGCATGGGCTGCTGCTCTTGGAACAGGCCCTGCTGGCGAGGCTCTGAGGGGTTCCCCACCACCTGGCTCTGGTCCTGGAAGGCCATGGGCTCAGAGGATTCCTGTTGGCTAACCGTCACCATGCTGGCCTGAGAGAACAGCATGGAGGGGTTTTGGGGCTCCTGAGAGTTCAGGCTGCTGCTGCTCATGGGGGGCATCTGGCCCTGGCCGCTGAACAGCAGACTGGGGGCCTGCTCTGGAGTGGAGAGGGGGTTGCTGCAAAACAGTAGGCTGGCCTGCTGCTGCTGGGTCTGAGAGAGAGTGTTTGCAGGTGGATGAGGGGAGATGTTCTGAAACATGGAGTTCTGCTGAGGTGGCTGAGGCTGGGGCTGAGGCTGGGATGGCTGCTGCTGCTCCATGGGAGTTCCCTGCTGGATGGGGGAAAGCTGGGTCTGAGCCTGGAACACTGACTGGGGCTCAGTGGCAGAGGTCTGCAGGGCACTGAGGAAGGCCAGCTGCTGCTGCTGGCTACCGCTAGCGGAGAGCTGCCCGGGCAGGGTACTCTGGGGGAGGAACAGGTTGGCGGGAGAGGGGGGCTGCTCTGGGGAGAGGCTGGTCCTACTCAACACTGTCAGGGTGTTCTGGAAGAGGGTTGCCTGGACCTGCTCCTGGGTGGGAGAGGCCTTCTGAGTGTGGAACAGTGCCCCCTGTGGGTCCTGTGCCTCAGCCAGGGGGCTGGGGTTATGAAAGATGGGTGGAGAGGGATGAGAAGGGGTCTGATGGAGGAAGTTGGTCTGAATGGAGAGGATCTCATTGGCTTGCTGAAAGAGTGCTGCTTGCTGCTGCTGTTTCTGTTGTTGTTGTTGTTGCTGCTGCTGTTGTTGGGCCTGCTGAAAGAGGGAACCATGGTTCTGCACCATGCCCTGCTGGGAACCCTGCTGTTCAGTGTTCTCACCTCGAGAACCGCCCTGGAATATGCCACATTGCATGGGCATCTGTGACTGAAACAGCTGCTGCTGCAGGTTCTCCAACACTTGCTGTTGCTGCTGCTGGTGTTGAATTTGTTGCTGTTGAATTTGTTGCTGTTGAATTTGCTGTTGTTGCTGAATTTGTTGTTGTTGAATCTGTTGTTGCTGTAGTTGCTGTTGCTGAATTTGTTGTTGCTGTTGTTGCTGAATTTGTTGCTGCTGTTGTTGCTGAATTTGTTGCTGCTGTTGTTGCTGAATTTGTTGCTGCTGTTGTTGCTGAATTTGTTGCTGCTGAATCTGTTGCTGTTGTCGCTGTTGCTGCTGGCTGCAGTACCCTTTGGCCTGCAGTTGTCTCACTGCTTGTTCCAGTTGGGCCACCTCGTCTGGGGGGAATATGGGCAGCTGGTGTTGCTGGGGGACAGGTTGAGGAGCCTCCACTTGTTGACTGAGCCTCCCTACCGCCCCAGCGTTGTTGCCGGCCCTGTCCTGCCCCAGCCCCTCTCTGGGCTCCAGGAGGAACTGCTGAGGCCCAGGTTGGAGTAGAGAGTCTGCAGGCACGGGGAAGGAGTTGGTGGGAGCGATATCCTGCTTCTGTATGGTGCTCAGGGCCTCTGCACTGTTGAAGACTGCTGTTTGGGATTCATCAGGGTCACTGGCAGACCGCGGCAAGGAGTTGGAGAACGGGCTGTTGTTGGGGGGAAGGTTGGAACTCATGTCCAGCGTCTGCTGGACCGAACACATGACATCGGGGGTTCGCTGAGAATACAAAAAACAGATGACACCTGCTAGTTTTTTTTATATATATTGGGAGAAAGATCGATATGCTTCATATGGATATGATTCTACCATTTAATGAGGCATTATCACAGCCAAGGCTGGGAATGCATTTGTAGAGCTTTTACCTTGAAAATGCCAGCAGAAGGGAGGTTGCTGGAGACCTCCATTGGAGTGACCTCTTCTCTCTTCACAAGAGGCAACATTGGGGGCATCAAGGCACCATCAATTACTGTAGGTGCGTGAATGACAATGTTAAAATTTTGTCAAACTGAAAGCCAAGATACGGTACATTGACACCCCCCCCCCCCCCCCCCCCCCCCACACACACACCTATGCATTACAAACAAGAACACACGATACAGCATGGTAGAGATATACTATACCTTTCATCCGTTGATCAAAAGGGCAGGGCTTGCCTGGAGATGGAACTTCTTTCTTCACAGATATGTCCACTGAGACGTACACAGATAAGTAGGTTGAGTTATGGACATGCAAATCAGATGAACTTATTCTTCATACCCAGTCTCATTCTCCCTCGTCTGCATGTCAGGTTTTCATATACAAAAATTGTATATGAAATGTTACTGTATAGAGTGAAAAACAATAAGGAATAAATCTGTATGACTTGACTGTTTTGTATAGGGCGCTGCCCTATTGGGCAGTATCATGTTTAGTACATACTGTATTTAGAAGGGTATTTTTTTTTAGATGGATCATCTACACTTCCATGTTTTGTTTCATTGTTTTAGTTCCTTTCTCTGTCACTTCCTGCTCGCTCATTGATAGTTCGTGCCACAGTGCCCAAAGGACGTTTTAACGACTGGAAGTGATGTGAGAGAAAAAGGAGGAGACAAATACCCCCCTGTTCTCGAGTGGACATGGCTTCCTGTACCAAGGACTGAAATGGTAAATTTAGAGCAGGCTAGAGGATATATCCACCTAATCCAGTAGTGGTGGTAGAGTAATGGTTGTAATTTACACTGGCTGAAGACACGCTCTGAGGAAATGCTGTTTTGGTCCTAATGTGGCGCAGGAGGTGTAAAAAAAATAACATGGACTTGGACTTATCACAGACCTGGTTCTGGAGTGTATGTAAAAGGCTGCACGTCGTGGGATCGGCCAGCATTGGTCACCACGTAGATCCCCACACACACCGCAGACACGATGGCTGGGTTCTGGTATGGAGGAACCTTCACAATCAAGTGATTCTGAGGGGAAAGGCATAACAGACAAATCCACTTAGCAAACAAAACTGTACAGTAGCCCCAGTCTTATAATTACATACATCAAGTCATGTGATAAACGTGTCACCATCCCGTCTAAAACATGTGCAATCGCAAAATTACTTTGTTTAAATTATCAAGCGATGTCAGCACAATGTAGAGTTGAAAGAGAGACATAGCCACAATGGACATAATCCTGGCACAGACGATGAACTGGAGACTCCGTACGTCACTAACTAGTTCAAACACGCATCACCTTTCTAACGCTGCTGACTAGTAAAAGGTGTGGCGGTGATTTACATAGTTTGCCTGGTTACAAATTGTGAATAACATGTGAAAGACATCTAATACCTCAGGGCTCAGACAACTGATTGAGGCTTAGCTAACGAAGCTCTGACCCTCTGGCTCCCAAGGGCAAAGGTTTATGCAGGACTGTTGAGACACACTTACCACCGTGGCTCACAGTAATTAGGTGACAAAACAATGAGGCCATTCACCTCCCTGAGTGATTAGCAATTTAAGATGATTACATCTGAACCTACAAATCCCAAATGGCCGTCGTTATCTAATCACCCCGTTAAATCATTAGCATGAATCATTCTAGGACCACAATAAGCAGAGTATAAGCTTATTTACCTGGTGAAACAGCTCCATGTCAATTTCAGCCTCTGCCTTCCAAGACTTCTCATCTTAGGGGGAAAACAATGAACGGTTTCATTAGTATGGTAGGTCAAAGAATAAATATAAATGTTATTCATTATTCATTATCCATAGACATGGATTTCAGACAATAATAGGTTGTGTAGGCCTGCCTACCTGACACATTTTCCTGGAATATGACCTTGGTGTCCTTGAGGAAGTTCTTCCCAATGATGAAGACCTCCTCATCCCCCCTCGCCGAGCAACTATGGAGGGACTTCTTCAGAATCTCAGGCACCCCTGCAGGCTGGGCTGTAGACAGGACACCAACAGACCGTCAGGCTCGGAGTTCTGCTTGACCTAGCTTCTTTAACCAATATTCTGTCACGAGTACAGAACTGCTGGCCTTCTCAGAGGAACCAGGGGAAGCTGACAGAAAAGCTTAAACCAATTGCTCAAGAGTACCTTGTGATTTCTTGGAAGGCACACGTGTAATCTTGTGAAATAGTAATTGTGCTTAATTGCTTTGCCAGGAAAAATGTGAGCTGAGCTGGCGTTTAAAAAAATGGGGTGCATGTGATTGTTATTTTACAGTATATGATCCTTAACCAGACAGTAAAATGACTGGAATATAGGTAAACTTGACACTGTCTTTGCAGTCCCCCTTTCTCACAGGCAAATAGAAATGCCCAAGTTTCTATAAACAACAAGCTGACTCCTCCCACTCCTCCTCCCTCCCCAGTTTTCACAGGCCTTCCTCACTCTCACCATCCCACTCCACAGCACAACACACAGACAGACAGACGCCACAGGAGATTTAGATTTGATATTTTCTGGCCAGATTTTTGCTTGGACGGATTGCACTCTGGCATTGTAAACAATAGAAGTCCACACCTCTTTCTTCCCCCTTTCTTTCTCTCCCTCGTTTTTTTTTGGGATTTCTGCTTCTAAAACCACCGACAAATAGAATTTCTTATACCCCAGAGCAGTCTTTCCTGTTTTTGCCACTCACAGCCACACCCTATGCCCACAACGGGAGGAACACGTGAAGCTGAAGAGAGTACATGGTCTCTGAAAATGTACTTGAATTAGAAAATGATCTGCTAAGCATACATAACACATTAGAAATGGAACTTCTAGACTGAATCAACTCTTCAAAGTGTCCAAGTCTTCAGCTTAAAACTTAAAAACAAGATGAAAACAATAAAACAAACCTATATTACAAATGCTCATAAGGCTATCCAGTCGAATTTTGACAGTAACGGCTCCCAATGGAGACTTCATTATTGACATCCTTGTCCTTGTCCTGCCCCAAGCTCCTCTTCAGTTTCCTCCTGTCCACCAACCCCCTGAATTAACTTATTATCCCTCCCCCTAATGACGTGCGTCACCTCTCAGCTCAACAGAGTTCCTGAGAGAACTCCGGTGAGCAAAAGCTACGAATAACCTAAAGCCACTCACTGCACAGGATGGGGGACGACGGTGTCTGTAACGTGAGCACAGAGCCGTCCGACCTGGGGATGTTGACCCGAAACACCAGCCTGGCACGCGTGCTCTTCTTTTTGGAGCCGGCCACCCCGATACGAGCTTCCACATCAGCGTTACGCAGCTTTAGGATCCCCACGCAGTCCACCCTGCAGAGACACACACACACATCACAGCTATTAGACTGGAAGGCAGGCCTGCTGACCAAGGCCCCAGCGGCTGCAACAGCCCCCAACACACTCCCATTGGAGGATGACTAAGAGGAGCAGTCTCCAGTATATGTGATTTTACAGAATTGAAACAGCTATGGCAATAAGCAGATACATACGCCAGGGACATATTATTGCTGGGGTCCAGGGACACTTCAATGACAGTGGTGCCCTCGATGTCCACCTCCTTGCAGGCTGTGGTGTTGCGCCCCGTCACCCGGCAGGCCTGGTAGAACCCATGTGGCTTTACACGCCCAGCGTCATTACCCACAAACACCTGCAGCACCACTGCCTCATTCACACCCTCCAGCTGAGGACAAGAAGGAAACAAAGAACACTCAGATCAGAAAATAACACAGCTGCGCCAAAGTCAACTCTACCTATTTTTGTAAGTCACTAGAGAATTGAGCGTTCAATGTATTGTGCAAGTGATAGTTTTCACAAGAGCCAAAAGGGTGCAGGTGAAATAACGTACAAAAGTGACTACGTGAAAGACAGTGCCAGCTTTCTGCTTAGCAAGATGATAATTCCATGACAACACAACTGTCCCTGCACAACTGCCGGTTTTGCTGTCTACTTTGAGAGTAAAACATCTGAAATATGCAATACATTGTGAATAGCATTGTTGATACAGAGATATGACAAAGAAATGCAAATAAAGTCACGATTTGCTGTTGTAATCACTTCCAAGAGAATAATGATAGTTACCTCTTTTCTCGGTGGACAGGAAAATCTGTTGTTTTTATGTAGGTTATATAATATATTGCATTTAGCAGGCACATTTATCCAAAGGGATTTAGTCATTCATTTCTGGGAATGTAACCCACTATCCTGGCGTTGCAAGCGCCATGCTCTACCACCCGAGTGCTGCCTTCCAAGGTGCGTTGGAACATCTAGCTAGAAAACCTTATTTCATAAAAATAAAATACTGTGGGGTTGATGCATTGCATCACTTCTTACACAAGTTTCTACATAGTGATTCAGTGACTGTCACAGGCTGACTTAAGCATGTTAACCCAATGTAGAGGTGTTCTGTAACAATGAGTATGGAGCAGGTTGATGGTGGCGTTTGATGAAGGACAGATAAAGGGGTAGAGTCAAAACAGTGACCCGTGTATGGGGCACTGACCGTCCACAAAAAGCCCTAGAGGCCACAGCCTGGTCCTGATGCTGGTTTAAGGCGTACCTTTAGGGTGGGGAAGCCCTGCTGAGTGCGGTCCTTCACTGACCCCCTGCTGCCCTCAGTCAGGTAGCGGGCTCTGTGCTGGGTCTCAGGCTGGATCAGGATCTTCAGCTCCTTGCCCTCACTCTTCTGAGGGAACTGGCTTGCTAGGGTCCCACCTTTCTGATGGGTTGTTTGGGAGCCATCTGCCGAACTGCAAGACAGACTGGTTAGGTACTGTGTAAGCCCAACAACTCCTAAACAACCTACATTGAAACATGCAACACTAACATTGACTACAATACGCTTGCTTATATTTAATGCAGGGGATTGTTTCCTTTCACTCATTCACAGCACTGTCCCCTGCTAACCCTAACCCTGCCTGTGTCCTTGTAATCAATGGGGACTGAGGGCTGCACAACCTGGCGTTGGGTGACAGTGGCAGCAACCCTCACCCCCCACGCCTCCTCTCCGCTCCACCTTGTGTTCGTTTATGTAAGGGGAGGGAAGATAAGCTCCACTGTTGGCACCAAGCTTCCTCTCAGTGGAAGATAACTTGACAGGACTTGGAGACCATCCACTTACTATCAAAGTTCCAGCCAAGCTGTGAACCCACCAGCAAATATCTGTGTGTGTGTGTGTGTGTGAGTGAGAGAGTCAGTATGTGTGTATGGTGGAGCATAGGGGGTATTTGGAACTAGAGAGCAGCAGGGGACGAGTGAGGGATCCCCAAATAGCTGCCATGGTTTCCCAGTGACACTAGTGAGCAATGCAGAGTTTGGAGGCCCACTACTAAGCAGGGTCCATCAGAACCTCTTCAGGGATTCAGATTTATCGGTATATTTAATCTGCTCTGCTTTCTCAGCGCTTTTTAAAGAGGCTCAGTGTGATTCACCATGGCTGACCATTGTTGGTGCGGTGGTATCCTGCCCCTCCCTAGCCTCTGATCTGCCAGCTCTTCTTCAAGCACAGACAAATGTTCAGCCAGTGGTTTGGTACGATTTCCGCTTGTGGTATAGTGGTTTTACACCTCTTAACAATGGGAATAAGTATGGAGCAAATTTAGATAAACCTCTTCAAAATCAGGTAAGATAAAGAATGAACAGTTCTGTTGAGATGTTCATTCAATAGTAGTTGTAAAATGCTAATTTCAAGTTGATCAGTGTTTTTCAATTAATTAATCACTTTCTGACATTTAACTTTTCTTAATGTATTTCCATTCTGTGCTCCAGACAAGATTCAAACTGAGAACTGAAACTTAACCACAAAGTCCATAGAGCCATCTCAAAGATGTAAAAGAACAGGAAAGTTACCTCTGCAGACTAAAAGGAAGTAAATGGTAGGCTAGATAGATTTCCACATGGGCTAATTTCACTGTAAAAGAGATCCAGGGGCACCCACCTTCCTTTGGTACAGGCCTTGCTGTCTGAGCCCAGCTGTGAGAGCACAAAGTGAGGCCCTTTGGCACTGTCTGCATCAAACACGTCCATGCTGGCCTCTTCGGCCGAGGCAGGCTTGGGCCCGGGTCGCTGGCGGGGGGTGCGCTTGCGGGACTTCCGGGGCACCTCTGTGTTGTCGTTGTAGGAGCTGGAGCTGACGATGCTGAAGTTGGAGGCGGAGTCATCCATCCAGATGCTGTTGCTCTGCTCGGAGTCCTGGAGCTGATCCTCCTGGCAGGACATGCGGCTGTCGTCAAACAGGTCTTCGGGCGGAGGCGAGATGTTCAGCACCGTCCGCCGCTTGGAGGGGGTCATCTGGTGGTGCTGCTGGGCCTCCTGGGATGCCCCCCCTCTTCCTCCTCCACCTAGGGATCCTGCCCCTCCTCCTTTCTCGTCGCCAGCCCTGCCGCCACCAGCACTCCCACTGTTGCCGGTCCCGCCCTCGGCTCCAAGCATCTCGGCCACCGCTCTGCTACTTACACCTTCGTCTGGAGCGGCGATGCCGGTATGAGCAGAGGTCTGGTCGGTGGCTGAAGTAGTGGAGTGCATGGTGGAGCTGGAAGAGGTGGGAAAAGCACTGCGAGGGCCTCCCATGGTCATAGAAGAGGAGACGTTGGTGGCATCTACAGTGTATACAATTGGACAGTAAATAAAGGCATCCCAACCAGCATTGGCTAGCAGTCCCATTCAAGCAGCGAAATTTGTGCATGATTGTTTTCTCGTTTTTTTTGCTTTCTTTGATCATCCAATTATAATTTTCACTTTTCTTTTATTGCATCATGATGAGTGAGTGTGTGTAGGTGAGTATGTGCGTACACGTGTTCTGACAAAAAAATAAATACAAAAAGTGGGAGTCCTATTACAGGACATGATGTAAATTAAAAGTCATGAATCTACTGACATGTATATCTAATTATCTGAAATGGATACTTTGAGAGTTTCTAATTCAATCTGCAAAAAAAAAATAGTTCCCCAGAACGTGCAGTAATCCAATTCTCTCGCCACCTTTCAGTGACACTGGGACTTGATTTTGAATAGCATTTGCCATCAACATAAATTAACTGGGAAATCTACATGTAGAGGGATGTTCAAATGAAAATGAAGATTATCTGGTGTGTAAGATGATGCGTGCCAAATGGAGCTTTTTCTCATACAGGTTCAAACAATTTAGTTGGGACTGAGCGTAGCCACAGAGACAAGATAAACAAGCTTCTGACCTATGAAGCAGAGAACTGCAGACCATTTTATATGCAGACACTCCCTGCTTCAGAGGGAACTTCCTGGAATAAAAACGAGACAGCGAATGAGCAATAAGAGCTGAACATTCAAATGTAATTTAAAAAGAAACTACGTTGAACAAAACGTATTTGTGAAAATGGAACAGTCATTCAAGGGTCTCGTTCTATTCCTGCTATATTTTTCTGAAAGTCCTCCTAAAAATACCTTAGGAAACCTTAGCGAGGGTTGAAAATGGCAGCAAATGTTAAATACATTTCAAAAGCATTCCTAGTTATCAGGTCCTCAATGCAGGGTACAGTAGAGTGCAGCTTCAAGCAAGTGAAATGGCAGATGCTGCATGGTAGATTGTCATCTTCCACTTTTGTTAAAACAAACTGGATTGTTTGGCTAGTGTAGGGCTTGTCCCTGGCATAAAAGGGCAACAAAAACATGGAGTTGGAGAAAGCTCATGACACCCCCATGGTAAGAAATAAAGCATTACAAACACGCAATACTTGACAGTATACTAGAGATGATATGATGGAAGAAATGGAAGCCTTTGGGGGCCTAAGGGCTTAGCCCTGGGCTAAGGTCTGAGCATGGAGGTGCAATCCTGAAGACTGTTGCAGGAGAAGGGAGAGGAGTGAGAGGACAGGCAGACAAGCTATCCTAATTTGTAAAACCTTTATCGATACTGTGAATTCAACATGTTAATAAAAACAAATCAAAAATAAAAAGCGGTGCAACTAGGTTACACTTCATTCAAAAAAAAGGTAACTACAGTGCTTATGACTGAAAAATAAGATAGCTTTTTGTTGGTAATTGGAAGAATTCCAGATATCTATGACTCATTACAAGCCAATGTGGTGCATTGTCTATGAAGAAATTCCAGTCACTTTACATTCCACCCACAAACTCGCTCTCTTTGCCCATTCCAAATGCACTCATATGTAGGAACCATGCCACAATATGGAGCACAATTTAGCTTTAATAGGATTTTATTTTTCTCTAATTAATTTTAGTGGCTAAACTGATTGAACTTATTGTAGAGTTGCCATGATAAACAGAAGAAATGTATAAAGCCATACATCCATTTATGCTCTGATGAACAAGAATGCTTTCAAAACATACAGCACATTGCTTCTGTTTGCAGAAATCCATACAATCTAGCGAACAGACAAACAACTTCCACCTGATTGCAGATGGTTGGGAGCAGCTATTTTATCCAATAGATTATATTTTTTTATTCAAGAGACAGGAATCATTTTCGTTAGATTGGGATCCAGCAAGACAGCAATTTGTTCCCCATGGCAGCAAGACAGCAATTTGTTCCCCATGGCAGCAAGACAGCAATTTGTTCCCCATGGCAGCTGTAAGCTTCCTCCCACAGACCCCACATGCAGATCCTAGGTTGCAAAATAACTAGTTCCATTTTCACAATCATGTCATTTCAAATGAAAATCAGTTTAAAAACAAGAATAAACATAACAGAACAGTGGTTTTGAATTGCTGATGGATTAGTTCATTACAACATTTTGTCAAGTAGAAAATCTAAATATGAAGCTTTCCTGTGAAACACATTTCATGATGTGGTGCTGTTCATGCAGATTTTAGGAAGCGTAACAAACATGAGAAACATACAGGCCCTGCTAAGATTGGAACCGCAGTGAATGATTTGCAGCCACTTTGAGCGCCCTCTCACCACACTTAAAAACACTCACAGAAACTGGAGAAACAAAGGCCTCAAAGAAACCCAGTCCAGTAAACCCCTCCAGCTTTGTAAAGGTTCACAGCTCTTACTCTGCTCCCTCCTGACTTATTTATATGGCCTAAAAGCTTTCTGTAGACTACTGTACATTGGCAAATATGCCTGAGTAAATGGTCCCATCCGTGAGTTGTGTACACATTTCAAACAACTGCCCTTTTATGTCCTGCTGTCTGTCCAGAGGAGGGAGGAAATGTATTTTTTTCTCATCTAAAAATGAGTTGCCCTGCTTTGAGTGTAATGAAACTAAAGACAACCGTGTAATAAACAGCAGGACAGCAAACGCTGCGGGAGAGAATGAAATCCCTCTGTTTTTGGCCTGTGCTGTGGAGCAGTAGAACTGTTGGATAGAATCTCCCTCTCCGTCTCTCCCTCTACCACACCCCCATTAGCTTTCTAGTTTAAACAAGCAAGGCTGGCTGATTGTTTGTTTAAAATGTAGCCAGGTCTTAAAGAAGAGAAAACCCAGAGACACCTACAGGGAGGACGGGGGAGAGCACTGCTGCATCTCTTTATCCAGGGTATAAATCATTTAAAATCAGGAAGTCTGATTTATCACAGGAGAAAGGCACCTGGCCACAGGAAGAGGCATTTATCACAGACACCTTTTAACCCGTTGTTGTTTAGCCTCTTTAAAGCCTAATGTGTCTTTGGTCATCATCACGTCAAGCACTTTCATTGGAGATTCTTTTTAATCCAGGAGTAGGCTTAATCTCAGTCCAGGAAACTGGCCCTCGTTAAGCATTGCCTGGTTTTAAACCTTTTGATCTTGACAAACTATTGTACCTGCAAACAGCACAGTACATCTGATAACCTTGAAATGCTGAGCCACAGATGCTAATGAAGACATCCTGTTCAAAAGGAGCCCATCCATTCTAAAAGAAAAAGACAGCTGGCCAATAGGACAGCTATAACCACCAAAATGGCTGACTCAGGATTCATTTCTTGTTTGAATTTTGAGTCATCACCTGCTCCGTTTGTGCATAATAATATGGTTAACGAAATGCATTGCAATTCAATAGTCAAATGTAGATGGAGGACAAAAGGTTGAAGGCTTCATGTATAATTACTCTGAGGAGGTTTGGTACAGAGACATCCAGAGGAACAAAGTACAGATAGGTTGAAGCTAGAAAACTTCATACATAAAATGGTGTATATTATGAACACATTTTATATAGTGCCTTCAGAAAGTATTCACATGGTAGATTTTTTCCACATTTTGTTGTGTTACAGTCTGAATTTAAAATCGCTTACCTGAGATTTGTCACTGACCTACACACGATACCCCATAAGGTCAAAGTGGAATTATTTTTTTCACATTTTTACAAATAAAAAAAAATCCCTTGAGTCGATAATTATTCAACCTCTTTGTTATGGTAAGCCTAAATAACTTCAGAAGTAAAAATGTGCTTAACAAGTCACATAATAAGTTGCATGGACTCACTCTGTGTTCAATAATCGGGTTTAACATGATTTTTGAATATGTACCCCACATATACAATTATCTGTAAGGTCACTCAGTCGAGCAGTGAATTTCAAACACGGATTCAACCATAAAGACCAGGGAGGTTTTCCAATGCTCGCAAAGAAGGGAAAAAAGTATTTAAAAAAGCAGACATTGAATATCCCTTTGAGCATGGTGAAGTTATTAATTACACTTTGGATGGTGTTTCAATACACCCAGTCACCACAAAGTTACAGGTGCCCTTCCTAACTCAGTTGTCGGAGAGTAAGGAAACTGCTAAGGGATTTCACCATGAGGCCAATGGTGACATTTAAACAGTTAAAGAGTTTAATGGCTGTGATAGGCAAAACCTGAGGATGATCAACAACATTGTAGTTACGCCACAATTAGGGTTGCAAAGGGTCAGGTGAATAGAATTGATATGACATACATTATTTTTTGTTAACTAGTAAATAGCCTATAGAAAAGTGTGTTTAAATCATTTTTAACTTGTTAATTTCTGCTAGTTAGTTTTTGCTACCATGTGGGTTTTAGCTTGCTTGTGCCTGCTAACTGAGGAGTGTTAATTCACCTGTTTCCATACATGTTTCATTTTAAAACATTTATCTTACAAAGGAGTTGTTTAATCTAACTGCTTAACTATTTATCTGTACATGGAATTGTATGTTTTTTTACTCCTTTTTTTCTAATGTTTACAGGAAAATGCCACGGGCACTATCTGATGTGTGGAGACATTTCACTGCTGCTAATGTAGAAGAAAAAGCTGTGCAAATGTGCAAATACTGAGTGAAATCATACCGAGTATTACTGAGTACCACTCTCCATATTTTAGCATAGTGGTGACTTCATCATGTTATGGGTATGCTTGTAATCATTAAGGACTGGGGGGGGTTCAGAATAAAAAATATAATAATTGTCAATATGTGGTATTGTGTGTAGATGGTTGAGAGAAAAAAAAAAATAAATAAATAAATAAATATAAATATAAATATATATATAATTATAAAATAATTTTATACATTTTGAACTCAGGCTCTTAAAGATATTGGTTCCCAATTGGGACTCAACCCTCCCACGTTCAGCTGAAACGGTGGCGCATGGAACGCAAAAATATTCGTAAAAATATTTAACCTCCACACATTAACAAGTCCAATAGCTCAAATGAAAGATAAACACCTTGTTCATCTAGCCAGCAAGTCAGATTTCAAAAATGTTTTACGGCGAAAACATAGTACATATTTATGTCAAACCACCACCAGACACAGCTCATTTGAATAGCCAAAACATGCTATCAAAAAAACACAGGATTAAAAAATAAATCATTCACTAACCTTTTGAAAATCTTCATCAGATGACAGTAATAGGACATGTTACACAGTACATTTTTTTTTTTTCAATAATATGCCATTTATATATAAATGTCCATTTACATTGAGTTCATTGTCAGAAATTACTCAAAAATGTCCGCAGGAAATCTAGGTAGCGCGGCAAGATAACGGAAATAGACATCATAAACTTTGACTAAATATACATGTTCTACATATAGTTAGAAAGATACACTGCTTCTTTATGCAACCGCTTTGTTACATTTATTTTTAACGTTACAGAAATCGCACACTATTCAATATGCTGAGACGGCGCTCAGATACAAGCTACATTTCTCTGTAATGTTGGAGTCAACAGAAACACAGATTTAAGCATAAATATTCCCTTACCTTCGATGGTCTTCGTTCAGAATGTTGTGGAAGGCTTCATACTTACCCAATACATTGTTTGGTTTCAAGTCTTGCGTCTTTGTATTAGCTACTGCTAATAACATCAGCTGAAATGCACCCAAAATGTCCTCTGGTCCGGAAAAGTTGCGCATCAAAACTTCAAAATTACATATTATATGTCGACTAAACAGGTCAAACTAAGTGCAGAAGCAAGCTTTATGATGTTTTTAACACACAAAACAAATTTCAATTCAATCGGCCATCGTCTGTCCTTCTCTTGAGTGCTGGAACAAAGGAATGGCTGTGACCAATTCGCGCCCTAACGCACAGGTTTTCTTCTCGTGGCACTTACTCAAATCACTCCCATAGGGCCAATTCTCGCGGGATTTGAACGATTAAAAGCTCTACTGAATGAGGACATCTAGTGGAAGACATAGAGTCTCCCCAGAATCATAGCTGGTTGGGAAGGGTGGGGGCGATGACGTCAAAGTTGCTCCAACTTTCATGACCACAAAAACTAGTTTGGAAGAATGCCTGCCCTGTGAGTTCTGCTATACTTACAGACATAATTCCAACGGTTTTAGAAGCTTTAGAGTGTTTTCTATCCAATAATAATTATTATATGCATATATTAGCAATTTTTGACAGATTTTTTTTTCAGTTTACTAGGGGTACCCAATCCCTCCAAAGGGGGCATATGTCTGCCATATCTTTAACAGGTTTTAAATTAACACAACAAAATGTGTAATAAGTCAAGGGGTATGAATACTTTCTGAAGGCACTGAAACTATTTGGTTTGGCCATAAAATAGTAGTACCAGCAGTATCATTCAATATATGTAGGCTATTCTTTCCACAAACCCTACCAATTTCCACTTCACAGAAAATGCTGAAAGTGGCTGCAAATCACCATGCTCTTAAAACCAATGTGATTATTGCACAGCCCCAGCAGATGGAGGCAATTGGATTCAAGGTGTATTACAGCATAGACAATACATTTTCAAATAAACATAGAACATTTGCTCTTATTGTAAACGCATTACCGAAGACCCATGCCTCCATCTATGGGACCATTGCATGTTCCATCCTAGCCAAAGTTCTGCTTTTTGTTACCCTTAAACCCTTGAAGGAAACCATCATCTCCAGCACCACCCCAACATCAACATGTGAAAATGGTGAGTTTCTATGTTTTGTAGTAAAAAAAAAAAGATGGAGGAAGATAAGTGTTTCCAATGACATCATCGTTGTGCATTGTACAATTGACACATTTGTAGACATTATCTACCAATTGGTTGATGTCATTGGAAAACCATATCTTGATATGTTTTACTACAAAACACAGAAATGCACAATTTTTGCATATGTCGATGTTGGGGTGGTGCTGGAGATGATGAATATGATGTAGATACAGTGCCTTGCGAAAGTATTCGGCCCCCTTGAACTTTGCGACCGTTTGCCACATTTCAGGCATCAAACATAAAGACATAAAACTGTCTTTTTTTGTGAAGAATCAACAACAAGTGGGACACAATCATGAAGTGGAACGACATTTATTGGATCTTTCAAACTTTTTTAACAAATCAAAAACTGAAAAATTGGGCGTGCAAAATTATTCAGCCCCTTTACTTTCAGTGCAGCAAACTCTCTCCAGAAGTTCAGTGAGGATCTCTGAATGATCCAATGTTGACCTAAATGACTAATGATGATAAATACAATCCACCTGTGTGTAATCAAGTCTCCGTATAAATGCACCTGCACTGTGATAGTCTCAGAGGTCCGTTAAAAGCGCAGAGAGCATCATGAAGAACAAGGAACACACCAGGCACGTCCAAGATACTGTTGTGAAGAAGTTTAAAGCCGGATTTGGATACAAAAAGATTTCCCAAGCTTTAAACATCCCAAGGAGCACTGTGCAAGCGATAATATTGAAATGGAAGGAGTATCAGACCACTGAAAATTTACCAAGACCTGGCCGCCCCTCTAAACTTTCAGCTCATACAAGGAGAAGACTGATCAGAGATGCAGCCAAGAGGCCCATGATCACTCTGGATGAACTGCAGAGATCTACAGATGAGGTGGGAGACTCTGTCCATAGGACAACAATCAGTCGTATATTGCACAAATCTGGCCTTTATGGAAGAGTGGCAAGAAGAAAGCCATTTCTTAAAGATATCCATAAAAAGTGTTGTTTAAAGTTTGCCACAAGCCACCTGGGAGACACACCAAACATGTGGAAGAAGGTGCTCTGGTCAGATGAAACCAAAATTGAACTTTTTGGCAACAATGCAAAACGTTATGTTTGGCGTAAAAGCAACACAGCTGAACACACCATCCCCACTGTCAAACATGGTGGTGGCAGCATCATGGTTTGGGCCTGCTTTTCTTCAGCAGGGACAGGGAAGATGGTTCAAATTGATGGGAAGATGGATGGAGCCAAATACAGGACCATTCTGGAAGAAAACCTGATGGAGTCTGCAAAAGACCTGAGACTGGGACGGAGATTTGTCTTCCAACAAGACAATGATCCAAAACATAAAGCAAAATCTACAATGGAATGGTTCAAAAATAAACATATCCAGGTGTTAGAATGGCCAAGTCAAAGTCCAGACCTGAATCCAATCGAGAATCTGTGGAAAGAACTGAAAACTGCTGTTCACAAATGCTCTCCATCCAACCTCACTGAGCTCGAGCTGTTTTGCAAGGAGGAATGGGAAAAAATGTCAGTCTCTCGATGTGCAAAACTGATAGAGACATACCCCAAGCGACTTACAGCTGTAATCGCAGCAAAAGGTGGCGCTCCAAAGTATTAACTTAAGGGGGCTGAATAATTTTGCACGCCCAATTTTTCAGTTTTTGATTTGTTAAAAAAGTTTGAAATATCCAATAAATGTCGTTCCACTTCATGATTGTGTCCCACTTGTTGTTGATTCTTCACAAAAAAATACAGTTTTATATCTTTATGTTTGAAGCCTGAAATGTGGCAAAAGGTCGCAAAGTTCAAGGGGGCCGAATACTTTCGCAAGGCACTGTATATATATATTTTTAAATGTCCCTTTAACCACACACTGTGTTCCACTACCATTTAAATGCAGAATTAAAGAAACAAAACTGACATCAAAAACTCAGTTACAATACAAAAAACTGTAAATGCAGTAAATGAAAATAATAAGAAGTCTACAAGTTTAGACGGACCTACTCAACACCCTGGGTGAATTTTGATGGGTTTAAGAGCCCTTGGAACTAAATGTCTTCACTACTGATAGAAAGACAGCCACACAACCCACCACGATGCCTCTGGGGCTAAAATGCAAGTTAAGTTCATTAATAGCAAAACAACTTGTATCCAATCAACAAAAAAGCAATTCACTTTGTGCATTTGCTGAATATTATTGAAACAAATAAAGGAAGAACATTTCAAAGGCTTTGTGGATGTTCAGTTCACTTGTCAATATATTGCTGAGGTGTGTGGATGCCTATATTGATCAGGTGCTGTTCAATGTACAGGCTGAGTGTCATTTTGGAGCTTGTAAAATAAAATGCATTCCCACTTTAAACGCATGCAGAAGCTAAGTTGGCACAAGCAAACTCGGACCCTTTAGCATGGGTGGGAGGAAGCAGGAGACGGAGTGGCTGGGATGGTAAGGTCTGAACAGAACAAACATTCCTAAAGATGAACTGAATGAAATTATGGGCAAAAGTCACATAAGGTCATTTCCCTCTCTAATGGGTGTTCACCTATAAAAAGACTCCCACTGCAATTACCTACTTAAAACGGAAAAACAGACTCTCTTGTGAAGTGCACTACTTGAAATGACCTCCCTTAAATGGCCTGGCATTAGTACTATATAGACTGACTGAAAGGCAAGGAAGAAAGTTGACCTCAGACAACAAATAATTCGTGCCCATTTCCAACTTCTAGATGGAAATCAATAACATGTTACATCAATTAGAAAAAAAGGGAGAGCTAATCAGCAAAGTAAAAGCAATATGAATTTTGTATGGCAAGAGTTGACTAGAAACAGCCAACATTCCTACACAACAGCTGAAGTCAACCTAGAGTGATGCTGCATCTCCATTCAGCCATATTTCAAAGAAGAGTTGTCAGGGGAAGGGACAAACAGGAAAAACGTAATGAAGCCTTAAGGTTACAGGCAGGGGTGGCAGGACAGGGATAAGAACAGGGATAGGAACAGGAACATGGAAGTGTGCAGCCGTATAGAGCTAAACAGTAAGGACACTGGCACCAGGGATGTGGTGACAGCCAGGCCAAGCTATAAAAAGTAGCAGGGCAGGCCACGGATGGGTGATGGGTGTAGGGTAATATCACAGCCAGCATGCACCCGCCTTGCAAAGTACAGTAACAGCACAGAACAGTAAAGGTGTAAAAAGGCCAGGGCAGTGATGCTTCAGCAGAGAGCTATATGGTGGCAAACAGAGGAAGGCTGTGCAGGGATACGGGGAGGGAGAAACTACTTGAACAAAGAGCCAAAGCGACAGGCAAAATTGTCTGGTGTGACCAAAAAAAACTAACCTGAACTGCTGAACAGCCTAAAATTAAAGAGTTGTCCTCATTTGACAGAGAACCAATAGAAACCTACATTTGAAATGTCAAAGTATTTTTTCAATCCTTGATTCCAAAGATTTGGGGTACAAAATAAAGTTCACAAAAAAAGTGAAAAGAAGAGATAGCCAGAAGTAGTAAGGCCAATTTGCAGTAAAATCTACAGTCCCAAATTAAATTTCATGTAAACTGAAAAATACTTCACCTTCCTCCAGCTACAGCCAGTTTGTCCCGCCTTGTCTGAGGGCTGCATTGGCTGCATTGAAGCACTGATGTCCGAAGGCAACAGACTTCTGGTTCTACTGAAACTCACTCTAAACCGGGGCACTTTGGTAAGGGGCAGAGTAAAAAGAGCTAAAGTGAATTGCATTTTGAACGTTCAGGTTGTGACAAATTTAACCAGAAAAAGGTGTTTTGTTTTATATTTTTTTATCTTCCTTTGAATATGATATTGGGTTAATTAACATTTAGGCCTACAGTTGCAAACACCTAGTTTCAGTGATTTTCTGGATTACTTATGTGGAAGTACTGTACTGTACTGTACTAGATGTACTATTTAGCCTTACACAGACTGATGCATGGTGTCAGAAGATACTACTTGAACTAATGGTGTGGCAGTAACTGGTTAAGCAAAATAGCTGCAAAACACATAAGTAAACAGTTAGTGATATTTCTGGAATTTTGCAAAGAGGTATCACTGAATTTCTTAACATTTTTGGATCTCAAACAATGATTTTGTGAGCAGTACCGAAATGGTTTTGTACCCGGCTTCTGACTTGTCCCAAAGAGAGATGGTTTGCATTTTTATAACATTTATCTTCAGAAATGTACAATAACAGACTGAGAGCCAATTGCTATTGTCAATTAATGGGGTACATTTAGCTTTTCATGATTTAGTGGACCCCAAAAAGACAGACTGCCGTATTGAAGATCATTCAGACAGCCCAAGAAGATGGGGACTGTAGGTCTTGTGTGCCCCGAAAGAATCAGGGGTGTCCTCTAACGGCATGGAATGAAGAGGGTTTCCTTAGACTCCAACTGCAAGGCACAGTGTTCCCAGCATGACTTTGTTTTGGCATAACCCAACCACTGAAAACAGTGCAATCCTTATAGCCAATTGTTGAGCTAGGATGATGAAGTTGGATTTCTATGGAGAGCAAGAATGCCCCCTCTGATTGTGTGTTACAGCCCCTATGCCTTGATGGGAAAACCTTTAAAAATGTCTACCCTAAAGCACATTAAAAGAGGCCTTTCTGATCTGCTTGCAACCTGTAGGCCTATGTCATAAAGAGATGTTTGGATCCTACAGTCCCTGTATAGAATCATTATGTCAGCACAAAACAAGGCAATGCTTTACTACAGCTCATTTTCAGTCTAGCCCTCTGATTGGGATTCTAAAAGGGGCTGCAGCTGGAGCTGATTACATCTGTGCTGTGAGGTTTATAGCAACCAGCAACAGATCATGATATAAAAGGTACTCATAGTTCCGCATGTCTGCAATAATTATTTCTGTGTAAAACCCAGGGGATAATGCAAACCAAAACAAAAAAACAGGAACAGGTCGTTCCCATCACTCACAGTTTGAAGACTGTGAACAGTTCTGAGACGTGAGCAAGCCCCCAGGGCCCAGGGATGGCTGGCTGGCATTGTGTGCAGTGTGTTTGCTGAGGGCCACAGGACGCCCAAGGGAGAGGGCAATAAGGCCTCATAACTCCGGTCTTCAGCAGCTGCTCCTTGCCTATTGGCTGTACTCTCTACATGCAGGTGTAAGCCTACAGGTACAGACTGTGTGCTGCCTACCCCTAATGTAGTTGGAAGTGGTCTTGCAGGTAGCCTAAAGAAGGGTTGACTCCAGGAAACAGGATGGAACCATTACCAGCACTGCTCACTGTTACCATGGAGGCAGAAGAGAAGAGGGGGTAAAGGAGGAGGGGCTTACCTGAGTCAAGGGCAGCTGAGGGAGGAGGAACCGCCTCTCCACCGCTCTTCTGGCTCATGGCTGCTGCTGGGTTTTGCTGAGTGGAGGATGGCAGCTGCAGCTCTTTGGGGAGAAGGTCATACACTGATTCTGTGTAGAGAGAGAAGAGAAATGAGAGAGGGGGGGTTCAGGAGGTGAGTCGAGTCCCACTTGAAAGGCTGTTCGTAATCTCACAGCATGAGAGAGTTTGCAAAGAAGTCAGCAGATTTACTGTACATGAAGCGCTTTCAGAATTCTAAAAGACAAGTTTAAATACAGCAAAGTTACAGCTCCTCCTTTTCAAAATGTGAGGAAGATGGTCAATTTTCTAAATTGTAAAATGCCTTTCACTTATAGGCTATACTCATAAGGCTCTCCTTATAGACATCAAGAAAACATTTCAACAGGGAAAAACAAAAACCTTCGTAAACATGGTACAGCATGCCTTTGGCGGTTGACACTGACCCTGTACCAGGCCCAGAGCATTGTCCTGCCTGGCCATCACTCTGGAAAATGACCTAGCAGTTTATAAATGTACTATAACAACAAGAGCATAGTGATAAATACAGCCCCAGTCCAGATTCCTGCCATGTCTCCACAGCCTGGCCTATCAGCTGCTGCCTGGTGCCCCCACCACCTACCAACCCCCATCCCCACGTGTCTGTGCCAGGGGCCTTGGACGTCTCGCTCCGCCCCCTCCCTGAAAAATGGCAGGGAGCTATTTAGAGGAACAAGAGCACAATGCCCCCCGAGCCATGTTTAGTATGCTGATGAGCACCACACTGAAAACCAAAGGGGCTGAGGAGGACTGGAGGAAGGCGAGTGTGGAGGGAGGTGACTTCAAGCGCTACACTACATGTGATGACGACCAGAACATTCACACCTTCCAACTCCCCCCATTCAATAGGACTATATGGTTCTGCAGATGGAGCCTCTTCACACTTACTAGACTTTTCCTAACTAGGCTACACATATTACTCAAATGTAAACTTGCTTACTTTCTATGTCTCAACTGTTACCTTCGGAGGAAGCGCATGACACGACAGTTGCCCCCCCCTTGAAGCAGGGCAGTGCGAACAGAATTGTCTCATCGAGCCAACACTCCTACAGTATAAATGGCAATACCAGAGCAGTTTTTACCTGAAAATACAGTAACAGCCTGCTACGTTCTGAAATTGTCGCAGTAGGTGCCGGCTACACTGAGCCATGTAAAACTATGGAAGCCCATCCCCACCACCTAAAACATGTCAAATGTTGATCATACAAATGTTTCATTTGTAACATTGTGTGGTGATTTCAGAGACCACAGGTCCCAGAGTGGTGGTGGGGTGGGGGGCAATTGTTTTCCTGGGGCCTAGAGCTTTTCCTGATCTGGTAGTAGACTAACCTAACCAACTCCGGATCCTATTTGAAGCATATGACATAGTAATAAATCACTGTAAAAAATCTAGTCATATGTAAAAACTAAAAAACATTACAACCCTTCACACAGATTAAGAGACAACTATGATTGGATAAAAACAAACAAGGCTGAGCTCACTGTATGTAGGGTTGCTCATACAGCAAGTCATTACTATTGTGTTGATGGATTCATTCCAACTTTGGATTAAAAAGGAATAGGTAGCCTCGCTACCCGAAGTGTGACTATAAACCACATTTGATCACATTCACATTTTCTTAGAACACAAATAAATGGGCCCATTTTAGGCTATAAATTGGGAATGTGCATCTTTCCCTTTCACAACGACTTAATGTGTATTTAGATATATGGGATCCGGTACAATACATGAACGATACGTTTTAGTTTGAAATGATTTGGTGCGATTCAGTTTGAGTAGAGAACAAATTGATGGTTTGAGATGCAGTAACATTTGTTGCATAAACACATTAATTTTCCATTCTATATTAAAACCTGTTGCTGATGGAGCTCATGAGTTGGGCCTCGCTGAGCCAGGATCTGCCGGTCTGTCTGTAAGTGATGTATGTCTATGGTGTGTACTGTGTAGGCACCTGATCTGAGCCACAAGGGAGACTAGGCATCTACCACCAGATTAGGGGGGCAATGTAGCTTTATGTTTCTTGTCTCCCCATCACCTACTAATTAACTTGTCATTTTTGCAGATTAAGTTGGAGCAAGTAATGTATCAATATTTATCATTTACAAATTAGCTATGACATACCCAATGAATATATAGCACAACTGTTTAGCGAGCTTATTTTCTCTTCCTGTGTTAGTAATGCCGAGCACCTCCCAAAAGTGATTCCTTGTTAGGAAATGATCAACTTTACCCTGTATATCTAATTACCATATACACTGAGTGTACAAAACATTAGGAACACCTTCCTAATATTGAGTTGCACCCCTTTTGCCCTCAGAACAGACTCAATTTGTCAGGGCGTGGACTCAACAAGATGTCGAAAGCGTTCCACAGGGATGCTGGCCCATGTTGACTCCAATGTGTCCCAAAGTTGTGTCAAGTTGGCTGGATGTCCTTCGGTTGGTAGAACATTGATACACACAGGAATCTGTTGAGTGTAAAAACCCAGCAGCGCTTCAGTTCTTGACACACAGTTCTTGACACACTCAAACCGGTATGCCTGGCATCTACTACCATACCCTGTTTAAGTCTTTCTTTAACCTGTCTCCTCCCCTTCTCTACACTGATTGAAGTGGATTTAACAGGTGACATCAATAAGGGATCATAGCTTTCACCTGGTCAGTCTATGTCACGGAAAGAGCAGGTGTTCTTAATGTTTTGTACACTCAGCGTGCACTGATCAATTAAAGCAGAACTACTGCTGATGGTGAACCTGGACAATTGAAACATCTATTGGAAGCACATTGATAACAATCGAGCAAATTACATGTGTTGTCACTCAAATAATAAAGCCTAATATCGTTCAAGGCCTTTTAGCATGTGAATGCTGAAGGTGCCGCACAGATGTACATGGTCCTGCAGGGACAGGGAGCATAGCTCGCGTTGGTCAGCACGCAAAGCTGGGCACAGTGTGCAGTTTGACTAGACTGATAATCCCTGGGCTTGTTTGGCATGCAAAATGACTTGTAGATCAATGACTGTCAACACAGTTATATGGCTAGTTCGACAGTGAATGAGAGGACACATCAGATGTCATAAAAACACATTTGAACCGGCGATTCGCAATGTTAGAATCTATTTTCTGACGGATGCATGCTACATTTGGATCGTTTTGAGGTTTGCGGACCGACGTTAAACATCTGAAAATCGAGTGAATCGTTACATCCCTCCTATAAATACACAGCGTAGGCTATAAAAACATGTTACGTTTCCCCTGGCCAGACGCAGATGGGATCAGATCGCATAGGCTTCTCTAGGCTACCTGCAGCTGTTATCAGTAGACCCCAGTTGATCAGACTGCAGATCAGACTAATTGTGCACTTTGACAAATCATGAAGCATTCTTTTTTTTGTGGCAGTTATGGGCTTCCAAATAAAACAGCTTTGATAGGCTAAATTTACTTGATGAAAACATGCCGTTATAGCAACTCTGTGCTTTTGTCTTGAAGCTAAAATGTAACGATTGTAGCCTATAGACGAGAAATAAACCCTTTAATTGTCTGCACATACATGTTTGTGAATTGTTGTATTAATCAAGAGTGTAATATGGTTTGGTTGCATTATTCAACAATGTAATATGTTTTAGACGAAAAGTATGTCAATGTTGAATAGTTTGTGCCAACTGGCTAGTGGCTACTGTGATATTTATGTTAAATTTGAGCTACGGACAAAGAATGTGGTGTTGCCAGCCACAACGAAAGGTAAAGCAAGGATGTAATGTGAATTGAAAAGTTACATTTTATTTCACCACCCCGCTCCTCAGATCTTCATATCTCGTAGTGGGACTATAGGGCCATCGTCAGCCTAAACAAACAAGTCCTAAATTATCATTTGAATCGATTGCTTTTTGTGTCCTAGTAAAGCCCCTGCTGATCCTTTTTATATTTTACAAGACAAAAAGCTCAATAAGCTACTTTTCACTTTAATGATTGAGATTGCAACACCAGATCTGAATGAATCCATGCAATCATATCAAAGTAGAATCAAATGAATGGCCTGCTGAGGGTTCTCTGAGAAGGAAACCATCTTTTACTTCCAAACCTGAGACGGTAACACCTCAGGGATAAAACGACTTCTATGGAAAAAACAAGACTACGCAGGTCACAGCAAAAGCCCTGGCATGTCAATAAGTAGCGTTTCAGAACTGATTACAGTAGAGAGAGCAGGATTGACAGAGGGCCTTTCTCCCTCGGACTCCCCCCTCAGGGCGAACGGGACAGAGGGAGGGGAGCTAGAAAGCCTTAGGTCAACAACATGACAACACGTTTACTACCAGACCCTATTCATCTTCCAAATATTATGGTATGAACTAACAGCGGCCATTACAGTCGCCTGACTCTCTGCCAACTGCCAGCTTTAATTACTTGCAGCTGAGTCCCGGGGTTTGGTGTGTGTGTCAGATACTTAACCCTCCCATTGTTACCGCTGGCTGTCTACTACAGACGAACCTGGGAAGCAAGCAGTGAAAACCAGCCTACAGGCCTCGGGAGTCCCACAGCACTGCTCATTCTGGATGAACACACAGTTTCCCACACAGAGGGGCCTGAAAATGACAATCTCTGCCGCCTCCTCGCCCAAGCTTCACGTTGGAGCAGCACAAGCAGATCTGGTGTGGTTTAATGCTTCTACGTTAGGTAACCCCTTCAGAAAAGAAAGGCATGAACAAACACACACACTTTCTCTCCAATTCTCTGAGTCTGCCACTCCGTTTACCAGTCCCTCTACCAGTCCTCCCTGGCCACACTGATGGCACATGCAGGAACATATGCACTCTGCACGGGGCCCTTCCAGTAAACAGAATGCAGACCGCACAGACAGAAAATGTGTACTCTGCACGGGGCCCTTCCAGTAAACAGAATGCAGACCGCACAGACAGAAAATATGTACTCTGCTCTCGAATCAGTGGCTGGCCTGTTTTAGTGTTTCCACAGTCCCAGGACTTTATAAAGAGTGAAAATTCCTATTCTGCTGCATAGTTTCCTCCCTCGCAAACAGAGCACAGTGCTTTCTTTTCACATCGCTAAACACCATTTTTCTTTCGCATGGGGAAAAGAAAAACAAGGGTCAATATCATTAACTGGCTAAATAAACACATTGACTTGACACCATGTGTTGCCTCCATTCTAACACGCTCTATATTCTTACACCCTGTTTTGCTGTTCTGTGAACTTGATCAAGTCAGACTGAAAATGAGGATAAACTTAATTTCCTCTCCTATTCTGACAGAGTTCAGAAAGTGAACCAGTTCAGTTCCAAAACTGGATTTAAGATGCCAATTATTTTATTTGATCTGCTTCAAACCTAAAATGAATGAAGGGAAGATGCTGCCATCCCATTTCTCAAAGAAAGAATGCTGTTACTATACATGCATTGATGATAGGGTTTAAATTATAATTAAGATACGGGTACACTTTATTTAGCCTAACTCTGCCAAGCCTATGATCTGCCACATGCAGCCTACTGTTCAAAGATTCACCTTCTTTAGAGGCAAATCCAGGCAAAGTTGACCTCAAAACGTCCACACAGTTAAAAATTGTTCCCATAGCATGTGCCACGCTTGTGTTCAGTTTTGACTGCACAACTCTATGTCGAAGTAAAAGTGTAAAGAGAGACCACTCACCATGGGAAAGGCAGGACTTACACTCCCATTCATTTCCCTCACATTCCTGGTGCTTGCTCTCACTAGCCCTAGCACCTGGGGCGTGGCACTGTGTTTTTGGCTGAATGACTGTTAACACCCCTTCTGTCCCCCTCCACTCCCACCACTTGTCTTGTTACAGTGTTCACCGACCTTTTCCATCAGCTTGTTCAACAGGTTGGTTGCATTGTCATTGGAAGCTTGTCAAATAAAAATGGAGGCCATTGAGAAAAACACAAACAGCCAAAGTAGGATAAAGGTGCAGGGTGGCTAGGCTACATTATGGTGGGACAACACTAAATGTAGACAAGGAAGGATAAAGAATAGACTTACCTTCACAGCAGCACATCTGATGTGCAACCCAGGCAGGGAGAAACACATTCAGAGGGCTGGCACCTCCAGTGAGCTATTTACAACAGTCCTGATATGTTTACAACCAAGCCTACATGAGGGCTGCCACTGACACCATAGCAACAGGGAACATGGGGGCACTTTCCATAAGAGAGTTGTCTCTTCTCATGAGAAAATTAGGAGAAAAACAGACATACAAAACACCCAAATAAAGAAGTTAGCTTACCATTTACAGGTGGATAATTCTACAACTGCCAGAGTTACTGTAAATACTGCAGGATCATCTCAGTAAGCAACGGTAACCCATGTGTTTAAAAAAATCTGTTAAATCTTTAAACACCACCCACGGTCTCCCTTGACATCTAAAGCTGTCTGGGCAGCCATCAATTTTCTATTCAAATCAGGTGCTACTCTGGTATGAGCCCAGAGGGAGAAGTCAACATCTTCGCAAAATACACTCCTAAAGGCAAACCAATACAAACCATTGAAGCACAAGTCACATACGGCCCACCTACTTTGTAAAACATTGATACTGAGAAATACGATCTTGAGTGAATGTTGAATGATGACGTCAAAAGTGTCGTCTCAGATTTGTTCAACCGTAAGGAAGATGTTGCCATCCGATGTGTGACTGAAACATGGTGAAATTGTTGTGACAAAGAGGTGCTAAAAGTATTCACCACATAAATGTCAACCAAAACCAGTAAAGCGAAACAAAACTTTTGATAAGTAGACCTAGCCTAACCTGTCCACTGTGATCCTCACACCCAAGAGTAACCTATATATCAGCAAGAGTCCACTCAAGCCACAACAAAAAGCTTTTCCCAAAGACAACTATGACAATCACAACCGTTGCAACGTCCTTCAGTCTCAATTTGGCCAACCTAACAGCGGCATGATTCAAATGCGCCTGACAACTAAGGGATGGAGTAATAAAATAAAATGCTTCCACGGTATCACCCAACAGCAAATCTGTCCCCTCTCACTCTCTCCAGGAAAGCTGGAGGGGTGGTGGAGAACAAAATAAGGGGTCACCAGCTCTGTGGTCAGGGATTAATGTAAATGTTCACGTCCTCCATGTGTTGACATCTAGGGGGCAAGCCCAATCAGAGCACAGTTGGCTTACGCATTACCAGTGTCACCGTACCGTCATCAACCCTCATCTCTTACTGCTGTGCCCGCTGCCCAAATACAGGTGTAAGGACCACATGGACTAGTGACATCATTATAGACGTGGTCACCAGCACACCTCCAACAAGGACATTGCAACAAAAAAAAAACTGGTTCCCAATGCACTGACCCACCACACAGCTGAACTGAGGTCTCTATCTGTGCATAACCAAAGGAACATTCATATCTCCATCTTGGGTACCTGAACACTAGAAACCAAATGCAAATGAAACCATCCTCAGCCCCAGACCAGTCACAATCTCTCACTACCTGAGAAAAAAACATAATGGCTTCATTAATCCAATTGAGCAGGTCTGGTCTTCTCAGCTACTTCCTAATGCATGGCAAGTGCCATGTCCTGTCACCTAAGCCATCCACTGATGAATGTTTTATGACAATGCTCTCCATGGAATTGAATCCCAGAGCAGATCTATTCTTCACACAGAGACAGAGGAATCAACCACCTGAAAGAAAAAACAACACAATGTGTGACTAACAACACAGGGGCTCATACACTCAGCCTCCAGTCAACTTCCTTCGAGGTTGGCCGGATGTTTCGTAGGAATAGCTAAGGTGAATTTGATCAAAAATAACAAAATGAGGATTCTCAATGTTCTCTGTTATTCAAATCAATGTTCCACTTGGAACAATGTTGTTGGGGAAAATAGCTCAAATAAATTACTTAATGAGTGGCAATATTTGAGTTGTAGCCCAGTTGCAGTACAATGTTTAGGAGGAGTCACAAGGAGTGCAGAAGTTAGTTTAGAGCAGATTCACTTTTACAGCAGGCTTCTTTCCACACAACCAGTCCAAGAGCCATTGATCAAATTGTTCGGGTCGTGTGTGTGTGTGTATCTGTGTGGTTGATCATTAATACAGCACCATAACGTCTCACTCAAACAATATCTTAACACAGATGAAAGAAGACCATTTTAGACCAACGCAGTGAGCAGTGCATGGACAGAGGGGTTAACAGAGTGGATGTTTATAATTTCCCTTCCATGTGCTTCCTAATTTGTCATAGTTTCTTCCCCTGTCATACTGAATGGAATCAAACTAGCCGAGGTTTGTTAACCATTGAGTGAAACGCATCACAAGGTAGGTTGAGAGGTTTGGTTTTATAGACTGTGCATTATCTTTATCAGGTCCCATATCACATCTCAGAATGTGATCGGTGTCATCTATGCATCTTTGGTCTTCTCACTCTTTATTCTTTCTCCATCTGTGTTTGTTGTAAAAGTGAAAGGCAGCCAGGTCCTGGATTAAGGGCAGCCGTTGGTGTCACGCAAGGCTCAGAGATCGTGACCTGCAGCCTGTTTCTGTCCAGCTAATCTAATTTTGACTAGAGACCACCTCTTGGAATCAGATTAGGCCTACCTCCGACTGGCTCGCAACGCAACAACACCCACCATCATCAGGACAAACTAGCAAGTCACAGTGAGCCGACTGTGGAATTCAATTGTGAATCATAATTTTAAGCCAAAAGTTCTGATCTGTTGCATCAGCCTCAATGTACTGGTTGTATGAATATGGAATCTATTGTCCCACAACTGTCCCAGAGTCTGTTTCAAATTTATTTTTCACACAGAACTACGAGCTGACCAACAGAGTAGGTCAACTTTCTACTATGGAGGATAGTAGATTGACATAGGCTAGTGATTTTGCTGTTCATTACTTGTCTTGTTGGCAGAGGAACAGTAAACGTGGACAGTTATTCTAACATCTTCAAACTGAATTCGGTAAGAACGCATGCCATTGCATCTTTGAGTTGCATGTTCTGTTTAGAGAACGACCAATATGGATTTTTTAGGGCTAATGCCCATACCAATTTTAGAGGCCTATGGCCGATATTTTAGGCCGATATTCAATATCATTACATTTCCAAGAGACAGTCATGTATGCATTAATTAATCAATTTAAAAAAAATCGAACACATATGCCTTAATTAAACATTTAAAAAACAACAATTTTATTTGAATGGTAAATCTCTTAATAAACTGGGTAAATTAAGATGGCATAGGCCTACACTGCCTCATTGCCTGCATCCGTAATGGGTCAGTGGTCAAACGACCTCCACTCATCACTGTCAAACGCTCCCTGAAACACTTCAGCGAGCAGGCCTTTCTAATCAACCTGGCCGGGGTATTCTGGAAGGATATTGATCTCATCTCGTCAGTAGAGGATGCTAGAGGATGCCCCATTCAAGAAATTTAGAACCAGGAACAGATATAGCACTTGGTTTTCTTCAGACCTGACTGCCCTTAACCAACACAAAAACATCCTATGGCGTTCTGCATTAGCATCGAACAGCCCCCATGATATGCAACTTTTCAGGGAAGCTAGAAACCAATATACACAGGCAGTTAGAAAAGCCAAGGGTAGCTTTTTCAAGCAGAAATTTGCAACACAAACTCAAAAAAGTTCTGGGACACTGCACTGAAGATACACTGAAGATAGGAAACACTGTCACCACCGATAAATCCACTATAATTGAGAATTTCAATAAGCATTTTTCTACGGCTGGCCATGCTGTCCACCTGGCTACCCCTACCCCGGTCGACAGCACTGTACCCCCCACAGCAACTCGCCCAAGCCTTCCCCATTTCTCCTTCTCCCAAATCCAGTCAGCTGATCTTCTGAAAGAGCTGCAAAATCTGGACCCCTACAAATCAGCCGTGCTAGACAGTCTGGTCCCTTTCTTTCTAAAATGATTTGCCACCCCTATTACTAGCCTGTTCAACCTCTCGTGTCGTCTGAGATTCCCCAAAGATTGGAAAGCAACTGCGGTCACCCCCCTCTTCAAAGGGGGGGACACTCTAGACCCAAACTGCTACAGACCTATATCTATCCTACCCTGCCTTTCTAAGGTCTTCGAAAGCCAAGTCAACCTTCTCCGTTATGCAATCTGGTTTCCGAGCTCTTCGTGGGTGTACCTCAGCCACGTTCAAGGTCCTAAACGATATCTTAACCGCCATCGATATGAAACAATACTGTGCAGCCGTATTCATTGACCTGGCCAAGGCATTAGACTCTGTCAATCACCACATCCTCATCGGCAGACTCGACAACCTTGGTTTCTCAAATGATTGCCTCGCCTGGTTCACCAACTACTTCTCTGATAGAGTTCAGTGTGTCAAATTGGGGGGTCTGTTTTCCGGGCCTCTGGCAGTCTCTACGGGGGTGCCACAGGGTTCAATTCTTGGACCGACTCTCTTCTCTGTATACATCAATGATGTCACTCTTGCTGCTGGTGAGTCTCCGATCCACCTCTACGAAGACGACACCATTCTGTATACTTCTGGCCCTTCTTTGGACACTGTGTTAACAACCCTCCAGGCGAGCTTCAATGCCATACAACTCTCCTTCCGTGGCCTCCAATTGCTCTTAAATACAAGTAAAACTAAATGCATGCTCTTCAACCGATTGCTGCCTGCACCTACCCGCCTGTCCAACATCACTACTCTGGACGGCTGACTTAGAATATGTGGACAACTACAAATACCTAGGTGTCTGGTTAGACTGTAAACTCTCCTTTCAGACTCACATCAAACATCTCCAATCCAAAGTTAAATCTAGAATTGGCTTCCTATTTCGCAACAAAGCATCCTTCACTCATGCTGCCAAACATACCCTTGTAAAACTGACCATCCTACCAATACTCGACTTCGGCGATGTCATTTACAAAATAGTCTCCAATACCCTACTCAATAAATTGGATGCAGTCTATCACAGTGCCATCCGTTTTGTCACCAAAGCCTTCATACTCATACTCGTTGCCAAACCCACCGGCTCCAGGTCATCTACAAGACCCTGCTAGGTAAAGTCCCCCCTTATCTCAGCTCGCTGGTCACCATAGCAGCACCCACCTGTAGCCCACGCTCCAGCAGGTATATCTCTCTGGTCACCCCCAAAACCAATTCATCCTTTGGCCGCCTCTCCTTCCAGTTCTCTGCTGCCAATGACTGGAACGAACTACAAAAATCTCTGAAACTGGAAACACTTATCTCCCTCACTAGCTTTAAACACCAGCTGTCAGAGCAGCTCACAGATTACTGCACCTGTACATAGCCCCTCTATAATTTAGCCCAAACAACTACCTCTTCCCCTACTGTATTTATTTATTTGTTCCTTTGCACCCCATTATTTCTATCTCTACTTTGCACATTCTTCCACTGCAAATCTACCATTCCAGTGTTTTACTTGCTATTTTGTATTTACTTCGCCACCATGGCCTTTTTTTCCCCTTTACCTCCCTTATCTCACCTCATTTGCTCACATTGTATATAGACTTATTTTTCTACTGTATTATTGACTGTATGTTTGTTTTACTCCATGTGTACTCTGTGTTGTTGTATGTGTCGAACTGCTTTGCTTTATCTTGGCCAGGTCGCAATTGTAAATGAGAACTTGTTCTCAACGTGCCTACCTGGTTAAATAAAGGTGAAATAAATAAATAAAATACTCACAATACATGTGAATGCATATTCAAAAATAATGTGTGCATGCATTGAGTTATTGAGCTTGTTTTGGTTGATCAGTGGAGTCTATGGTGCTACAGATGACAATCTGTTTCCCTTCTATTTGGGACTTATATTAGCCTACTAATCAACGATATTTGCACAGCAGCATCACTCCAGCATGTCACGCCTGTATAGAAGGACATCATATAGGCACTGCTGTTAGTTTGAGAATATAAGAGAAAGTCTATTCAATGCAAATGGGTCCAACATAACGTCATGATTTGTGATCATGGATTCTTATGAAACTATTATTTTTAGTCATTTTCTGTGATCTGGAATTTATTTGTATTTTTTTTGTTGCCGTCAGGAAGCACCTCTAAACAACTCAGCTGCTATGACAAAATTTGAAATACCTCAATGGGCTGTCAAGGAATGGGCGGACTGTAACTTGATCCTACTGCTATGATTGGATAGAGTAAGGCTGTAACTTCACTTTCCCCTCACATCTCTCTCCATTGCTCATATCACTTGTTGACGTTTTCTGCTACTATGAGCACTAGCTAATGGTGATTACATTTCCTACAAAGCCATATAAGTGCATCATATATCTAACAGGGAGAGCGAGGGAAGGAACAAATGATTAAACGACAATGCACATTCTGTCTGAAAGGCTGAAATCTGCCCATAGTTTGAGAAGTGAGAACCTACATACAGGCACTGATCTACAGATTTCTTGGTCAATAAACATGCAGTAAGATTCTTAGCTAGCTAAACCTATTGCCAACCTCTATTTAGCCATTTTAAAACACTTCCTTCTTTCCCTATTACGACAGTCCTCTAACCCGACTATCAAATGGTCAATTTACGGGAACGATTGTGGATGGTCAGATCGGCACACCAGTAAATAGCTAACCTTACACTGCAAGTCAGTTGGCTCGTTCCCGAACTTGGTGCATGTTCAATATGATAGATAGCT
Organism: Oncorhynchus clarkii lewisi; assembly: GCF_045791955.1. Classification (NCBI taxonomy): domain Eukaryota; kingdom Metazoa; phylum Chordata; class Actinopteri; order Salmoniformes; family Salmonidae; genus Oncorhynchus; species Oncorhynchus clarkii. Next base: position 16,656,893 of record NC_092172.1, on the reverse strand, counting down.
AGCTATGTTGGCTATTAACTGCTAATGTTATCTGATATTAGTAGCTAATAATAGCTAGCTAGCCAACACCACAGATAAAAGGGTTAGTTATCGTCATCTTTGCTAACAGATCACATAGCTATCTGCTTAGCTAGCTTGCTTATTGCATGCATGTCCGGACACCTCGACAAAAGCGTAATTATTAGCGAATTGCTAACTAAACTAATATTTGCAACAGGAATTTGATTTGTCACTTTTCCAAATAATCAATTTCTCAATACTGCACATTTCTCTTCGAGAATATGCTAGCTTGTTGTTGATGATGATTTCCCCAGCTAGACATTCCTCTGCATTGTGCAGTGCTCGTGGTTCAGGCGGTGAGTGGTGGCTGGCAAAGACGATAGAGAAGGACCTATATCCGATAGAATAGAAAAGGCCAATATATCGGCTCGGGACGATTTTTCGGTCGTTCTCTAGTTTTGTTAAGATTAATTACCATAATGCAAACGTGATTTCTGTCATTCTGCGCACCGTGGGTAGATGCCATAATCAGGTGAATCTGAGCACCATAGGTGGATGCCATAATCAGGTTACTCTGAGCACCGTGGGTGGACGCCATAATCAGGTGACGCAACTGGACCAGGTACATTTCTCAAATGTCCAGTAAATTAACACGCTGCCGTTCAAAATGTCCTGCGCCACTTTTTGCTAATGGTAATCCTGGTCTGTCTGTGCTGTGTTTACCAGTAGCTTCAGAGAGGAGGAACAGACAATATGAAAGAAAGACTTCAGAAATCTGTGGAATTCAAGCTATTTACACAAGCCAACCCTCTGCACACACCCACAAAGACACACAGGATGGTTTACTGAACCAGGCCTTGCATACCATCAGGTGTGGTCTGTCAGTCACAATAGGGTCCATCTGCTAATATCTATCTTATTACTGCCTGTCTCATTCATAGGACACAAATCACAGGACTGCCATTCCCCCACTCCCCCATTATCACAAGGACGCTGCTTCACAATAAGCTTAGTGTGCCCACATAGGCATGTCTCCAGCCAGCGGGAGAACCATGCTTAGGCAACAAGGAGGCCTGTGGTCACTCAGCATGCGCAAGTACACTCACTGCATGACATCACCAAGCCAGGGCTACACTCAGAGCTTTTAGCTTCTTAGCCTCCCAAACGGGACAATCAGAAAAACAACCAGCCATATAACACTGAAATTAGAGTTAATTTGCCTCAGAGACTATCTGCACTTTAGAGATTAATTGCACTGACTAGTGGCGAAAATAAATAAATAATCCATACAGTTACACATCAGGATATCATTTTGGACAATATATAGTTTCGTTTTGACAATATCGCAATATTATTTTTGTGCTAGTTGCACCAAAGTTCCTGTATTTTTCCCTCGCGGCTTGTTCTCCATCTTCTTTTTAAATAGGGACCCAATTTGTTTTCAGCACTTTTATTTCCATGACTGATCAAAATTAGTTTTCTCATGGCTCTCTTGTCCCTCTGCAGAAGACACATGGTGAGCAATACATTTGTAACATGGAACAGCAATAAAAAGTAAATACACACACAAAAGTGTTTGGTCACTTAGAAATGTCCTTGTTTTTTAAAGAAAACCTTTTTCTTGTCCATTAAAATAACATCAAATTGATCAGAATTACAGTGTAGACATTGTTAATGTTGTAAATGATTATTGTAGCTGGAAACAGCTGATTTTTTATGGAATATCTACATAGGCCCATTATCAGCAACCATCACTCCTGTGTTCCAATAGCACGTTGTGTTAGCTAATCTAAGTTTATCATTTCAAAAGGCTAATTGATCATTAGAAAACCCTTTTGCAATTCTGTTAGCACAGCTGAAAACTGTTGTTCTGATTAAAGAAGCAATTAAACTTGCCTTCTTTAGAATAGTTGAGTATCTGGAGCATCAGCATTTGTGGGTTCGATTACAGGCTCAAAATTGCCAGAAACAAAGAACTTTCTTCTGAAACTCATTAGTCTATTCTGGTTCTGAGAAATGAAGGCTATTCCATGCGAGAAATTGCCAAGAAACTGAAGATCTCGTACAATGCCGAACTGGCCCTAACCAGAATAGAAAGAGGAGTGGGAGGCCCCGGTGCACAACTGAGCAAGAGGGCAAGTACATTAGTGTGTCTAGTTTGAGAAACATACGCCTCACAAGTCCTCAACTGGCAGCTTCACTAAATAGTATCCGCAAAACACCAGTCCCAACGTCAACAGTGAAGAGGCGACTCCGGGATACTGGCCTTCTATACCTGCTGTAAACTCTATGTGACAAATACAAATTGATTTGATTTTGATTTGGTTAAAAGACAAAAAAGGTTGATGCTATTTACTAGGGCCAGGATGATACCATTATCGCGATACTCGTTAGTATCGTGGTAAGGAAACAAAACAAAGTGGATTTAACTTCTTTAGGAAAACATCCCTAATGTTGGAAACAAATATCCATTATGTTGTCATCCAGAGTCACAATTATTTATTTTCCAAGCTATAGCACACAATATTTTACACACAGCAGGTTTTTAAAGGACCAAAGAGTCTGCTTCATGGTTTCATTTTTGTCATTGAAAAAGTATCGCAATACTGGTATAGTCCCGACCCTACTATTTACCCAGGATCATATGAAGGAGAAAAATGCATCTCTTCCCAAGTGAATGATTGATGAACAATGGTTAGTGGTTGAGGCTCTATCAGTACCAGCCATGTTGACATATGAGAACTATGAAAGACTCCAAACCATTTACCCAGCAGCCAATGAAATTCACCGTCAAACGTCAGCTCTGTAGAGCATTGAGAAACAGAGACCCCTCTCCTACCATCCATCTATAAATCCCAGGAGAGTTATTAGTGATATGCTTAAAAATAGCCTGCGGTGTACCAAGCCTCCAAATTTGGAACCTTTGTGGATTTGCTCTTGATTTTGCTACGAGCGCATGTTGACTCTGCTGATAAGACTGTTGGAATAAGCTGATAAAATATTTGGCATTAACAATTTATGTTAGGAAGGGTTGTTTTGGCCTTGAGGCTTCCCCTTCATGGGGGTTGGGGAGGGAGGTAATAGATGCATTTAGAAAAAAGTACAAAATAAATTGCCAAACCAGAAAATAACATTATTACTTATTACTGAGCAGAGCACTATGAAGGACTGCAGCAACAGCAGTCAGAACAACCAAAATAGAACCAACTGTGTATTTATCCATTTGTATAATTTAACCCATGATGAGATAGGCTTGCTGTACACATTGACCACAATCCTGATTGACCTCTTCAGTTGGACCATGATGGTGCCGCATGGAGGACTGTGTGTGGTTGGAGCGGTCTTTGCCTTGGCTGCAGTGCTAATTTGTCCTTCAATCTCACCTCTCCCAGCCATACTAAGACCATACCTACAGTATATTAATCACCTAAGAGGATTTGGCACAAAATCTAATTAAGGCTTTAGAATGTCTGCTGATTAATTAGAAATAACCATGGGAGAATGAGGCTATTATTATCAGAGCAATGGTACAAGCCAACACCACCACAAATAAATAATTGATGGCAACTCAGTTCGCAATGTTTGTAGGCGAGGGTGTTAAACTGAGAAGAACAACATTTAATTAAAATCAGATCAAAGTTTATTTGTCACGTGCACTGAATACAACAGGTGTACCTTACAGTGAAATGCTTACTTACAAGCCCTTAACCAACAAACGGCTGGACACAATGCATAGTCCAGGTCTTATGGCATGTGAGTAAAAGCTGTTAAGACTTTTGGTCCTAGACTTGGCGCTCCGCTACCGCTTTCCATGCGGTAGCTGAGAGAACAGTCTATGACTGGAGTCTGACAATTTTTAGCACCTTCCTCTGACACCGCCTAGTATAGAGGTCCTGGATGGCAGGCAGCTTAGCCCCAGTGATGTGCTGAGCCGTACGCACTACCCTCTGTAGTGACTTGCGGTCGGAGACTGAGCAGTTGCCGTACCAGGCAGTGATGCAACCAGTTACCACCATGCTCTCAATGGTGCAGCGGTAGAGCCTTTTGAGGATCTGAGGACCCATGACAAATCTTTTCAGTCTCCTGATGGGGAATAGGTGTTGTCGTGCCCTCTTCACGAGAGTCTTGGTGTGTTTGGACCATGATAGTTTGCTGGTGATGTGGACACCAAGGAACTTGAAGCTCTCAAACTGCTCCACTACAGCCCTGTCGACGAGAATGGGGGCGTGCTCGGTCCTCCTTGTCCTGTAGTCCACTATCAATAGGTTGTTATTTTGGCACCACTCGGCCAGGTCTCTGACCTCCTCCCTATAGGCTGTCTCGTCGGTGTCAGTGATCACTGATACCACTGTTGTGTCATCTGCAAACTTAAATGGTGGTGTTGGAGTCGTGCCTGGCCATGCAGTCCAGGATCCAGTTGCAGAGGGAGATGTTTAGTCCCAGGATCCTTAGCTTAGTGATGAGCTTTAAGGGCACTATGGTGTTGAACGCTGATCTGTAGTCAATGAATAGCATTCTCACGTAGGTGATCCTTTTGACCAGGTGGGAAAAGGCAGTGTTGAGTGCAATAGAGTTTGCATCATCTGTGGATCTGTTTGAGCGATATGCAAATTAGAGTGGGTCTAGGGTTTCTGGGATAATTGTGTTAATGTGAGCCATGACCAGCCTTTCAAAGCACTTCATGGCTACGGACGTGAGTGCTACGGGTCTGTAGTCATTTAGGCAAGTTACCTTAAGTGTTCTTGGGCACAGGGACTATGGTGATCTGCTTGAAACATGTTGGTATTACAGACTCAATCAGGGACATGTTGAAAAAGTCAGTGAAGACACCTGCCAGTTGGTCAGCACATGCCCGGAGCAACCGTCCTGGTAATTCGTCTAACCTTGCCTGTTGAAAAAGGTCTTACTCACATCGGCTACGGAGAGCGTGATCACACAGTCGTCCAGAACAGCAGATGCTCTCATGCATGCCTCAGTGTTGCTTGCCTCGAAACGAGCATAGACGTGATTTAGCTCATCTGGTAGGCTCGTGACACTGGGCAGCTCGCGGCTGTGCTTCCCTTTGTAGTCTAATAGTTTGCAGGCCCTGCCACATTCGACGAGCGTCAGAGCCAGTGTAGTATGATTCAATCTTAGTCCTGTATTGGCGCTTTGCCACATTCTACACATTCAATGCACTTATTGATGAAGCCAGTGACTAATGTGTACTCCTCAATGCCATCGGAGGAATCCCAGAACATATTCCAGTCTGTGCTAGCAAAACAGTCCTGTAGCTTAGCACCTTCGTCATCTGACCACTTCTTTATTGACGGTGTCACTGGTGCTTCCTGCTTTAGTTTTTGCTTGTAAGCAGGAATCAGGAGGATGGAATTATGGTCAGATTTGCCAAATGGAGGGTGAGGGAGAGCTTTGTATGCATCTCTATGTGGTGTAATGGTGGTCTAGAGTTTTTTCCCCCTCTGGTTGCACATTTAACATGCTGATAGAAATTAGGTAAGACTGATTTCAGTTTTCCTGTATTAAATTCCCTAGCCACTAGGAGTGTCGCCTCTGGGTGGGCGTTTTCCTGTTTGCTTATTTCCTTGTACAACTGACTGAGCGCAGTCTTAGTGCCAGCATCCGTCTGTGGTGGTAAATAAACAGCCACAAAAAAAATTGATGAAAACTCTCTTGGTAAATAGTATGGTCTACAGCTTATCATGAGATACTATACTTCAGGTGAGCAAAATCTAGAGACTTCCTTAGATTTCGTGAACTAGCTGTTGTTTACAAATATTCACAGAAAGCAGCCCCTAGTCTTACCGGGAGTTTGCTGTTCTATCTAGCCGGTGCAGCGTATACCCCAACAGCTGAATGTTATCCATGTCGTCATTCAGCCACGATTCGGTGAAACATAGGATATTACAGTTTTTGATGTCCCGTTGGTAGGATATTCGTGATCGTCTAATTTATTGTCCAATGATTGTACGTTGGGAAGTAATATTGATGGTAAAGGCAGACTTCCCACTCACCGTCAGCGGATCCTTACAAGGCACCCCGTCCTGTGTCCCCTATGCCTAGGTCTTTTTCTCCTGCCAATGACGGGGATATTGGCCTTGTTGGGTGTCTGAAGTACATCCTGTGCGTCCTGCTTGTTGAAGAAAAAATCTTTGTCTAATCCGAGGTGAGTGATCGCTGTTCTGATATCCAGAAACAGTGGCAGAAACATTATGTACAAAATAAGTTACATATAATGCAAAAAAAAACACATAATAGCACAATTGATTAGGCACCTGTAAAACGTCTGCCATTTCTTCCGGCACCATCTCTTCACTTTAAGCTACATAATTTAGTTTAGCAGAATTGTTCTGTTGCCAAGGCTGTATTGGAGGGGATTCAAAACTATGTGGGACAATGAATGCTGTTCCAGATAACTTTAGAGAAAGGTAGTATTTTTTGCAACAGATTTATTCAACAGAATACAATGCTATCAAGCAGATCCTGACAGAGGCCCTGAGATAAAATGTAATCAGTCCTATCTCTAACCAGAAACAGGTTCCATCTGGTTCAGAGCTTGGCAGTGGGGCACCGTCATACCTGATGATGACATCTGGTTTTCCCACTCAACAAAACCCTTCTAACATTTTATAATTTATCAGGCTGTGACTATGAGGCAGTTCAACTGAGGTAAAGTAATAACTAACTACCTGTACTTCAGTGAAAGTGAACCTTATTATGCTTCCAATTACAAGTTATTGAGACTTAAGACTGGTAGCTAAGCTACTTGAATAAAACATATTCTTTTTTTTATGACAGGATGTTAGGGGGGAAAAATAAGACAGTCACTCCAAAGGTGCCATCCTTTCTGCCCACACCTCCCTGGGAACTAACAGGTGACAGGAAAAGGGAATGAATACACAGGAAATTGATATTACACAACCGTTATGGTGCACTGGAATGTTTGTCAATTTATACCCCCCTTGAAGTCACAGTGTTGCCGAAGCCCTTGACATACCTCTTGTGTATAATAATCTATCGTTGGGCAAGCTCTCTGACAGAGCACATTTGGGTGTGGCAATTGCAGGAGCAGAGAGAGAGGTAGAAGAGGAGAGAGGGAGGGAGAGAGAAAGCATTAACAAGAATCACAAATCAGGAACAGGACTTTAAATAGCACTAAAGAGCAAGGGGTTATCTTAAAACTACCAGAAAAGGCTTATGGCCTTTGGTTAAGATTGATGAACAATGCTCATTAGCGGTGGATCCAAATGGGGCAGACATGTCATAAAGTCCACATAAGGAGCCATGCTCTTTGAGGCGGGACTAGCAGAGCTGTAAGCCTACACTGAAACCTGACCTTGTCTTCTCATCTGCCAATGGAAAAGCTCCTGGCAGCTATGATTTAGCCCTCTAAATATTTAACATCTTTGTTGAAATAAAAAAAAGTGGGCATTTCGCTCTGGGTAGAAACATCAGAGGGATCAGAGCTCGGAGACGCTTTCAGGTTTTCACAGAAATGTGTCACAAATCAGTCTCCTACGAGGGAGAGGCACAGCGAGAGCAGAGGGCGCCACAGCCAAACTCCCAGCCTATCCTGTCTCTCACTGGTACAGCACCTGTGGCCAGAGAGAAATTAATAAACCACTAACCTGAGACATCCAGAACTAAAACCTTGCATAATTGCATCAGATGCTCGATTAGGTTATAGGAGGGGGACGTGTTCGAAAAATTACTAATGACAATAAGAAAAGTCTACAGGCCAGATATCTCTTCCCTTCTGAAATGTGAAAGATGTGAGGACCTGCTATATTGTGATTTGGCCAAATGACCAGTGATAAAACATGTGTGTACCTGTAAGCTCCTCGTAAAGGCCCCTGCATACTAGGTTCGGTTTGCTCCTAGCAGAACTTGGCTAGGCAAAGTGAACATCTGTGCCTCGCATGATCCCTTAAAAAAGCAGCAATATTATTGTTTGTCCCTCTTGAGATGCTGTAGCAACAACATACCCAGTAACACTTCCTCAAAATAATTAATCTATGATAAATCAAGAAATCTGTAATTAATTTGGACATTTTTGCAAAGGAGGTCTTAGTTGTGCAATTTCACATCTAACTGGAGTATTTAAGTAAAACAATTTGCATGAGAATGAGTTGTCTCTCATTCAATGACAACAAACACTATTGAAAAACCCTGTCCCTAGCTCCCACTCCTACTAGGAGTAGTACTGTTGACCAATCACTGACGAAGGGGAGCAGACTTCGGCTAACGAACTTCGACTTCAAGAAAAATGTTTGTGCGCGTAAACAGATCCCTGCCAAACACCAAAACTTGACAGAATTTTGTCATAAAATATTCACAAAATGTTTGATTGGGAAACATGCAACAGGCTTTAGTCGTCGCATCATACACTCTGTCGACAGCTGCTACTACCAGTTATGTTACGTGCATCTGTCGACAAGAGATTTATCAAATACTAACATGAGAATTAGTCTACCACCGGAGTTCAACTGTGGGCACAGGGTATCACTGAATACAGCAGGATCTGTCCCTGAGACAAAAGCCAAGGGACAGTGTTGAGACTGGGCATTTGTATCGCCCAATTTAAGACCCTATTTGGTCAGAGACTATGCTGTTAAGTGCATAGGCCTACCTAAAGCCTACATGTATTTCCTTATAGTTACTGGCAGTAGCAGAAATCAAATAGTGCCAAGTTCTGATTTTCAAAGATAAGCTACAACTGGGGAATGTGCAGATCATTTGGCACAAGATTATGATCACTGTATTTGTCGATTGTACAGAAGGTCTAACCAAAATGTGACTTCTGCTTTAGACCAACCCCACCAAAAGACACACACAGGTTGGAGCAGGGGTTGCCACACTGGGCGCCCGTGGAGCAGTTGTTGTGTGGGGTTAACTGCCTTGCTCAAGGGGACAACGGCAGGCAATGGCATTTAGGATTAGAGGTTGACCGATAAATCCAATCTTACAGTTAACTAGTCCAGTGCAATAACGACCTGCCTCTCTCTTGTTGCACTCCACAAGGAGACTGCCTGTTACGCAAATGCAGTAAGCCAAGGTAAGTTGCTAGCTAGCATTAAACTTATCTTATGAAAAACAATCAATCATAATCACTAGTTAACTACACATGGTTGATGATATTACTAGATATTATCTAGCGTGTCCTGCGTTGCATATAATCTGACTGAGCATACAAGTATCTGACTGAGGGGTGGTAGGCAGAAGCAGGCTCGTAAACATTCCTTCAAACAGCACTTTTGGGCGTTTTGCCAGCAGCTCTTCGTTGTGTGTCAAGCATTGCGCTGTTTATGACTTCAAGCCTATCAACTCCCGAGATGAGGCTGGTGTAACCAATGTGAAATGGCTAGCTAGTTAGCGCGCGCTAATAGCGCTTCAAACGTCACTCTCTCTGAGCCTGTGGTTGTTTCCCTTGCTCCGCATGGGTAACGCTGCTTCGCGGGTTGCTGTTGTCGTTGTGTTCCTGGTTCGAGCCCAGGGAGGAGCGAGGAGAGGGACGGAAGCTATACTGTTACACTGGCAATACTAAAGTGCCTATAAGAACATCCAATAGTCAAAGGTATATGAAATACAAATGGTATAGAGGGAAATAGTCCTATAATTCCAATAATAACTACAACCTAAAACTTCTTACCTGGGAATACTGAAGACTCATGTTAAAAGGAACCACCAGCTTTCATATGTTCTCATGTTCTGAGCAAACAACTTAAACGTTAGCTTTCTTACATAGCACATATTGCACTTTTACTTTGTCCAACACTTTGTTTTTGCATTATTTAAACCAAATTGAACATGTTTCATTATTTATTTGAGGCTAAATTAAATTTATTGATGTATTATATTAAGTTAAAATAAGTGTTCATTCAGTATTGTTGTAATTGTCATTATTACAAAAATATATATATATATATTTTTTAATTGTCCGATTAAATCGGTATCGGCTTTTTTGGTCCTCCAATAAATCGGTATCGGCGTTGAAAAATCATGATCGGTCTACCTCTACTTAGGATACCAGCAACCATCCAATTGCCTGGCTCACTTTCAGACAATTTTTTTCCCCTTCAGACCCGGGACTCAAACTGGCAACACTCCGGTAGCTGGCTCGCCTCTCTAATTTCTAGGTTACCAACTGCCCGATGTGTCATTCTTCCTGCACGATTGTGTCATTCTTGAATTGTCCCCAACAGACAACTGATCTGGGAATCATTTCAGTAGCTCCTAAAACAGGGTTTCTGAAATACTAGCCATATGTAATCAATTAAAGTCACATGAGACCAGTCTTGATGTTCACTAAATCACAAATGACATTTAACAGTACTGATAAAAGTTGTGTTTTTAAACTCAATGTGGCGAGGCACTTCATTCACAGCAGTGACTGTGATTGTATTAATACAAACCATGCAACAACAGGGACTGGTGTGTCGATCATTATGGAATACTGATGTTTTGAAAAAGGTAGGCCTTAACCAACTGGCGTTGTGTTATTGCCAACCTCTTGACATGCTTTATAGAGATTGTAGCCCTGCAACTATGGTGGCTTTTGCTCTACATATTTTCTCACGCTCATCTGAACTAGTATTCCCTTGCCAAATTATGATCAGGGTGCCTATGACACTGGCTACATTGTCCTGCAGTCATTTTAAACCAAAGAAGTACATATTAAAAAATAACATTGATTAATGAAAGCCTCTCAATACCGTCAGAAAACCGTCAATTTGATACGAGAACAAGAGGGATGATAACCACTGCAAGGTGAAATGACAAGTATTGATGTTACCATCAGTGACTGTTGCTATGGGTGCTAGGAGGTTAAACCGCTCATGCATAGGATGGTTAGAGCCTAAACAAGGTCACAGTAAATACTGGAAGACGTAATGTTTTGACCTAAGGCCTATTACTCCTCTTTACTGAGGTTTGGTTAGTGTTAACCATTAACCCCTGAGAGTTTCTAAAATGAAGTTATGGGGGAAGCAGTGTCGTTACTAGGCATAAGTGGCCGCTTAGGGGCCCACGGCCGCTAGGGGGCCCCCAAACAAAAAGGAAGGATGTATGTCATGTCAGTTATTGACAGCCAGTCAATAAGCCCATGTCAACTAACAGTTTAGATTGCTAGGTAAGTTAGTCTAGCCAGCTAATCTAAACCGTGTAGTTTCTCTCTCCACCTCCAAGAGGGGGGGGGGGGGGGGGGGGGGGATATGTTTTGCCCTTCTTAGGGCCCCCAAAAAGCTAGAAACAGCCCTGCTGTCCAGTTTGCGTTAGATGGATTTAAGATCCATCAGTGAAGCCTGGTTTGACGTAGGCTAGTGTTGAGGGGGAGTGGGCTGTGTGATCAAATGTCATTTCTCAAAACAAGTCTGCTCACTTTTCTGCATACACCGCTGTAATAACCCAGCTAGTGTTGACAGCTCTTGTTCATTTACAAAATTGTACTCTGAGAGCATAAGAAGCATTTAAGAACCTGTTAAACATGTTGGCCCAAGACATATTTTGAACAATAGCATTGGGTGAAAAAAAGTAGGCTTTTGGTCAACTGATCATCTACCAGAAATCGTGCTGTTTTCACATACAGATGAAGGATTTTAATTTGATCACTCTTTTGTTGCTTAGAATTTTCCTGCCTTGCAGGAAATGCATATTGTGATTTACAGAAATTCACTGAAAACCTGCACTTACACACAGTTATATTAATAGTATTCCACGATTCATGTAACCTTAGTTTGACCAACTAATAACCTAACCACCAAGCTAGCAACATTATAGACTAAACACTCAAATCCTGTTGCTGCAGGACTAGTTTGCTGCGTCAATACAGATCAAAGTAAGATCCTACACCCGTAACTGTCATCTGTATTGGCTCTTTGAACCAAGTGAAATAACTACCACTCTCAGCCATGTCAACACAGTGGACGTGATGCTGACCCATTTCCTTCCATGTTGGTGGTGACATACAGCGTTTAATATCCAGACAAGCACAAAAACAATGAGCTACTCAGAAATAACCAAGCATTTTGGTAACCACTGGATGGATTCACAACAAAGAGTGACCCAGACCCACAGATAACAAAGACTGGAGACTAAGCTATAGATTGTCATTGAACATACATTTTACCTTAAGTACACAGCAATTTACATGACCATGACTCTTTAAAAATAGTCATGGATTAAGCTAATCCTGGAGAAGAAAATGGACTGAAAAAATACCGGCCATATTTCCAAATGTCCAGACCACACTGTAATTTAACTCTCCTACAGTCAGAGTCCTAAAGTAGGCCTATCTCTGCCTATGACAAATGAAAAAATACCAAATGTTTTTGGATACAAAACAATCCATTCATTGATAGTCTGATTCACATCGGCATAGTTGATATACAGTACTAAAACATTTAGCCTAGTTTATGACAATGTTCCTAAAGCAGTAGCCTACACCTAAAGACACCAAATCATAAGATGGTTCTTGGAAACCAAATCCAATGGATTTATCTGCGTGTAACTAGACATTGAGACAAGCATCCACTTTGGCAGAAATATACTGTTACCTTACACTTGCCCCCAACTAACCCACTGTGGATCCTTATAGCCTAACTCACTGACACGGATGGCCCTGTAACGGTTCTCTGTGGCCCTTGTACCTAATGTATAGCCCCCTAGCTGGCACACTGGTATTATACCCTGCATGACATATAATACCCAGCATGGCTTATTATAACCTGGTCTCTGGCAAAATTATGTTTGAGAGGAAAACACCTTCTGTATGCCTCTCAATACCGTGACTAAAAACACAAGCAACCATCCAGTGAACAAGGAGATTATTTCGTAAGGACATAATTCTGCACATCATCATCAGAAGGATACTGGGCATGTTTTAAAAGTGTGCCTGGGTAGTAGTGTGAAACTGACACCAACAACTGCTGTGATTAGACTCAATTCAATTGTGTGGAGCAGAAAAAGAGTGGGATAGCTGATTCTGGCTTCTCTCTAAACGATGATCCCAAAGGTTAAAAAGAGAGATCACTAATCCATCCTTTCTCTGTGTATGCCATGCCTGCAGATTTGTGGTAGAAGTGCAAGCACAGGTGTGGGACTGAATGTTTGTTCATCGGTTTTAAAAGAGAGAGGAGATTGGTATTGTAGTCTCATTGTTCCAATCAGAAAATCAAACATTTCAAATTATTATCAAGAATCTAATCAAAAACTGGCTTAATTTGTTGTCCCTCTGAGGTCTTTGATCTTTCATCATCATAAATATATTAGCATTCAAGGCAATCAAATATTTTTAAGCGCATGCCACCAAGTTTGTTTAACATAGCAGAGTCAATATTAATTGAGGGCAAGCACAGGTTTACACACAAAGCAGCCCGCTCCCCTTGTGATGGTTAATGATTGATCCTATGGGCTCTGGTGGGCCAGCTTAGAGACATAGAGGGCCTCTGCCAAAGGGAGATCTGTGGTCCAGAGTAGGACAAAGATACCAATACTGATGGAAAGCATCACTGTGTAATACACTCATTAAGACAGGGACCAGTCTCTCGAGGCCTGAGCTCTTAAGCTTACCAAAACCACAGGGCGTGTAAATTGGGCCAACGAATTAACTTAACAGTGAAGTAAGTGTTCAGGAGTAAAGATTTCATTGTGTGGCTGGCCATTTCAAATATCTTGCCTTGTAATCTCCCAATTCCATTTTACTTATAATGGTTGTTATACCTTCTCCTAAAATGCTTGTCATATTGCAAAGTGGTCACAATTCTACAACTTGACATGGCAAACTGGTGATGGGAGTAAAGAAAATTGCAAGACTATTTTGGAAAATATTATATTGATACTTTGACTCCCAAGTGTCAATTTTGCTAGGTAAAATTTGCTAGCACTTGTGGCTGTACCTGTGCCAAACCTCCAGTATTTTTCATCCTATAACTTGTTCTCAATCTTCTTTAGAAAAATATTGAGCCAAAATGTTTTCAACACTTTTATTATCATGACTGATCAAAAATAATTTTCTCATGCTCTCTTCTCTCTGCAGCAGACATATAGTGAGCAATGTTTGGAACATCAAAACACAACACATAAAATCTTGATCATCTCAATAGAAATCGCATTGGCACTAAGTATCGTGATATCATATTGTGAGGTCCGTGGCAATTGACAGCCCGAAGACAAGCGAAGTATGCTCTTATCCTATAGTTTCAAATATTCTTACGTCTATGGTACTGTACCTGGATCACATTACAAAACCCAACTGAGATGTATTAAATGCAACCTAAGCCCTCACTGCCCCTACATCTACATATAGACTATGTGAATTCTGACTAAAAACAGATGTAATAGGAGAGATGTACTAGAAATAGAAGTGTTTCACCTCTAGGGCATTCTGCCATGTTTTCAGACAGCAGAGACACAGCCATATGCTTGGCTCCATCTCCACAGCCATGTTTGCAGTGTAGTGTGATTCACTGCATCATTAGAGAGCTCCCAGAGGCCCTGGAACTCTCTCTGAGCCGCGGAAACACCACAATATGATCCATAAATGACAGAAAAGAAAAGTACAGTATGACGACACAACCTCACGCAGCCATGAGATAAACAGCTGCCTGCTCCAACTTCCATGTAAGCTGTGAATGTTTCATGTTTTGATACAACTTCAGCTGCAGACTATGGAACGCCGTTTGGGTCTTTGCGTGTCAAAAAATGTACACGTCAAATAACACTATTTGACAATAAAACAATTTGACGATTAAATAAGCTTTTAATTTGACACGTCAAATAACACAGTTCTATTATAGAATGTTGTGTCTCCTGAATTTGCACGTGCAAGCCAAGCGCCACCACGATAAATAGCACTGTCAAAGCAGTACAAAAAAAGTATGCAAACAAGCACACACCGGCCACAAACAATGCGTTCCAATACCGCGTTAGTAATAAAGCATTATTTGCTCGACCGCTACTAGCTAGCACCAATACAACCAACCTGAAAACAATGACCAGTAGAAACTGCTGTCATTTTCACTATTCTTAGCAATGATTTAGGAATCCTTGTGAGTAAGTATTAGATAGGTAGCCACTTGTTGTTCACCTATTGAAACTGAACTTCAGTTCATGAAAATAAATAGCTAGCCAGCTAACGTTATAAGCAGCCTGCTAGCTTCATCTGGCTAGTGAGGCTCGACCTGAACGGGCTGTGTTGTGAAGCTAGCCATAATAAAAAATTAGGTACAATAGTAGAATTGCAGTTTGCCTTCAAAATAAAAGTACCTCTTTCAAAGTGATGCAGAAGTTTACAATTGTTGGAATCATGCCATATTTAGACTAGATAATGTTAAACAAGGTTGGAATGTGAAGCAATGAAATGGGGTATCAGTCTACTCGGTGACACCCATAGAAAACAACTGTTAAGAGTTTACACAAATATTAGCGTTGTAGATCTTATCGCGGGACTGTGAAATCACCTCCCCAGTCAGCCTATTGTGTGTATTGACATTCATATTGCACTGTACAGCTTTACCTAAGGATTGGGGATCAATGAAATGAGGTATCCGTCTACTCAATACCCAATATATTATTTTCCCAACACCCTCCTCTGAGTTATCTGACTCCAAAACATCCACACAGTATTGTTTTTCTTCAGGAATAATGTTTAATACACATAGTAGGTTGACCAGAAATGTAGCTCAATTCAGTTGTTTCAGAGTCCTGCAATAAGAGCTACGATGCTAATGTTCTCTGCGTGTCACAGAGTAGACTGATACCGATGGATTGTGGATCAATGACATGGGTAATGCTGTACAGTGAAATAAGTATGCCCCCAAAGCAATTCTAAAGTGTAATACATTGTGTGATTTCAACAGATTAGTCAAATTAACAAATTGTCTTTTGTTGATTTTATATAACAACATTCCAACTTCGTTTATTATGATCTATACAATTATGGCATAATTACACTATTTGTATTCATTTGCATCACTGTCAATTACATACTTTTAATTTAAAGGCTAACCACAAAGTCCAGTATTGTGGTTAATCCTTATTGTGGCTAGCTTCACATAGATGGGTCAGACCACCATTAATCAAATAAGAACTGTTTAATAAATTAGGGTTATTTTAGATGATGACACCTAGCAATATAGTTAGCTAGCTAACTGTAGCTACTGAAACAGATTGTCGTTTTGCTATGTTTTTGGGGAAGATCATTGTTTGCATCCATGAGCTAGCTAGCTTTTCTTATGACCAGCACTGTAGGTGCGCGAGACAACTTTACCAGCATCATAGTATACATATAGATGAATCATTGTGACATATGAAATACGAGTTATAGTGTAATCAATGTGTAATAACTACGTAAAAAAAATTATGAACGCATTTAATTATTATGGGACGTGCAGTCATATTCAGGTCCTGATTGGTCAACAAGCTTATCTGACGTATCAAAGTGTTATTTGACGTTTGAGGTTGGATGGAGAGCATTTGTGAACAGCAGTTTTCAGTTCTTTCCACAGATTCTCGATTGGATTCAGGTCTGGACTTTGACTTGGCCATTCTAACACCTGGATATGTTTATTTTTGAACCATTCCATTGTAGATTTTGCTTTATGTTTTAGATCATTGTCTTGTTGGAAGACAAATCTCCGTCCCAGTCTCAGGTCTTTTGCAGACTCCATCAGGTTCTCTTCCAGAATGGTCCTGTATTTGGCTCCATCCATCTTCCCATCAATTTTAACCATCTTCCCTGTCCCTGCTGAAGAAAAGCAGGCCCAAACCATGATGCTGCCACCACCATGTTTGACAGTGGGGATGGTGTGTTCAGGGTGATGAGCTGTGTTGCTTTTACGCCAAACATAACGTCTTGCATTGTTGCCAAAAAGTTCAATTTTGGTTTCATCTGACCAGAGCACCTTCTTCCACATGTTTGGTGTGTCTCCCAGGTGGCTTGTGGCAAACTTTAAACAACACTTTTTATGGATATCTTTAAGAAATGGCTTTCTTCTTGCCACTCGTCCATAAAGGCCAGATTTGTGCAATATACGACTGATTGTTGTCCTATGGACAGAGTCTCCCACCTCAGCTATAGATCTCTGCAGTTCATCCAGAGTGATCATGGGCCTCTTGGCTGCATCTCTGATCAGTCTTCTCCTTGTATGAGCTGAAAGTTTAGAGGGACGGCCAGGTCTTGGTAGATTTGCAGTGGTCTGATACTCCTTCCATTTCAATATTATCGCTTGCACAGTGCTCCTTGGGATGTTTAAAGCTTGGGAAATCTTTTTGTATCCAAATCAGGCTTTAAACTTCTTCACAACAGTATCTCGGACCTGCCTGGTGTGTTCCTTGTTCTTCATGATGCTCTCTGCGCTTTTAACGGACCTCTGAGACTATCACAGTGCAGGTGCATTTATACGGAGACTTGATTACACACAGGTGGGTTGTATTTATCATCATTAGTCATTTAGGTCAACATTGGATCATTCAGAGATCCTCACTGAACTTCTGGAGAGAGTTTGCTGCACTGAAAGTAAAGGGGCTGAATAATTTTGCACGCCCAATTTTTCAGTTTTTGATTTGTTAAAAAAGTTTGAAATATCGAATAAATGTCGTTCCACTTCATGATTGTGTCCCACTTGTTGTTGATTCTTCACAAAAAAATACAGTTTTATATCTTTATGTTTGAAGCCTGAAATGTGGCAAAAGGTCGCAAAGTTCAAGGGGGCTGAATACTTTCGCAAGGCACTGTATATATATATTTCTGCCAAGACATGCTTTTAAAAGGATAGTCGTTGGCTCAATGACTGAAAGTCTATGGGAACAGGTAGCATGTCATTGGACGAATAGTAACAATGTACCCACCCCCACCTTACCCTTGCCACCACTGCTGAAAACAATCCTAAGGAAAACAATGATCATCCTCTGCCTCTTATCTTGATGGATGGTTCAGAAATCATAGTTGAGGATTGGAGATGAAGAGATTAGTTGTCATACAAGTGGTTTCAGTGTCAATGGGGCCATATCATGTTCTAGTCCAGTGGTTCCCAAACTTTTTATAGTCCCGTACCTCCAGCTGCGTACCCCCTCTAGCACCAGGGTCAGCGCACTCTCAAATGTTTTTTGACACCATTGTAAGCCTGCCACACATATTATACGATACATTTATTAAACATAAGAATGAGTGTGAGTTTTTGTCACAACCCAGCTTGTGGGAAGTGACAAAGAGCTCTTATAGGACCAGAGCACAAATAATAATAATCAATAATTTTGCTCTTTTATTTAACCATCTTACATATAAAACCTTATTTGTTCATCAAAAATTGTGAATAACTCACCACAGATTAATGAGAAGGCTGTCCTTGAAACGATGCACACAACTCTGCCATGTTGGGTTGTATTGGAGAGAGTCTCAGTCTTAAATACTTTTCCACACACAGTCTGTGTCTGTATTTAGTTTTCATGCTAGTGAGGGCCGAGAATCCACTCTCACATAGGTACGTCGTTGCAAAGGGCATCAGTGTCTTAACAGTGTGATTTGCAAAACCAGTAATCTGGCAGTGGCTTCTGATTAAATTTTCACAGAACCGCGTGTTGCAATTTCAATGAGGCTCTCTTGTTCAGATATCAGTAAGTGGACTGGAGGCAGGGCATGAAAAGGACAACGAATCCAGTTGTTTCTGTCATCCGTTTCAGGAAAATACCTGCGTAATTGCGCACCCAACTCACTCAGGTGCTTCGCTATATCACATTTGACATTGTCCGTAAGCTCGAGTTCATTTTCACACAAAAAATATCATACAATGATGGAAAGACCTGTGTTTTGTCCTTGTTAATGCAGACAGAGAACAGCTCCAACTTCTTCAACATAGCCTCAATTTTGTCCCGCACATTGAATATAGTTGCGGAGAGTCCCTGTAATCCTAGATTCAGATCATTCAGGTGAGAAAAAACCGTCATGTGAGAAACTCGTCATCATACAAGGGGTCAGACAAGTGAAAATTATGGTCAGTAAAGAAAACTTTAAGCTCGTCTCTCAATTTTTAAAAAAACATGTCAATACCTTGCCCCTTGATAACCAGCGCACTTCTGTATGTTGTAAAAGGGTTACATGGTCGCTTCCCATATCATTGCATAGCGCAGAAAATACACAAGATTTCAGGGGCCTTGCTTTAACAAAATTAACCATTTTCACTGTAGTGTCCAAAATGTCTTTCAAGCTGTCAGGCATTCCCTTGGCAGCAAGAGCCTCTCTGTGGATGCTGCAGTGTGCCCAAGTGGCGTCGGGAGCAACTGCTTGCACGCACATTACCACTCCACTATGTCTCCTTGTCAAGGCTTTTGCGCCATCAGTACTGATACCAACATAAGCAGCAGCTACTTTTGGCTACATACAGACCGTTAGTGGAATTCCCACAAGAGAGTAACGGTTAATGTGATTGGATGTTAATTATTTGACTAGGTTACCTGTATTTGACAGTGTGTTATTTTTCTGAACGCTAGATGGTTTAATTTTATTTTTGGCAGTGAAACGAGGCTACTCAGATGAGAAAAAAACCTCACCCAAATGTATAGCCC
Organism: Oncorhynchus clarkii lewisi; assembly: GCF_045791955.1. Classification (NCBI taxonomy): domain Eukaryota; kingdom Metazoa; phylum Chordata; class Actinopteri; order Salmoniformes; family Salmonidae; genus Oncorhynchus; species Oncorhynchus clarkii. The sequence continues at coordinate 16,637,339 of NC_092172.1, read as the reverse complement.
CGTTGGAAAATATAAATGGACTGTTTGAAAATGTGAAGAAAAAAAACATGTAAAAATAAATATATATTTTAAATGCGATTCACATTTTTATTTGGCGTACCCCCAACGGCATTGAGCGTACCCCAGAATACCTGTTATAGTCCAGCAAAATGACACATGACATTATGTTATGTCAATGCTTGTAAAACTCAGTAAACAATGAGCAATGAGTAAAAACAGAAACTGGAAACATAGTGTCTCGTTTAAATTTGAGCGTTTTCAACCTCTCAAAACGTTTACAGGGCAGCAATTGAGGAATCTCTCTCTCCCTCAAATTCTCTACTTTCCCTTCTTATTACAAAAGTGGATAAACGTCCTCTAAGCCCACACAAAATCTTTCGGATTATGATTATGTAAGGAGCCTGCCTGTCTAGAGAATCATACATGCCCGGTCACTCATTCCACCCATAAAAGTAGTGACACAGAAAAATAGATAGCCCTGTGAGCCCACTGTAATGATATCCATCTGTAGCTCCTCAAGAAGCAGACTTTCAGTGAAGATACTAGGCCTGGCCGAATCATTTTCATATTCTGACATGGGGCAGTCCATTACAACCGCAAGTCTTTGAGCCACAGAAACAATCTGATCGTTTGTGCAGAGATTACTCTGGGCATGCAGCCTCTGTGTGGTCACTGCCAGCAGCCAGCCAGGTAGAGGATTAACAGCACGGTCAGACAAGTCAACACAGCCCTTTATACTTTAGGTTAGCCAGATTATTGTGAATTCAGTTGAAAAACAGACTCAAAGTCTTATGGATACCTTCAGCAAACCACACACATACCAAAGACACGAGAAAAATATACCCACTGTTTTTCTCCCTTTTCAGTTGAGGGAACATGCCGTTTAAATTATACAGTATCTGTCTTGGAAAGTAGGCAATGAAGACTGAAGAGTCATCTAAAATGCTAAGGAACTCAGGGCTCAGGTGCAACACTACACCAGCAGAGTCCCTACTTGCCCAACATTGTGATTGAAGTTGAACACTCACATGCACCCTCGGGGCTGACTGGATGAAAAATCCTGGTAACTGTATGGTAATTTCGGGTTTGATGAAGATAGCAGGAAAAAAAGTTGAATTTCTCTCGGACTAAATTGCACAGAGATTACTGGGGTCCTGTACTTGGAACCAAAGAAGCGTGTATACTTACAAACAGAATATACAGCTGAAGTCAGAAGTTTACATACACTTAGGTTGGAGTCATTAAAACTCATGTTTCAACCACTCCACAAATGTCTTGTTAACAAACTATAGTTTTGGCAAGTCGGTTAGGACATCTACTTTGTACATGACAAGTCATTTTTCAACAATTGTTTACAGACAGATTTCACAGATTTCACACATTATCACAATTCCAGTGGGTCAGAAGTTTACATACACTAAGTTGACTGTGCCTTTAAACAGCTTGTAAAATTCCAGAAAATTATGTCATAGCTTTAGAAGCTTCTGATAGGCTAATTGACATTATTTGAGTCAATTGGAGGTGTACCTGTGGATGTATTTCAAGGCCTACCTTCAAACTCAGTCCCTCTTTGCTTGACATCATGGGAAAATCTAAAGAAACCCGCCAAGACCTCAGAAACAAAATTGTAGACCTCCACAAGTCTGGTTCATCCTTGGGAGCAATTTCCAAACGCCTGAAGGTACAACATTCATCTGTACAAACAATACTACGCAAGTATAAATACCATGGGATCACGCAGCCGTCAAAATGCTCAGGACGGAGACGCGTTCTGTCTACTAGAGATGAACGTACTTTGGTGAGAAAAGTGCAAATCAATCCCAGAACAACAGCAAAGGACCTCGTGAAGATGCTGGACGAAACAGGTACAAAAGTGTCTATATCCACAGTAAAAAGAGTCTTATATCTACAAAACCTGAAAGGCCGCTCAGCAAGGAAGAAGCCACTGCTCCAAAACCGCCATAAAAAGCCAGACTACGATTTGCAACTGCACATGGGGACAATGATTGTACTTTCTGGAGAAATGTCCTCTGGTCGGATGAAACAAAAATATAACTGTTTGGCCATAATGACTAGAGGTCGACCGATTATGATTTTTCAACGCCGATAGCGATAATTGCAGGACCAAAAAAAGCCGATATCGATTAATCGGCCGTTTTTTAAAATGTGTTTGTAATAATGGCAATTACAACAATTCTGAATGAACACTTATTTTAACTTAATATAATACATCAATAAAATCAATTTAGCCCGAAATAAATAATGAAACATGTTCAATTTGGTTTAAATAATGCAAAAACAAAGTGTTGGAGAAAGTAAAAGTGCAATATGTGCCATGTAAGAAAGCTAACGTTTAAGTTGTTTGCTCAGAACATGAGAACATATGAAAGCTGGTGGTTCCTTTTAACATGAGTCTTCAATATTCCCAGGTAAGAAGTTTTAGGTTGTAGTTATTATAGGAATTATAGGACTATTTCTCTCTATACGATTTGCATTTCATATACCTTTGACTATTGGATGTTCTTATAGGCACTTTAGTATTGCCAGTGTAACAGTATAGCTTCCATCCCTCTCCTCGACGCTACCTGGGCTCGAACCAGAAACACATCGACAACAGCCACCCTCGAAGCAGCGTTACCCATGCAGAGCAAGGGGAACAACTACTCCAAGTCTCAGAGCGAGTGACGTTTGAAACGCTATTAGCGCGCACCCCGCTAACTAGCTAGCCATTTCACATCGGTTACACCAGCCTAATCTCAGGAGTTGACAGGCTTGAAGTCATAAACAGCGCAATGCTTGAAGCATTGTGAAGAGCTGCTGGCAAAATGCACGAAAGTGCTGTTTGAATGAATGCTTACGAGCCTGCTGGTGCTTACCATCGCTCAGTCAGACTGCTCTAACAAATCATAGACTTAATTATAACATAATCATTTACATTTTTTTTTTAATCTGGCAAATTAGTTCGCAATGAGCCAGGCGGCCCAAATTGTTGCATATACCCTGACTCTGCGTGCAATGAACGCAAGAGAAGTGACACAATTTCACCTGGTTAATATTGCCTGCTAACCTTTCTTTTAGCTAAATATGCAGGTTTAAAAATATATACTTCTCTGTATTGATTTCAAGAAAGGCATTGATGTTTATGGTTAGGTACACGTTGGAGCAACAACAGTCCTTTTTCACGAATGCGCACCACATCGATTATATGCAACGCAGGACACGCTAGATAAACTAGTAATATCATCAACCATGTGTAGTTATAACTAGTGATTATGATTGATTAATTGGGTTTTTTATAAGTTTAATGCTAGCTAGCAACTTACCTTGGCTTCTTACTGCATTCGCTTAACAGGCAAGCTCCTCATGAGGCAGGTGGTTAAGAGCGTTGGACTAGTTAACCGTAAGGTTGCAAGATTGAATCCCTGAGCTGACAAGGTAGAAATCTGTTGTTCTGCCACTGAACAAGGCAGTTAACCCACCGTTCCTAGGCCATCATTGAAAATAAGAATATGTTCTTAACTGACTTGCCTCGTTAAATAAAGTTGTAAAAAATAAATAAATTGGGGTCCAAAAATACAGATTTCCGATTGTTATGAAAACTTGAAATCGGCCCTAATTAATCAACCATTCTGATTAATCGGTCGACCTCTAATAATGACCATCATTATGTTTGGAGGAAAAAGGAGGATGCTTGCAAGCCGAAGAATACCATCCCAACCGTGAAGCACGGGGTGGCAGCATCATGTTGTGGGGGTGCTTTGCTGCAGGAGGGACAGGTGCACTTCATAAAATAGATGGCATCAAGTGGGAGGAAAATCATGTGGATATATTGAAGCAACATCTCAAGACATCAGTTAGGAAGTTAAAGCTTGGTTACAAATGGGTCTTCCAAATGGACAATGACCCCAAGCATACTTCCAAAGTTGTGGCAAAATGGCTTAAGGATAACAAAGTCAAGGTATTGGAGTGGCCATCACAAAGCCCTGACCTCAATCCTATAGAAAATGTGTGGGCAGAACTGAAAAAGCATGTGCGAACAAGGAGGCCTACAAACCTGACTCAGTTACACCAGCTCTGTCAGGAGGAATGGGCCAAAATTCACCCAACTTATTGTGGGACACTTATGGAAGGCTACCCGAAATGTTTGACCCTAGTTAAACAATTTAAAGGCAATCCTACCAAATACTAATTGAGTGTAGGTAAACTTCTGAACCGCTGGGAATGTGATGAAAGAAATAAAAGCTGAAATAAATAATTCTCTACTATTATTCTGACTTTTCACATTCTTAAAATAATGTGGTGATACTAACTGACCAAAGACAGGGAATTTTTACTTGGAGTAAATGTCAGGAATTGTGAAAAACTGAATTGAAATGTATTTCGCTAAGGTGTCTGTAAACTTTCGACTTCAACTTTATATCTCTGCAGTACTCAGGAATTTAAAAACATGTTTTCAGGAATGGGTTACAAAAAAGTTCTGATTTTAATAAAGACGACACTTTCTACTTTGTAGGGGATTTGAGGGAGTAAAAAAAGAGACATAGGCTAGCCTAAGTCCACTGGCTATTTGAGATGTATTGAGATGTACAATGGACTTTCACTGTGAAATTGGACATGTTTAATACCGTTGTTTGTCAAAGGGCTTATAGATATGTTGTTGAAGTGCTGTATTGAGACATATTGCGAAACCATATGAAAAGAGATTTGGAGGATGAATCAGTGTACCTGGCACTGAGTATTGCCAACATAACATCATACCCTTGGAAAAACAAAAGCCGCTCTGAAACAGTTGTCAATTTGTCACACAAATAGCACATGACCTTTAAGCAAGTACAGTGTGAGATACATCTGAGATACTTAAAGACATCTCAAATTCTACACTTTCACATTTGACTGTGCAGCAACCCACTCCTCTCAGTGACTCTACTCTTTGCTGCAGATCTCAAGCAACCCCAGTTCAGCTCGGCTGTTGCATCAGTCAAGACGACTGACATGCTGCTGCGGAGACACCCCTAACTGTTCAGCCAACCAGTGCACCCTTGGTTGTTGTTCAGTGGGACTAGGCCATGGTGAATATAATCTATTTGGACCTACAACTACACCATAAAAATAGGGCCTAGGCCTATATTGTACTCTAGTATCTGCCTCTTTTTTAAAGTCATCATCTGAGTGATGACTGTATGTTTAAACATTAAATATTGAAATTACTGCTGGCACAGTGTTGGTAAACACTTCCACAGAATGCATTAATGGCTTTCAACCCTTTTTGTGTTGTGACCTCAATGAGGCAGCCTTTATCCTCTCACACTCATGATAGCACTACAAATATGTGTAGGGTATGGGACCATAAACACAAATTACTTTAATAAACATCATTACATGTTAAATAAATAAAATAAAAATCATTTGTGGAGTCATTTACCAGCTGAATAAATAGCCTAGTTGACTTGTGACAAACAACAGTAACATGTTGACATTGCATCAAGGTAAGCAACTTTTAAAGCTACATTGAATGGTATAAAAATCTAATACTTTCTTACATTCATAAGACTAGCCTATTATTAAGAGGCAACTTTCTATTTTATTTTCTTATATAATCTACACATGGATCTAATACTCAACAGATCACTTGGCCAATTCCTACTAATATTTTCTAGACAGCAGGAATGCAAAAAAATGAGGCTAGATCTGCTATGCCTGCCAAAGAGGTCCTCACCTTTGTAAGGAGGATAAATAATAAACTGGGTCAAAAGGGTAAATGTATCATGTGGCATTGTGCATGAAATTGACAGGATTTAAGGCAAAGTATTTCCTTTTTTATATTGCAATATCGTCACATACATATAGGAAACAAACAGGATTAAACTAGCTTTAGTGTTAAAGCAAATACTCTAAAATAAAAACAGATTTACGCGTGACGTTACACTGATGATGCTTTCAAGACAACTGGAAATCTGGAGAGAAAAAAACCCCAGGTCAAATCATGACGTCAGTGATCTTCAGGTCGGAAAGACGGCGCTCTTGGAAGATGCCTGGGTTTCTTATTTGGAATTCCGGGATGGATGACCATTCAAACCAATTTTTTCCAGTCAGAGCTCGTTTTTTCCGAGTTCCCAGTTGTATTGAATGCACTGAAGTCGGCGATTTCCGATTTCCTAGTTATTCTGAACGCGGCATCGGCTTTAGATCTGTTTAGATGCAATGCCAAAGCGACGTAGATGGATGCGGAGCGCTGGCGTTCACCTCGACCGGGGCGGCCAAATAAACCAGGGCAGTCGCTCTCACAACACACATGTACGAGAGTAACAGCGTATATCAACGAAAATAACTAAAACAACACAGACAAGAAAAAATGAAAGTCTCAGTTTAACATAAAATAGATGTATTACCTTTGGAATATAGGGATTTGGGGGAATTCAGGTCGAGATCCGCGCTGAGTAGGGATATAAAATCAGAGGGCATCGTAATGCCTCTGAAGAGGAGGGGAAATCGGACGCCCTCAGATATGAACGTCGCTGAGCTAGCAAGCTAGAAATAAATATTTCTCTGAGACTGAATTAATGGAAAATAAATATACTGATAACAAACAAAACGCTATTTGGCATATAGACTACGTATATCTTGAACCAGTCGTTATTAGCCTGTGTAACACGCTTCTTTCTGCCTCCTTCACGTTCGTGTTTGTCAAATGTGTTCAGTTCGTCTATTTTCTGTACAGCCCCGCCCCCCCATGACGCAAACCCGTCAGCTAAGATAAGACAGTAGCCACTGGACAATAATCTGTCACATGATTGTAGGCCTACAACTAGTCTGACATTTGCATAATTGAAAGTGTAACAGCACTAGGCCTACTCAAATAATAAAGGAAAAGTCAATCGGATAATTGTCATTCTTGCATTTGGTGATCTCCCCCAAATGTCAATGTAGTTATAGGATAATGCACAAGCAAATGGTCATGATGAGATTGGTCACAGCTTTTCTTTCTTTCTGGCACAGTGGCTATACATCATGCAGGTGCATCCACTCATCACTTTGGTCATTTCTGACGTGTTATGTCATATATGTGATATTATAAGAGTAAACAAATACTGTGGCACTGCAACTCCTACAACTTTCAAAAGTAACAGCATAGCTGTTGGCCGTTGAGGTATGCATTATACTTGCAAAAGTATTTGCAGCTTGTCACCTGTGCTAGTTTATCACACATTAAAGTCCTCAACCTTTTTCCACAGAACCAGTTCTTGGATATTAGAGTATAATGAAAGGATCATGGTTCTATGATATGCATCTCATAAGGCCAAACTATCAGCAGAAATAAGAGGATTTTGATTCAGTGTGAGATACTATTTGATAAACGTTTGAAGGTTTCTATGGATTTTAACAGTTACATGTTTTTCACTTATGCCACCTGTTTAAGTATGATAACTATCAGTTTAAATAAATATACAGACTTTTAAAATAACATAAAAATCACTTATAAAACACAATGAGCTTCTTGAGTGGAATGAACAACGATATGCTTATAAATCCTAACAATGGCCAAGAGCAAAGTTAACGCAGCAGCAAGGTAATTGCAGAAACCTGTTTGTTGATTGGGGCATGACTGTAACAATGGGTGTACTGCACTGTACTGTAGATCTTGTGAGTTATGTGAGACTTTTTCGTTATTCATGTCATATGTACCCTTTAGAAAGTTTCCAGGTTTGAAGATAGACATTAAAGTAAAGATTGGAGGATGGCACACTCTGACTTCTGCCAGAACAAATCCCAACATCAAATCAAATTGTATTGGTCACATGTGCAGAGTACAACAGGTGTAGACCTTACAGTTAAATGCTTACTTAGGAGCCCATTCCAAACAATGCAGAGACCTAATCATAGACCTAATCTCACCACTGCACTCACCACATGCATCCTAAAATAGCCATTCACATGCCATGGTCTACATCTGTGATTGATCATTACTTTCTCAGTGCATTGAGTTAATCAACAGCAAATGTTTCGTCAGTTTTTTCACATTCACAAGTTCATTACTCTTTCTATAAAAAGAAAACAAACTTCAAACGACCTGTGGCCTTAGTGTTTATGACCGTGTCCTTGGGATTTAATGCTTTTATTGGCCCTATGATTTTGCTGATAATCAGGCCTCTCTCACCCTTCCAAATACTTTCTGTTCAGTTCATTTAAAAAAAAAAATGTTTGACAGGTGGGCTACATTTCAAGTAAAATAGACAGTAGGCCAGCGATAAAATATCTCCCTGCCCAGCTTGTAGCAACCTAACAACCTAAGGATTTATACAGAGGGTTATAAGTAGTTTATAAACTGCTCATTATTCGTTTATAAGGCACTACCCTAACTCCTCCATCCAAGAAGTCTCATCAATCTTTGTAGAAAACAACCAAAATTCTAAATATTATGTGCAGTTAGATAGCACACACAGGGTGAGGCATGTCATGCACACAACATGTGGCAAATACTACTAACCTTGGATGAGCATGAGGGTAATGAAATTACCAAGGGCTGATTATTATTAACTCTGAAGAAACGCGAGAAGAGAGTTCACTATAAAGTGAAGCCCCAACTCTAAGAGCTACATCTATAACGATGGAAAATACATTAGGATACAATTTATTGATTGATTTGTCCACCAAGATCCATGTCTGTCTGGTCATCACGAGTAACATTGAAAATAGGTCAAATGTCTAAATTCAAAAGCACTTACATGCTAGAATAAAACTATGACAGGATGGGACAGTGTGTAAGAGTTATTTCTGCGTTTTACAGCCCTCTAGTGTTAAAACCAGGGACAGCCCAACCCATGTAGGAACCCATACTAAAAAGCTTGAACTGCAACTTCGCAATGATTCTACACAAAGTATATTCTGGACTCGTTCGAGTGAAAAATAGCCTGACAAATTCATTTAAGATATTTCGCCCAACAATTTTTTTAAAGGGTATTCAAATCTATGCAAAATGCACGTTAGAATCCAAACGGAGCATTTTTTTGCGCAGTTTTGATAAATCCATACCGTTGGCTCTTTGGTCACATGACCCTACGCGAAGGATTGTGGGATTGTGGAGCACTGACGGTGGTTGTGGTTCTCTATCGCGAAAATATTTTCTATTTAATTTAATTCACACATAAACATGCCGGATTTGGCTGTTGAGAAAGTGATTGTCCATCCCTTGGTGCTCCTGAGTGTGGTGGATCATTTTAACAGGTAAATTATTCGAATGAGCTAGACAGTTGTTGATGATTGTTCAAAAATGTGGACTCACTGTTGTTTCCCAAATAACAGTGAAGTTTAGCTAGCTAGCTAGCTAGGTAACTAACGTAAACGACTAGCTAGCGGCAGCAAATTAACTTAGAGCAATCAAGCTAACGTTAGCTAACTAGCTACTGTGCAGCTAACTAGCTGATTCACCTCGGAAGGCTCTGATTCACCTACGTTACTGCTATCCAGTATAGCTAGTAGCTAGCTAACGTTAGATACACAAGTTCTCATATTACACAAATGGCAGGTTTCCTCAACGAATAGTGCATCGTTTATGCACTGTACTAGCTATTGTAACTAGCTAACGTTAACCAGCTTGTAACGCGTTAGCTCCATCCGCGCTCTCTAGTCAGGGATGTCACTGTCACAAGTGTGCAACAAAGGCAGTTCAGAAACTCTGTCTGTAGCTAACAGCCTACTCTTGTTCTGTATTTGATCAGAATCGGTAAAATTGGAAGTCAGAAGAGGGTTGTGGGTGTACTTCTCGGCTCATGGCATAAGAAGGTTATTGATGTGTCCAACAGCTTTGCAGGTGAGTTTCCTAACGTTACCTATTTCTACAACCACGATCCATTCTTTGATTACACTCTGGTTTCTTGTTGATCTGGCTGATTCTCTCTCCCCCCCTCCCCCCTTCTTCCAGTGCCATTTGACGAGGATGACAAGGATGATTCTGTGTGGTTCCTGGACCATGACTATTTGGAGAACATGTACAACATGTTCAAGAAAGTCAATGGTAAGTCTCAAGTTCTTTGTAACTTAGTGTGCATTTTAATAACACTAAATTCTACTCTACAATGTGATTTAGTGATTGAACATATATTCCCATTGTTTCAGCAAGGGAAAGAATAGTTGGTTGGTATCACACGGGCCCCAAACTACACAAGAATGACATTGCCATCAATGAACTCGTGAAGCAATATTGTACTAATTCTGTAAGTATAAGTACAACATTTTAGTTGAATTTAATACAAAATGTTGATGTAATTTTTTACTTAGCAATTACATATTACTACTGATGTCAGTGATATGAGTAAACATACTATGGTACAAAGATTTTAATTTGATTTTTTTGGTTGTTTATAGGTTTTAGTCATCATTGACGTGAAACCGAAAGACCTGGGTCTACCAACGGAGGCCTACATATCTGTGGAGGAAGTGCATGATGTATGTTTTTAACACGGGAATTATTGAATGAATGTAAAAGTGGAACTACAATTCTCTATTACCTCTGCAACAAAGTTTTATGCTGCATGTCAGTTTTACATCTACCACTTAGTGAAATCAAAAAATTGTAGGATTAGAAAGAATGTCACTGTACAAATCAAAGTTTATGTCGTGGAGCAAAGGATGCCTTTTGAGCTTTAATGTTGAGGAAAACTGACATTCACTTGAGAAGAAGGTCCAATGGTTGTAACATTCCTTTTGTTTTTAGGATGGCACTCCAACGTCCAAGACTTTTGAACATGTCACCAGTGAGATTGGTGCTGAAGAAGCAGAGGAAGTGGGAGTGGAGCATTTACTCCGGTAAGACATGACCCATGCATGTGTTTGTACTTGTCATTTGTCTTGAAGTTCAATATGTAAATGACTCATTCTTGTATTATTGCTCATCATTTTTTCAGACCAGATCTGGGTTCAAATACACGTATATTTAAGTATCTGGTACTGAATTTTTTTTTCCTGTTTTGAGTATTTTCAAATACACAGCCCAAAACAAGTACTTTCATTTGAGTATTTGAATGGTTATTTGTAAAAAAATAAATAATAATAATTGTATTTGAAACCATTTTCAAATACTTATTTCAAATACTATTTTCAAATACCTGGGTTAAGTGCATGGGTGTGTATTTGAGTCAGTGTATTTTCAAATGCTTTCCAAGTGTATTTCTAAATATACTGAACAAAAATATAATCACAACATGCAACACTTTCAAAGATTTTACTGAGTTACAGTTCATATAATTAAATCAGTCAATTGAAATAAATTCATTAGGCCCTAATCTATGGATTTCACCTGACTGGGAATACAGATCTGCATCTGTTGGTCACAGATACCTTTTTAAAGTAGGGGTATGGATCAGAACCAGTCATTATCTGGTGTGAACACCATTTGCCTCATGCAGCATGACACATCTCCTTCGCATAGAGTTTATCAGGCTGTTGATTGTGGCCTGTAGAATGTCTTCCCATTCCTCCAGCGAAGTTGCTGGATATTGACGGGAACTGGAACACGTTGTTATACATGTCACCCATTTAGCAAGATTGGGATGCTCTGGATTGACATGTCTGGTGAGTATGCAGGTCATGGAAGAACTGGGACATTTTCCTCTTCCAGGAATTGTGTACAGATCCTTGAGACATGGGGCCGTGCATTATCATGCTGAAACATGAGGTGGTGGATGAATGGCAAGACAATGGGCCTAAGGATCTCGACACAGTATCTCTGTGCGTTCAAATTGCCATCGATAAATTGCAATTGTGTTCGTTGTTCGTAGCCCAACCACCACCATTGGGGACTCTGTTCACAATGTTGACATCAGCTTATGAAACATGGGAGTATAAAATGTTTACATGTTGCGGTTATATTTTTCTTCAGTGTACACTAAAACATTCAATATTCTTTTCAAATAAAATGTTTCTGGATACGTACAGTACCAGTCAAAAGTTTGGACACACCTACTCATTCAAGGTTTTTTTTTTTTTTTACATTGTAGAAAGTAGTGAAGACATCAGAACTATGAAATAACACATGGAATCATGTAGTAAGCAAAAAAAAGTGTTAATCATATCAAAATATATTTTCAATTTGAGATTCTTCAAAGTAGCTACCCTTTGCCTTTGACAGCTTTGCACACTCTTGGCATTCTCTAAACCAGATTCATGAGGTAGTCACCTGGAATGCATTTCAATTGACAGGTGTGCCTTGTTAAAAGTTAATTTGTGGAATGTCTATCCTTAATGCATTTGAGCCAATGAGTTGTGTTGTGACAATGTAGGGGTGGTATACATAAGATAGCCCCATTTGTAAAAGACCAAGTCCATATTATGTCAAGAAACAGCTCAAATAAGCAAAGAGAAATGACAGTCTATAAGACATGAAGGTCAGTCAATGTGGAAAATTTCAAGAACTTTGAAAGTTTCTTCAAGTGCAGTCGCAAAAACAATCAAGTGCTATGATGAAACTGACTCTCATGAGGACCGCCACAGGAAAGGAAGACCCAGAGTTACCTCTGCTGCAGAGGATAAATTAATTAGAATTAACTGTACCTCAGATTGCAGCTCAAATAAATGCTTCACAGAGTTAAAGTATCAGACACATCTCAACATCAGCTGTTCAGAGGAGACTGCATGAATCAGGCCTTCATGGTTGAATTGCTGCAAAGAAACCACTACTAAAGGACAACAAAAAGATGAAGAGACTTGCTTGGGCCAAGAAACACAAGCAATGGACATTAGACCGGTGGAATCCTGTCCTTTGGTCTGATGAGTCCAAATGTACGATTTTTGGTTCCAGCCGGCGTGTCTTTGTGAGACGCAGAGTAGGTGAACGGAGGATCTCCGCATGTGTGGTTCCCACCGTGAAATATGGAGGAGGAGGTTTAATGGTGTGGGTGTGCTTTGCTGGTTACATGGTCTGTGATTTATTTAGAATTCAAGGCACACTTAACCAGCATGGCTACCACAGCATTCTGCAACGATACGCCATCCCATCTGGTTTGCGCTTAGTGGGACTATCATTTGTTTTTCAACGTGACAATGACCCAAAACACACCTCCAGGCTGTGTAAGGGGTATTTGACCAAGGAGAGTGATGGAGTGCTGCATCAGATGACCTGGCCTCCACAATCACCAGACCTCAACCCAATTGAGATGGTTTGGCATGAGTTGGACCGCAGAGTGAAGGAAAAGCAGCCAACAAGTGCTCAGCATACAGTGCCTTGCGAAAGTATTCGGCCCCCTTGAACTTTGCGACCTTTTGCCACATTTCAGGCTTCAAACATAAAGATATAAAACTGTATTTTTTTGTGAAGAATCAACAACAAGTGGGACACAATCATGAAGTGGAACGACATTTATTGGATATTTCAAACTTTTTTAACAAATCAAAAACTGAAAAATTGGGCGTGCAAAATTATTCAGCCCCTTTACTTTCAGTGCAGCAAACTCTCTCCAGAAGTTCAGTGAGGATCTCTGAATGATCCAATGTTGACCTAAATGACTAATGATGATAAATACAATCCACCTGTGTGTAATCAAGTCTCCGTATAAATGCACCTGCACTGTGATAGTCTCAGAGGTCCGTTAAAAGCGCAGAGAGCATCATGAAGAACAAGGAACGCACCAGGCAGGTCCGAGATACTGTTGTGAAGAAGTTTAAAGCCGGATTTGGATACAAAAAGATTTCCCAAGCTTTAAACATCCCAAGGAGCACTGTGCAAGCGATAATATTGAAATGGAAGGAGTATCCGACCACTGCAAATCTACCAAGACCTGGCCGTCCCTCTAAACTTTCAGCTCATACAAGGAGAAGACTGATCAGAGATGCAGCCAAGAGGCCCATGATCACTCTGGATGAACTGCAGAGATCTACAGCTGAGGTGGGAGACTCTGTCCATAGGACAACAATCAGTCGTATATTGCACAAATCTGGCCTTTATGGAAGAGTGGCAAGAAGAAAGCCATTTCTTAAAGATATCCATAAAAAGTGTTGTTTAAAGTTTGCCACAAGCCACCTGGGAGACACACCAAACATGTGGAAGAAGGTGCTCTGGTCAGATGAAACCAAAATTGAACTTTTGGCAACAATGCAAAACGTTATGTTTGGCGTAAAAGCAACACAGCTGAACACACCATCCCCACTGTCAAACATGGTGGTGGCAGCATCATGGTTTGGGCCTGCTTTTCTTCAGCAGGGACAGGGAAGATGGTTAAAATTGATGGGAAGATGGATGGAGCCAAATACAGGACCATTCTGGAAGAAAACCTGATGGAGTCTGCAAAAGTCCTGAGACTGGGACGGAGATTTGTCTTCCAAGACAATGATCCAAAACATAAAGCAAAATCTACAATGGAATGGTTCAAAAATAAACATATCCAGGTGTTAGAATGGCCAAGTCAAAGTCCAGACCTGAATCCAATCGAGAATCTGTGGAAAGAACTGAAAACTGCTGTTCACAAATGCTCTCCATCCAACCTCACTGAGCTCGAGCTGTTTTGCAAGGAGGAATAGGAAAAAATGTCAGTCTCTCGATGTGCAAAACTGATAGAGAGACACCCCAAGCGACTTACAGCTGTAATCGCAGCAAAAGGTGGCGCTACAAAGTATTAACTTAAGGGGGCTGAATAATTTTGCACGCCCAATTTTTCAGTTTTTGATTTGTTAAAAAAGTTTGAAATATCCAATAAATGTCGTTCCACTTCATGATTGTGTCCCACTTGTTGTTGATTCTTCACAAAAAAATGCAGTTTTATATCTTTATGTTTGAAGCCTGAAATGTGGCAAAAGGTCGCAAAGTTCAAGGGGGCCGAATACTTTCGCAAGGCACTGTATGTGGGAACTCCCTCAAGACTGTTGGAAAAGCATTCCAGGGGAAGCTGGTTGAGAGAATGCCAAAAGTGTGCAAAGTTGTCATCAGGGCAAAGTGTGGCTACTTTGAAGAATCAAATCTATTTTGATTTGATTAACATGTTTTTGGTTACTACATGATTCCAAATGTGTTATTTCATAGTTTTGATATCTTCACTATTATTCTACAATGTAGAAAATATTAAAAAAGAAAGAAAAACCCTTTGAATGAGTAGGTGTGTCCAAACTCTTGACTGGAACTGTACTTTAAATGTATATGAAAGTAATTGAAAAACTAGTATTTTAATCCAAGTCTGATTCTTACCATAAACATTTAAGGTCAGTTTTTCCACCAAAAAGGGAAACCGGTTGACTTAAAACATGCAAGTCACTAAAATGAAATGTTTTGTGTCTCTATCCAGAGACATCAAGGACACAACAGTTGGCACCCTGTCTCAACGCATCACCAACCAAGTGCATGGCCTAAAGGGCCTCAACTGCAAGTTAGTGGATATCAAAGGTTATTTGGACAAAGTTGCCGCAAGTAAGCTGCCCATCAACCACCAGATCATCTACCAGCTGCAGGACGTCTTCAACCTGCTGCCTGACGTCAACCTTCAAGAGTTCATCAAGGCATTTTACCTCAAGACCAATGACCAGATGCTGGTGGTTTACCTGGCTTCACTCATCCGCTCCGTGGTTGCTCTTCACAACCTCATCAACAACAAGGTCGCCAACCGAGATGCAGAGAAGAAGGAAGGCCAGGAAAAAGATGACAGCAAGAAAGAGAAGAAAGAGGACAAGGAAAAAGAGAAGGGAGACACTAAGAAAGATAAGAAGAAGGAGAAGAAATGAGGAAGTAATGGTAATTTCTGACTACAGACTGACTTTGTTTTTGTTCTTCCCACCTGTCAGATACTATCTTGTTGTTAAGACCCTCTCATTTTCAGAATGGATTAAAAGAGTGAAGGGAATTGGTCATTTGTTTGTCTACTCCACATAAGTCTAATCATTTTTCATTCTTATGCAGCCCATTTGGTTAATGTTGACAAAATACTAGTTTGCTATGGTTCAAAACTATTTTTATTCATTTCACAACAAACATGTTACTAATACAACATTGTAATTATCTTGTATCCTGCTCTCCTCCTCATTGTTGTCTCCTCACATGTTACCATAATAACCATACATATGTGTATTTGTGACAGAAAAGTGAGGTAACAGAAGGAGCAGTTATTTCCTCCATCTTTTTAAAGCTTTGCATTAGATCACAAAATGGCACAAATAGACTCATTTATGCATGATATATTAGATAACTAAACAGCTAGAGGCAACAAGTCAACAAATGCGTCACTGCTCCTATGAAATAACAGAACTGAAAATGACAGCTCCCTGTGAATACATACAGAGTGGTACACCAGTACTTAGAAGTAATCATCTATGAGGATATAGTGGAGAATCCTCTGTTAGTTGCTGAGGCAGTCATGTCATTCTCCTTGGGGCTGTCGCTGTCTTCCTTCTTAACTTTGATTCCAAGCAAGCTGCAGAGCTTCATCAGCCTCCAATCCACTATCTCCTCATCTGAGGGCTGTGGAACAGTGAACAGACAGCTCAGAATGGATAGCCAAGTGACCGCCTCAGTCAAAATGTACTGAGATATTGGTCCCTGTTGATTCTGATATATTGATGTTAATTTGACATCGTGTAAGATTGATGCACAGTACCTTGTGATGTATTAGCTCTTGAGTGAACGCCACCAGGATGACTGAGATGAACAGGTTCAGAACCACAAAGCTCATGACTATAATGAAGGAACCGACGACGAACGTACCAAGCACCGGGTTGTAATCAAGAACCTGGATTGGAAGGAGATGTTACCAAATTTAATCACTAAGCTACCATCATGACTACAGCAATAATCGGGGGTCTAGTAGAGCTGTCCTACTTTACTAACCTCGTCATAGTTGAAGATGCCCAGTTGCAAGCTGACCATGGTCAGAGCAGAATCCAGGAGAGTCCTATATGAGTACAGCTTCCAGCCATACATCAGATTAGACTGCAGACAGAGAATGATCACAGTTTACACTCACACTGCAAGTCGAGGGGACACCCATCATACACAAGCATAACATCACATAAGAAGAGAATGAGGATGAAGTTGGACTTCTAGGTTAGGTGTTTCAGAAAGACCCTTACAGTAGCACCAGGAATGCAATCAGATACCCCAGCACTGCATCTGCTGTGGCTGTCTCATGGAAACTGGCAAACCTGGATAGAGAGCGGAGAAGTTGAACATCCCACAGGAGCAACTGACCAACAATAGGGATAGAAGACTAGCAAAATAATAACAGAAACCCATGATACCCCAACCCAGTGTGAACTGGTCTTTATGGTTGTGGTAGTACTCCATGTCCCGGTTCCCTAGCAGGCTCCTCTTAATGAAGACAGACAGTGTGCTCCAACTCAGGAGGATGATGGCGAGCTCCAGCAGGTTCCACTTTGTCTTGAAGTAAGCCCACTTCTGCTGCTTCATCAGCTTGCCATGTGAGGAGAGGAGAACCGGAAGCATTGTATCACTGCCTTTATATTCTAATAAAGAACAGCATAAGAAAGCTGTGTAAAGAAAGGTTTACTTGAACATACATGTAGTAGAAGATAAAGAGGAAATAGATGACCTCAGAGGCCATGACAAAGATGTGGAGTCCACCGGTGGACTGGTATAGTCGGACACTGCAGCTCACTGCGAAACTGGAACACTCCTGAGAGAA
Source organism: Oncorhynchus clarkii lewisi (assembly GCF_045791955.1). NCBI lineage: Eukaryota > Metazoa > Chordata > Actinopteri > Salmoniformes > Salmonidae > Oncorhynchus > Oncorhynchus clarkii. The sequence goes on along the minus strand of NC_092172.1, from coordinate 16,619,727 downwards.
TAAGACAGGTGCTGACAATCTGAGTTTTGGATGCCTTTAAATACTTACTTTGTGCTGTATCATGGAGTGATATAAAAAACTGTCTCACCTACAGCTGTGGTCTCCAGCATGAGTGTGACAATGCAGAAGAGGTTGACATTGGCATTGTACACTGTGAACTCTACAAAGACTGCTCGGGTGAACATATCAAGCCAGGTGTTGTCAAACAGATACTGAAGGGTACTGCAGGGACAGAATACATGGATGAATAAAATAACATCTTTCTCTACCACAAAGACGGCTTAAACATTCAGCACTGTAAATGTTTATTTACCTGCTAGCATTCTGTGAGTCAGGGCCCAGGTCAACCACAAACCCCCCTCCCCTGTAGAGAACCACACTGCCCCAGATGGGTTGAGCTCTGAGTCGGGCCTGGGTTTGGTACTGCCAGGGGCTGCGGAGGGTCTTGGAGGTGTTTTCACTCGCAGAGCGGTTCCAGCCTGGCCCATAGGAGCCCATGTCCTCCACCTCCCATGAGTATGGAGCATGGCAGTCAGGTACAGCCATTTGGCAGGAGTTCTTTTTTATTACATTTTTAATTTGACCTTTATTTATACAGGTTTGTCTCATTGAGATAACATCTCTTTTCCAAGAGAGACCTGGTCAACGCTCCTAATGCCCGTCTTCTGCACCCTCACCTGGCAGAGATGGGCATTACCAACCAGTTTGGAGTTCCCATCTGTGATGAAACCTATAACACAGCATGCAAAAAATAACCAAAAGATAAAACGATAGCACGCTTTCACCTATACAATTTCTCTTTAACTTTTCATAAATGAATGTTCTCTATGAAATAAACATAATTTTTTAGAGAAGTATTTGCACCGGTGAACACATCTCTGTGGCTCATGCTGTCTGAGATCCCTTGGCTGAAGCTCTGCCGAATGTGCTGAGTCAGGAAGTAAGCTGATCACAGAAGACCAGATGTGGCCATCACGGAAATCCTTTGCCTTTTTCATGAAGAACAGATTACTGCAGAATATATTGTGTAAGAAGATTTAGTTACATGATGGACACTGGTCCTGGGATATATATATATTGGCATACCAAGGTGCATCCATGCTTTACCTCACCTGAATTTCTTCAAATCCATGTCAGAGGCAACAGGGAAGACTTTATCAAGGATGCACTTGCCCATATCTATGGCCAGCCATGAGTTACACAGGAAGTGCCACTTCTGTCCACTTTCTAGATCTTGCACTGTCCCTTTGTTTATATACCTGCATGAAAACCGTTATTGTCAACTACATCCACAATTTCAAACGTCAGCTTTAATTAACGTCAAATCCATCTGTCCCTCTACTACTGTGAGACATCCTCACCGTCCACTCTCCTACCAGGCAGGGTGCCCCCCTGAGTTGTCGTGCCACAGCCTGATGCTCTGCAGCTCCCCCAGAGAGAAGGGTGTGGTCAACAGGAACATATCCAGTGCACCCCTCTCAAACACAGGCTTGTCAGGGTCAGTGAGGTGGTGTGGCTCACTCTCTCCTTGCATGCCCAGCAGAGTCACAGTAACCTGCAGCATCAACACAGGGTCAGGGTGACTGAGTGTGGTTTTATCAGAGAACAGAATATGATGTCCTGCAGCAGTGGGAACTGTTGGTACTGACCTGAGAGGAGGTGGAAGCACCACGCCGATGCCCAGTGCTGATATTCAGTATGTAACAGTATTCAGCCATGGGGTCATTATCTTCCAATAATGTTACCTTCACCTACAAGAAGTAACACTTGAAGGTAAAACTCAGCATCAACAGCAAACCAACAGGATGATACATTCTCAAACTGGTAAATCTAAGCACTGTAAATCTGCTGATTGGATCACCAGAGTAGCATGTTCTCAAGGTGTCTGTATAGTCTGGACAAAAAGTGTCTAGAAAATGGCGGCAGCGATTGTTCAAGGCAGATCTTGGCTATGTCCTGGATGTCCTTCCTGCGTGCCCACACAACCACCAAGAGATAAGCAATGAAGATGGCACCAACAAAGCACACCACCACAGGGTTGTCTGAGAAGGTGGCAAAGAGCACAGTGGTACGGGACACATCCACAAGGTTGGGCATGATGAAGAAAGAGCTCCAGAAGAAGGTCAAATGGTTACATAAGCACTGAGTGACAAATGGCTTGGTTAAAGTACCAATCTAAAGAGACCAGTCAGTTTATGCATTTGATTTTGACAGTGCCTGGTTTCAGTGATGTGCCAATATTTATATTATAAGGTGTTGTGTAGTACTTGTTTAACTCACCCTGCAGCCATCTTCACTCCAGGTGGATAAGGTTTCATTCCAATACTTGCACTGAGCAGCAATGGAGGTGACAGTCACAGTGGCATTGACGGATTTAACCCCTGCTTCCACAATGGGCCTCACAACAAGATAGTGCACCCCAACTTTTCCTGTCAAATAATTGGGACCCAGGACCCAGGTGTATCTCTCTGTACCCAAAATAAACACAACACAAGCACATGTATCTTTCTAAACACTCAGTGTTTGTTCATTATGCTTCACAATAGTTCTATGTCTCTGCCATTTACAAAAAGTCAGTTCAGGAGGTTGATCACCTTGTGAATTGCCTTGGTGAGGAATCTGCGTCTTGGCCATATATTGCTTGTCCTTTGGGTAGTCTTTATACAAATGGTATGTCCTCTGAGGGCTCCATCTTTAGCACCAGTGTTATGTCTGGTGAAGGGACGTCAATCATCAGTGTGCTGTAGTTTCCCAGGTCAAGGATTGTGCTGTTCACCTGCCCACCTTCAAGTCTCGGCAAGAGGATCTGAGAATCATAGAAGATGTTGTAATATATACAATTGTAATCATAATTCTGTCTACTTGATCATATAGTCTTTAACGTATAAGTCTTGGACATTATCTTAGAAGATATACTGTAATTCTTTGACATCAAGGGCTCTCAAGAGAAAAGCTCCACTAAAATTGGTATACATTTGCAGCTTTCTGACCTCAGTCTCCCCAGACAGGTTCTCCACAGGGAGTGCTGATCCATCCTGTCTGGTGAGAGACACAGACCCCATGGCACCACTGATGTTACACCCCTCACTCCAAGAATAAGGGTTCTTCTCAAAACTCAGCATCTGTACAAATAAAGAAATGATGAGACAAGAGAGTGAGGGTTAAAACGTCTACAAAAGACTGATAGACAATTACTATATGAATAATTAACCAAATGAAACCCCCCCAATGCTTGACAGAAAAGAAAAAGACACTTTCACTGCCGTATTCACTTGCGTGATAAATCCCTCACTAACCTCCACACATTCACTCACAGACATTCACACTTTCTCTCACATCCACTGGTTCCTCTGGAGAAAGGACATCAGCACCCAGGGGAGGGAAGGAAAAGCTTGCAGAGGAGCTATCTGGGATGTTTATAGACTGCATCTGAATGCTATTTGGAGACATCCTAAGAGCAGAGAGTGCATAATATACTGTAACTCAATATTGAGGCAACTTAACAGTAGCATTTTGGTTTTGAGATATTGCATTTTAAATACAAATTACATATCTCAAATGACATTTATGTGACAGGCCTTTTTATATTGTAATGTTTCCACTCCAATGCTCTGTCTCTTACACACTCATCTCAGGGCTCTTGATAATGGCAGGCTCCTGACCAATGTTTTATCCATTTAACAGTACACTGCATATTGTCCATGCTGTTAATGAGAATCTTTGAGACCTTTCTCCGTGAAAGACAAACAAAATGCAGTAGTCCTGAAAAGTAACCATAGTTCATTACTGTCATCAGGGAACTCAGTGAAGCTATATACTGTATATCACCTGTGTGCTTGCATTTGAAGAGAATCCCAGGATATTGCTGGCTCCCTCTACAATTGGTGTAGCTGCCTGCACCATCTCCTCTTCTCCACCATGCTCACTGACATTCATGGAGAGGAGGGAAGAGCGGAGGTCTGCCACCAGGGGGCTAGCTTCTATCTGGAAAAGATCCACAGCCCAACATCGACCATTGGGAACTAAATCTCCGCTCTCTTTCAGTAATACATGTTTGGGAAAGATTATGTTTCCTTGCTTCCATATCCAAGTGTACCTGAGCAGCGGAATTGACCTCTTCTCCCCGCTTGATCCCTGCCACTGCTCTGGCTGTAACGCTTCCTGAGGAATGTTGTTGGGGACATTCTTCAGCACTGCAGTCATGGTGCTCAGCATCTGTTATCGCAGCTGCAACATCAATCAGAATACCTCACAAACATCCATCTAAAGACACACTTCCTTTTGTCTTGAACTTCATACTAATTTATCTTAACTTTTAGTTTAGTGTAATGTCTTATTTTCACCAATACACAGAGTCCCTAGACCAGGGATAGGCAACTTTGATGGGGTGGGGGGCACAAAAAATGTGAACTCATCATGAGGAGCTGCAGTGGCTCGCGGGTCTGCGTACCCTCATCCATAGCCACACATGCAGTCAACTGATTTTTGCATTCAATCCATTTATGCAGTTAAACTACTTATGGCTCTTAACTAAATGCATTACACCAGTAGCGAGAGCCGGCCCTAGTCTTTTGGGGGCCTTAAGCGAGACTTGGCCCTGCACCCAGTGGGACAATTGTTTTTACTGGTCCCGGCCCATGCTCCCTATGACCTTAGCATATTACCCCGTTCTCACCTCCTCCCTGACACCTTTCTGATCCTCACTGCCCTTATTCAGAATGCCGGACACAGACTTGAACATCTGTCCCAGGGTCTCCCCAGTGAGCAACCCCTGCTGCTGTAGCTGAGCGACAGTGTTCTCAACCACAGACTGCAGATTCTCCACTGAGGAACTGGAGTTGGATGGCCACACCTTGGTGGACAACATTCAAATGAGTGCTCCAGATACGACATTATAAATGTGAGCTCTATGGAGCAGAAAGGCAGGACAGATTCAATGCATTAAATAAGACATTCCAGGCCCTGACTTTCACTTGCAAAGCTCCTGTAACAAAACAGCTGATATAAATAAACAAGGAAATGTTTAATATTTTCCTATCTTCTGTCATTGTTTCTGATTGTATTTGGGTAGGTACCTTGGATAGTGGTTGAGATATTATAAACCTGCATGCTTCTGTTTTGCATGTCTCTGGTCTCAGAGATGCTGTCGTTGGCTCCAGACACCTGGAAGAGAAGCTGCACCGGGGCTCCCCGGTCCAGGGAGACACTAACATAGAGGTCTGAGTCTGGACACTCCCCCTCCTCAGCCATCACTGATCCCAGCAGGCCCTCCACAGGCTCCAGCAGACACACCTGCAGCTCAGTGGACACGCCCAAGACCGAGACCCCGTTAGAGGCATGCAGGGTCAGCTGGTGGCAGCCAGAGCCCAGCTGTTTCTCCACCTCTGGTCCCACTGTGATGTTGTGGGTGACGATTCCTCTGACTGCTGATGAATTGGCCACCAACATCTCACCACTGTGGAGTTTGTAGGTCACATTCGTACCTGTAGATAGCAAAGTTGTTTCATTTTATTTCAGCTCATGTTGGTTTTACTTACCAGCTTCTACTTCTACCTGGATTTGAAGGGGGCTTCCGTTACAGGGCCTTGCAGTTTGCACCATCTGTTGATTGGTTCATGTTATAGCACTTAATGATGCCAAACTCCCCGATGGGCTCCTGAATGGTGATGGCTTTCTTAGCTGTCACATGCCACTCACTGGTGGTACACTCCACCCGACCCATGAAGACACCCGGATAGGTGTATTTATGAACCATACTGCTCTCCAACCTGTGAGAGTGGAAACTCCATTAATTGTTAGTGATTTAGGGACTTTTTGCCATTGATGTTGGGCGATTTACATTACTCAGTTACTTACTCTTCTGGACTATAAGGATCGATGTTGTGCCCATCTCCAGCACTTAGAGTGCAGGTCAGGTTGCCCTGGAATGGATGGAGAAGCCACTTCAATGTTATGGAGACATTGTCAAAAAACAGAAGCCAACTTGCTCATTAATAAGTGGAGACCAGTGGACCACAGACATGGCTAGGTTAGATTGTGACTGTGTGTGCTAGCCACCACTCATAATGTGTTGAAATACAACATTAGAAAAAACGTAAATCGAGGCCTTCACTAGCTGAAAACACATTTGGATATTTAAATGGATGTAGAAGGGAGGGAAGGAGAGACAGTGACAGGGGTAGAATGTTCTGACCATCTCTGCAGTTGTATTCCACAGACAGGTAGCTTCCAATCCCTGTGCATGGTTCACCAAAGGAGGCCACATTTGCTGTGGCCTGGCACGCCTGCAGCCCATGGCAGTCTCCTGGAAATAATGTACATTAAATAGAGATATGAGAGGGGAAGAAATAGAAGAGGAGAGTTTCCATCGTAATTGTCATCAAAATCATCAATAAGATCATCATCCACATTATCATTATAATACACTTATCCAAGTGCTCTGAAAATATTTTTGAAAACAGCAGGTCTGAGACAGGCTACATTCATTGTAGCTGGGGATTTTAACAAGGCTAATCTGAAAACAAGACTCCCTAAATTCTATCAGCATATTGATTGTGCAACCAGGGCTGGTAAAACCCTGGATCATTGTTATTCTAAATTCCGAGACGCATATTAGAACCTCGCATACAAAGCCCTCCCCCGCCCTCCTTTCGGAAAAACTAACCACGACTCCATTTTGTTGCTTCCAGCCTATAGACAGAAACTTAAACAGGAAGCTCCCGCGCTCAGGTCTGTTCAACGCTGGTCCGACCAGTCTGATTCCACGCTTCAAGATTGCTCCGATCACGTGGACTGGGATATGTTCCGCATTGAGTGAAATAACAACATTGATGAATACGCTGATTCGGTGAGCGAGTTTATTAGCAAGTGCATCGGCAATGTCGTACCCACAGCAACTATTAGAACATTCCGAAACCAGAAACCGTGGATTGATGGCAGCATTTGCATAAAACTGAAAGCTCGAACCACTGCTTTTAATCAGGGAAAGGTGACCGGAAACATGACCGAAAACAAACAGTGTAGCTATTCCCTCCGCAAGGCAATCAAACAAGCTAAGCGTCAGTATAGAGACAAAGTAGAGTCGCAACTCAACGGCTCAGACACAAGAGGTATGTGACAGGGTCTATAGTCAATCACGGATTACAAAAAGAAAACCAGCCCCGTCGCGGACCAGGATGTCTTGCTCCCAGACAGACTAAACAACTTCTTTGCTCGCTTTGAGGACAATACAGTGCCACAGTATCCACATTGACGGGACAGTAGTGGAGAGGGCAGTAAGTTTTAAGTTCCTCGGCGTACACATCAAGTACAAACTGAATTGGTCCACCCACACAGACAGCGTGGTGAAGAAGGCGCAGCAGCGCCTCTTCAACCTCAGGAGGCTGAAGAAATTTGGCTTGTCACCAAAAGCACTCACAAACTTTTACAGATGCACAATCGAGAGCATCCTGTCGGGCTGTATCACCGCCTGGTACGGCAACTGCTCCGCCCACAACCGTAAGGCTCTCCAGAGGGTAGTGAGGTCTGCACAACGCATCACCTGGGGCAAACTACCTGCCCTCCAGGACACCTACACCACCCGATGTCACAGGAAGACCATAACGATCATCAAGGACAACAACCACCCGACTGCCTGTTCACCCTGCTATCATCCAGAAGGCAAGGTCAGTACAGGTGCATCAAAGCAGGGACCGAGAGACTGAAAAACAGCTTCTATCTCAAGGCCATCAGACTGTTAAACAGCCACCACTAACATTGAGTGGCTGCTGCCAACATACTGACTCAACTCCAGCCATTTTAATAATGTAAAAGTTGATGAAAAATGTATCACTAGCCACTTTAAACAATGTCACTTTTATATGTTTACATACCCTACATTACTCATCTCATACTGAATGTATATACTGTACTCGATACCATCTACTGCATCTTGCCTATGCCGTTCTGTACCATCACTCATTCATATATTTTCATGTACATTTTCTTCATTCCTTTACACTTGTGTGTATAAGGTAGTTGTTGTGAAATTGTTAGGTTAGATTACTCGTTGGTTATTACTGCATTGTCGGAACTAGAAGCACAAGCATTTCGCTCCACTCTCATTAACATCTGCTAACCATATGTATGTGACAAATAACATTTTATTTGATTTAGATTTTTAGTGAGTTTGGTACACAGCCGGTGGATAGAGAGACGTTTATTATGTTCAAAATAGGAGGGCCAAGCACAGGAAGCAGCTCTTTCAGTAGTTTAGTTGGAATAGGGTCCAGTATGCAGCTTGAAGTTTTAGAGGCCATGATTATTTTCATTGTGTCAAGAGATATAGTACTAAAACACTTGAGTGTCTCCCTTGATCCTAGGTTCTGGCAGAGTTGTGCAGGAAAACGCAGATTTAAAGAGGAGTCCGTAATTTGCTTTCTAATGATCATGATCTTTCCCTCAAGAAGTTCATGAATTTATCACTGCTGAAGTGAAAGCCATCCTCTCTTGGGGAATGCTGTTTTTTTAGTTAATGTTTCAATAGTATCAAAAAGAACATTTGGATTATTCTTATTTTCCTCAATTAAGTTGGAAATAGGATGATCACGTAGCAGTGAGGGCTCTTCGATACTGCACGGTACTGTCTTTCCAAGCTAGTCGGAAGACTTCCAGTTTGGTGTGGTGCCATTTCCGTTCCAATTTTCTGGAAGCGTGCTTCAGATTATCATAATGCTTAGTCTATTTGCCATTCATACATGAAGCACTAGCTTAAGCAATGGCTTAAACCTAAGGTCCGAATTTAGTGCAGTACTTTTAGATTTAATTTTCGGTATTACAACCATTTAAAACGTGCATATTTTGTGACTTTGCTTTCAGTCTTGACATTGTACCAGCATCTGAACCTCTATTATGGTTTTTGTGAAGACACGAAGACATCTTTTGTGGTGCTTTGTACAATGAAGTTTTAGCGCTGCCTCAGTGCATCTGGTGCCGTTGTTGAAGTGGTGTGTGTCTTACAATATTTACAGTTCTGCTCTCTGCTTTGCAAATTATTGCATGTTCTACGAGCTCAATGTTTAAATATGTTTCGTGATAGCTTCTTGCTTAAGTGGAATTAAGTTGAATTGCTGCCTCTGTTGAATTGATGGGCCCTTTATGGAATCTGTGTTTGGTTTACAATATTTACATTTCTGCTTTTTACTTTAAGCAGCGTGTCCTAAAAGTGCAATTATCAAATACTGCACAGCAGGCAATTACTTTGACCCATTAAAAGCACTGTGCTTAAAAGCCCAGTGCAGTCAAAAACGGGATTTCCTGTGTTTTATATATATATATTTCTACTCTATTAGGCTGGAATAATACTGTGAAATTGTGAAAAGTATGATAATGCCCTTTTAGTGTAAGAGCTGTTTGAAAAGACTGCGTGAAATTTCAGTCTGTTTTGGTGGGTTGGAGTGTTGGCCTGTCTGGCGACATCACCAGGCGATAAATTAGTTAATAGACCAATAAGAAATATAGTTCAATCCAAACCTCTCTGCCAATAACAGCTAGTTTTCAGTTTCCCAGACAACTCCCAGACAGTCCTTGCAAAATTCTTGCTTTAGAAATGGCTCTATGCTAACAAGCTATTTTTGTTACTTTTTGACCATTTTAATTGAAAACGATCACAGTAAGGTACTTAGTTGTTACCCAGAAATGATTGGATATTGAGATAAAAATGGCTGCATTGGACCTTTAATGTTCTTACTCATCCAATGTAAGAACAAGACTATTCTTGAAACAATAGTCAAACCAAAACATATATCAATATACTGAGTGATGGACAAAATACACCTTGCACAATATTTCAACAGTTTTAAAAACATTAGACTTCACACCATACCTGTCACTGAATCTACAACATCTATCCAGGTACACTCCTCCTGTGTGGAGGTGGCTGAAGAAGTGGGACTCGTCCGGCAGTAGTGAACGGTCTTACGACCTTAGAAGCTGTCATCAATCTCTATCACCTGACCAGAACCACACTGTAGTGTGGCATTGTGGTCAGCACAAGCAATGGAGTGCCCAGATTCTGAGACAAATGAGAACATAAGGTTTAACAATTACAGAGTGAAAGGGAATAGCAAGAGCATACAGTATATTTCTCGCTACCTTGTTATTCTGCATACATGCACACACAGATGCATGCACGCATGCGTGCACACACACACGCAACAAATACAAACCAAATTGGCAGATGAAGTGCAGCTCCTGGCTACAGTTGCTTGTTGCCTCCCACTGAAACCCTGAGCTCCTCAGTATGTGACCACAGCCAGCCCCTGGATCAGGGTCGTTCACCCAGTTAGAGTAGCTGACATCAGAGCCATCAAGCCAGGAGAGAGGACCTGAGGATTTACAGCACAAACACCAATGAAAGTATTATATTATATATACACTGAGGGTACAAAACATTAGGAACACCTGCTCTTCAAAGGAGAGGAAATAAAGTATTATATTCTATATACACTGAGGGTACAAAACATTAGGAACACCTGCTCTTCAAAGTAGAGGAAATAAAGTATCATATTCTATATAGAGTATATATAAGTATTCTATTTTATTCTATTCTATTTGTGACATATATTCCTACAAAATGATATCCCAGCTGTACATTCAGATACATCATTCTGTTAACACTCGAATACACATAATAAAACACTTAAAAAGCAGAAGAAGGGATATGACATCAGAAAACAAAGTCACAGGAGCCGGCTGTGAGTAGGGGATAAAACTGGTCCTTTGTGTGGGAATAAAAAAGCCCTGTCAAAATCAAGGGACTGGACAGCATACCCTATTGAAGACCCTATTGAATGAGACGTGTTCCTCATCAGCCAGGTGCTGCTTAAAGGAGATATACAATTGTGACTGTCTCCTAGCGTGTGAGATAAATACATTATAAATCTCCCAGCGATAGACAGACAGGCCAGCTGACTTGAGAGGTAGCCACCAAACCCATCCTGTGTCTACTTCCAGTTTTACTGGCAGATCAAAGAAGGTCCACTGATAAAACAAGACCAAGAGTACCATCTTTGTCTCAGGAGAAGTGGTAGGCAGTTGGGCGGATCATGTTAGTTTTGGAGACTGGGAATTGAGCTGATTTCTGATTAAAATAATCGTGAAAAAACAGAACAGCTCAGTGAAGGAGTAGGATTATTCTATGAAAAAAACAACAACCCCAAAACACTATTACCTCTTTCAAATATCAATTAAATATTTAGGCCTAGTCTTACACAAAGTCGTCATGGTCAATTCCATGGTAATGTACAGTACATTCGGAAAGTATTCAGACCCTTTCACTTTATCCACCTTTTGTTACGTTACAGCCTTATTCTAAAATGGATTAAATTGTTTTTTATCTTCATCAATCTACACACAATACCCCATAATGACAAAGCGAAAGCATTTTATTTATTTTTATTTAATTAATTTAGAATAAGTCTGCAATGTAATACAATTTAGAAAAATTGAATGGGTCTAAGTACTTTATATTTGGTGACAGAAGTTCAGTAAATTCACCCTCAGCTTTTTATGTGACCACGTTTTCCAAAAACTCAGTTAAATATTTGCTCTGAATTAAGATTCAAAAGATGTCTGCAGAAACAATCTGGTGTTAGCTATGACATGAAACCTTAAACCTCTTTTTGATTATTGAATTACAGTAATGAAGTGGATTTACACACATGATAACATCATCATGGGTCCCTGATCTGTACTACACAGAAATATATAATTATGGATATAAATGTCATTCTCTTCCTGGTGATGTCACCTTTAATAGGTACACACAGGTATATGTTATATCCACCTTTGCATATTTGGGTATTATTCTACACACTGGCTATTATTTTAACGAGCTCCTCCCAAAACAAGACAACATTTTATTGGTTTGGATAGGATCAAATCTGAACCAATCATAGACGTCGTTGAACTTGTGAGAGTTTTTGTGCTAGATGTTTTCTAAGACCCCTTTTCCATCTGTTTGATTAACAGTCAAAGACTTTGCTTGTTATTCCTAAAATTTAGGATAGAAAATGGTTGAAAAATGTATATATTCCTTCATTTAAAAAAATGTAGCTTTCATTTGATGCCAGATTTGACATGATCCTATGAACTTCTCTTGTTAGTGCTAATGGATCCTTTGACATAGAATCCCCTCATATCATGGCAATTTCATAAGAATTTAAATCATACACTCTAACACGTAATAAAATAACTTCTTGCAAATACATCCTTGCACAAGACAGTCTGCTCTCAACCTTTGATTTCCATAATCATATCTATTATTATACAATATATTGATGGCAATTAGTGTTTTCTTAAGTTGTCCTCTTACCCTCAGCAGCAGCAAAGTCCAGTTTTAGGTTTGGGGAGGCGGGTGCCAGAGCCAGCCACCAGTCCTGCTCCGGCTGCAGGTGCATCTGTAGGAACTGCTGGGTTCCGTCATTTAAAATGAAGGCCAGGTGTCCACCACCCTGCTCACACCAGCGCTGTGCACTAAGGAAGGAACTTGAACGTGGTAGACTCAGAAACTCATAACAGGAGCCTTCAATGCCCTCTTGGTACTCTGGGCAGGATAGAGGTGCTATCTCATCCTCAGCACAAGACAGGCTTAAGAGGAGAGTCATCAAGAGCAATACAGAGATATTAGTGTTGTCCATCTTCACCCCTTCACATGTGCACTGTTACAGGCAGCCTGGTGACATGCTGTCTTTAAAGGGGACTGACATCAACAATTCCCTGCCACAACTTCAACATCACAGAATGATCTGTTCTGGATCCAACAAAGGTCTGTCCGCCTTGCAGTCTGGCTTTGTGAGTTTCCATTGGACGATGTATCCTTGTTCACAAACAAACAGATTCACAAACAAACAGAGCAAAGGCCTACGGTGAATGGGCTGTAATAAGGTCCTCTGGCTCCTCTGTTAACAGCCTCTGAGTATTATTGTTCCTTTAAGGCTGCCGATGATGGAGCAGCCATTGCAGCTTGCACGCAGTATATGATGATTGTGTCCAGTAGGCAGTGCTATAGACTCCAGTAGGCTACTCTGGTTAGAGAGAGACCTTTATACTGTATATCCAACTACTATTCCAACCCTAGCAGAATCCCTAACCTGTCTTATTCAAATGATAAGAAATCAATACATTTTTACAGTCAGAATTTCCTCTTCGAAGTATATCAAGGACTTAAAAATCATATATCAAGATAGTTGTAATTTTTAGAGACACAATTAACTATATTATTATGCAAGTCAGTTAAGAACAAATTCTTATTTACAATGATGGCCTATACTGGCCAAACCTGGACGATGCTGGCCAATTGTGCACCATGCTATGGGACTCCTAATCATTGCCGGTTGTGATACAGCCTGGATTCAAACCAGGGTGTCTGTAGTGATGCCTCTAGCCCTGAGATGCTGTGCCTTGGACCGCTGCGCCACTCGGGAGTCTCTCTAGAGTTCCCGCTCTCAACCCAGTACTATACTGCCAGTCACTTTGGCGTCCCTTTCATAGGGGAACGAGGAAAACTTAATCAAATAAAAGCCTGCATTTCAACAGATTATATTATTAGACTTTTAAAAGCCGATAAAAAATATATTGCAATGTAGTCAATGACCACTTGTATTGTGGCAATAAGAAAAGGCAATAAGTATTTTCAGAAATCAAATAAAAAAACAAAGTTTTTTTCAATAACGAAATAATAAAGTGCTGACACTTGTACTACCTGTCTCAGCTAAAGTGTGGTGGAAAACACTCAGTAGGGTCTTTACTAACCAAATATGTGTAGTTTTGGAGGGGGACTGTGGCGTACATATCAGGAGCACTTTGTTCTCCACCCCCTCCATAGCCCCCAAAACAATAGATTATTATTAAGATCAGTTTATTAGTCAATTGCACACAAGGTCCAACTGAAATTTTACTTCCGCCTTTTAACCCAACCCCTCTTAAAGACACACATACATACACATACATATACAGTGTGGCAGCCCAACGCACCTCTCCAAAACCTGTATACAGTGTCTTCGGAAAGTATTCAAACCCCTTGACTTTTTCCACATTTTGTTACGTTACAGCCTGATTAAATAGTTTTTTCCCTCATTAATCTACACGCAATACCCCATAATGATTTTTTGTGCTCATTTATTAAAATAAAAAACTGAAATAATACTTTTAGATAAGCATTCAGACCCTTTACTCAGTACTTTGTTAAAGTACCTTTGGCAGCAATTACAGCCTCGAGTCTTCTTGGGTATGACGCTACAAGCTTGGCACACCTGTATTTGGGGAGTTTCTCCCATTCTTCTCTCCAGATCCTCTCAAGCTCTGCTCAGTTTGGCCGGGCGGCCAGCTCTAGGGAAAAGTCTTGGTGGTTCCAAACGTCTTCCATTTCAGAATGAAGGAGGCCTCTGTGTTCTTGGGGACCTTCAATCCTGCAGACATTTTTTGCTATCCTTCCCCTGATCTCTACGGACAATTCCTTCAACCTCATGGCTTTGTTTTTGCTCTGACATGCACTGTCAACTGTTCGAACTCATATAGACAGGTGTGTGCCTTTCCAAATCATGTCCAATCAATTGAACTTACCACAGGAGGACTCCAATGAAGTTGTAGAAACATCTTAAGGCTGATCAATGGAAACAGGATGCACCTGAGCTCAATTTCGAGTCTCATAGCAAAGGGTCTGAATACTTATGTAGGTATTTTTATTTTAGTATTTTTATTCATTTAATACATTTTAGAATAAGGCTGTAACGTAACAAAATGTGGAAAAAGTCAAGGGGTCCGAATACTTTCCAAAGGCACTGTATGTAAAGTACATATACAGGTTTGGGAAAGGTGCGGGGGGATGCCACACAGGTCGCCCAGGAGCTGTTTTGTGGGGGGGTTAAGCGACTTGCTCAAGGGCACAGCGGCGGGCAATGGCATCTAGAATTTGATACCAGCACCTCTTCGGTCTCAGCTAAAGTGGGGTAGAAAATATTCAGTAGGCTCTCTACTAACCAAATGTGGTTAGTTTTTGAGGGGGACTGTGTCGCATGGCCTGCTGCTGGCTGCTCTGGGTAGGTCGAGGCCTCCCACTGGGTGCGAGCGGGTCTGCTCCTCACTGTGTACCAAGGTTAACCTTAATGTTTCTAGGGGTTACCTGGTTTTTCCTGCCAGTAGCATATTTTTGACTCAAAGATTAAGCCATGCAAGTCTAAGTACACAAGGCTGGGGTACCAGAGCCGGGAGGTCCTATACGCTCACTACGCAAGTTGCTTGGGCCCTGCAAATTATGCAAGGGCCCCGCCTCCCCCTTGTGTCAAAGCGGGTGTCAGTGTTTACAACTTCAATGTGAGGATGAAGCGGATCTATCCTTCTGGTCACAAAAAGATTTTAAAAACACAGCACCGTGAGAGTGAATTGCGGGAACAGAAATCAGGTAAAATTGTGTTCTCTCCTCTCCAAGTTTGATGTCAGCAAATAACAGTAATGTGAAGTTGATGTGCTGTAGCTTACAGTGCATCTCTCTCTAGTCTGTCTTGCTAACCTAGTGGGCAGTGCATCTCTTGGTCTGTCTGTGTCTTGCTGGCTTGCCAGCCACTTCCAGGGCTGTGTTCTGCGACTTTGTGCCTGACAAAAGTGAGAGTGAAATATAACTATTTATTATGTTTGATAAACAGCAACGGGCAACGGTGTTTATAAATTGCAGCTCGGAAAAGATAACCGCTTCACGCAGGGAACATGCGTTCATATGCACGTGCACAAAATGAAACTTTCCATGCAGCAACCTCTGTGGGGACCAGTCCAGACAATATATGGGTGTGGTGACACTCCTCATATGCGCACATAATTTTAAAACAAGACAATGATTATCTAGTCTCTCAGTCAAGGTTTAGTTACAACTCTGGACTAATGCAAGATGGAAAACAATGGATTGACATTGACTATCAATTTATATATTGAATTTAAAATGTTGATTAGCTAGGCGTACTGGGCAATATGGA
Source organism: Oncorhynchus clarkii lewisi (assembly GCF_045791955.1). NCBI lineage: Eukaryota > Metazoa > Chordata > Actinopteri > Salmoniformes > Salmonidae > Oncorhynchus > Oncorhynchus clarkii. The sequence continues at coordinate 16,603,723 of NC_092172.1, read as the reverse complement.
TGCAATGGATGCATCTAATATGGTTGCATCTCTCGGTAAATAATAACCATCAAGTATTCAGCCAAGCCACAGTATAAATAGTATTTTATATTTGAAAATGTATAAAAGAATATCTGGGGGAGCCAATTTGAATGGACCTGATGCAGTTGATAAAAATAATAATAGTATTGTTGTCACGTTCTGACCTTAGTTCCTTTGTTGCGTCTTTGTTTTAGTGTGGTCAGGGCGTGATTTGGGTGGGTTGTCTATGTTGTGTTTTCTATGTTGTGTTTTGCGTTTGGCCTGGTATGGTTCTCAATCAGAGGCAGGTGTCGTTAGTTGTCTCTGATTGAGAATCATACTTAGGTAGCCTTTTCCCACTTGTGTTTCGTGGGTGTTTATTTTCTGTGTCTGTGTGTTCCACACGGAACTGTTTCGGTTGGTTATTTCACGTTTATTGTTTTGTTTCAGTGTTCGATTGTTTTAATAAAGAGCATGAACACGTACCACACTGCGCATTGGTCCTCCGATCCTTACTACTCCTCCTCATCAGAGAAAGACAGCCGTTACAATTGTTATCTATAATTTACAGGTGCTATGCTTAAGTTTGTCAGTAGAGGAGATGCTAGATCATCAACCAGTACAAGCACAGACTCAGTTGATCCACATCCAGTCTCAGCCAGTACTAACACAGACCCAGTACAGCCGGCTTCAGCAAATACTAACACAGACCCAATACAGCCGTCTTCAGCGAGTACTAACACAGACACAGGTGAAGTACTGTACAGGCAGCCTCAGCCAGTACTAGCACAACCAGAGGTGTATAGCCAGCATTATTTAAGCAGCTCAGACCCTAATAGAACACCAAATGACCCAGTAGATTGGCCCCCAGTCTTAACAGATTTTATGAGGACTGAGTTATTGCGCGTCAATTCAGGTCAATTCAAACCAGGACTGGATTTTTCTTACCCTAAAGACAAGTCTAGAAGAGGTTTCCATTCAGGCTTATTACAGAGACAGCTGTCAAGTGGGGAAAAGATTACCAGGAGCTGGCTAAATGGGGGAAAGATTACCAGGAGCTGGCTAAATGGGGGAAAAGATTACCAGGAGCTGGCTAAATGGGGGAAAGATTACCAGGAGCTGGCTAAATGGGGGAAAGATTACCAGGAGCTGGCTAAATGGGGGAAAAGATTACCAGGAGCTGGCTAAATGGGGGAAAAGATTACCAGGAGCTGGCTAAATGGGGAAAAAGATTACCAGGAGCTGGCTAAATGGGGGAAGAGATTACCAGGAGCTGGCTAAATGGGGGAAAAGATTACCAGGAGCTGGCTAAATGGGGAAAAGATTACCAGGAGCTGGCTAAATGGGGGAAAAGATTACCAGGAGCTGGCTAAATGGGGAAAAGATTACCAGGAGCTGGCTAAATGGGGGAAAAGATTACCAGGAGCTGGCTAAATGGGGAAAAGATTACCAGGAGCTGGCTAAATGGGGGAAGAGATTACCAGGAGCTGGCTAAATGGGGAAAAGATTACCAGGAGCTGGCTAAATGGGGGAAGAGATTACCAGGAGCTGGCTAAATGGGGGAAGAGATTACCAGGAGCTGGCTAAATGGGGGAAGAGATTACCAGGAGCTGGCTAAATGGGGAAAAGATTACCAGGAGCTGGCTAAATGGGGGAAGAGATTACCAGGAGCTGGCTAAATGGGGGAAGAGATTACCAGGAGCTGGCTAAATGGGGGAAGAGATTACCAGGAGCTGGCTAAATGGGGAAAAGATGAGCTCTTTTCTACAAAAAACTACAAAACAATAAAGGAAGGTGTCAACAACACCATTCTGAAACACCATGAGGGTACTCCTGAACACACAGACAATATGATTAAGTGGAGAGAACTTGATCTGCTCCTAAGTCTGACTCTTGACCAGATACAAATGACAATTTTGGAGGCTGAAAGAAAGAGATGGTGGGATGTTCTTACATGTTTAATAAGTATCATCACCCAGTCGCCGACTGAAAGAAACCTAGCATTCAGGGGTTCATCAGACAAACTCTTCCAACCAGATAATGGAAACTTCCTAAAAGAGGTTGAATTACTGGCAAAAATGTGACCCCGTTATGGAAAATCATCTCAGCAAAATTAAAGAGGGAGAGACACATGCTCATTACTTTGGGAAGCGCACACAGAATAAGCTGATACAGATTGTGAGTGACAAGATTCTGGAAGCAATAGTGACTCAAGTAAGATACTCAAAGTACTTCTCCATTATCTTGGACTGTACACCTGACATTAGTCACCAGGAGTAAATGTCCATTAATCTGAGAAGCGTGGCTTTAAAGGGAAAGCCAGAGATCAAGAAGCACTTCCTCGGCTTTGTGAATGTTGAGGTTACAACTGGCTTGAATCTGTCAACTGTCATCTTAGATAACCTGAACGAGCTGAAGATTCCATTTGAAGATTGAAGAGGACAAGCTTATGAAAATGGGGCCATGAAGCGCAAGCACCAAGGAGTACAAGCCACACTGCTAAAAAATAAATCCCAGAGCCGTGTTCATCCCATGTGGAGCACCTACTCCAAACCTTGTCATTGCAGATGCTGCCAAATCTTCAAACGATGCAGTTGGGTTTTTTGGGCATGTGCAAAAGCTCTTCACCTTCTTTTCAGTTGGCACACAAAGATGGAGTGTTTTGAAGAAACACATGAAAATAACTGTGAAGTCATGCGGAGTGACACAAGATGGGAGAGTATGCTCCAAAGTGTTCATGCAATCAGGTATCAAGCTTCTGAGGTTGTGTGACAGAAGTGCATTTGTGTAAATGACTGCTTAACTAACTATGTGACATAGTTTCTCAATTTCCTTCAGACAGTCCAGATAGACTGGTGCCCATGCTGATGCTGACAATGCCCAGACTGTAGAGGGAACCAAAGTTAATCACACAGCTGTATAGGTTTTATTTGACTATTTTAATACATATAGCTATAGCCATAGCTGCAGTGTTATATTTTACTATTTTCTACATTTTATATTTTCTACAATTTCTTATTTGTGTTAATGTTAATATTCACTTATCTTAAGATTCTATAGAAAATACTCTATTCAATAAAAATTGTTTGTTTATACCTCATTCTGTTCTGTATAGGTCTAGTTATTCTTAGGCCGATGGAGCAAACTGTTTTAAAGGAGGGGGGATTGTAGTGGGAGCACTGGGATGTCAGGTGTGACTGTGTGGCAATGGTAAATGGTTTACATGGCTCACGGGTCAGGTAGGAGGGCCCCTTAGCAGAATTTTGCTTCGGGCCCCAGGGAGGTCAGGTACAATGAAACTGCTAATAGTTCATCAGTTATGGATTCTTGATCACTCCAAAGTTACTTGGATAATTGTGACAATTCTAGAGCTAATACAGATGTAGGATCTTAATTTGAGCCAGTTTGCTTCAGCAGGAAAATAATCCTACTGGAACAGGAAATGTGAATTACTTTGTGGATTATAATTAATAGACGTTCTTGATAGACGTTGATACATTTCTCGTGAAAGTGAGAATCATGTGGAAACTACAAACTTAAGAAGCCTTATCAAACCTACACCACATGTTTTGAATGTCCTGCATTGCAGGAAAGTTCTGCAACAGGTTGATCAAATTAAGATCCTACATCTGTACATTCCAACGAACGTTGACTTTTGAGGATTTGTGCATTTATCAAACCCCAAACGCATGTGGGGTCCTCTCGGGCACCCAGGGCACTTTTTGTGACTCTAGATAACCTTGAGCTGATAGAGTGCCCGTCGTTGCAGTGACATTTCATGATAATACCTGATCTATCAACTTTCCATTGGTTCTTCTGTGCACACTATGGTGACCACGGGTAATGAGGAATCAGGGTTTGACTGCGGAGAGTGAGCCTGAGCAACGGCTATCATACCCAAGGATTAAGGCAGCAGGCGCAAAATTACCCGCTGCCGACTTGGGGAAGTACACAAAAAAGAACAAAATAGGAGTCTCAAGGCCCTGTAATTGGAGTGAACACACTATAAATTATTTAACGAGGATCCATTGCTAATATTTAGAAGTTGAATTGTACAGTGGTTAGAAACTTCGGAAATTGTCATTAACATGTTTTAATAGTCAAATTTGACTGCCTGTTGTGTATTGTCCAACGGTGTGACATAATGTCCTATGGGTGATGCTGATAAATGATAGGGGAAAAAATGTGTTGTCTTGGACAAAATGTGAAGAAAAAAATAATAATAATAATTGTTAATAATTGCATGTGGCAGGTAACATCATCCATCATAAGACACTTTCGGTAAATTTCGGTAAATTTGACTCAAAATGTAATGGGGAGGCGCTTGGTTATTGTCATTGTACAAGAAAATAATTTGTTTTTTAATTGAAATTCCAGAAAATCATGACTGATTTAAAGACAGGAGAAACTAATAATGAGTTCAATTCATTTTCTTGTCTATTTGAGAATCATTGAACATTCATATTTACATGAATAATGATGCCATACCCGAGGACAAATTCAAAGCACTAATGCATGAAACAGTTTGTTAATTTTGATATAAATGTTAAATCATTGGTGGCCACGAAACATTTCGAATTGTGTAGACAATGTTTTAAATTTTAGAAAATGTTATATATATATATATATATATATATATACAATTAAAAATAGAGGGGAATTTAATTTGGACATGAGGTAAGTAGAGAGCAAGTGGGCCTAAAATAGACCCACCTTTGGGAAGTATTTTTAATAACATGTTCGTTTAGATATTTGGTTTTAAATTCTTCCCATCTAAAAGAGATTCTTCAGTACTTTTGTAGCCAGTAGTTCTGAAAGTAGCATGCATGAGCCAAAAGTGTTTCCCGAAAATTGCATACTACATCGCATATTTGCAGATATGTGCACCACATCAGTGCTCTTTCTCGCTCTGCTTTGTGTGCATCTTGCTAGCTGTCACTCAAATGGAGAAAGGCTAAAGCTCGTTGGCTGAAACTCGAAATGCTAGGGGACGTGGGGGAAAATGTAGGGAAAATGGTGGCTAATTGAGGTAAGTAATAAAAAAAGTATCCACGAGTTCATCTGACTCTGGGGAAGTAGATAAAGGGCCTCATTGCCAGAATCCTGAAGTATCCCTTTAATGACCAACCATCCTGCACACCAGAACAGTAAGTTGAAATTTAATTTTTATTTACTTCTGGCTTCCCACAAACTGTTTTTGTGCAACCCAATACAATAGGGAGCAACACTAGTGTATGTAAATATACCCGCATTGCGAAAAGCACCTGTGTTGTAGCTATCTACAGTAGCTAGCCAATCTTGCAGTTTGTCCATGCAACTATGGGCCAGTCAAGCAAAGCTAGATTTCTGCTTAATCTATGCATGGTACGGCTAGCTTAGCCTATAACCAACTGTGTTCGTTTTCATTGTTTCATTGTGTGGCTTATTTATATTTTTAGCATATAGGATGGCAACTTCACCTAACTTCGACATGGCCTGTCAACCAAGCATGTATAACTCTGTCACCCAACCAGACTGGGGTTAAAATACTTCCAGGTTTTTCTATTATTTTACAATACATTTCGAAATAAGTATCCAGATAAACTTTACTTGAAATAAAAATACACTCTCATGCATTTAACCCAAGTATTTGAAAAATACTTTAAAATACAATTTAGTTGTAACCATTCAAATACTCAAATAAAGGTACTTGTTTTGGGCTGTGTATTTGAAAATACTCAAATACAGGATGTGTATTTGAAACTACTCAAATACAAAGAAAAAAAGTATTTACATAACAAATACTCAAATACACATGCATTTGAACTTAGGTCTGCACCCAACTCTTACAAGTAAAAACAGAAACTGCACTAAACCATTTCTGTAGTAGTTCTTTATCCTAGGGAATGTGATCAGAATGAATTGCCCAGGCCACAACAGTCATCTCAGGCCTTTTATCTGATCTTAATGCAACCCGTTATAATGATGAAAGAATACAGTTTGCTCTGGTTCAACACCCTTTATATTGTTTATTTATTTTGGAACTAAATATATTGAAAAAGCAGAACTGTTAGATAGAGGAATTATTATTTCATGTACATATGGTTAGAACATTGCTAGATTTTATTAAACAGCTACAAGCAACCATACAAGTGGTGCAAAAGTCTTGATATAACATGTTTTAATACTCCTATTGAGCAACATAAATGAAAGCAGTTCCAATATCAATTCATACAGAGTGGCAGATCTTTACTGAGAACTAAGCATCTCTGAGGATATAGTGGAGGGTTCTTGCTTAGTAACAGAGGCATGGTTGGCAATCACCTTGGGACTGTTACTTTCTTCTTTCTTATATTTGATCCCGAACAAGCTGCAGAACTTCATCAGCATCAGATCCACTATCTCCTCCTCCTCTGAGGGCTGTAAAAAAAAAAGATCAGTCAAATCTGATTGGTCTGACATTGATACACCTACAGTAGCCAATGGCCAATGGTGGTGTTGATACTGTATTATTTAAGTGATAATGCCCTCGAAGCCGGTGTTTGGAGGATATATTGGCAGTCCTCCAAACACCGACTTCAGGTTACCAACATATTCAAATAATGATTGACATATTTGAATTAAAAACGTATTCATTTTATTCATACTATTTCATCCTGCCCAAGCCGGCTAGTCGTTCAGTCTTTTTGTTCTGTATTTATGGACGCGACCCAGTCATACATTGTAAATGTTCCATTGCCATACTGGCTGGCAACGTTCTGATCCCTTGCTTGCTAGCTAGCCAACAATGGGTAACTTACATTCACAACAAAATGTGCAGCCAGAATAGAGGAGCTAGCCAACAACTCAGCTAATCACTTCAAAGACTGCAAACTAGCTGCACTTAGTTTTGTTTAAGCTATTTTCAACTGACATTTCTTTGCATTTATCCATAAAAATGACGGTAGCTGATTCATGATTTCGACTGGATGAGAAACGCAGCCTGCCTCTCTGTCTCGTCCCGACTCCTTCATTACTATGGAACAGCTGGAGATAGAATTTGAATATTGAAACAATGTTTAAAATGTTGGAGATGCAGACAGCAAGGTTTATACAAATCTCTGCCGTTGAAAACGAAATGTCAGTCTAAAAGAAATGTGAGATAATGTCTAGATGCTTTTTATAGTGGAGATCAAGTTTGTAAATTGCTTGGCTGGGCTAATGAGACAGTGGATTGATGGAACAGTGGATTGATGGAATGAGACAGTGGTCAGATGGAACAGAGTAAATACGTCATAGATTTAGTCAGTGGTAACTTGTGGAATCAGCTGGAATGCGGTTTTAACCAATCAGCATTCAGGATTAGACCCATCCGTTATATAAACACAGAATATTATATGATTATGATGCACAGTACCTTGTGATGCATTTGCTCTTGAGTGAACGCCACCAGGATGACTGAGATGAACAGGTTCAGAACCACAAAGGTCATGAATATAATGCAAGAGCCAATGAGGAACGCTCCAAGCACCGGGTTGTAATCAAGAACCTGGATTGGAAGAAGATACCAATCAAAGATCTGCCATCATGGCCATAGCTGTAATTTAGAGAGCTTTCCTTTACTAACCTCGTCATAGTTGAAGATGCCCAGTTGCAAGCTGACCATGGTCAGAGCAGAATCCAGGAGAGTCCTATATGAGTACAGCTTCCAGCCATACATCAGATTAGACTGCAGACAATGATCACATGCTAGATTTAGTGTCAAAGCGCAATGAATCATAGCTCAGCTGTGAAAGATTCAGTTAAATTGAAGAGACATTTATCACAAAAGCAAGCACATTGCAATTTATTAGGAATACAGATGCATTGCTACAAGAGAATGCCAACTAGGAAAGTTGTAGAATGAAAAGTTTTCCAGGAAGACCCTTACAATCATAGAATAGGCCAGGAACATAATGGTGATGACCAGTATGAAGCCTGATATGTCAGTCCAGGCACGTTGCAGTGTGGCTGTGATCATGTGTAGCTTGGGGTTGAACCTCATCAGGTGCCACAGTTTGACTGTAGCCAGTAGCACCAGGAATGCAATCAGATACCCCAGCACTGCATCTGCTGTGGCTGTCTCATGGAAACTGGCAAACCTGGATAGAGAGGGGAGAAGTTGAACATCACATAGGAGCAACGGACCAACAATAGGGATAACAGACTAGCGAAAGAATCAAATCAAATCAAATTTATTTGTATAGCCCTTCGTACATCAGCTGATATCTCAAAGTGCTGTACAGAAACCCAGCCTAAAACTGAAGAAGAACAGAAACCCATGATACCCCAACCCAGTGTGAACTCACTGGTCTTTATGGTTGTGGTAGTACTCCATGTCCCGGTTCCCTAGCAGGCTCCTCTTAATGAAGACAGACAGTGTGCTCCAACTCAGGAGGATGATGGCGAGCTCCAGCAGGTTCCACTTTGTCTTGAAGTAAGCCCACTTCTGCTGCTTCATCAGCTTTCCCTGTGAGGAGAGGAGAAGAGTTAGACTCAGGAGGAATTCCAGAACAATGGCACTAGACCATTGTGTCACAGATTTTATACGCTTTACACATAAGAAAGGTATTTAAATTAAGGCTTACCTGAACATACATGTAGTAGAAGATAAAGAGGAAATAGATGACCTCAGAGGCCATGACAAAGATGTGGAGTCCACCGGTGGACTGGTATAGTCGGACACTCTGCAGCTCACTGCGAAACTGGAACGCTCCTGAGAGAATAAGACAGGTGCTGACAATCTGAGTTTTGGATGCCTTTAAATACTTACTTTGTGCTGTATTCATGGAGTGATATAACAACTGTCTCACCTACAGCTGTGGTCTCCAGCATGAGTGTGACAATGCAGAAGAGGTTGACATTGGCATTGTACACTGTGAACTCTACAAAGACTGCTCGGGTGAACATATCAAGCCAGGTGTTGTCAAACAGATACTGAAGGGTACTGCAGGGACAGAATACATGGAATAATTAAAATACACCATTCGATACACTACAGCCTTTGGGGAACGGGGCACCAACCTCCATTATATAGCATTATATACATTTGCTATGGCATGATAATTGTGATCAATTTGAAGCATTGGTAATTGTGAGCTTACCTGCTAGCATTCTGTGAGTCAGGGCCCAGGTCCACCACAAACCCCCCTCCCCTGTAGAGAACCACACTTCCCCAGATGGGTTGGGCTCTGAGTCGGGCCTGGGTTTGGTACCGCCAGGGGCTGCGGAGGGTCTTTGAGGTGTTTTCACTCGCAGAGCGGTTCCAGCCTGGCCCATAGGAGCCCATGTCCTCCACCTCCCATGAGTATGGAGCATGGCAGTCAGGTACAGCCTGGCGCATGGAGCGGGCGATTCGGCAGGAATTCTTCTGCACCCTCACCTGGCGAAGACGGGCATTACCAACCAGTTTGGAGTTCCCATCTGTGATGAAACCTTTAACACACCATTTGCTTTTGTTGACACAGGATTCAATCTATACCTTTATTTAGAAAATTTTGGAGCGTCGTGTTTCTCAAAGAAATAAAACATCCTCTTTAGAGAATCCTACCTGGGTACTCTCCGAAGAGGTTGCTGAGAAGAGAGGTATTTGCCCAGGTGAACACATTTCCGTGGCTCATACTGTCTGAGATCCCTTGGCTGAAGCTCTGCCGAATGTGCTGAATCAGGAAGTAAGCGTTAGGGTCCCGCTGACCATACGCCACAAGGAGCAACATCCACATGAACCCCATGTAGGCTGCAACAGAATCATAGGGCTTAAACATGTATGTTAACCAATAGGTGCAGTGAATGACAGTGCAGTGAACGAAAAAGTGGTTCCTCTTACTGAGAATCTCTTTGATGAGGGCGAAAACCTTCTGCTCCTTGATCATGTTGTTCCTCATCCTCTCGACGTCTGTGGGTGGCGGGGGCTGGTAGAAGCTACATGTGCTATCCCTCCTGACAGCCCAGACTACATCAGGGTCATCTGTGGACCAGATTGTGTCATCTTACACGGTTTAATGTTGTAAAAGTCTAGCTAATGTACAAGTAAACAGAATTTCCCCAAAACTGTAAATAAGGAAAACAAAGAACCTGGGTTTCTGAGTGCCCCCTCCATTTTTGGATCCCCATACTCCTCCTGATCAACTTTCTTCAGAACGAGAGCAAAGAAGGCTGCAAAACCTAGCACCTGTGATAGGAAATCCACAAAGTTATACCCAGATTACAGATACATGCTGCAGGGCATTTTAAATTGAAATGAGAAAGTTCTAATCTAATGTTTCTCACTTTCAGCGGCTGAATGATTAGGAGGCTCTGAAAGAAAGAAACGACCATGGAGATGAGCCAGCTTATAGAGCGGTCCTTCCCATAGGTCAGCCCATACATCATGGTGAAGTATCCTGATACTCCGCTGGTGGCTACCACCAGTATCCAGCCGATAAACACAAACCACCAGGGCAGCCCGTCTTGACAGCACTTTTTACTGCCACTGTCCCCATCACTACTCTCAACTTGGCCCGGGCTTTGAGCCAGCTCATCCCCTGCCAGGCTGGAAGACTCTAGCAATCCCTTCATGCCCTGGACCTGCTGCACTGCCCGGCAGTAGCTGTCTGGGTTGGGGAAGCGAGAAGGTCCCAGTAGGCTCAGCTCCTTCTCTACATGGCGTAGCTGCCTGTACAGATACTGGCTGTTGGTGCTCCTTTTCTGTCTCCCATCCCCAGTCTTCTCAGGGCTCCCACACATGCTGGTCTCTGAAAGCAGAGGGACATAGGAAATATATGGGTCAGACAGAGTTTAACATCTTCAACCAATACTGATGATCATCATTGTAGGATCTGGAGGCTCGGGCTGTACCTTGCAGATTGGTTACCCCTAGTGAGAGAATGAGCGATCCCTCTTTCTTGGAGGCATCAGTGTAGAACTCTCCACTGGCTCGGTTCTGCTGCCGGATGATGTCCTCCACCAGAGAGAGCAGATTGTTGATATCAGTCTGCGGTCCAGACTTCATCTCTAACTCCAGGCGTGGAATGGGGCTCTTCATAGCCTTGGAGAGTGACTGAGCAATCTTCTTTATGTCCTGCGAGAATACAGTACATTAACAGCCTTGCTAATGTGGAGAGAATACAGAATAAAGACAGCCAGGAAGAGATCAAACTTACAACTGTCTACTTACAAATCATAGCTGACATGCAGTATCTAAAATGAGATTTTATGGTAGGGACTGTTGGCTTCAATTGGAATATTAATATATTGACATAGTTTACCTTGATGACTGTGTCTGGTGTGAGTTCTCTGTCCCTCTGTGGGGAGGGGGGCTGTGAGTGAGTCACTCTGCCAGTCTTCCCCTGCTTGGACACCTCTGCCTTGGGCTTTCCAGGCTTCGTCTCTCGGGGGCGGGTGTTTCTGAAGATACTCACAATGAGGAGATTAATTGGAAACATTATGATTGAACTCTGAACTCCAATCATCAGCTGCTGCCAGGTGAACTCGATATGACCTACAGGAGTAGAAAAAGAAAGAAGAACGAGTTATTGTTCTGAAAACCTACCATTTCCAAATGCCACCAATACTGTGCAGGTGTCCATACCCAGGTCCATGGTCTGCTCAGAGGGGTCGGTGGGGATGCCCCAGAACATGATGCTGGTCAGCATGGTGCACAGCAGCAGAGAGAAACAGCAGGAGACTCGCTGGACACATGTGAAGGTGCTCGTTGGAGGCCGGCTGATCACAGAAAACCAGATGTGGCCATCACGGAAATCCTTTGCCGTCCTCATGAAGAACATATTGCTGCAGAATATACGGTATAGGAAGCTTGTACTATAATGGACAATTAGATTTGTGTTAATATTTTACCATTCCAAGGTGCATTCAAGTTCCTTCTCACCTGAATTTCTTCAAATCCATCTCCGTGGCTACAGGGAAAACTTTATCCAGAGTGCACTCACTCATATCTATGGTCAGCCATGAGTTACACAGGAAGTGCCACTTCTGTCCTGTCTCTACATCTTGCACCATAACTTTGTTTATGTACCTGCAAGAAAACTCTTATTGTCAACTAGACCTACATCTTCACTTCAAAGTTCAACTTTGGTCATAGATTTTTCCCCTCCTCCCCCTTTCCTACCAGGCTGGGTGCCCCCCTGAGTTGTCGTGCCACAGCCTGATGCTCTGCAGCTCCCCCAGAGAGAAGGGTGTGGTCAACAGGAACATATCCACTGCACCCCTCTCAAACACAGGCTTGTCAGGGTCAGTGAGGTGGTGTGGCTCACTCTCTCCTTGCATGCCCAGCAGAGTCACAGTAACCTGCAGCATCAACACAGGGTCAGGGTGACTGAGTGTGGTTTTATCAGAGAACAGAATATGATGTCCTGCAGCAGTGGGAACTGTTGGTACTGACCTGAGAGGAGGTGGAAGCACCACGCCGATGCCCAGTGCTGATATTCAGCATGTAACGGTATTCAGCCAAGGGGTCATTATCTTCCAACAATGTCACCTTCACCTATAAGAAGTAACACTTGAAGGTAAAACTCTGCATCAACAGCAAAGATGATAAAATGGTAGCAGTGGTTTTTCAAGTCAGACCTTGGCTGTGTCCTGGATGTCCTTCCTGCGTGCCCATATGACCACCAATACGTAAGCAACAAAGATGGAACCAATAAAGCACACCACCACAGGATTTTGGGCGAAGGTGCCAAAGAGCTCAGCCGTACGTGACACGTCTACGAGGTTGGGCATGACGAAGAAAGAGTTCCCGAAGAAGGTCAAGTGCGTACATAAGCACTGGGTGGCCAATAGCGTGGTTAAAGGACCAACCTAAGGAGATCACAGTTGGTTTATGTATTTCATTATGGCCTGGTCTAGGATTGCAGGGATGCTGCAATGTGCCTTTGTTTTATTATAAGGTGTTGTGTAGTACTTGTTTAACTCACCCTGCAGCCATCTTCACTCCAGGTGGATAAGGTTTCATTCCAATACTTGCACTGAGCAGCAATGGAGGTGACAGTCACAGTGGCATTGACGGATTTAACCCCTGCTTCCACAATGGGCCTCACAACAAGGTAATGCACTCCAACTTTTCCTGTCAAATCTTTGGGACTCAGGACCCAGGTGTATTTCTCCTCTGTACCCAAAACACACACACAGTTTCTAAACGTGAAATGCTTTCCGTTCACCATGCTTCACAATTCTTATGTCTACGTGACTCATGTACGTTCAGGAGGTACATCACCTTGCGTGTTGCTCTGGTGAGGCATCTGAGTCTTGGCTATGTATTGTTTATCGTTTGGGTAGTCTTTATACCCCAGGAACAGTTGAAAGGTTATGTTCTTCGATGGCTTTATCTTCAGCACCAATGTTACATCAGGGGAAGGGACGTCGACCATCAGTGTGCTGTAGTTTCCCAAGTACAGTATTGTGCTGTTTGCTTGCACTCCTTCAGGCCTTGGCAAGAAGATCTGAGCATCAAAGAAGAGATTATGTTTTTCAAAGAAGAGATAATGGGTATATAATTTATTATATACAGCAGGATGTCATTCGCCACTGATATCTGATCCAGGATCTGCAATCTTATATCTTTAATTTAATATGGTATTATTAAGGCAACAGTAGAGTTGTTACACTCTCAAATGACATAGAATATGAAGGGGTTTGCAGCACTCTGACCTCAATCTCCTCAGATAGGTTCTCTATGGGGATGACAGAACCATTTCCTCTTGTCAGGGAGACAGACCCCACAGTGCCGGTAATGTTGTTCTCCTCGCTCCATGAAAATGGGTTCTTCTTGAAACTTAGCATCTGTAACAAATAGGAAATCGTGAATCAAGAGAGAGGGTTTAAAAACCATACCTAATTATTAATCAACAAAACTAACAGGTACAAAAATACATATCTCTCTTCACAATGAAAATACCTTTCATGCATACTGACTCATGATAATACATACATACAGTATATAGTCCCACATGCACACTTACTCTCACATCCACTGGTTCATCTGGAGAAAGGACATCAGCACCCAGGGGAGGGAAGGAAAAGCTTGCAGAGGAGCCATCTGGGATGTTTATAGACTGCATCTGAATAGTTTCTGTTGACACTCTGAGAGGGCATGATATGCTGTCACTCAATATTGAGGCTATATAACAGTTGCAATGTCTTGCAGACATTGCATTGTAACAGCAATGAAAATATGTCTGATGTGGTACAATCGTTGCTTTTTAAAACTACAGTTCATTTTCTTATGTCCTCTGCCCACATTCTTCTTACCTGTTCACAAACACAGTGATCTGAGAGCTGTTGACAATCACAGGAGCTTCATCAACCTTCTTCCAATTCAACAGTGCACTCTGCACATTGTCCATGCCCTTGAGAAGTAAATCAGAGACTTCTCTCTGTGAAAGACAAACTGTTCAGTAAGGATGCTTCATTACTGTCATTAGACTAAGTGAAGGTGTGCTCACGTTTGAGGAAACATCCAGGATATTGCTGGCTGCCTCTACAATTGGTGTAGCTGCCTGCACCATCTCCTCTTCTCCACCATGCTCACTGACGTTCATGGAGAGGAGGGAAGAGCTGAGGTTTGCCACCAGGAAGCTAGCTTCAAGCTGGAAAAAATAGACCATCTGAAATTAAGTCTTTATTCTGGGCACATTTTGACGAATAGGCCTATGTGTTTGTGTGAATTACTCCATGCTACCCTGCTTCCATGGGGGGCTAGGTCTATCCAAGTGTACCTGAGCATCAGGACTAAGCTCATCACCCCTCTTGGTGAGTCCTGCCACAGCTCTGGCCGTCAGCTGCACTTTCTGAGGAGTGCTGCTGGAGCTGTTCTCCAGTGCTTCAGTTATATTCATCAGCATCTGTTCTCGCAGCTTAAGGAGACACACCAACATTGAAGAATGATGTTTAAAGCCCTTAACCTGGACCTTTTACATGTATGCCAATTGCACCATCTCCATCTGGATTATTCAATCAGGATACCTCACAAACATCTGTCTTGTAAACTCAACGAAAACATACCACTATCTTTGTCTTAAAGATCATATTCATTTAGTATCCCCCCCCACACACACACACTCCTTATACCTTCATCCTGTCATTCTTTTCCTCACTGGAGCCTTTATTCAGTATGTCCGACACAGACTTGAACATCTGTCCAAGGGTCTCTCCAGAGAGCATCCCCTGCTGCCCTAGATTAGCCACTGTGTTCGCCACTGCAGATTGGAGCTCCTGCACTGGGGTACCGGACTTGGCTGGCCGCACCTTGGGGGATAACAACTAAATGAGTGCTCCAATTACTAAATGGATGTGAACTATGGAGATGAAAGGCAAGACAGAGCCCATACATGAAATTATATCATTTATTATTTATTTTGTTTGGTAATAACAAACCTCAGTGTTGATTGTGGTACTTCCACGTGTCTTTGTGTTCAATTCTGTAACAGTCACCTCTACCGACAGCATGTAGTTGCTGCTTATCTCCCCAACAGGTAGGAAGATTAACGTTACTTTATTTACAGAACTGCAGCGCAGATGTTTACCTGAAAGATAAAGAAGAAAAACTATCTGATTACATTTTTTAAAATTTTTTTGCTAAATCAATATGGCATTTTTATCTTAATCTGGCTCTGGTGCTAAACTTCTTTGATGGGAGAAGGTTTCCTGAAATATACAACACTGGCAAAGAGGGATACTCACCTTGGTCAGTTTTAAAACAATATTGGCAGCCGTTTGTGCAGGATGTAGGTGTTGTACAGGTGATATTGAAAGGATCCAGAACGGTGCCATTCGGAGGGTAAATACTACATGAAGGGGGACTTAAGGTGATAGTCGGAGCAGAGGTTACAGGTGGCGTAGTATCAGCAGGTGCAGGAGTCGTAACACCTGGTATCTGAATGGTGTACCTGGCATATTCAAAAGTTTCCTTATCTAAAGAACGGTGATATAAAAGGATATTTATCTTATTTCCACTCGTGAACATGTTACATTAGGTCCATACTTTCTGAGGATGAATCAATCCCAACTATGCTCCTATAAATATCTCAAACAAATATGGGGATGTCTAATTGATCAGTCGGGAAATGTCTAAATATGACAATTTGTTGACTTTTTTTTCTGTCGATATGCTAAAGAACAGTTTGATGCAAGTTCAACATATCAGAAGGACATCCTGTTATCAACTGAGTTAACCAAACTTTTAGCCTGTACTTATAGTGTTTTTGGAATTGAATAGAAGGAATAGAGATACTCACCATAAACTATCACATTGAGATTCTGAAGCCTATCTGAAGCTTCTTTCAGGTAGTTTTTGCTCACTTTGTACTCTTTCTGACCATCTTGATCTTTTCTTTCCGTAAGTGGCTTTTTCCCTGCGTTGTTGTAACAGTTTTGCAGGGCACCCTAGAAGACCACAGAATTCAAAATGTTGTCCTCATGTACGCTGAACTCTGGCTATTGTATAGTCCATCACATGCAGTCCACAAATAATGTGTTTATGCATCAACTTGTTTTATTTATCTAGAATATGTCAACTCCAAATTAGACAGCATGGGTTAGTCAATAAATTGATTCATGCACTCCAATGAAACTCATTCACACATGAAAACAAACAGTTCTCTACATCCACAATAACATCTTCTAAACACGTGTATGTGACAAATAAAATTTGATTTGAAACCAATAAAACATACTTACTGTTGAAGGTCTTGGGTCCTCAATTTGCCAAATTACTTTTGGGCAACTGGAGTTACAGTCCAAATTTAATTTGACATCTTTTTTTACATCCACTATATTACAATTATCCTGGCAACTGAAAGAATATGGGAACGTTTTTAGCATAAAATAGATCTTAAAAACATTGAATTCACATTTTGTAACATAGTAACTTGATTATTGCTTCGTAAATACATAGCAATGGAGTTCAGCAGTTATTGTTATCATACAAATGGAAATAGGAACAGTGTTGTACCACAAACAGTTTACCTTTGTAATAACAAAGCAATACATACATTATTATGTAATTATTGGGCAACTAATGCAACATTATTATTAGTGTAATTACAGCATGCTCCATAGGCATGAGAGCAACTCATGTTAAATGTGACCAATTTACTTCTGAATTTGAATTAAATCAGTCAATTAACATGCTAATGTCATAACCCTGTTGTACACTTAAGGATTACAAATCTGTCAATAGTTTAAGCTAAATCATTTCTAACCCAATTCATTCCAGATATTTAGTATCATTCTGTATGGCCACCTAGGCCAGTCCAAAAGCCTTATGATGTCCAACATACATGTAACTGCCAAAAGAAAGGAAACACTTGATTAAATGAAGGGTACAAAGTATATTGAAAGCCGGTCCTTCCACACAGGTGTTGTTCCTGAGTTAATTATGCAATTATTATTATTCCCTCATACTTAGGGTCATGTATAAAAATGCCCAGTTATTATTATTATTATTTTGGCTACCATGGCTGGATGAAGAGATGTCAGTGAGGGCTCTCAAAGGAGCATAGGGGGTTTAAGGTGTGTGTGTGTGTGTGTGTTTGTCTCAGTCACCAGATTGCAACACAATTGCAGACTTATTGGAGATTCTGGAGTGGTGCATGAGACAGAGTTTTCCACCAGCATCAACAAAACACTAAATTATGGAATTTCTAGAGGAAGCTTAGTGTCACCTCCCTCCAACAGAGATCCATGCACTTGTAGAATCTATGCAAGGTGCACTGAAACCGTTCTGGTGGCCCAACACCCTATTAAGACACTTTATGTTGGTGTTTCCTTTATTTTGGCAGTTACCTGTACTTCTCTGTGGATGATTATGACGATGATACTAGAATTATTAATAAGCTTCTAGGATATTTAAATAGCCATTTTTATAATATTGTCATTGCCTGTTTTTATAATGACACTGATGGGAGTTATCATGTCATGAAATAAAATAGCATGACTTTGTTTAATTATATTAACTTCACTATTTGAAGCGTATCCCCATATTACCAAATTCTAAAGTTGGCGAAGTTTGTTGGAGTAACCGTGATGCATTGGGATGTTGAAATCAAGTCGACCCATTTCCCATCGCCACTCCATTTCTTCACAGAGAAAGTGTATTCAAAAAACTCAAATGGGTTTGGAAGACAGTCTTTTTCAACCAAACGAGTCGTGTCTGTTGTTTTATCGTTGCATTTCCCTTTACAGTCTTCTTCTATTGGAATTGGAAAGGGAAAATGGTTAGAAAACATCACCATAAGGCCATGCTGTAAAAAGATGACAGACACAACACGGAGTAAACAGAGGGGAAAAAACGATTGAGATTGTTACGGAAAATGGAAGTTATAAAACAAAGTTTACAGTCATTGTTTTTCATTTTATACTGTAATAGGGTGAGGCGAGAGGGTTCTCTTCAACAGCCCTGTGGCTTCAAGGCCTTAACTGGTACTTACTGCATTCCCATTCAAATTTGCTCTGCTTTCCATTTGATAGTTCTCCTAAGCCAGTTACCTCAAGTTTGACGCTTTCGGTGTCTTGACTGGCAGTTTCTGGAATGGCAGTGATTCTCAAGGTATAGGCTCGGCGAACTCTCATATGCTTTTCTGTCTGGTGATGAAAACAAATATGTGAAGAAAAACTGCAGGAAAATAATTACCTTCACATTAGTGAAAAAGGTGCTACCTGTTTAAGGTTAAAGAGGAATATATACATTTTTTTGTAATTCTTAGCTATTTGACATACTGTGTTTGCATAGCCATTCTGCCTGTCACTGTTGTGACAAACAACTGTTGTGTTCCCCACATCCACATCCATGTGTGAGAAGACATTCCAGGCCCTGACTTTCACTTGCAAAAATCCTGTAACAAAACAGCTGATATGAATAATATAAACGAGTATTATAAAGAATTTAAAAAAAGGTCTCTTCATCAGTCTCTATTTTAATCTCTGAGTAAGGTTTGTTGGATGACAGTTTGAGTAGATAGGTTAGGTACCTTGGATAGTGGTTGAGATATTGTAAACCTGCATGCTGCTGTTTTGCATGTCTCTGGTCTCAGAGATGCTGTCGTTGGCTCCAGACACCTGGAAGAGAAGCTGCACCGGGGCTCCCCGGTCCAGGGAGACACTAACATAGAGGTCTGAGTCTGGACACTCCCCCTCCTCAGCCATCACTGATCCCAGCAGGCCCTCCACAGGCTCCAGCAGACACACCTGCAGCTCAGTGGACACGCCCAAGACCGAGACCCCGTTAGAGGCATGCAGGGTCAGCTGGTGGCAGCCAGAGCCCAGCTGTTTCTCCACCTCTGGTCCCACTGTGATGTTGTGGGCGACGATTCCTCTGACTGCTGATGAATTGGCCACCAACATCTCACCACTGTGGAGTTTGTAGGTCACATTCGTACCTGTAGATAGCAAAGTTGTCTCATTCTACCAAGATTTGTACTCGGAAATGTAAGACCAGATACTTTTATTTCGGCTCATGTTGGTTTTACTTACCAGCTTCTACTTCTACCTGGATTTGAAGGGGGCTTCCGTACAGGGCCTTGCAGTTTGCACCATCTGTTGATTGGTTCATGCTATAGCACTTAATGACGCCAAACTCCCCAATGGGCTCCTGAAGGATGATGTTTTTCTGGACTGTGGACCAGAGACACAGCTGGGTGATGAATATGACTGTGTGTGCTAGGTGCTAGTCTCTGCTCAAGCTTGCCAATGTGTTCAAATATAAGAACTGAAATGTACCAAACTAGAACAAAGTTAATGGCCTACTTGGGTATTTTTGTTTAATTTGAAATGCATCACATTGCATTCTGCATTTGAATTGAATATATTCTCATGTGTGTTGCTGTATTATTAGAATATGCCTGAGGGACAACTAAAGTTGATTGGCTGATGATGCTGTGCCATTTTTCACATAGTGGTCGACTAAAGATTGGTTGTTGTGTAATCCAACTGATAAGAGGGAGAGAGATTGGAATCAAGCAGAGAAGCATGTAGTACAGGTACTGTCTGAAGGCCACACAGCAACCACTGCTTCCTATATACTGAGGGAGAGGAAAATCACTTTACATAGTACATACTGTAACAGAGTGGGATGAGCTGTGTAGATAATAAGGCGCATATATTGTAGGCCTGCTTTTGTCACTACAGAAAGTGCTACTAACAACGTAAATTATATGAAATTGTCATTATCGTTTTCCTCATTAGGCTGTCTTCCTTTTTTAGAATTGAGTTGTACAAAAGCCATTACATTTATGGGAGGGGTATCGGTACACATGGTTTAGATAGAGGATCATTATTACAATGCCTACTCTGAATGTCTGCCATTCATGCATGAAACACTAGCTCAGGTGGACAAACAGTGCAATACGTTAAATGCGAAGGTCAATATTTACTACCTTGTATTTCTATTTATTTGTATTGTTTTTACAACCAAAGCATGTGATTTCACTATATTCAGGCTATATTCAGTGGCTTTGCTTTTATTCGGCTACTGTGGTTTCCCGTGCGATAAAGACATCTTTTATGTTGATTATACAATAGCTCCTTCCTCAAGTGGAATTTTGTTCCCGTGCATTTCCCTCCTTTGCTGCAGCTGTGTTTGTTTTACAATATTAACAGTTCTATCCAGCTGCACTCCTCGCTCTCTGCCTCACAAACACACACACATCAAATACAAACCAAATTGGCAGATGAAGTGCAGCTCCTGGCTACAGTTGCTTGTTGCCTCCCACTGTAACCCTGAGCTCCTCAGTATGTGACCACAGCCAGCCCCTGGATCAGGGTCGTTCACCCAGTTAGAGTAGCTGACATCAGAGCCATCAAGCCAGGAGAGAGGACCTGAGGATTGACAGCACAAACACCAATTAAAGTATTATATTATATATACACTGAGGGTACAAAACATTAGGAACACCTGCTCTTCAAAGGAGAGGAAATAAAGTATTATTTTCCCACAATATTAGATGTCCCATCTGTTCGACCTGACATGCTTACTGTGTACTATCTAGTTAATTTAATAAATACTATGATAGCTTGTGTTCTCATGAGGGATGTCAGAGGCATTAATATGTAAAGAAGCAGGAAGGAAAGGAAACAGCACTATTAGGTGATACAGTTTGGACCTTTGTGTGGGGAATTAAAAAGACTGCTTTAATTCAACGGACTGGACAGCAAAACCTATTGAATGACAGATGTACCTAATTAGCTGCTAAAAGGATATATCTAAATGGGGCATGGTCTCCTAGCAATGGAGCGAGATTAATACATTATAAATCTCCCAGCAAGAGGCCAGCTGATGTGGGAGTGAACAAGCCCAGCATCTTAGTCTTAGGTTGGGAGACAGCAGTGGAAATGTAACGTTTTTCTGTACAATATCTGCTCAAATGAATACAATGCACTCTACTCCCACCCTTTGCATGATCAAAGGATCTAACGCATTAGTGTTATCAAATAATGCCCACTTTAGTTGCCTGGGCTGCTCTCTTACCTTCAGCAACAGCAGAGTCCAGTGCTAGGTTTGGGGAGGCAGGTGCTAAACCCAGCCACCAGTCCTGCTCTGGCTGCAGGTGCTTCTGTAGGAACTGCTGTGTATCAATATTTAGAATGAAGGCCAGGTGTCCGCCACCCCGCTCACACCAGCCCTGTCCACTGAGGAAGGAACGCGGTAGAGCCACAAACTCATAACAGGAGCCGTCAAAACCCTCTTGGTACTCTGGGCAGGATAGAGGTGCCATCTCATCCTCCGCACAAGACAGGCTTAAGAGGAGAGCCATCAAGAGCAATACAGAGAGATTAGTGCTGTCCATCTTCACCCCTTCACCTGTGCACTATTACAGGCAGCCTGATGACATGCTGTCTTTTAAAGGGGCCTGACATTACAGAATGACCTGTTATGGCTGACTGCACTTTCTTTGTGAAGTTCTAATGGACATAATCCTTGTGTACAAACCAACAGACCACAGGGATATAGTGAATGGTCTACAATAAGGTCCTCAGGGAAGGACCCTGTGTCAACAGTAATAATGGGTGCCTCTGAAGGCTACCATTGATGTAACACACTGCAGCTTGCAGGTGTAGATCAACTTTATACAGGTTTGGCAGCAACAAACCAATGACCCAGATAAAGACCATCAGAGTTATAAAAGTCCAAAAATACAGAGTCTTTGTATTTATACCACATATTAAACTTTACAGGGCCAAGAATTTTGTTGATTAACATTGGTACTGCTGTGAACTGTCAGAGGACTTTTAAATCAACCACTGACCCAGACAGTGGCCTTGTCTCCTGACAGTCATGTCCAACTCTTCTGGACTTTTGACATCCTTAGTTGTAAAGGAAAATGCATTTGTTCATGTGGTGAACTCGACAAGTCTTCTGTCTGTTTTGACTAATAAGAACATGTCTCTTTTTCGGAGCTGCATGTGAGTCGGTATCATGTCATTTGGTGTTTATTAAGTTTTAGCTCCCTTGTTTCTATTGTGTATGAAAATGTAATCTAATGATAGAATGTTGGCGTATATGGGACTCTAGACCAGCGCTTCCCAAACTCGGTCCTGGGGCCCCCCTGGGTGTAAGTTTTGGATTTTTCCCTAACAATACTCAGCTGATTCAAATAATCAAAGCTTGATGATGAGTTGGTTATTTGATTCAGCTGTGTAGTGGTAGGGCAAAAACCAAAACGTGCCCCCATGGGGGCCCCAGGACCGAGTTTGGGAAGCATTGCTCTAGACCAGCTGTACTATGTGGTAATCAGTGACAGCAGAATTGACCTCTGTAAAACCATAAACACATATAGCTAAGTATGTGCACAGATAAAGGCAAATAAACGTAGGTCCAAAGTATAGGCCTGCTCTACATTTTCCAATTGACTAAAGAGAATCCAGGCCATGGTGGATTAATGCATTTTCCATTTGGATACATTTTATAAACCCCAAGGAGTTTGTGGGATTAAACTCAAGTTGCCTTACATCATGTCAACATGATAGGCTACAATAATTGCACTGAGATAATAACAGAACATATTAAATGTGTTATTCTCAGATGCCTGAATGTGTGTGGCCTTATCGTGTGTTTAAAGATAATGGACATGATCTGTGTTTGAAAGAATTGCGTAATCATTTTGCACAGAATTGGCATTTAGATAACAGTAAGTTTCACAACAATTAGTTGAAAAGGCATGTGTGTGCGTGCATGCACTTCTGTGTGGAGTGTGCATGCACTTCTGTGTGGAGTGTGCATACTAGTCCATGAGCCAGGGCGGGGGATCGGTCGGGCTCACTTGGGGTGATGTCTCATAGTGATTTCTTTAAAGGTCTATGTCCCTAGAGTTGGAAAATGTGTGATAGCAGTGCAGCAATTTGAGCTTTCTCCGGTTATCAGGCTTTCTTTCATCCCTCCATTCCATACATTTTCCCATAGGGATTTTACCCTTTGACAAACCATGCCAGTATAGAACAAGTTATTGGTCACGTATACCATTTAATCATACATCATTGGAAAGCTTGAATTTACAGTTATCCATCAGACACATTTTCGGTATGTTCAGAGCTTCGACCAACTATGTTTTTGGATTGTAACTTTGGTGATAGAGGCACCAAATTGCACATACTGTACACAGCTAGAAAAGATTTGTAGATCTTGTAGATTTGTGAAATTTATCCCCAATGAGTTATGTGGCGGCCATATTGAGAGAAAAAAACCCTGTGGGGATAATGCCTGAATCCTCTGATGGCCCTGTATCTACACATCTGTTTAAAACCCTGTTCTAGCTATGTGTGTGAAATCTGGTGCCTCTATCACCAAAGTTACAATTCAAAAACATAGTTGTCCCACTACATGAAAGTATATGGCTAAGCTTCCAAAATTCTAATGTCAATAGCATAATATGGGTGATTATTAAACAATAGTTGTAGCGAGTGCTTTCAAAGTTAGTTATATTATATATCATTTGAAAGGTAATGACCTTTCAGAACCACTTGTCAGACAAAGTTAAAAATGTGTCAGGGTTTCCTTTTAAAAGCAATTTATACAGGTAATTCTGATATGTACCCTCTAGGTCAAAGGTTAAACTTCTGTTGACCTGAACATTCCAAAAATGTGTCAGGACAGCTGTGAATCTTTCCAATGATATACAGTGCCTTGCGAAAGTATTCGGCCCCCTTGAACTTTGCCACATTTCAGGCTTCAAACATAAAGATATAAAACTGTATTTTTTTGTGAAGAATCAACAACAAGTGGGACACAATCATGAAGTGGAACGACATTTATTGGATATTTCAAACTTTTTTAACAAATCAAAAACTGAAAAATTGGGCGTGCAAAATTATTCATCCCCCTTAAGTTAATACTTTGTAGCGCCACCTTTTGCTGCGATTACAGCTCGCTTGGGGTATGTCTCTATCAGTTTTGCACATCGAGAGACTGACATTTTTTCCCATTCCTCCTTGCAAAACAGCTCGAGCTCAGTGAGGTTGGATGGAGAGCATTTGTGAACAGCAGTTTTCAGTTCTTTCCACAGATTCTCGATTGGATTCAGGTCTGGACTTTGACTTGGCCATTCTAACACCTGGATATGTTTATTTTTGAACCATTCCATTGTAGATTTTGCTTTATGTTTTGGATCATTGTCTTGTTGGAAGACAAATCTCCGTCCCAGTCTCAGGTCTTTTGCAGACTCCATCAGGTTTTCTTCCAGAATGGTCCTGTATTTGGCTCCATCCATCTTCCCATCAATTTTAACCATCTTCCCTGTCCCTGCTGAAGAAAAGCAGGCCCAAACCATGATGCTGCCACCACCATGTTTGACAGTGGGGATGGTGTGTTCAGCTGTGTTGCTTTTACGCCAAACATAACGTTTTGCATTGTTGCCAAAAAGTTCAATTTTGGTTTCATCTGACCAGAGCACCTTCTTCCACATGTTTGGTGTGTCTCCCAGGTGGCTTGTGGCAAACTTTAAACGACACTTTTTATGGATATCTTTAAGAAATGGCTTTCTTCTTGCCACTCTTCCATAAAGGCCAGATTTGTGCAATATACGACTGATTGTTGTCCTATGGACAGAGTCTCCCACCTCAGCTGTAGATCTCTGCAGTTCATCCAGAGTGATCATGGGCCTCTTGGCTGCATCTCTGATTCAGTCTTCTCCTTGTATGAGCTGAAAGTTTAGAGGGACGGCCAGGTCTTGGTAGATTTGCAGTGGTCTGATACTCCTTCCATTTCAATATTATCGCTTGCACAGTGCTCCTTGGGATGTTTAAAGCTTGGGAAATCTTTTTGTATCCAAATCCGGCTTTAAACTTCTTCACAACAGTATCTCGGACCTGCCTGGTGTGTTCCTTGTTCTTCATGATGCTCTCTGCGCTTTTAACGGACCTCTGAGACTATCACAGTGCAGGTGCATTTATACGGAGACTTGATTACACACAGGTGGATTGTATTTATCATCATTAGTCATTTAGGTCAACATTGGATCATTCAGAGATCCTCACTGAACTTCTGGAGAGAGTTTGCTGCACTGAAAGTAAAGGGGCTGAATAATTTTGCACGCCCAATTTTTCAGTTTTTGATTTGTTAAAAAAGTTTGAAATATCCAATAAATGTCGTTCCACTTCATGATTGTGTCCCACTTGTTGTTGATTCTTCACAAAAAAATACAGTTTTATATCTTTATGTTTGAAGCCTGAAATGTGGCAAAAGATCGCAAAGTTCAAGGGGGCCGAATACTTTCGCAAGGCACTGTATAATTAAAGCTTATACGTGAGCAATAACTTGTATATTAGCATTATCTGTCATAGGGTAAAACCCCTATGGGAAAATTGTACGGGATTGAGGAATGAAAGAAATAGTTATTACTGGAGAAAGCTCCAATTGCTGCACTGCTATCACACATTTTCTAAATTCACTAGGACACATTGTCGCCTCCAGTGAGCCTGATAGACCAAATTTGGGGGTCTGGCTTATGGACTAATTCCATAATGTAGCCACCGTCGTAGAGTCCTGCTGGAGACTGAGAATCTGGCCTCTCATTAAAAGAGCCTCTGGCTAAATTGGCCCCTCAGTAAAACTGGGCCACTCCTACGTAATTTCCTTCTATTTTCATGTCTACTCCTCGGCTCAGAAGGACGCAATTACCAGTGCAAGAAAATTAATTGATTGATTTATTGATACACTGATTGCAAATAATTTACAGTGACACTGGATCTCTATTGGAGGGAGGTGACACCAATCTTCCTCTAGAAATTCCATAATTTAATGTTTTGTTGATGCTGGTGGAAAACGCTGTCTCAGGCGCCACTCCAGAATCTCCAATAAGTCTGCAATTGGGTTGCGATCTGGTGACTGAGACAAACACACACCGTTAACCCCCTATGCTCCTTTGAGGCCTCTCTTTCAAAGTCACTGACATCTCTTCATCCAGCCATGGCAGCCAAAATAATGGGCAGTGAACTCTTACCATCTACTGACACTTTCATGGATTTTAACATATGTATGCTTGTTTACTCCTTTAAACTTCCCTTTATCCATTCATTAAGTTACAATGATTAATTATTGGTTTTTAATACTGTCCCAGGCCACTATCCAGGCCATGTCAGCCAGAGACAAAATCTCTGTTGGGGAGGCGAAGAGGAAGTTTGAGAGGGAACCAATTTATTATGAAAGGTAAAAAGGTCTTAAAGGGGCAATCTGGGATTGGTACATACAAGTACATTCGGAAAGTACTCAGACCCCTCACTTTTTCTACATTTTGTTACGTTACAGCCTTATTCTAACATGGATTCAATAAAACACTTTCCTCATCAATCTACACACAATACCCCATAATGACAAAGCAAAAACAGA
The DNA here is from genome assembly GCF_045791955.1 of Oncorhynchus clarkii lewisi. Classification (NCBI taxonomy): domain Eukaryota; kingdom Metazoa; phylum Chordata; class Actinopteri; order Salmoniformes; family Salmonidae; genus Oncorhynchus; species Oncorhynchus clarkii. Next base: position 16,576,917 of record NC_092172.1, on the reverse strand, counting down.
TTTTTTGGACATTTTGCAAATGTATATATAATTTTAAAAAACAATAAAAAAAAAACTTATTTACCCTTTTCTATGAGGCTTGAAATTGAGCTCAGGTGCATCCTGTTTCCACTGATCATCCTTGAGAGGTTTCTACAATTTCAAATAAAATGTTATTGGTCACATACACACGGTTAGCAGATGTTAATGCAAGTGTAGCGAAATGCTTGTGCTTCTAGTTCCGACCATACAGTAATATCTAACAAGTAATCTAACAATTTCACAAAAACTACCTTATACACACAAGTGTAAAGGAATGAATAAGAATATGTACAGTACATATAAATATATGGATGAGTGATTGCCGTGCGGCATTGATTGGTTGGAGTCCAAGTTGAACTTGATTGGAGTCCACCTGTGGTAAATTGAATTGATTGGACATGATTTGGAAAGGCACACATCTATCTATACAACAAAAACCAAGCAGTGAGGTCGAAGGAGCTCTGAGACAGGATTGTGTCGAGGCACAGATCTGGAGAAGGGTAACAAAAACTGTCTGTAGCATTGAATGTCCCCAAGAACACAGTGGTCGTCGTGATTCTTAAATGGAATCAATTTGGAGCTGGCTGCCCGGCCAAACTGAGCAATCAGGGGAGAAGGGCCTTGGACTTGGCAGTGACCAAGAACCCGATGGTCACTCTGACAAAGCTCCAGAGTTCCTCTGTGGAGTTGGGAGAATCTTCCAGAAGGACAACATTCTCTGCAGCACTTCACCAATCAAGGCCTGTATGGTAGAGAGGCCAGACAGAAGCCACTCCTCAGTAAGAGGCACATGACAGCCCGCTTGGAGTTTGCCAAAGGGCACGTTAGGACTCTCAGACCATGAGAAACAAGCATCTCTGGTCTGATGAAACCAAATTGAACTATTTGATCTAAATGCCAAGTGTCACGTCTGGAGGAAACCTGACAACATCCCTACGGTGAAGCATGGTGGTGGCAGTATCATTCTGTGGGGCTGTTTTTCAGTGGCAGGGACTTGGAGACTAGTCAGGATTGAGTGAAAGATGAATGGAGCAAAGTACAGAGAGATCCTTGATGAAAATCTGCTCCAGAGAGCCCAGGACCTCAGGCTGGGGCAAAGGTTCACCTTCTAACAGGACAACAACCCTAAGCACACAGCCAAGAGAACGCAGGAGTGACTTCAGGACAAGTCTCTGAATGTCCTTGAGTGGCCCAGCCAGAGCCCTGAGTTAAACCTGATCGAACATCTCTGGAGAGACCTGAAAATAGCTCTGCAGCGACGCTCCCCATCCAATCTGACAGAGCTTGAGAGGATTTGGAGAGAAGAATTGGGGAAACTCCCCAAATACAAGCTTGTAGCGTCTTACCCAAGAAGACTCAAGGCTGTAATTGTTGCCAAAGGTGCTTCAACAATGTACTAAGTAAAGGGTTTGAATACTTATGTAAATGTGGTATCTGTTATTATTATTTTTTTAATATATAAATTAGCAAACATTGAGGGGGGAAAAACAATTTAATCGATTTTAGAATAAGGCTGTAACGTAACAAAATGTGGAAAAAGTCAAGGGGTCTGAATACTCTCCAAATGCACTGTACATGTTTTCACTTGTAAAAGAATGACACTGTATATAGCCATTGATTCTTGAATAATGTCATTTGTAATGCCTGTTGAGCTTATTCAACTGTCTAAATATAACTGTTTGACTCCATTACTTTGTAAACAAAAATTGTAAATAAACACTGCATAGCTCCAAAACATGGTTAAAACTTACATACATTACATTTTTATCTCATGGATGAGCAGTCCTTGCATCCATAGCTCTGTCTATGAATTTGAGAGTGGTTACATTTCTCCAGCCCATCCCTCAGCTGTTTACCAGGTGTTTGCTTTTTAGTTTTCATTAATAAACTTACTATAGGGCAGCCCATTACATGTATAAAATCAATAAACTCCCATTATCGTGAAGACTGCCCAAAAGCACATTTTATTTCTAATCTATCCATTTCTTTTTTTTCTTTTCCATCTTTTAGTAAAGTTCAAGATGCCAATTTGATAAGAGATGAAGAAGAAGGGGTAAAAGAGAAGAAGTGGAGTTTCAATTCAAAGTTGTAATAAAATGCATTAAAAGAGTCTGACCTCTGTTTCTTCGTGATGTTATATAACCACCATTGTTACAGTTTGATTATACATAAACAGGCCAGTAGATGGCGATAGTAATTGTTTTAGTGAGTTATCACTTTTTGTGATCGCTTTACCTAAACCAGCCAATAGACGGGGCCTAGTAGCCTACGTGGTCATACGTGATACAGTTATGTAATACATTTGGAATTTTACCCCTAGACTATTGTCCATACCACAAAGATATAGACGGACCCGTCCATAGTCTAGCTTGATATAACCTATTGTGGTTGATAAGGGACCACTGTACCACATAACAGCCTATAGATTGAAACATAGTTGATGCCATGTTTCAATCCATCATCGGCAAGAACGGGACTGAATCACCCGAACCTGTCAAAGCAGAAGTAACAGGTAGGCGTATCCCTTTATGTACTAGCTAGCCGATCTTTCAAGGTAGTTCAGTGTTATTGCTATGTTAGTAAGTTAGTTTCCTATTTGCTAGTGACTTGCATAATAAAACTATTATTTCCTTCTGAGCAACTTTACTTTTTTAACGTTGGCACGTTCTGATTAATATCTTGTGCAGTGTTTCCAACTATTTTTCAGTGAGCTCCGCTATTGGCTCCGCTAGAAAACGGTGGATTACGTTTTGCTGTTGCTGCGACGACGTCACAGCACCAATTTGTATTGCTGCGCACAGCTGCGCTCCCCGAAGAAGCGTTTTCGTCTGCTCTCTCGCCGCACCTCCATCCTTTTGTGCTTCTCTTTTTTTAAACATGTTTTTTATTTTTTATTATTAATTTCAAATCAATACATAAAGCACATGAGGAAACACAAGCATACATAGATTACAAACAATAGACAATCGAGCTAGGGGGTACAATATCACATTACAATTACACAAGGACTTTAAGGGACATGCATATACTTACAATTCTAACATCTTTTTTGTTAGTAGAGCATTTAACTGTCTTAAAATACAGTTCAATTTCTTTTTGTAGGGTACGAAAATGTGGTTTTCTGTTTGTAAATTTACATTTGTGTATATGAAATTTGGCCAAAAGAATAATGAAATTAATTACATAAAAATGATTCCGCTTATTTCTATTGTATGTAAAGAATCCAAACAGTACATCTCTCCACAATAGTGTAAAATCTTCATAAATGTGTTCAATTATAAACCTACTGATGTCTTACCACAGTTTTCTTACATGCATACAATGCCAAAAAAGATGCACAACTGTTTCTGGGTGGTCATTACAAAAGGAGCAATTTGAGTTGATGTTTTCCTTAAACTTCTTCATATAGTGGTTGGCAGGATAATATTTATGAATAATTTTAAAGGAAACTTCCTTAATTTTGTTAACAAGTAGGTATGTGTGTGGCAACATCCAAACTTTTTTCCAACAGATATTATCAATAAATCCATTCCAATAAGGCATGACATAAGGTATAGATACAACATCCTGCTGAAACAAGGATCGTATCGCTCTGTTGTTGAATGGACCAAAAGAGAAACAAATATTTTCTACTGATGAGTCAACAGGGTCAACAGAAGGTAGGCTCTGAGGGTCAGCTCTTGACACGTTCCTGAATAACAGAGTAACACCTGAGGGAATGGCATCTAAAACAATTGCAAAATCTTTAGGTGTTACAGGGACCTTGTAAAGTGATAAGAATTCTTTATAACTGAGTAAAAGACCCTCTGCATTTACCAGTTGTCTCACCAATAGGATATTATTTCGGAACCAATATTCTAAAAACAGAGAGGTATTTTTATACAATATATCCTGATTATTCCATATATAATATCTGTGTGGAGAAAAATTGTGTTTATAAATTAAGGACCATGACAAGAAAACCTGCCGATGAAAGGCAGAAAGTTTCACTGGAACTTTGTCAATATTATAATTGCAAAACAACATAAAGTTAAGGCCACCAAAAGTAGAGAAGACATGATGAGGAATACAATTCCAGATAGAAGTGGGTCTTCTTAGGAATTGTTTTATCCAATTGATCTTAAAAGTATTATTTAAAGTAGTAAAATCCAGAAAATTCAGTCCTCCATTCTCATAAGTGTTCATTACAACAGTTTTCCTAATGTAATGGGTACGGATTCTCCAAAGAAAGTTGAAAAGCATCTGGTCTATCTCCTTGCTTATTTTACGGTCAAGATATAAAGATAACGCACCATATGTTAGTCTAGAGATACCTTCAGCCTTGGTTATTAGGACTCTACCTTTTAAAGATAGGTCCCTCTGTAGCCATTGATTTAGTTTATTCTGTTTTTTTTTTAATAAGAGGGTTAAAATTTAGTAAGCCTCTAGACTTCTGATCCTTTGTAATGGTTATGCCTAAATATGTAAGTTCTTCTTTTACTGGAATACCATAATATGAAGGTGTCACACAATCTTTTGACAGCCATGAGTTCACATTTCTTAATGTTAAGATATAGACCAGACGCTTTGGAAAAGGATTGTATCACATTGATCGATATGGGAATTTGGTTAGCGTCTTTCAGAAAAAGTGTCCTTTGTGCTTCTCTGCCTGTGTGTTCGCAGTTTCTGTGACGACACGGAACCCAAACCGGCTGCGCGCGTGCGCTATCGTGCATACATTTATTTTGTCCCCCTACACCAAACGCTATCACGACACGCAGGTTAAAATACCGAAACAAACTCTGAACCAATGACATTCATTTGGCAACACGTCGAAAAGCATTAAACATGTTTGGCAATTTAGCTAGCTAGCTTGCACTTGCTAGTGTAACGGATGTGAAACGGCTAGCTTGGTTAGCCGTTTCACGCTAAATAGCGTTTCAATCAGTGACGTCACTTGCTCTGAGACCTTGAAGTAGTAGTTCCCCTTGCTCTGCAAGGGCCGCGGCTTTTGTGGAGCGATGGGTAACGACGCTTCGTAGGTGTCAGTTGTTGATGTGTGCAGAAGGTCCCTGGTTCGCGCCCGGGTATGGGCGAGGGACGGTCTAAACTTGTACTGTTACACTAACTAATTTGTCCTATTTAGCTAGCTTGCTGTTGCTAGCTAACTTGTCCTGGGATATAAACATTGAGTTGTTATTTTACCGTGTAGGGCTACTGTGGTATAGCCAAGGGGTCCCAAATTGTCAAGACTCTATTCTTATTGCCAGATCTGTTTTCTCTATCAGCCACTGCAAGTGCTTCTTCAAAAATTTCGTTTTTTTTTAAAAAGGCTATATTTAGAGGCCTGTGAGATAGGGTCTCATTTTAAGTGTAGCCTTATAGTAAAAACAGTTATAAAACACAAATAGAGTTAAACAATTATCCTGCGAGACATCAGTACCCAAAATGATAGCCTAAATTGCAATGCTTACAAGTTGAAGGACTATTTTTTTTTACTGTAGACCATTGCAAAACAATGTTTTAATCAATTATTTGATGACATGATTATATTTAGTATAATTCTATCTAAAAAGGATAACTTTTTTAATGTTTTACAATTGAGATTTTTCTGAAAATCACTGAGGACGATGGGCCTCCCCTTCCTCCTCCGAAGAGCCTTCACTGACACAAACACCTATATACAGTATATGAGGTATAATGAACCTCTATTGTAAACTTTCAAAAGTTATCAAATTTGCCATTCAAAAAAATATATAGGCTGAAGGTCAAACTTTATCAGGGATCAGCTCCATTTGTACATTGTTTGGTTTATCACATGGAAATATGGTAAAAATGAAAGCATTTATGTCTTGTATCTTCTGTGCTTGCAGGATGTGTCCCTGAGTGGCTACAAGGGACATTGCTGCGCAATGGGCCTGGTCTCTTTAAAGTGGGAGACACTGAATACAACCACTGGTTTGATGGCATGGCCTTAATTCATAGTTTCACCTTCAAAGATGGTGAGACAGGAACAACACATTGTACATTTCCACAAATGGTGAACACTTTCCCAGCTGGCTGAATCGGGCTGAGAATCTTTGTGTTTTACAGGTGATGTGTACTACAGGAGTAAATTCCTGAGGAGTGACACCTTCAAGAAAAACACTCAGGCAAACAAGATTGTTGTGTCAGAATTTGGGACCATGATCTATCCCGATCCCTGCAAAAACATATTTTCAAAGTAAATAATGCATTTTTAAACATGATTTATAGTTTATTTGTTCCTGATTTTACATGTCCCTTTCATGGATGTCCACACAAAAAATCTCAACAAACATGACCAAAAACACATAATATCACATAGTGTCTTGTCCTTTTTTCAGAGCCTTCTCCTACCTTCTCGCTGCCATCCCAGACTTCACAGATAACAACCTGATAAACATCATTAGATATGGTGAGGACTACTATGCCTCATCAGAAGTCAACTACATTAATCAAATTGACCCAATGACCCTGGACGTAATTGGAAAGGTAAATTCAAATCTGTTGAAATGATCACTGTTGTCCATGTAATCTATTATCACTGGCTTTAATATATTCTCCCTGTAAACTCAACCTCAGATGAACTACAGGAATCACATTGCTCTGAACATGGCGACTTCACACCCTCACTACGACGATGAGGGAAACACCTATAACATGGGAACTGCCCTCATGAGGTTTGGCATGCCCAACTATGTCATCTTCAAGGTTCCAGTAAATGCATCAGGTATCGGAACATTTAAATTTTGGGGGTTCTTGGCCATATACATGTTAGGGGAAAAACCTCCATGAATGATTACACATTTAAGTGTTCACAGGACAATGTTCTTTCCCTCTCCAGACAAGGAGCATAAGAAGCCTGCCCTGCGGAAGGTGAAGCAGGTCTGCAATATACCGTTTCGCTCTACCCTCTTTCCCAGCTACTTCCACAGCTTCGGCATGACAGAGAATTACATAATCTTTGTCGAGCAGCCATTCAAACTGGACATCGTCAGACTGGCCACAGCTATATTTAGAAGCGTCAACTGGGCCAGCTGCCTCAGATACGACAAAGAGGACATTGTAAGCTACACTTGTCTGATCACAGCCTCATGGGATGTTCATTTTTATCTTCAACTCACTTTGCCAACAATCAAACTTCTTACATTCTCTCTGGTGATCCCCTTGGTCATTCTTTAGACGCTGATCCACCTGGTCGACAAGAAGACTGGGAAGGCTGTGTCCACCAAGTTCTACACCGATGCCCTGGTGGTTTTCCACCACATCAACGCCTACGAGGACGACGGCCATGTAGTGTTTGACATGGTCACCTACAAAGACAGCAATCTGTATGAAATGTTCTACTTAGCGAACCTGAGAAAGGAAACCCATGAATTCATTGAGAGCAACAACATCAACTTCTCCCCACCAGTCTGCCAGAGATTCGTCTTGCCTCTCACTGTTGACAAGGTATATATAGGTAGATAAGACCCCACATCTATCCTGTAAATACATTCATATTTAGCTCCTTATGAACAGTTAAAACATTGAGCACCTTAAAGAGGGAGCTATAGAGCATAATAGGCATTAAAGCATGAGAGGTCGTGATATATTGTGAATATATCACATCTAGAACTGATCAGGGCCTGTGATATTTTGCTTAATTAGACATTTTCATGATGAACTAGCTATTAATTCATATTATGTTTTCAAGGCGATCTAAGCTTCATGCAAAGCCGCTTCAAATTAAATGTTACCATTACATGTTTATACAACAAATAAAGACTGGATACATGTATGTTATAGGATACTCCAAAAGGAACAAATCTTGTGAGGCTCAAAGACACAACAGCCAAAACAGTGATGCAGAGAGATGGCTCGCTGTATTGCCTGCCGGACACAATATTTGAAGGTGAGACTTTGATGTTAACTGAACATCACAGTGATCGGTATACCATTATATATCAAATGCTACATTAGTAAAACAGTTGTTAGTTTTAATGAAATATTGAGGGTTATAAGTTGCAGCATTTTTTATGGAACATCGTACCTATAAAAAAATGTAATTTTCTAAATAAATGTTACAATACAATTGTATTTATCTCCATTTGTACACAAACAGGTTTGGAGTTGCCAGGGATGAACTACAAATTCAATGGCAAGAAGTACCGTTATTTCTATGGCTCAAGAGTGGAGTGGACTCCACACCCAAATAAGGTAGTCTCTTACCAATGTATTCTCCTTAAAGATAGAGAAGTTGTTCCTCCTCATTACTCACTGAAAACATGCTTCTGTTTGTGTTAATAATACTTACACAGATTGGGAAGGGGGACATTGTGACCAGAAAGTACATTGAGTGGACAGAAGAGGACTGCTACCCCTCTGAGCCTGTGTTTGTTGCCACACCAGGAGCTGTGGAGGAGGATGATGGTAAGAGGCAGTAGGTCTTCTTCAGCACTACAAAAACATTTAATCAGCTCTGATGTCTATGTCACTATAAAACGGTACATTTATTTATTTTCTGTTTTCAGGAGTCATTTTGTCCTCAGTCGTCTCACTCAATCCAAAGAAATCCCCCTTCATGCTTGTCCTTAATGCCAAAACCTTTGAGGAAATTGCTCGTGCCTCAATTGACGCCAGCATTCACATGGATCTGCATGGACACTTCATTCCCACACAGAGCACCAACTGACATAGCCAGCTAAGGGCAGGATTGTACCTTAACAATGTAGAGGGCAAAGTATTACTCCCAACCATATAAAGTTGATGTCCGTGCCCCTGTGGAAATTAAATTAGCATAATTCGCATAATTAGCATAATAAACAAAAATCCCCATCAAAATCCTTCAGTTTAAAGTAGAGATATCTGTTTTGTGTGGGCTGCGTCTCAGTCCACCGCATCCGACAATGACGGCCTTCCACATCTGTGGTAGAAGGTGGCAGAGCTACAAGATCATGTCTAGATGGGATACAGATTGTCAAATTGACCTCAAAAGGTGATTATTTTAGCTAACACTAACCCCTTTCCTAACCTTAACCTAATTCTCCTAACCTGCTACTTTAATTATCGTAACCTGCTGTGTAAGTTCTAAACCTGATACGAAATGTAAATCTGTTATTTCATGAATTAATCTGTTACTCAATGTGTTTCTATGGGCTAATATCAGTAAGACCAAATTCAATGTTTTATCAAATATTTTTCTAATACAAAATTGTATACCTACAATTCAAATCAAATAGCTAAATTATCCTTGGTATGACCATCTTGAAACAATTCCATATTGCTTAGTAGAAAACCAGCCCCGGGCCATTCGATTACTAGGCTACCTCTCCAATAGTATTTGCTCAAATGTTGTATAATTTATGTTTACAGAACATCTACCACAAAGTGTCTTTTTAAATCCTATTTTTAGACAGAGAACGACATAACCTCTATTTTTCTTATCAGGATGTATACAATATAGTTTTGTATGTAAAAAGGGTTTATAATAATGTATTATTAATAATAATGTATTAATTCCAGTCTATCCTGGTCACCCAATTGTACATTATATTGTGTTTCTGTACACCAGGTTATTAAGGAAAACAATAGTGTATGGCAAAGCAGTTATGGCATTGTTATTATTTCTGTGGCATTGCTATCACCATTACTTCTCTCAAAAGTGAGAACTTACAGCACTTTCTGCGCACATAATTACCTCATTCAACAACATTATGATGATTATTACCATGGGTCACTACAATGTACTTACATTAGGTTTGTAAATATATATTTGAATATCCATTAGAATAGTGTGTTTATGAAATATGTCATACTTTTATTTAATTCACACAAAAAAACATGTATACTTTGATTTAGTACATTCTAGAGGAAGACTCAAACAAGACATTCATGCACTAAAGTTAGTTTAACAGTTTGACAATTTGCTGTGCATTAAATGCCAGTTATTGTTGTTGTTAATGTTATGTTTTGTTTTGTTTTAATAGTGTGTTAGTCTGAGTTTGATTCTGTGACTTTGCCTAAAACGGACCCCCTGATGTCTGTGTAAATGTGCAATTGAACTATTTGTCTTTAAGTCTGAACATGTCATCACCGTTTTAATTAATACATTCTAAAAGGAACATATTGTTTACAACTACAGTAATACAAGTGGCTATTTATGTGTAATATAGTCCAACAACAACATGGCTATGCCAATAAAGTACATTTTTGCTTGCTAAGAAATAAAAACTTCAGGGAAAAAACATATTCAAACCTTGTTGTTGCTTTATCCATATCTCTTGATGTTTGTAGAGGAACCAATCTTTCCCTGCCAGAAAAAAAATCTACAAAAATCTACAAAGAATATTACAGAAAAAAACAGACAAATGTTAAGACCATTTGTTCAGTTGGTTGATATGATTGTTAATGTAGCCCCTCCTTCCCCCATGGGAAATGTGGTTTGACTCGGGGACTTCACCCTCACTAATAAGAGACAGACACGGGATATTCCTCAGTGCCAGGCATGCACAATTAACAAGAAATTGGCATAGGCTAGCATGGTACCAATGGCTTACAAATATAATATATTAGGTGACCTGGTGCAATCTCTAGGATGGGATTAGACTAATCATGGTATACATGTATAAGATTTGGGTAACTCAGTGCCAAGAACTGCCATCATGATTTCTTACCCCCGACCTTACCTCACAGCATAGACACAATACAGAGATGCCATTATTTAGACATAGTTATCTTTTAAAATAATTAGACTTTTCAGATGATCACTGCAACATTTTCATGTTTTATATCACATTTTGCTATTTACATTTACTGTGCATGAGAAGCCATTTTGACAGCTTCACACAGCAATAATGAAATCACCCAAGACAGACAAGTTATTTATTGTAACTGAGGAGTACTTACAGTAATAATAGTCTTGTGACTACTATCCTTATGCTATTTTCTCCTCCAAAAACCTGTCACAACATGGCACTTACAGTAAGTAGAAGTCTTACCTTAGTCTTATCCTTACCTTTCAGACAGCAGAATGAATGGAGAAGAGAGGCTTTTCAATCTTACAGGCAGTGTCACGGAGTTCACCGAAATCAATTTCACAGGCCTGTCTTAACAAACGTGTTGAATTACATAAATATGCGACCATAACTGTAATTCCTAGAATGTTCAAGAGATCTAACAAAGTGAGAACAAAGATGAGGCGTACTATCTGATACAGAGTGTATAGCCAAGTACATCAGACGACAGTTACAGTTGAAGTCAGAAGTTTACATACACTTAGGTTGTCATTAAAACTCGTTTTTCAACCACTCCACACATTTCTTGTTAACAAACTATAGTTTTGGCAAGTCGGTTAGGACATCTACTTTGTGCATGACACAAGTAATTTTTCCAACAGTTGTTTACAGACAGATTATTTCACTTATAATTCACTGTATCACAATTCCAGTGGGTCAGAAGTTTACATACACTAAATTGACTGTGCTTTTAAACAGCTTGGAAAATTCCAGAAAATTATGTCATAGCTTTAGAAGCTTCTGATAGGCTAATTGAAATTATTTGAGTCAATTGGAGGTGTACCTGTAGATGTATTTCAAGGCCTACCTTCAAACTCAGTCCCTCTTTGCTTGACATCATGGGAAAATCTAAATAAATTAGCCAAGACCTCAGAAACAAAATTGTAGACCTCCACAAGTCTGGTAAATCCTTGGGAGCAATTTCCAAATGCCTGAAGGTACCACGTTCATCTGTACAAACAATAGTACGCAAGTATAAACACCATGGGACCACGCAGCCATCATACCGCTCAGTCTCCTAGAGATTAATGTACTTTTGTGCGAGAAGTGCAAATCAATCCCAGAACAACTGCAAAGGACCTTGTGAATATGCTGAAGGAAATAGGTACAAAAGTATCTATATCCACAGTAAAACGAGTCCTATATCGACATAACCTGAAAGGCCGCTCAGTAAGGAAGGAGCCACTGCTCCAAAACCTCCATAAAAAAGAAAAGCCAGACAACGGTTTGCAATTGCACATGGGGACAAAGATCGTACTTTTTGGAGAAATGTCCTCTGGTCTGATGAAACAAAAATAGAACTCTTTGGCCATAATGACCATCGTTATGTTTGGAGGAAAAGGGGGGAGGCTTGCAAGCCGAAGAACACCATCCCAACTGTGAAGCACGGGGGTGGCAGCATCATGTTGTGGGGGTGCTTAGCTGCAGGAGGGACTGGTGCACTTCACAAAATAGATGGCATCATGAAGAGGGGAAAATTATGTGGCTATATTGAGGCAACATCTCAAGACATCAGTCAGGAAGTTAAAGCTTGGTCGCAAATGGGTCTTCCAAATTGACAATGACCCCAAGCAAACTTCCAAAGTTGTGGCAAAATGGCTTAAGGACAACAAAGTCAAGCTATTGGATTGGCCATCACAAAGCCCCTCAATCCTATAGAAAATGTGTGGGCAGAACTGAAAAAGCGTGTGCGAGCAAGGAGACCTACAAACCTGACTCAGTTACACCACCTCTGTCAGGAGGAATGGGCCAAAATTCACCCAATGTATTGTGGGAATGTTGTGGAAGGCTACCCAAAACGTTTGACCCAAGTTAAACAATTTAAAGGCAATGCTACCAAATACTAATTGAGTGTATGTAAACTTCTGACCCACTGGGAATGTGATGAAAGAAATGAAAGCTGAAATAAATAATTATCTTTACTATTATTCTGACATTTCACATTCTTAAAATAAAGTGGTGATCCTAACTGACCTAAGACAGGGAATTTTTACTAGGATTAAATGTCAGGAATTGTGAAATACTGAGTTGAAATGTATTTGGCTAAGGTGTATGTCAACTTCCTACTTCAACTGAACATAAATTGGCAACATGGTGAGGGGGCAATCTTCAATTTGTACGTCCATTTTTGTACTTTTAAAATAATGATATAGTCCTATTGATCTTGAAGAATATGACTTACAAATTCCTCCTGAGCCTAGTTTAACTGTCGTACCCAATTACACCCCAAAAATATAATCTTGTTTGTATATATGCATCATGACAATATTTCATGAAAGACATACTTATGACACTGGTTGATTATCTCAGTTGATACTACAATCATAGTTTGTGGTTGTATTTAAATGCTCCACTATACTGTAGGATATATGTGTGTCCATATGTCCATATGTGGAGATGTATTGTTCTTAATTGCTTCTGACAATGCATTTTAAATCCATTCTATTGTATTTCCAAGTAGACTTTGTTTAGTTACATAACATTTATGCTCTAGCATAGGAACATGTAGGTTAAATTTGCATAGCAAATCTGGTTCAATAGTTTAGTTTGCCATAGTCCTGAGAATTAAAAAATATATATATATATATTTTATGAAATGGAAATGATTGAAATATTATGTATTGTGAAAAAAATCCTAAAAATTCTACAAAAACATATTGATAACATTGCTGGCATTAGTTTCACTAAGCCAAAGTAATGCAGCATGATCACTCAACAAAACCATGAATCTAGCTCCTACTGTATAACAGCAGAGTTTAATTTCATTAAAATAGGTCTAATCCAAGTGTGCATGAGGTCATTGCATTCAAATAAATACATTTGTGACAAAAAGTTTTGTAATTTAAAGTAATAATTCAGATGCAGCTAATGTTATGGATGGTGGGAAAGTGGTTTGTGAGTTGGCTTAGCATTACCCCACTTGCGAAACAAATTGGACATGCAAATGAAGAATGGATTATCATTTAGAGTATGATAACAAGGGTCATACAACTTCCATCCTTTTGCAGTCAACAATACTAAGGCTATATATGTTTAGCTGAGTATATCACGTTTCAAGGTAAGACCCAGATGCAGACAATGTTGAATTAACAACAGTTTATTAATCCAACAGGGGCAGGCAAAAAACAGGTCAAGGGCAGGCAGGGGTCAGTAATCCAGATAGGTGGGGAAAAGGTACAGGACAGCAGGCAGGCTCAGGGTCAGGGCAGGCAGAAAAGGTCAAAACTAGAAAAGTTGGGCGACACCTGGAGGGGGGGTGGAGACAATCACAAAGACAGGTGAAACAGATCAGGGTGTGACACAAACCTTAATCTTAGATTGTAGAGTCCTTATTATTTCTTGAAACATTGTAGGAAAACTGAGCTTATGATTCCACCAAATATTGATATGCTTATCTCCAGTTCCAGTTACCTTATAATAGAATACATACAGTAGCTGAGAGGGTCAAAGTTACACTATATTTACAAAAGTATGTGAACACCCCTTCAAATTAATTGATTCGGCTATTTCAGCCACACTAGTTGCTGACAGGTGTATAAAATCAATCACACAGTCATGCAATCTCCATAGACAAACATTAGCAGTAGAATGGCCTTACAGAAGAGCTCAGAAACTTTCAGCGTGGCACCATCATAGGATGCCACCTATCCAATAAGTCAGTTGGTGAAATTTCTGCCGTGCTTGAGCTGCCCCGGTCAACTGTAAGTGCTTTTATTGTGAATTGGAAACGTCTAGATGCAACAACTGCCCAGATGCAAAGTGGTAGGTCACACAAGCTACAGAATGGGACAGCCGAGTTCTGAAGCGTGTAGCACGTAAAATTCTCCTGTCCTCGGTTGCAACACTCACTACTGAGATCCAAACTGTCTCTGGAAGCAACATCAGCACAAGAACTGTTCGTCGGGAGCTTCATGAAATGGGTTTCCATGGCCGAGCAGCTGCACACAAGCCTAAGATGACCATGCGTTGGCTGGAGTGGTGTAAAGCTTGCTGCCATTGGTCTCTGGAGCAGTGAAAACGTGTTCTCTGAAGTGATGAATCACGCTTCACCATCTGGTAGTCCGACGGACGAAACTGGGTTTGGCGGATGCCAGGAGAACGCAACCTGCCCGAATACATAGTGCCAACTGTAAGGTTTGGTGGAGGAATAATGGTCTGGGGCTATTTTTCATGGTTTGGGCTAGGCCCCGTAGTTCCAGTGAAGCGAAATCTTCATGTGCAGCATACAATGACATTCTAGAAGAGTGTGCTTCCAACTTTATGCCAACAGTTTTGGGAAGTTCCTTTCTTCTTTCAGCATGACAATGCCCCCGTGCATAAAGCAAGGTTTTTTCAGAAAATATTTTTTTGAGATCGGTGTGGAAGAACTTGATGGGCCTGTCCTCAACCCCATCGAACAACTTTGGACTGAATTGGAGCGCCGACTGCGAGCCAGGCTTAATCGCCCAATATCAGTGCCCGACCTCACTAATGCTATTTTGGCTGAATGGAAGCAAGACATCGTAAGAATGTCACAAAATCTAGTGGAAATCCTTTCCAGAAGAGTGGAGGCTGTTATAGCAGCAAGGGGGGCACAGACTCCATATTAATGCTCATGATATTGGAATGAGATGTTTGACGTGCAGGTATCCACATACTTTTGGTCATGTAGTGTATTTCCGAATGGAGTAAAGGTCCTCAAATTGCTTTGGAATTAGACTGTTACACTGATGTTTTACGTGGCAGGACTGTTAGCCCAGCGCACAACCCCCAGCCTGGGGAACCAGGGAGATCCTTGCCCGATCGGAAGTATCTGGCTGGATGCAAATGCAGAGCAAAAAACTAACAACAATAAAAATCTTGAATAAATTAAAATTAATTTGTAGGATAAAGTGCTCTTGCACTACCATTAAATATGTTGTGAGGGGAAAAGTATCTATTCACCTTATTTGTTGGCTATGTAACAATTATTTACATAACAAACAGTAAGATATTTCTGTCCTGCTAATGCTGTGTGTTTTATGGTCTCCACTCTAGCACCCTGCAGCTAGTCTGGGTGTTGAGGAAATGGGTTCTACTAGAGATAGCTTGAAGCTGACAATTGATTTGTGTTGGTGATAAAAACCTAAAAGCTAGCAATTCTATAGACAAGATGTGGTGTGTGTGACTCTGGAGCCTGGAAGAGTTAAGAACAATGCCTCATTGTCTCATCTTCCTGGCGTCTGGGAAACTAAGTAAAAGACCATCCTGTGTAGATAACCAAGGTGGCCAATCTTGGTATCAGCTATATAAAAACTGTGCATCGTCTGTAAAGGCTAAACTCTCAGCCTAACAGTCAGTCAAGACTGGTGGGCTGACGGTCTCATTATGGCAATAATGAATTGATATTAAATAAAGATGATTGTTTGAAGAAATGATCAAGACCAAGTCTCTCTCTGTACTGAATTTCCACGACAATGTTCTATTCCGTCTTTGTAGGATAAAATGCATCTCATACATACGAACACATTTTAGACAAGGAGCACATTTACCGTACTGTACTACATTTACCGTACTGAACTACATTTACCGTACTGTACTACATTTACCGTACTGAACTACATTTACCGTACTGTACTACATTTACCGTACTGAACTACATTTACCGTACTGTACTACATTTACCGTACTGTACTACATTTACCGTACTGAACTACATTTACCGTACTGAACTACATTTACCGTACTGTACTACATTTACCGTACTGTACTACATTTACCGTACTGTACTACATTTACCGTACTGAACTACATTTACCGTACTGTACTACATTTACCGTACTGAACTACATTTACCGTACTGTACTACACTACTCTACTGCACTGAACTATACTCATGTTTACTCTACTGGGGCCTCATTTATAATCGTTGTGTAAATTTTACACTAAATATCTGCTTGCACCATTTCTGAAAAGAGATTATAAACTTGGCGCATACCACACATACACAGCTTTACCGTTTTAAATCAGACCTGTTGAGCATTATAACTCAGCCTAAAAACGGCCATCACTTACTCAGCTTTTATAGTGACAATAACGACCTTATTTGCTATATAGGGCCTAGCCTACTTTGGAAGTATTGGAATTAGGCCAAGACAGTATCTAAAGGAATAGCAATGGCAAACGTAATCAAATATCTCTGGAGGTGTTGGCAAAATATTTGAAACTTTTACAGTGGCACTTAAATTGTTAAGGACATGTAAACAGATCGTTTTAATTAAATAATGCTTTGCGTTTACTTATTCTCGAACCTAAATATGCTGCACTGCCTGCGAATTCTGAAATTTTGTCTAGAACAGTATGTCTATTCTAAAAACAAACTACAGTAGGCCTTCACACTTCAATGCAAAATATCAACTGTCTATTCACCTGTATGTTATAAATCACACAACAGATTTTTTTATTTTATTTTACCTTTATTTAACCAGGCAAGTCAGTTAAGAACAAATTCTAATTTTCAATGACGGCCTAGGAACAGTTTTTATATAGCTGATACCAAGACAACACATCTCCCACCCAATATTTATATGATGGGGAACCGCCATCTTCCAGTTCTGGAGCATTAGCCGTCTAGCTAAAAGAGTTGTATGAGCAACAGTGTCCGACATTGTGGCTGGTTCCGTTTTACATCGAACACAGGTAGGATCAAAATGAGAGAATATTCTTCAGAGTTTGGCACCGGACCAGTGGATATGGTGAACCACCTTGAATTGAATGAGGTGGTGTCTGGTGATAAAAGAGGACGGATGCACCCTGTGCAGCACAGATTCCCAGGTGTAATCCCCAAGTTCCTCCCCAAACCCCGAGTTCCTCCCCCAGAACTAAAACTAAGACCAAAACAATACAATGAAGCAGCAGGGAACAGAGCTGGGGAACTGACATATATAGGGGAGGAAATTAACAGGAGATAAGTGAGTCCAGGTGAGTCCAATAATGCTGATGCAAGTGACGAGGGAAGGCAGGTGTGCGTGATAGATGGCAGGAACGTGTGATGCAGGGTAATCTGGCGCCCTCAAGCGCCAGGGAAGGGAAGAGCAGGAGCAGGCGTGACACAGGTAGGCCAGTTGATAACAAGTTCTCATTTACAACTGCGACCTGGCCAAGATAAAGCAAAGAGTTTAAGGTCTAGCCAGACACCTGGGTATTTGTAGTTCTAAGTTACATATTCTAAGTCAGAACCATCCAGAGTAGTGATGCTGGACGGGTGGGCAGGTGCGGGCAGCGATCGGTTGAAGAGCATGCATTTAGTTTTACTTGCATTTAAGAGCAGTTGGAGGCCACTGAAGGAGAGTTGAATGGCATTGAAGCTCGTCTGGAGGTTTGTTAACAGAGTGTCCAAAGAAGGGCCAGAAGTATACAGAATGGTTTCGTCTGCGTAGAGGTGGATCACAGAATCACCAGCAGCAAGAGCAACATCCTTGATATATACAGAGAAAATAGTCAGCCTGAGAATTGAACCCTGTGGCACCCCCATAGAGACTGCCAGAGGTCCAATTTGACACACTGAACTCTGGTGAACCAGGCGAGGCAGCCATTTGAGTAACCAAGGCTGTTGAGTCTGCCAATAAGAATGGCCTTGGCCAGGTCGATGAATACGTCTGCACAGTATTGTATTTTATCGATGGTGGTTATGATATCGTTTAGGACCTTGAGCGTGGCTGAGGTGCACCCATGACCAGCTCAGAAACCAGATTGCATACCGGAGAAGGTACGGTGGGATTCAAAATGGTCGGTGATCTGTTTGTAGTCCCACTCAATGTGGTAAAAAGCTTTTTCCGCATCAAGCGAGACCACCACCTCCGGGTCCCCCAACGCTGGAGAGTACAGTATATTCATAAGGTGTCTAATATTGAAAACGAATGCCTATTTCTCATAAAGCCAGTTTGGTCAGAGTGTATTACTTGGTGCAGCGAGTCTTCCATTCGGATGGCTAAGAGGTTGGCTAGGATTTTGTAATCACAGTTTAAAAGCGATATTGGGTGATAAGATCCACATCCAAGGGGTCCTTGTTTTTCTTTAATAGTAATGAAATTGAAGCCTGATAAAGACTAGGTGGTAGCTTTGATGTATTAAGGCGCTCTGCAAATAATCGAGACAGGAATGGGCAAACCAAATGTGTTTGGAAAACCGTCTGGACCCGGTGATTCACCATTTTCATTGTTGACACTGCAGTTGCAATTTCCTCAGGTGTAAATTGTTCTTCTTAACCGTCATGGGAGTCTGTATCAATTGAAGGCATATTCAGACCATCGAAGAACGAATCAATCAACAAAGGGGCTTGAGGAGATTCAGAGGTGTACAGCACAGAGTAAAATTGTTTGAATTGATCAGTCATCTCTTTATGTATAACTGTGGTAGCACCAGACAGGGTCTTTAATTGTGGGATGAAACATGAGGCCTCAGATTTACGGATCTGATGTGCAAGGAGTTTACTGGCCTTGTCGCCTTGCTCCTACACTCTGTATCAAGCTTGTAATTGTTCAGCTTGTCTGGTAGAGAGCTCTTCAAATTCAGATTGGAGTAGCTGGCATTCTGAAAGAGATTAGAGGAAGGATGTGTAGCATATTTCTCATCCAATGTAGCTATGGCTTCGCTCAGGTCTCGAAGCCGCTGAGAGCAAGCTTTGTTTTGTAGGCTGTATAAGAAATAATTTGGCCACGTAGGTATGCTTTGAGGGACTCCCATATGGAAGAGCAGGACATACCTGGGGACACGTTTATTGTATTGATTCTGTTTACGGTGGTTTATGGTTATTAAACTCGACCGTTGTAAATCAGTTTCCGCTCTCCTGCGCCTGACTTCTCTGCCGCCAGTAGCATCACATTACATTAGGTTGTAAATTAAATATTGTCTACTGGAGAAATTTGACGTTCCAGTATTCAGACAAAGCCTACAAACGTCAATAGACGTGAACTGTCAGTTCTACCATTAAACTGCGCTTTGGATCAGATCGCATAGAGCTAAATAGTTAAAATAATGGAGCTTATCTATTTACTCATGTGAATTGGGTCCAATTAAATGAGAGATGGGGCATATGTAGCCTAGCCTAACTTGTTGTAGGCTATAGGCTCGCTATTTCGCCAGTATAAATCCATCACAGTCAGAAAAGGTGAGGAATGTATTATGCAATGATCGTGGAAATGAAATAAAGAATAGGAAATAGATGCCTATTTCTAATTATTTTAGAATGCAAAGACAAAATAGATATTCTCACTAAAGGCAAATGATTGCATTGCTATTATTTTTAGCTGCCTGTTTTTTTTTGTTATGAATAAAGTGTCATCATATATCCCTTCACAAAGCTCCCACTCGGCAAAACTGGCTGAACGAACGTTGTTTCCCCATCATTTCAACAAACAAATCCAACGTGATGATGTTGAATCAACGTGGAAAACTGATTGGATTTTCAAAAAGTCATCAATGTAAGTTTCTAATTTCTTTCACCAAACTTTTAACCGAAATCCAATGGCATGGTATTCTTTATTATTTTTCAAGTTGAATTCCCATTAGTTGACATCTCAACCCAATCTAAATCAAAACTAGACGTTGAACTGACATTTGTCCCCAGTGAGCTACTACTGGGTAACTAGGCTAATTTTGCCTTAATTGCAATGCAATACTTTAACCACTAGAAACTGTCTAAAGTTTGCGTGAGGATAAGCACATTATCATGTCAAGTTACATTTTTATAAATGCCAACTTTTGAGTGCATGTTTTGGGCCATATTTTGAGGCCCCAGGATCTTATTTTTATCCATTTAAACTGGTTTTGGTCTGGTCATGGTCTTGATCCACTGGTCCTTGGTATAGGTCTGGATCTAAATGGTTCCGGTTTTGACTTCATCTCTGGTACTCAAACCAATTTTAAACTTTGGAATTCATGTAGGTAATGGTGCTCCACCAAATTGGAAGTCTTCCACCTAGCTTGGAAAGACAGTACTGTGCAAAATCGAAGTAAAAAGCTGCATTCCCCAAGTAAAGATGACCTTCACTTCAGCAGTGATGAATTCATGAACTTCTTCGATGAAAATATCATGATCATTAGAAAACACATTACGGACTGCACTATGAATATGCATATTTTTTCAAAACCCAGTTGTCCTGTGTCTGCACAGAACTGTCAGGACCTTAGATCAATAGAGACACTAAACATTTTTAATCCTGTAGCTCTTGACACAATCACTTAAATAGTCATTGCCTCTAAACCTTCCAGCTGTCTCCTGGACTCTATTCCAACTAAACTACTGAAAGAGCTGCTTCCTGTGCTTGGCCCTCCTATGTGGAACATAATAAATGACTCTCTATCCACCGGATGTGTACCAAACTCACTAAAAGTGGCAGTAATAAAGCCTCTCTTGAAAAAGCCAAACCGTGACCCAGAAAATATAAAAAACTATCGGCCTATATCAAATCTTCCATTCCTCTCAGAAATGTTAGTGAATGAAATGTAATGTCTTGTGAAGGTGGTAAATTACCTTTTAATGGTGTCAGACCGAGGCTCTGCATCTGTCCTCGTGCTCCTAGACCTTAGTGCTGCTTTTGATACCATCGATCACCACATTCTTTTGGAGAGATTAGAAACCTAAATTGGTTCTGGCCTGGTTTAGATCTTATCTGTCAGAAAGATATCAGTTTGTCTCTGTGAATGGTTTGTCCTCTGACAAATCAACTGGTTCCTTTTAGGACCACTATTGTTTTCACTATATATTTTACTTCTTGGGGATGTCATTAGAAAACGTAATGTTAACTTTCACTGCTATGTGGATGACACACAGCTGTACATTTCAATGAAACATGGTGAAGCCCCAAAATTGCCCTCGCTAGAAGCCTGTGTTTCAGACATAAGGAAGTGGATGGCTGCAAACGTTCTACTTTAAACTCGGACAAAACAGAGATGCTTGTTCTAGGTCCCAAGAAACAAAGAGATCTTCTGTTGAATCTGACAATTAATCTTGATGGTTGTACAGTTGTCTCAAATAAAACTGAAGGACCTCGGCGTTACTCTGGATCCTGATCTCTCTTTTGACGAACATACAGTGCCTTGCGAAAGTATTCGGCCCCCTTGAACTTTGCGACCTTTTGCCACATTTCAGGCTTCAAACATAAAGATATAAAACTGTATTGTTTTGTGAAGAATCAACAACAAGTGGGACACAATCATGAAGTGGAACGACATTTATTGGATATTTCAAACTTTTTTAACAAATCAAAAACTGAAAAATTGGGCGTGCAAAATTATTCAGCCCCTTTACTTTCAGTGCAGCAAACTCTCTCCAGAAGTTCAGTGAGGATCTCTGAATGATCCAATGTTGACCTAAATTACTAATGATGATAAATACAATCCACCTGTGTGTAATCAAGTCTCCGTATAAATGCACCTGCACTGTGATAGTCTCAGAGGTCCGTTAAAAGCGCAGAGAGCATCATGAAGAACAAGGAACACACCAGGCAGGTCCGAGATACTGTTGTGAAGAAGTTTAAAGCCGGATTTGGATACAAAAAGATTTCCCAAGCTTTAAACATCCCAAGGAGAACTGTGCAAGCGATAATATTGAAATGGAAGGAGTATCAGACCACTGCAAATCTACCAAGACCTGTCCGTCCCTCTAAACTTTCAGCTCATACAAGGAGAAGACTGATCAGAGATGCAGCCAAGAGGCCCATGATCACTCTGGATGAACTGCAGAGATCTACAGCTGAGGTGGGAGACTCTGTCCAAAGGACAACAATCAGTCGTATATTGCACAAATCTGGCCTTTGTGGAAGAGTGGCAAGAAGAAAGCCATTTCTTAAAGATATCCATAAAAAGTGTTGTTTAAAGTTTGCCACAAGCCACCTGGGAGACACACCAAACATGTGGAAGAAGGTGCTCTGGTCAGATGAAACCAAAATTGAACTTTTTGGCAACAATGCAAAACGTTATGTTTGGCGTAAAAGCAACACAGCTGAACACACCATCCCCACTGTCAAACATGGTGGTGGCAGCATCATGGTTTGGGCCTGCTTTTCTTCAGCAGGGACAGGGAAGACGGTTAAAATTGATGGGAAGATGGATGGAGCCAAATACAGGACCATTCTGGAAGAATCTGTGGAAAGAACTGAAAACCTGCTGTTCACAAATGCTCTCCATCCAACCTCACTGAGCTCGAGCTGTTTTGCAAGGAGGAATGGGAAAAAATGTCAGTCTCTCGATGTGCAAAACTGATAGAGACATACCCCAAGCGACTTACAGCTGTAATCGCAGCAAAAGGTGGCGCTACAAAGTATTAACTTAAGGGGGCTGAATAATTTTGCACGCCCAATTTTTCAGTTTTTGATTTGTTAAAAAAGTTTGAAATATCCAATAAATGTCGTTCCACTTCATGATTGTGTCCCACTTGTTGTTGATTCTTCACAAAAAAGTACAGTTTTATATCTTTATGTTTGAAGCCTGAAATGTGGCAAAAGGTCGCAAAGTTCAAGTGGGCCGAATACTTTCGCAAGGCACTGTATCAAGACTGTTTCAAGGACAGCTTTTTTCCATCTACGTAACATTGCAAAAATCAGAAACTTTCTGTCCAAAAATGATGCAGAAAAATTAATCCATACTTTTGTTACTTCTAGGTTAGACTACTGCAATACTCTACTTTTCGGCTACCCGGATAAAGCACTAAATAAACTTCAGTTAGTGCTAAATACGGCTGCTAGAATCCTGACTAGAACCAACATTTTTATCATATTACTCCAGTGCTAGCCTCCCTACACTGGCTCCCTGTTAAGGCAAGGGTTGATTTCAAGGTTTTACTGCTAACCAACAAAGCATTACATGGGCTTGCTCTTACCTATCTTTCCGATTTGGTCCTGCCGTACATACCTACACGTACGCTCCGGTCACAAGACGCAGGCCTCCTAATGTCCCTAGAATTTCTAAGCAAACAGCTGGAGGCAGGGCTTTCTCCTATAGAGCTCCATTTTTATGGAATGGTCTGCCTGCCCATCTGAGAGACGCAGACTCGGTCTCAACCTTTCAGGCTTAACTGAAGACTAATCTCTTCAGTAGGTCCTATGATTGAGTGTAGTCTGTCCCAGGAGTGTGATGGTGAACGGAAAGGCTCTGGAGCAACGAACCACGCTTGCTGTCTCTGCCTGGCCGGTTCCCCTCTCTCAACTGGGATTCTCTGCCTCTAACCCTATTACAGGGGCTGAGTCACTGGCTTACTGGTGCTCTTTCATGCCATCCCTCGGAGGGGTGAGTCACTTGAGTGGATTGAGTCACTGACGTGATCTTCCTTTCTGGGTTGGCGCCCCCCCTTGGGCTGTGCCGTGGTGGAGATCTTTGTGGGCTATACTCAGCCTTGTCTCAGGATGGTAAGTTGGTGGTTGAAGATATCCCTCTAGTGGTGAGGGGGCTGTGCCTTGGCAAAGTGGGTGGGGTTATATCCTGCCTGTTTGGCCCTGTCCGGGGGTATCATCGGATGGGGCCACAGTGTCTCCTGTCCCCTCCTGTCTCAGCCTCCAGTATTTATGCTGCAGTAGTTTATGTGCCAGGGGGCTAGGGTCAGTCTGTTATATCTGGAGTATTTCTCCTGTCTTATCTGGTGTCCTGTGTGAATTTAAGTATGCTATCTCTAATTCTCTCTTTCTTTCTTTCTCTCTCTCGGAGGACCTGAGCCCTAGGACCATGCCCCAGGACTACCCGGCATGATGACTACTTGTTTTCCTCAGTCCACCTGGCCGTGCTGCTGCTCCAGTTTCAACTGTTCTGCCTGCGGCTATGGACCCCTGACCTGTTCACCGGACGTGCTACTTATCCCAGAACTGCTGTTTTCAACTCTCTAGAGACAGCAGGAGCGGTAGAGATACTCTCAATGATCGGCTATGAAAAGCCGAAGGACATTTACTCCTGAGGTGCTGACTTGTTGCACCCTCAACAACCACTGTGATTATTATTATCTGACCATGCTGGTCATTTATGAACATTTGAACATCTTGGCCATGTTCTGTTATAATCTCCACCTGGCACAGCCAAAAGAGGACTAGCCACCCCTCATAGCCTGGTACCTCTCTAGGTTTCTTCCTAGGTTTTTCCTAGCCACCATGCTTCTACACCTGCATTGCTTGCTGTTTGGGGTTTTAGGCTGGGTTTCTGTACAGCACTTTGAGATATCAGCTGATGTAAGAAGGGCTATATAAATAAATTTGATTTGATAAATTATGACTTCAACTGCAAGAAGTACAGATTTGTCTACATGACTTGTGTTGCAGTGGCAACTAAGGTAAAAGTCACTGGGATTTGAATGTAGGTCTTTGTGAACATAACTGCATGTGTCGCTTATCTAATATTTTGTTAACCATACTTAACTTTTATAAATAGGTAATGAAGTTGGACACTGAGACAAAGGAGAGGACTGAATGGAGTGAGGAGAACTGCTGGCCATCAGAGTCTGTGTTCATTCCAAGACCCAATGGAGAAGGAGATGATGATGGTAAGATGGTCCTCAAGATGGTCCTCAAATCTTAAGTATATGAAGACTTATGTTTTGATTAGAATGGCCAGACATTCACACTGTATGCTGAATAAAGTTATAATTTCAATGAAAGTCTGTCCATCATATTACACCTACAATATTCTAACAAAATGTCTCTTATGTCCAGGTGTGGTCTTGACAACAGTCATCAACTCCAATCCAGGGGAATCTGGCTTCATTTTAGTGCTGGATGCAAAGTCTTTCAAGGAGGTAGCTCGAGCATATGTGAATTCAGAGCTTCACATGGACATGCATGGATACTTCATCCCAAAGAAAAATTAGTCTGACAAAGCAATTATTTACTCAGAGAGTAGTCTACTACCCTCTACAAAGAAATAGACACTATGGGAAACAATATGGATAGTATTAGAAACTCTAAATACCAAAGTGCCTTGTAAATATTGTCTAAACAATGTGCTAGTATTGCTACATTTTGCACAACACATGATGTGAGCAGTTATCTGTGGACTAATGCCAGTGTAGTCTGTAGTCTTATCTCAAGGGAAACCATAATGACTATCCTCAAAATCATCTACCTATCAATATACCATTAAATATTTTTATGAAAAATTGTTTTGCTACCTATTTAATTATGTGATTGGTGTGTTATATACTTATGTATTTTTTGTCCTGTATAGGATTGTCAAGGAAAACCATTATAATACAAATTATTGTACCATTTATTGTTTTAATTAGGCCAATAAACAATGTGTGAAAAGGGTGATGGTTGTCTCCAGTCCACGAGAGGGCGCCAGTTACAACAAAGTGTACGTTGCTGTTTGCGTGACACGACTGTATACCTACGTCATATTGTGGAGACGAAAACTGACATCGAGGGGCATGACTTTTTAAAAACCTGTGTTGATTACTGTTCATTATTGTTAGTTTTATCTTCAGTAAAGGACTTGGTCACGATGCTCTCTATTTCCAGATTTCTTCAAAAAAATCAAGTAAATCAATTTCATTCATTCTTATGCATAACTTTAGACTAGCCAACTTTGAAGGTTGAGTGCGATGTTCTGCTCACTCAAATCAGACAGCAAGTGACACTGGCCATTTAACGTTAGCTAGTTAAGTGAGCTATCTAACGTTACATCTTGTAACTCAATAGTTATTGTGAGTTAGCAAACGTTCGCTAACTGTCTTTGAAAACATTTGTTTTAGGCTGTTTTGGTTTCTAGACAGTTGCAGAGGACTCTGTCTTCTCAGACAGATGGAGAGACCCGAATTGCACAACTTCTCAAAGAGAAGTTTCCATCGGCCACGTCTCTAAAAGTTGTGGACATATCAGGTAAATAGACATGGAAACGTGGGTGTCAAAAGGGGTCCTGGTCTAGCCCAGCGAGCTAGATCATTATGCATAATCAAATGTGTGTTACTACGACGCTGAATTTGTTGGTGTCTTGCTGGTGTTCAGTGGACTCATTCTCGCGTGGTCATCCTTCCATATTAGGTCTCGTTTACGCGACTATTGGAATGAAATGGGAGAAGCCTGGGCTTCCTAGAATTGTGGATTATTGGCGGTTGGCATCCAATAATAATAGTGCATTGGAGTACCAGATGCACTCATAGGTTCAATAAAATTCTTATGGAAAAACAACCAAAAACACAGGCCAAACTGCATATACTATCATACCAAGCATTATCCCTAACCACAGGCCTGAGTGGGCATTACCTCCTCTTCCAACAACTTCTGTAGATCCTTTTCAGAAATATCTAGATTATCCAGAATGTTCAGCTGCTCTACACAACAATTCCAATTTTATCTGACCAGCTTTCTACTTGTGCAGCACAATTCACAACCATAGCGATGAAGGTCAGAAACTTGGATTTGTCCAAACACAGTTGCTTGGATCCATACATTTCACTGGGAACATTCACTATTTGTCCTTCTCCCTCTGAGCAGGCAATGGAGAGAGCCTTGAGATCCTACCTCCTGATTCACCCTTCTCAGTGCTTATGTAACACCCCCTCCCACCTGTATCTGTTTCACCTTTAGCAGGCACTCTGTAGCCCTGGCCTCACGACTACCTCCACAATTACTACACTTTCTGGGCTCATCCTCCAAATATTCCTCCACTAAGTGGAAACCTCCACACCTTGCACATCTAGGTTACCCCATCCTACACACGGATGCTACATGGCCACATTTCTGGCAGCGGAAACACTGCAGAACAGCTGGCACGAATGCTCTAACCGGATAGCTCAATATATCTCAACATTACCAGATCAAAAGTACCTCCAAATCAAAGCATAGCAAAACCGACAGGCTCCTCCTTACAGCTACGCCGCAAGGCCTCACACACACCAGAAACCTTCCTCTTAGCTGCTCAACTTCTACACTTAGAGGCACTGCTATCACACCCTTGAGTGGAGCTCTGCTCTGTAAACTAAAGCACATTATTTCTCGTTCTCCCAGTCAGACCATGCACACTGCTCAGTCCCTTTGGGAGGTGGATAGGAATCCTATCCTAGCGAATAAACTCATCTCTATCTTAGCATACTGCATACATACTTCCCTATCCTACTCTCCATCCACCTTGAGACCTCAAATGGGTATGCCAAAACCCTAGATTGACTTTTTCTAAGAACCAAACCCCAATCACCATAGAATCCTCATAGACAATCCTCTTATTTCCATTCCCCATATCTGCTTCCTTTCCATTCTTTAAAGGCACAGCAGTCGCCTCATATTTCTTCTGACTTCTCTCTTCCATTTTTACATATCTCATCTTAATTCTCTTCACTTCCCTCACTCCATCTCACTCCCTCCATGATCACTATTAACTGGAGGAAAAAAGGTTTTCAGCTTCATCTCTTAATTTATTTGCACAAGGGCTAGTTAAGTCTACGCTCGGCTAGTGCTCGGCCTAGGCGTCATGCACACATTATTTTAGAAGTGTTACGAAGTACGAGAGTATTGAGGGGGGATGATCCGGAGGGGGAAGTTGGATAAAAAAAATGTTTTCTTGCAATCTAGAGCCATAATCATTATGCCTAATTCTATGATTTTTCTGGATAGGTTATCTAAGCATACCTCTTTACCTGTTCAATTTTAATGAGGGTGTCATTCTGACTATTGTAAATCACACATATCAATATACTGCACTAATATGCCTAGGATATTACATACAAATTACAACACAGTACATGGGATCATAATACATATCAATACAGGCACATATCATGGCATCATTATTCATTCACAACTATCATATCATAAGGTGCCAGATTACATTTAAACCAAGTATTTTTCTGCATATCTAAGCATACCTCTTGAGCTGTCTGTATCATCATGCCTGGTGCTTATTTTTGTTACGCTTCTCTGCATCTCTGCTAAAATCTGGGTAAAAGATTGAAAGGAATGTGAGTTTTATTCAGTACGTTTAGTAATTACTTGCATTTCTAAAGTCTAGCAAAATTGCCAGCAGACATGCCAGCTAAGATAGTTGGACAAGCTATGCTTGTTATGAGGTTGGAAGATTGGGAACCTATCTAGCAGGCTAGCTAAAGCAAACTTCATAAAATGGCAAGGTATTTTAGAGAAAATGGCTAGGTACTTTTGAGAAAAGTATTACAGAGAAACAACAAAATATTTTTGTTTTATGTATTCATCAAGAAATAATCAATAGGCTACATAGCTTAATCAAATGAATGTATAATCTTACCTCCTGCGAGTTCTGCCCATCACCAGCAGCTAAAATCAAAAACCGGACAAATCTTAGGGGGCACGTGCCCTTGTTCCCCCTATTGGCATGACGCCTCTGATTCCTTTGGTGCACTCATAACAATTGTGTATCATTATGTTTTGTGTTCTCAGGTGGCTGTGGTGCCATGTATGAAGTCCATATAGAATCCAATGAATTTAAAGGGAAAAGAACTATTCAACAACACCAACTAGTCAACCAGGTAACCTATGGAGATACATTCTGGAGAGATCAATTAGTTTGCACCATTGTATGGAAGGGTATAGGCTATATAGTTGTCAAAATTGTATATTTGCTTTGGTTGATACTGTTTGTACCGATCGGATGTGGGGGGAGAGAAGGCAACAACAAGTAGTAAAGTATGTCAAGTCTTATATCAAACCTTTCAGGTGAAGTTATTATCCTGTATTGCATTTTATTCCATATGCAAAATTGTTGTAAAAACAGCACAGCTGAAAAGTGCTATGTTCTCATCCACAGGCTCTCAAGGAGGAGATCCAAGGAATGCATGGACTACGAATATTCACAGATGTTCCTCGAGAGTAGGACCAAGCCCTTTCACAAATTGTAGGTCTATGAACGTACACCCCTCCAACGGAATGTCATATGCTGATTACATTTTCATCTAAGGATAAATACCCCAAAATCTCAGATTAATTGCTGATGTGTCTGTGACAGTATCAAAGGAAATGGTTTGTCCTGTTACTTCCTGACAGTATTTTCAGAAATAATCTGAAGAATTTATGGTAGGGACATATTTTACAATGTCAATTGTGTAATACATGTAACACTAAAACATCATATATTTTTATTTATTTACCATAAACACAAATTATTGATGAGATTGATGATATTATTCGAATGATGCCTTTACAGAAGACATTGACCTAAAAAGCTATGATGCGCACAAAATAACGCTGTCAGGATTCATTAGTAAATTGCCAAGTCAATTAGGCCTCTATCCAATTGAGTTGGCCTATAGTGTTTTTAATCATTGTAAAGATAGGATGCAAATACATTGTAGTGAACAGACGGAAAACCTCATAAGACAACTAGTTATTCAACTATTCTTGTACATTTAATCTGTAATTGAAAATCCTTCCTATATTTGTGTTTTTGTTTAGTGTAGTAGTAGTTTGTCATGAGACAAGTTTTCATTCCGTTTCCAGTATTTATGTTCTGTATTCCTCCCTGTAACCATTAACGTAGAAATACAAGTTGCTGATGAAGTAGATGGCTTTAAATAAATAGTATGTGATTAAAAGGACAAAAATACAGGATCCTTATGTCTTTATTAAAGAGATACTTCAGGATTTTGCCTACACTACTGTAGAATTTATCATTCGCAGGTGTCTAACAACCTCGTTAGATTGTAATAATCACTGTGTTGACCTACTTCTACTGTGTGGCCCCAATGTGACCCATACTTGGTAAATGTACAGCAGTTTTTTCTACTGGGAAATTCACTATCAGGTGGGACCCACTAGCTATTTCCCTGGCCAATATTTTCTTTAAGTGAGAATACATTTTACTACATGGTAGTCTACTTGAGATGTAACTTTGTTGCTCACTTTGTTGGATTATAGACATGAAAACTATTGCCAGTAAATGGGCATTCATAATTTTGATATTTCCCAAATACTGATATAGAGTGAGTGTCATGTAGCCTATATGTTGTGATAGTCAATTAATGTTCGGTCTGTGTTTTGATACTCACAAATATTGGAATTTATGTGCCTGGAAGAAGAAATTTGCGAATAACCTTGTCTGATCACGTGCTCATTTGTAGCCACAATAATGGAATTTGCAAAAAAAAAAAAAAAGTGGAATTTGCAGTTTGTCTTCAAAATAAAAGTCCCCCGTTTGAAAGTGATGTTAAGGGATAAAAATAGTGGAATTGTGTCATATTTGGACAGAATAATCCTAAACAAAGTTGGATGTTGTTACATAATTTAAAATTAAATACAATAATTAATTCATTTGACAATAAACAGAAAAATCTGTTGAAATCCAACTGCATTGTGTTACTTCAGATAATGCTTAAATTCCGCCTGCACTGATCGGTTGAGAGATGTGCTTTGCATAGGAGTGATGCCATCTGACATAAGACAATGATCCCACTGTGGATGTATTAGACTGCATAATTGCATTGGGGGACATACAGTGCCTTGCGAAAGTATTCGGCCCCCTTGAACTTTGCGACCTTTTGCCACATTTCAGGCTTCAAACATAAAGATATAAAACTGTATTTTTTTGTGAAGAATCAACAACAAGTGGGACACAATCATGAAGTGGAACGACATTTATTGGATATTTCAAACTTAAAAAAAAAAAAAAAACTGAAAAATTGGGCGTGCAAAATTATTCAGCCCCTTTACTTTCAGTGCAGCAAACTCTCTCCAGAAGTTCAGTGAGGATCTCTGAATGATCCAATGTTGACCTAAATGACTAATGATGATAAATACAATCCACCTGTGTGTAATCAAGTCTCCGTATAAATGCACCTGCACTGTGATAGTCTCAGAGGTCCGTTAAAAGCGCAGAGAGCATCATGAAGAACAAGGAACGCACCAGGCAGGTCCGAGATACTGTTGTGAAGAAGTTTAAAGCCGGATTTGGATACAAAAAGATTTCCCAAGCTTTAAACATCCCAAGGAGCACTGTGCAGGCGATAATATTGAAATGGAAGGAGTATCAGACCACTGCAAATCTACCAAGACCTGGCCGTCCCTCTAAACTTTCAGCTCATACAAGGAGAAGACTGATCAGAGATGCAGCCAAGAGGCCCATGATCACTCTGGATGAACTGCAGAGATCTACAGCTGAGGTGGGAGACTCTGTCCATAGGACAACAATCAGTCGTATATTGCACAAATCTGGCCTTTATGGAAGAGTGGCAAGAAGAAAGCCATTTCTTAAAGATATCCATAAAAAGTGTTGTTTAAAGTTTGCCACAAGCCACCTGGGAGACACACCAAACATGTGGAAGAAGGTGCTCTGGTCAGATGAAACCAAAATTGAACTTTTTGGCAACAATGCAAAACGTTATGTTTGGCGTAAAAGCAACACAGCTGAACACACCATCCCCACTGTCAAACATGGTGGTGGCAGCATCATGGTTTGGGCCTGCTTTTCTTCAGCAGGGACAGGGAAGATGGTTAAAATTGATGGGAAGATGGATGGAGCCAAATACAGGACCATTCTGGAAGAAAACCTGATGGAGTCTGCAAAAGACCTGAGACTGGGACGGAGATTTGTCTTCCAACAAGACAATGATCCAAAACATAAAGCAAAATCTACAATGGAATGGTTCAAAAATAAACATATCCAGGTGTTAGAATGGCCAAGTCAAAGTCCAGACCTGAATCCAATCGAGAATCTGTGGAAAGAACTGAAAACTGCTGTTCACAAATGCTCTCCATCCAACCTCACTGAGCTCGAGCTGTTTTGCAAGGAGGAATGGGAAAAAAATGTCAGTCTCTCGATGTGCAAAACTGATAGAGACATACCCCAAGCGACTTACAGCTGTAATCGCAGCAAAAGGTGGCGCTACAAAGTATTAACTTAAGGGGGCTGAATAATTTTGCATGCCCAATTTTTCAGTTTTTGATTTGTTAAAAAAGTTTGAAATATCCAATAAATGTCGTTCCACTTCATGATTGTGTCCCACTTGTTGTTGATTCTTCACAAAAAAATACAGTTTTATATCTTTATATTTGAAGCCAGAAATGTGGCAAAAGGTCGCAAAGTTCAAGGGGGCCGAATACTTTCGCAAGGCACTGTACATACAGTACAAGTCAAAAGTTTGGACACACCTCATTCAAGGATTTTTCTTTATTTTTACTATTTTCGACATTGTTGTAGCAACCAAAAAAGTGTTAAACAAATGAAAATATATTTTATATATGAGATTCTTCAAAGTAGCCACGCTTTGCCTTGATGACAGCGTTGCAAACTCTTGCCGTTCTCTCAACCAGCTTCATGAGGTAGTCACCTGGAATGCATTTCAATTAACAGGTGCGCATTGTTGAAAGTTCATTTGTGGGATTTCTTTCCTTCTTAATGTTTTTGAGACAATCAGTTGTGTTGTGACAAGGTATGGGTGGAATACATAAAATAGCCCTATTTGGTAAAAGACCAAGTCCATATTATGGCAAGAACAGTTCAAATAAGCAATGAGAAGCGACAGTCCATTACTTTAAGACATGAAGGGTAGTCAATCCGGGAAAATGTCAAGAACTTTTAACGTTTTTTCAAGTGCATTTACAAAAGCCATTAAGCGCTATGATGAAACTGGCTCTTGAGGACCACCACAGGAAAGGAAAACCCAGAGTTACCTCTGCTGCTGAGGTTAAGTTCAGTAGAGTTAGCTGCACCTCAGATTGCAACCCATATAAATGCTTCACAGAGTTCCAGTAACAGACATCATCTGTTCCGAGGAGACTGCGTGAATCAGGCCTTCATGGTTGAATTGCTGCAAAGAAACCACTACTAAAGGACACCAATAATAAGAAGAGACTTGATTGGGCCAAGAAACACAAGTAATGAACATTAGACCGGTGAAATCTGTTTGGTCTGATGAGTCCAAATTTGAGATTTTTGGTTCCAACCACCGTGTCTTTGTGAGACGCAGAGTAGGTGAACGGATGATCTCCGCATGTGTGGTTCCTGCCGTGAAGCATGGAGGACGAAGTGTGATGGTGTGGCGGTGCTTTGCTGGTGACACAGTCAGTGATTTATTTAGAATTCAAGGCACACTTAACCAGCATGGCTCCCACAGCATTCCACAGTGATACGCCATCCCATCTGGTTTGCGCTTAGTGGGACTATCATTTGTTTTTCAACAGGACAATGACCCAAAACACAGCTCCAGGCTGTGTAAGGGCTAATTGACCAAGAAGGAGAGTGATGGTGCTGCATCAGATGACCTGGCCTCCACAATCACCGACCTCAACCCAATTGAGATGGTTTGGGATGAGTTGGACTGTAGAGTGAAGGAAAAGCAGCCAACAAGTGCTCAGCATATGTGGGAACTCCTTCAAGCCTGTTGGAAAAGCATTCCTTATTAAGCTGGTTGAGAGAATGCCAAGAGTGTGCAAATGTATTTTGATTTGTTTAACACTTTTTTGGTTACTACATGATTCATATGTGTTATTTCATAGTTTTGATGTCTTCACGATTATTCTACAATGTAGAAAATAGTACAAATAAAGAAAACCCTTGAATGAGTAGGTGTGTCCAAACTTTTGACTGGTACTGTATATTCACTGTACAGCCTTATCCCGTTTCATTGGTGCACAATCCATAGGTGCACAATCCATATTTCATTGGTGCACAATACATATCGTTATCAGAATCATATGTGATTTATAAACATTTATAAATGTTTACAAAAATGTTGACCTTATGCCGTAGTTGTAGGCCACATGTTTGATGAAAATCACTACAATAAATGCACTTTAGTTGTCAGCCTGGCCTGATATTGTGACACTATCTAGATACCTACTTCTCTCCTAACTGCAGGACGTGTTGTTGTGTTGCCTGCTTTGCAGAACAAACTATCCCCATTGGGCAGTAGACTGTATCACAGTGATATCTAAATGGTTACTACCAATATTTGAAGTTATTTATCGTGTAGGCTGCTGTCCTACTCTACATATAATCAAGTGGCATGAAACAAATTCGCCACGTTACTGTCCCGTGAAGCAACTGCTGCAGCAGTGCTCCACCTCGATATCATACCGTTGTACTGGCCATTCACACGGGCTTGTTGTACGTTAGCTGACATCCAGATGGTGACCAATACTACAAGTTATTTCTCCATCGTCCATTGAAATAAAGATAACTTTATTTTACAAGTTTGAATTAGTGCCAATGCCATGCTTCTGTTTTTGCCATCAAGTCAACATTAACTAGGCTCATCAGCACGACTGACTGAACCGAAGCCTTTCGTCTCCACTCGACTCTCAACTGCAAGACATACGTGATCAATTTGGGCACCAGGCGTGTCCCTGCTAATGATTTATATATACACTAGATGACTGTAAGGGGGCGCCGAGTTGTAGTTTCTGTACCTCCATCTTGGCACTTCCCCACCAGTGTAAAACAAATATTTTGGAAGCTACATAAATACATGTATGAATGTCTACATTCGTTTTTGCCACGTGTTACAGACAATGTAATGCATACTTTTAAATCATATTATGCGAGCTAAACGTAAAAAAACTAATTAAATCCTTAAAGTATATATTTTTTAGATAAATAATGTTACTGTCCCCACTACAACAAACAATACTTAAATAGATGCAATTTTGTCCTTGAAACGTTTAATTAAGGAGTGCCAATATGGCGAGTGGTGGCTTCAAATCCTCTCATTGGCCAATCACAACACCAGCAATCCAAGGTTTATAAACATCTTTGGTGCGAATAGCCTCTCCCTCTTCCAAAAGAGAACCGATTCGGCTCATACTGCGCATTCTGAACTTGGAAGGAGGGAAGGACCAGTTACAAGCTCGAGCATCCCCTTCCAGCCCCATGAAGCCCACCGACATGGCTAAAGAAGGAACGGAGATGACAGAGGAAACTGAGCACATGATAGAGAAGAATGGAGCAAAAGAAACAGAAAATGTAGTATCTGCAGGAGATACCAAAGAAATGCGAGCCGTAATACTTTCCGGTTTCGGGGGTCTCAACAAACTCCGGGTAACCAAGAAGGCGATGCCTGAGCCACAGGAGGGAGAAGTGAAAATTCGCGTCAAAGCATGGTAAACGTTGCATATTAAACTGTTGATTAATTGTTACATTGATGCCTGCCTAAATGATCTTAAAATATCAGTGATGCGAAGTTACCACATTCACACGTGTATTGCAACATGTTGCAGATTCCGATTCAGTATGGGCGAGCCATGAATAAATCTTGAATTAAAGTAGGTTCAACTCGACCTGTATAGTTTGTAAAAGTGACACGAGAAAAGGACTCATTGCATTCATGAAGCCACATGCCCTCTGATGTTTCACTGTTTGTGTAGATTATTAATAAGGACTGTCTGTGGACCAATCATGCAAATGAAAAGCAAAAACACCTGAAATGTTGGAATGAATTACAATTTGGCGAGATAATTTTTTAGCTTGGCTTGTTCTTGACTGATAATCTTAATCAGCTTTTATTGGCTATGGCAGAAGGAGGAATAGTTACTGTAAATACCTCAAGCCAGTTGAAATGGATTTTCTCTTTACAACTGGCTCATACAAAGTCCTACAGTTGTGGTATTTGTGCTCTATTCTCTTATGATAGGCTACTTGGCATTTAGTAAGGATATTCTGTTGAGGGATTGAATAATTGTCTTTAGTCCAACCATATTGTTTTATTGATAATATTGAAATCCATAATAAATACACGTAAACTATACTTTCAACAAGTGGCATGCAATTTTTTTGTAAGAGGGAGAGCCTGTTACAGATATGCTCTATCACAGATTGGCTATTCATTGTTCAGTGCATGTGAATCACCATGGCCTTGGAACTGTAGCCAGTTTTAATAGTCTGGAATTCAAGCATGGGTTTGTAGATGTCAAACAGTTTGTGTTGTGAATTTATGACTGCTAAGGCTTTTATTTAGTAACATATTTTAAGTCTAAGTAACATTTATCGAATAGTGAAAATGTCCATCATGCATTATTGTGTCTTCTCCAATCACCTAAGTTAAAAATAAATAACTTTGCTTGATTGTGAGGTTTATATCAATGAGACGTTTACTGTTTTAGTGGCTTGAACTTCCTGGATCTTATGGTGCGTCAAGGTAATATTGACAATCCTCCGAAAACTCCACTTGTCCCTGGATTTGAATGTTCTGGAATAGTTGAGGCGATGGGAGGAAACACCAAGGGATTCGAGGTCAGTGAATCCAGATCACAGTATGTCACAGATATTATGTCATGGATTAGTAGCACAACTATATTGATCTCACTTTGCATTTTTACCTCCCAAATGATTGATTTGTGTTCCAGTTTGAAATGGTTAATGTTGATATTTTGAAATGCATTGGTCAGAGTAGCATGTGAGGTTTGTTGCATTTCTAAAACAAACCTGTAACCATGTCACTTCTCAAATCTGCATTTATCATATTTTATAGCTTACCCTTTCCTCTCTCCAGATAGGAGACCGGGTTATGGCTTTTGTAAATTACAACGCCTGGGCAGAGGTGGTTTGCACACCGCTGGATTACGTCTATAACATGCCTGATGATATGACATTTCCTGAGGCAGCGGCCTTCTCCATGAACTTCGTGGCTGCCTACATGATGCTGTTTGAGGTTGCCAATCTCCGAGAGGGGATGTCAGTATTGGTCCACTCAGCAGGAGGGGGTGTGGTAAGTCAACTCCCGTAGGGGGGTGGAAAGAAAAACACAGCATCTCCTGAAAATGATATCAGTGATGTTACTATAGATACTGCCAAGGTGTGTATCTCTGGTGGCTCTTGAGGGTAACAGCCTGTGGCTATTATCAGACAGCTCAGATGCTGTTTTGCATAATGCTCTATTCATGATTGAAGATGATGGTGAGATGTGGCTGAGAAAACGACATCTAGGAAAGATGTGACTGTGGTTGAAGATAGAGTGTCTGGGCTGTGCTGGTTACAGTATATATGCACACAGACTCTTCAAATTTAAATATTTTTTTACAAGACATTGAATTATCAGGCTCATGTAGCAAATTTCCCTTTAGCAAAAGCACTGTTAGTGATTCCCAGCTTTAATAATTAAACATAACTAGAGATGTAACTCTACTCTAGAGATGCTCCTACAGACTGTAATTCATTTATTTTTATATATTTTTTATTTCACCTTTATTTAACCAGGTAGGCTAGTTGAGAACAAGTTCTCATTTGCAACTGCGACCTGGCCAAGATAAAGCATAGCAGTGTGAACAGACAACACAGAGTTACACATGGAGTAAACAATTAACAAGTCAATAACACAGTAGAAAAAAAGGAGAGTCTATATACATTGTGTGCAAAAGGCATGAGGAGGTAGGCGAATAATTACAATTTTGCAGATTAACACTGGAGTGATAAATGATCAGATGGTCATGTACAGGTAGAGATATTAGTGTGCAAAAGAGCAGAAAGTAAATAAATAAAAACAGTATGGGGATGAGGTAGGTAAAAATGGGTGGGCTATTTACCGATAGACTATGTACAGCTGCAGCGATCGGTTAGCTGCTCAATTTATCAAATCAAATCAAATCAAATTTTATTTGTCACATACACATGGTTAGCAGATGTTAATGCGAGTGTAGCGAAATGCTTGTGCTTCTAGTTCCGACAATGCAGTAATAACCAACAAGTAATCTAACTAACAATTCCAAAACTACTGTCTTGTACACAGTGTGAGGGGATAAAGAATATGTACATAAGGATATATGAATGAGTGATGGTACAGAGCAGCATAGGCAGATACAGTAGATTGTATCGAGTACAGTATATACATATGAGATGAGTATGTAAACAAAGTGGCATAGTTAAAGTGGCTAGTGATACATGTATTACATAAGGATACAGTCGATGATATAGAGTACAGTATATACGTATGCCTATGAGATGAATAATGTAGGGTAAGTAACATTATATAAGGTAGCATTGTTTAAAGTGGCTAGTGATATATTTACATCATTTCCCATCAATTCCCATTATTAAAGTGGCTGGAGTTGAGTCAGTGTCAGTGTGTTGGCAGCAGCCACTCAATGTTAGTGGTGGCTGTTTAACAGTCTGATAGCCTTGAGATAGAAGCTGTTTTTCAGTCTCTCGGTCCCAGCTTTGATGCACCTGTACTGACCTCGCCTTCTGGATGATAGCGGGGTGAACAGGCAGTGGCTCGGGTGGTTGATGTCCTTGATGATCTTTATGGCCTTCCTGTGACATCGGGTGGTGTAGGTGTCCTGGAGGGCAGGTAGTTTGCCCCCGGTGATGCGTTGTGCAGACCTCACTACCCTCTGGAGAGCCTTACGGTTGAGGGCGGAGCAGTTGCCGTACCAGGCGGTGATACAGCCCGCCAGGATGCTCTCGATTGTGCATCTGTAGAAGTTTGTGAGTGCTTTTGGTGACAAGCCGAATTTCTTCAGCCTCCT
Source organism: Oncorhynchus clarkii lewisi (assembly GCF_045791955.1). Lineage (NCBI taxonomy): Eukaryota > Metazoa > Chordata > Actinopteri > Salmoniformes > Salmonidae > Oncorhynchus > Oncorhynchus clarkii. Next base: position 16,537,766 of record NC_092172.1, on the reverse strand, counting down.
GAGGTTGAAGAGGCGCTGCTGCGCCTTCTTCACAATGCTGTCTGTGTGAGTGGACCAATTCAGTTTGTCTGTGATGTGTATGCCGAGGAACTTAAAACTTGCTACCCTCTCCACTACTGTTCCATCGATGTGGATAGGGGGGTGTTCCCTCTTTATGAACAACCTCTTACAGTGTGTCAACATACAGTAGAGCGACTGCTCAGATTTCAGACTGATGCACACAATAGGGTATAACTCTGTTGTTTAATTCACACATGTAGTACCATACTGTAGTAGAGATGGACAATAAAACATTTACTGTCTTTACCTAGTGTGTTGAATGATTAGAACAGGATGAGAATAATTATTATAATTATTTTTCATATCAAATATGGATTATGGTTGGTAAAGCTGTGATGCATAACCTGTGGAAATGTCATTGTCTGGATTGGCCTTGTGTAATTGTGTCTGTGTCTTGGAGAGTCTGACTGGGATTGTGTGGTGTTTTTCAGGGTCAAGCTGTGGCTCAGCTGTGCTCCACTATACCCAGCGTGACCGTGTTTGGAACGGCCTCATCTTTCAAACATGAATCCATCAAAGACTCTGTGACCCACCTCTTCGACAGAAATGCTGATTATGTACAAGAAGTTAAAAAGTAAGGTTTGTTTTTTGTTCTACAATAGCAATTATTGGGATAAAACCTTCTTCTAAACATAGAGCTGCAGAGGTAATTGTTCTACTCAATTTTTATGAATAAGACTAATTTGTTAGCAAATGTGTAATTTCGTTGGATCTTACAGGTTTATTAAAATATGTTTAGATATAATTTCACATAATTACTAATAATCTCTTTTGGTTATAATGTGCAATTTGATATGTACATATGAAATGATAATGTGATAACGTAGAACACAGAGCATGTAGAGCTCAGGGAGGATGCAGATGTTAGTCGATGCCATATTTGGACGTGTGTGGCTGCGGTCCCTATGGCAACACGCAGTTCGTCTCCGAGAGCAACGGCAGTGTGTGGGGCAGAGTGCTCAGAGGCTCTCTGAAGGCAACCTGCAACAGGCTGTCTGCTGGGGATGTGGAACAGCTGGGCCAATCAGGAAAGCGCCCTGATGCCTCATAAATACTATGCCCATTCAGATCACTCTGTATGTCGTTGTCTTGTCTGTTCCAAACATATTACTCACCATATGTCTGCTGCAGAGGGACAAGTGAGAGCCATGAGAAAATTAGTTTTGATCAGTCATGGAAATAAAATTGCTGAAAACAAATTGGCTCCCTATTTAAAAAGAAGATGGAGAGCAAGCTTTGGAGGAAAAATACTGGAGTTTTAGTGTAGGTACAGACAACTAGCGCAAAAATAATATTGCGATATTGTCATAACGATACGATATATCGTTCAAAAATAATATCCCGATATGTAACTGTATGGATTTGGTCTCCCGTCGCTAATTATCTTGTTTGATTGACAACCACTGCAATCCATAGGGATGCTGCCACCTCAATAGGAGACAATCAGAAAATAACCCTCTATGCCAAGGCTAACTTCATGTCTACTGTCTAATAGGAATAGTGTTTTGGAGGTGAGTCATGCAGTCAGGAGGCTTAAAGCATGTCCATCCGATAATCACATTCTGAATTTATTCTGAAGTGCTTTATAAATGCATACATTCAACCAAGCTTTCCTCTTGAGTTCCTTTCTTAAGGAGCCTAATCCCTGGTTCCCCCTCAGTACTTATTGACAGAGGCAGAATACTGTCTGCCTGCATATCACAATGGTAGTAAATACAGCCATATCAGAGGGAGAGGCAGATTAATAAGCCTTTCATCTCCGTGGCCCCACATTCCTCTCAGGATCAAGAGAAAAGCTAAATTAAATAGGTCTTAAGTCGCTCCTTTTCTAATATGCAAGGCCATGAGCATCATAAGACCCCCGAGCAGTTTAGCCAAGCAGGCGGTCAGACCACCAGGCAGAAAGGAAGGCTATAGGACCCCTTGATCAGAACATGCCTCTCATTCTTTCTTTCACATTGGTGCTCTTAAGTGAGTCATGCCACGAAAAATCGCACTGATGGTTAGCCTGTCCAATGCTTTTAATACTGTATCACTTGAAATCAAGAGTGGAATCTGATGGAACAAAGGGCTGATCAAATTGTCAATAAAGTGGATTGTTTAGTATTTGCTAAAAATATATAAGTGTAACTATTGAAATCTGAACTAAACATTGAATGACTAATAGATTGATAGGTGTCTGATGAAGCCTGTAGTTGAGGCTGTCTGTAAATGAGGAACGTGTTGATTCTCGTTAATTGAATTTCCTGTATTTGGTAGGATCTCTCCAGAGGGAGTGGACATCGTCCTGGACTGTCTGTCTGGGGAGAACACTGGTAAAGGCCTCGGTCTGCTGAGACCTCTGGGAACCTACATCCTCTACGGTTGGTGTCCTATCAGGATGCTACTCATAAATTTGCTACATTGTGCCACCAGTATCGCACATAAGACTCTTGAGATATGATGTGGTGTTAGCCTGTGAATGATGAAGTATCTTGAGTGACATTTTTAATTTAGAAGATTTCAAACTTACTGACAGGTATTGTAAATAGGTTAGGCACCATTGTACTTGTGCTATACTGTACATATACACTGCCTTCAATAAGTATTCACACCCCTTGACTTATTCCCTATCTGTTGTTTTACAGCCTGAATTCAAAATGGATTAAATAAATTAAAAAATCTCACTCATCTTCACACAATACCCCGCAATGACAAAGTGAAAACATGTTTTTAGAAATGTTAGCAAATTTATTCAAAATTAAATACAGAAAAATCTCATTTACTTAAGTATTCACACTCCTGAGTCAATACAGCGGCAGATAGCCTAGTGGTTATAGCGTTGGGCCAGTAACCGAAAGGTTGCTAGATCGAATCCCCGAGCTGACAAGGTAAAAATCTGTCGGTCTGCCTTGCAACTGTCATTGTTATTAAGAATTTGTTCTAGTTGCCTAGTTGCCTAGTTAAATTAAAAAAAGGTAAAACATTTGGCAGCAATTACAAGTCTTTCTGCAAACCTGGATTGTACAATATTTGCCCATTTATTCTTTAAAAAAATTAGTTGTTGATCATTACAAGACTTAGACATAGATTTTCAAGCAGATTTAAGTCAAAACGGTAACTTTCCACTCAGAAACATACACTGTTTTCTTGGTAAGCAACTTCAGTGTAGATTTGGCCTTGTGTTTTATATTGTTGTCCTGCTGCAAGGTGAATTAATCTCCCAGTGTCTGGTGGAACAAGGTTTTACTGTAGGATTACTGTAGGATTTGCCTGTGCTCCATTCTCTCTATGTATTCTGTATTCTGAAAAACTCCCCAGTCCTTAATGATTACCATAACTTGATGCAGCCACCACTATGCTTGAAAATATGGAGAGTAGTACTCGGTAATGTGTTGTATTAGATTTGCCCCAAACATAATACTTTGTATTCAGGACAAAAAGTTTTTTGCATTATTACTTTAGTGTCTTGTTGCAAACTGGATGCATATTTTTAAATAGTTCTGTTCAAGATTCCTTAGTATTGTAGAGTAACTACAATGTTGTTGATCAATCCTCAGTTTTTTCCTATCACAGCCATTAAACTCTGTAACTGTTTTAAAGTCACTATTGGCATGGTGAAATCCCTGAGCGGTTTCCTTCCTCTCCGGCAACTGAGTTAGAAAGGACACCTGTATCTTTGTAGTGACTGGGTGTATTGATACACCATCCAAAGTGTGATTAATAACTTCACCATGCTCAAAGGGATATTCAATGTCTGCTTTTTATTACATTTTTTACCCATCTACAAATAGGTGCCCTTCTTTGCAAGGCATTGGAAACCTCCCTGGTCTTTGTAATTGAATCTGTATTTCAAATGCACTGCTCGACTGAGGGACCTTACATATAATTGTATGTGTGGGTTACAGAGATGAGGTAGTAATTCAAAATTCATGTTAAAAACTATTAATGCACCCAGAGTCCATGCAACTACTTACACTACTTGACTAAAAGTATGTGGACACCTGCTAGTCAGACATCTCATTCCAAAATCATGGGCATTAATATGGAGTTGATCCCCCCTTTGCTGCTATAACAGCCTCCACTCTTCTGGGAAGGCTTTCCACTAGATGCTGGAACATTGCTGTGGGGACTTGCTTCCGTTCAGCCAAAAGAGCATTAGTGAGGTCGGGCACGGATGTTGGGCAATTAGGCCTGGCTCGCAGTCTGTATGGACTTCGCTTTGTGCACAGGGGCATTGTCATGCAGAAATAGGAAAGGTCCTTCCCCAAACTGTTGCCACAAAGTTGGAAGCATAGAATCATCTAGAATGTATGCTGTAGCATTAAGATTTCCCTTAACTGTATCTAAGGAGCCTAGCCTGGACCATGAAAAATAGCCCCAGACCATTATTCCTCATCCACCAAACTTTACAGTTGGGACTATGCATTCGAGCAGGTAGCATTCTCCTGGCATCCGCCAAACTCAGATTTGTCCGTCGGAAGGCAAGATGGTAAAGTGCGTTTCATCACTCCAGAGAATGCATTTCCACTGCTCCTGAGTCCAATGGCGGTGAGCTTTACACCACTCCAGCCAACGCTTGACATTGCGCATGGTGATCTTAGGCTTGTGTACGGCTGCTAGTCCATGGAAACCCATTTCATGAAGCTCCCGACGAACAGTTCTTGTGCCGACGTTGCTACCAGAGGCATTTTGGAACTCGGTAGTGGGTATTGCAACCGAGGACAGACGATTTTTACGCGCTACGCACTTCAGCAGTCAGTGGCCCTGTTCTGTGAGCTTGTGTGGCCTACCACTTCGCTGCTGAGCCGTTCCTCCTCCTAGACGTTTCCACTTCACAATAACAGCACTTACAGTTGACCGGGGCAGCTCTAGCAGGGCAGAAATGTGTTGTTTGTCTATGGAGATTGCATGGCGGTGTGCTCGATTTTATACACCTGTGTGGCTGAAATAACTGAATCCACTAATTTGAAGGGGTGTCCATATACTTTTGTATATATAGTGTGTGTGACTTGTTAAGCACATTTTTACTCCTGAACTTGTTTAGGCTTGCCATAACAAAGGGGTTGAATACTTGTTGACTCAAGACATTTCAGCTTTTCATAAAACAAAAATACAAAAATGGCTTTGACGTTATTGGGTACGAAAAATCGCAATTTAATCTATTTTAAATTCAGGCTTAAACACAACAAAATGTGGAAAAAGTCAACAGGTGTGAATACTTTCTGAAGGCACTGTTTCCTATGACATAGCTTAGACCACAAATATTTTTTTACGTTTTTTGTAAGATATAGGCTCAAGCTCTTTCACCTTGTCTAAGGACACTTAGAATACAGATGGTCCTATTATTTATAGGTAATATCCCTCCATCTACTCAATAGTCAATCTGGACAGTATGACAGTCGTGGAGTTGTAACACTAGTGCGGCATGAATCAATTAATGGTATGACGGTGAACAGAGTTTATTTACTGTGCCAGATCTAAAGGAGGCAACCACTCCTCCCCCACAATAACCCCTCTTCACCTCACGGCTCTTTACGGTTCACCCATCACTTCAGCCCAACAGTTAACATCGCCACCCTGTCTCTCTCTATAAGCTTGTGCCTTTGTTTTTGTGTTTTCAGGCTCATCAAACATGGTGACCGGGGAAACAAAGAGTTTCTTCAGCCTTGCAAAATCTGTGAGTCAGAAATGCTGAGTCTCTCACTGAGTTTACTGAATGGAACAGTCTGTTTTAATATTTATCGGGGATTCATTACTTACAATGAAACACAAATTCATTATTGGGGTAAGTGATGTGTGTGTCTCTGGTTTGACTCCCCAGTGGTGGCAGGTTGAGAAGGTGAACCCTATTAAACTCTACGAGGAGAACAAGGTCATTGCTGGATTCTCGCTGCTCAACCTCCTGTTCAAGCAGGGCAGGTGTGGGCAGGTGAAAACGGTGGTGGAGAAACTGTTCTCCCTCTACAACCAGAAGAAGATCAAACCTGTGGTTGACTCCCTTTGGGCACTGGAGGAGGTAAGTGGACAGCTGGTGGACAGGGACATTTCCCTGAACACATCTGGCATGATGTCTTTGACTGGCAGGTCTACTATACAGCCAATCTGGGAATCATCCACACGGTCACTAAGGAAACACAGATGGGTAGTAGGAAAGTTTTAGAGAAGGTGGTATGGAAACATCTTGGATGGACTGTCATCTGTTGTTTGTCACTGTTCCGCTGTTAGTGGACATTGGTTCGGCCCGCAGATGGCAGGTGGGCCGTTGAGACCGGTTGCTTGTTTTGATGGCTGCAGTTATGTGACGTTCACATTCACGCCCACATGAATTCCATACATCAATCTCTCCATCTCTGCCAGTGCATCTCTCTGGGTGTCTGTTTTCCTCTTTCTGTTTCTACACCGTCACCAACTCTGTGTGTAAAGAAACACAAATGTGACATTTGGGTGTTTCACACATTCTGCTATTTCTGTGGACTTGATAGTGGAGCTGCTAGTGGTTAGCAGGCAGCTCAGCACAGAGGGTCATAGATTCATTTATTGAGACAACACTCCTGCTGCTATGAGGTTATTTATTATTATTCACAAGATCCCCTGCTGATAGAACTGCTGATAGAACAGTGAAAGGCTTTTCCTCTCCATTCATATTACTGGTGTTTACACTCAGTTATATTTCTTTATACACATATATATACAGATATTGACCAAAATCTGTTTCAAGTGAAAAAATGTATAGACAAATTAATGTATAGACAAATTATTTCTGTTCTTCCTATCGAATGTCTGAAACACTACTGTACATTTCATTTATCCATTCCAGGAAATGTGAATAGTTTCTCTGGTAAGGCTGACATGTTGTTATTTGAGTAGAAACAGTCAAGGAGATACAGTGTGTCATGTAATTTAACTGAATTACATTGTGTTGGTCAGGTGGCCAGTTCAAGTCACAGAGCTGACCTCTCTGATTCAGAGGGGTTGGGTTAAAAGCGGAAGTAAAGTTTTGGTTGTGTGCACTAGACCAGTGGTTCCCAAACTTTTTATAGTCCTATACCCCTTCAAACATTCAACCTCCAGCTGTGTACGCCCTCTAGCACCAGGGTCAGCGCACTCTCAAATGTTGTTTTTTGTCTTCATTGTAAGCCTGCCACACACACACTATACGATACATTTATTAAACATAAGAATGAGTGTGAGTTTTTTGTCACAACCCGGCTCGTGGGAAGTGACAAAGAGCTCTTATAGGACCAGGGCACAAATAATAATAATCAATAATTTTGCTCTTTATCTCACCATCTTATATATAAAACCTTATTTGTTCATTGAAAATTGTGAATAACTGACCACAGGTTAATGAGAATGGTGTGCTTGAAAGGATGCACATAACTCTGCAATGTTGGGTTGTATTGTATTGGAGAGAGTCTGTCTTAAATCATTTTCTACACACAGTCTGTGCCTTTATTTAGTTTTCATGCCAGGGAGGGCTGAGAATCCACTCTCACATAGGTACGTCGTTGCAAAGGGTATCAGTGTCTTAACAGCGCGATTTGTCAAGGTTAGGATACTCTGAGCGTAGCCCAATCCAGAAATCTGGCAGTGACTTCTGACTAAATTCAATTTTCACAGTTTTCGATGAGTCTCTCTTGTTCAGATATCAGGACTGGAGGCAGGGCATGAAAGGGACAACGAATCCAGTTGTTTGTGTCATCCGTTTTGGGAATATACCTGCATAATTGTGCACCCAACTCCAGTGCTTCCATATATCACATTTGACATTGTCCGTAAGCTTGAGTTAATTTGCACACAAAAAATCATACAATGATGGAAAGACCTGTGTGTTGTCCTTGTTAATGCAGACAGAGAACTTCTTAATCATAGCCTCAATTTTATCCCGCCCATTGAATGTAGTTGCGGAGAATCCCTATAATCTTAGATTCAGATCATTCAGGCGAGAAAAAACGTCACCCAGGTAGGCCAGTCATGTGAGAAACTCGTCATCATACAAGTGGTCAGACAAGTGAAAATGATGCTCAGTAAAGAAAACTTTAAGCTCGTCTCTCAATTCAAACAAATGTGTCAATACTTTGCTCCTTGATAACCAGCGCACTTCTGTTTGTTGTAAAGGTTTTACATGGTCGCTGCCCATATCATTGCATAGTGTAGAAAATACACGAGAGTTCAGGGGCCTTGCTTTAACAAAGCATTTTCACTGTAGTGTCCAAAACGTCTTTCAAGCTGTCAGGCATTCCTTTGGTAGAAAGAGCCTCTCTGAGGATGCTGCAGTGTACCCAAGTGGTGTCGGGAGCAACTGTTTGCACGCGCGTTACCACTCCACTATGTCTCCCTGTCATGGCTTTTGCATCATCAGTACAGATACCAACACATCTTGACCACCAAAGTCCATTTGATGTCACAAAGCTGTCCAGTACTTTAAAAATATCCTCTCCTGTTGTCCTGGTTTCCAGTGGTTTGCAGAAGAGGATGTCTTCCTTAATTGACCCCCCATAAACGTAACGGACATATACCAGGAGCTGTGCCAGGCCCGACATATCTGTTGACTCATCCAGCTGTAACGCATAGAATTCACTGGCTTGTATGCGAAGCAGTAATTGTTTCAAAACATCTCTTGCTATGTCACTGATGCGTCATGAAACAGTGTTGTTTGATAAAGGCATTGTCTGCATAGTTTTCTTTTGGCCTTGTCCACCAGCATTGTCCCAGCCATATCCGCGGCAGCAGGTAGAATTAAAGTCCAACGTCCCTGTCTGTTAGGTGCTTTCCCGGGTAAGGAGGCAGTAGCTCTTCGGCTGCATCAGATTCACAACTGTCAGTGTCCATGCTAACAACAAATGTATTATTTCTGATGCTAGCATTGGATGTGCTCGTGGAAGCAGAACAACTTGTGTCGTCGACAGGTGCAGGTGAAGTACTGCTGGTAGTAGCAGTACTACCAGTAGAGCAGGTATGTGTCTCTATGGACACAGGCCTTACTTTTTTTTTTTAACCATTTATCAATTTTTGAGCAAGCGGAATGAGCAGCAGCTACTTTTGGCTACATACTGACCGTTAGTGGAATTCCCACAAGAGAGAAGCGGTTAATGTGATTGGATGTTAACTATTTGACTAGGCTACCTGTATTTGACATTGTGTTGTTATTTTGCTGAACACTAGACTGTTTAATTTTATTTTTGGCAGTGAAACGAGGCTACTTATGTGAGGAAAAACCTCACCCAAATGTATAGACCCGTTGAAAAATATAAATGGACTGTTTTAAAATGTGAAATAAATAAATAAAATGTGTATTTTATTTAATAAATAAAATACACATTTTATTTTTTATATATATATATATATATATATATATATATATATATATATATATATATATATTTTTTTTTTTAAATATTTTATTTATTTTATTTTAAATGTGAATCAGATTTTTCTTTGTCTTACCCCCAGAGGCTGGTACATGATTCTGTACAGTTCCAAAAGGGTTCTTCAGCTGTACCCATAGGAGAACCGTTTTGTTTCCAGGTAGAACTCTTTTGGGTTCCATGTTGAACCCTCCTTGGAAGGGGTTCTACCTGGAACAATAAAGTATTCTTCAAAGGGTTATCCTATGGAGATAGCCGAAGAACCCTTATTGGTTCTAAATAGCACCTTTTTTTCTAAGATGGGCTCCCTTGTGTTCAGAACACAGCCTTAGTTGAACAGCCACCTGTGACTTGCTTGAAGACAGTAAGCAATAAATAAAGGATTTATTTTATACTGAACAAAATTATAAACGCAACATGCAACAATTTCAACCATTTTACTGAGTCACAGTTCATAGAAGGAAATTAGTCAATTCAAATAAATACATTAGGCCCAAATCTATAGATTTCACATGACTTGGCAGGGGCACAGCAATGGGTGAGCCTGGCTTCCCAGTGGGTGGGCCTATGCCCACCCATGGCTGTGCCCCTGCCCAGTCATGTGAAATCTATAGATTTGGGCCTAGTGTATTTATTTTAATTGACTGATTCAGAATGTTTTTCCCCACAAAATAGTTTTATTACAGATAGAAATAGTTCTCAGTTTCATCAGTTGTTCAGGTGGCTGGTCTCAGACAATTCCGCAGGTGAAGAAGCCGGATGTGAAATCAAATTCAAATAAAATTGTATTTGTCACATACACATGGTTATCAGATGTTAATATGATTGTAACAAAATGCTTTTGGTTCTAGTTCCGACAGTGCAGTAATATCTAACAAGTAATTTAACAATTCCCCAACAACTACCTAATACACACAAATCTAAAGGGGTGAATGAGAATATGTAAGTCCATGTAAGTATATGGATGAGTGATGGCCGAGCGGCATAGGCAAGGTGCAATAGATGGTATAAAATACAGTATATACATGTGAAATGAGTAATGTAAGATATGTAAACATTATTAAAGTGGCATTATTTAGAGTGCATTGTATAAAGTGACTTGTGATACATTTTTTAAAGTGACCAGTGATTGGGTCTCAATGTAGGCAGCAGCCTCTCTGAGTTAGTGATTACTGTTTAGTAGTCTGATGGCCTTGAGATAGAAGCTGTTTTTCATTCTGTCGCTCCCAGCTTTGATGCACCTATACTGACCCCGCCTTCTGGATGGTAGCGGTGTGAACAGGCAGTGGCTCGGATGGTTGATGTCCTTGATGATCTTTTTGGCCTTCCTGTGACATCGGGTGCTGTAGGTGCCCCCGGTGATGTGTTGTGCAGGCCACACCACCCTCTAGAGAGCCTTGTGGTTGAGGGCGGTGCAGTTGCCATACCAGGCTGTGATACATCCTGAAAGGATGCTCTCGATTGTGCATCTGTAAAAGTTTATCAGGGTTTTGGGTGACGAGCCTAATTTCTTCAGCCTCCTGAGGTTGAAGAGGCATTGTTGCTTCTTCTTCACCACCACCTCACGTCTGTGTGAGTGGACCATTTCAGTTTGTCTGTGATGTGTACGCCGAGAAACTTAAAACTTTCCACCTTCTCCACTGCTGTCCCTTCGATGTGGATAGGGGGGTGCTCCCTTTGCTGCTTCCTGAAGTCCAAGATAATCTCCTTTGTTTTGTTGACATTGAGTGAGAGGTTGTTTTCCTGACACCACACTCCGAGTGCCCTCACCTCCTCCCTGGAGGCTGTCTAGTCGTTGTTGGTAATCAAGCCCACTACTGTTGAGTCATCTGCAAACTTGATGATTGAGTTGGAGGCGTGCATGGCTACGCAGTCATGGGTGAACAGGGAGTACAGGAGGGGACTGAGTACGCACCCTTGAAGGTCCTGGGTTGGCGTGGTTACAAGTGACCTGCAGTTGTGAGGCCAGTTGGACGTACTGCCAAATACTCTAAAATGACATTGTGGCTTATGGTAGGGCAACATTAAATTCTCTGGCAACTGCTCTGGTGGACATTCCTGCAGTCAGCATGCCAATTGTAAACTCCCTCAAAGCTTGAGATATCTGTGGCATTGTGTTGTGACAAAACTGCACATTTTAGTGTGGTCTTTTCTTGTCCCCAGCACAAGGTGTACCTCTGTAATGATCATGCTGTTTAATCAGCTTCTTTATATGCCACACCTGTCAGGTGGATGGATTATCTTGGCAAGGGGAAAATGCTCAATAACAGGAATGTAAACATTTGTCCACAACATTTCAGAGAAATAAGCTTTTTGTGCATATGGAACATTTCTGGGATCTTTAATTTCAGCTCATGAAACTTTGGACCAATACTTTTGTTCAGTAAAGATCCTTGTTTGCTTGGTTTATTGTTTTTCCTTTTGATCCTATCAGGTGTTGTGGTGGGAAAGTGACAGACTGACTCCCCACTATTCTGCATGGTTGTCATGGTTTCAGAAGTTGATCCATCCACAGCATTCTGCAAAGTTATGCCAAGGTGGTTGGCATCTTTAAATGCTCATACCAGAATAGGAAAGAAAGTGATTGAGGAATTTAAATCCCTAATTACAGATGTATCACACTTATATGACATACATAAGTTATCATTTTTTTCCAATCAAGATTTTTTATTTGGAAATAATTATAAAAATATTTGCCGTGAGGTCACTGTCTTCGAAATCAGTCATCCGAATAAACTTGAAATAAACAAATAATGACAGTCAGTGGAATAAATGCTATCCTAGCATGTCAGCTACTTTGAGTTGATAAATTGACTTTTCTAAAAGGCTTCCCTATCTTAGTTCTGTCCATTAGAAACATTATTGACTTACAGGCTTTCAGTGTGTTGACTAAACCTACAATCATTTTACTCTGGGGACTGCAGGTACTTGTAATACTATTGACAATGATATTACTCCTCGTGTGCAACAATAGTGCAGGCCTGAGTTGGTCAGAGAGACATGACTGACCTTCTGTATCCATATGGTCCCTTTCCATCAGGAGACATAATGTGATGTGTGATGAATTGAGCTCTGTCACCTGAATGCAGAACCACCGTTCCCCAGACATGGTTCTTATTAATCTCTGCTGTTCACATCCCCCAAGAGGGCTCTTCAGAACACATGTTCTCTATCTGGAAGCCTCCACCACACAGAGAGTCATGTTTTGGATGTGAAGGTGTGTTCTGCCTTATGCCGTCACAGCATGGAAAAGTGTCATTTAGAAAGTCAGGGAGATTAGTACCTGCTGCTCCATACTCATCATAAGATGTAATAACATACTAGCTACGTGGTCTGTATCACCTGACTGATACGTCTGCAGACTCCTCACTGCCTGGAGCAAAACTACTCTGCTAATCTTGAGGAGACTGCAGCTGGTACCGCAGAAGAGGGCGAAAGAGTGTAAGGGCTGAGAGAGAGAGAGAAATTAGTGAAGGTTAATGACAAAGCAAGGGATAGTGGAGGATAGTGTTGTGAGAGGGAGAGGTTTGAAGGAGGCTTCAGTGTTGTACCATTTCACAGCATCGCTCACACTAAAGCTCAACCCTAATAGTCATCCTTGTTTATGATCCTACTGTTCTGCTTGGAAACAATACCAGACCCAGAGGGGGAAATAGATGAGTTGGCCATGTCTTCTCCAAGCAATGTGAATCTTATTACCTGTGTTGTGGCCATGCTTTCTGGATGCCATTTAACCCCCTGAGCTGAAGATGATTATCTGGATACTTTCTATGACAGCAACAGTCATCATTCAACACCAGTGTGGCCAGGGGCCTCGCTGTGATTGTTTGGTATGGTCCTCGACTACTGTGGAACAGAAGGTAAGGAGGGAACTCATGCACCATCTCCCCGTGACATCCTGACCAGGGGATATCATTTTGTTCTTCACAGCCTCTTAATGTCTCAAGACTCGGATTTGTTTTGCAAAGCAATATATCAAACGGGTTTGCACAATGAAAATCAAGTTTACCTATAAGGCTTTTGTCTTGGAGAAAGGCAATGATGTGTTTCTGTCTTTTTTTCTTCCTCTGCTTTGAAGAGTGGCTTTGAAGCCACAGATTTCAATTACTACAAACTATTTCTGAACGCCCTGAGCATCACAGAGGCAATTCTCTCCTGTGCCCGTGAGTCAAGTGATGTCCTGGAGAGGTTCATAATAAAGTTGAGGGGGCTATTAGAGGAATGCAGCCGGAGAATGCACAAAGCTCCCCCCTAGAGATGCACATCAACCAGCTGTATCCTGCTCCTCCAAACCAGTCAGTCTTTCACAGCACTCCAGGAAATGAACACCCCTCCAGAAACACAACTCTAGTATGCTTTATGCTGTGCTGCTCACTCAGGGAAGAACCCATTTTTACCTTGGGCCACATCCATTTGTCTGTTGCCTAGGAATTGTCAGTGACCTGACACCTGAATGCATATCGGTTGTTTTCGGACAGTTGTTTACTGTTGTTGCAGAGCTCTCCCTCCCAACCAGCCTGGCTGTTCCACTCTGCTCCCTGACGCCTCAGATCTGGCATTGGCAGGAGGCAGGCAAGGCAGCTCTGGACAATCTGATTTATGGTCCTCTCAGACAGCACTTGTTAAAACTCAGCACCAGCAGTGTTTTCCCCTCACCAGCCTATCAGGCAGAAGGCCATTACTGACACTGGCATTACTCAGGATGTACTACCACCGTAGCCAGGCTACAGATAACCCAAGCCTCAGTAGATTCACTAGTCCACCTTGTCCTGGAAATATGTTTCGATTTTTTTCATTAATGAGACTGTCATGGTTAAAGTCTGCTGAGTTGGCACCTACATCTTGTGTAACACAAGCTTGAACCACACTTTCAATGCTTTAATGCTGTCGTCTGTATCCTATCTGTATCCTATCCTACAGCCGAGAAGTATTCTCAACACAGCACCTTTTCTGTCGCTACTTGTTGCCCAGTGGACTTCTGCTCAGCTGTCTCGTGTCACTAACTGAGCTACAGCATTAGTATTACGTGGTTGTATATCACGGCACAGCTCTCGGTTTGGCCACACCAGATCTGGCGTTACCTCCCCGGCTGAGCCAAGCTTGGCACTGTTGCCATAGGAACCAAGGCCCTGCATTGAGAAACAGGCCGGAGTGTAGCCAGGGATCTCTCCGAACGTGAGGGTGGGAAGAGAGTGACCAGGCTGCCACAACCTGTTATGACACCCTAGAGACATTTACAGGCATGTATTATGGGTTGTTATCATTGTTAGCTACTGATTCCACCACATGGTCTGATCATTCCTGTTTATTTCAGTGATTCAAATGGCAGTTGTCATCCACCCCATGTTTGCTCTGGCTCCTGCACCTTTCTATTACCACTATCATGTAAATGAAGGCTCTTAAATCTTGGTCTTAGCTACGCTTGTTGATTTAATGACCTCACACCTGGCAAACCTGGCTTGTGTAAGACAGCATGATGAACACAGTCCTCTCCTCTCGTAGTAGGCAGTAAGCTGAATGTGCCCAAATGGCAAAGGAACTGAAGCCCCCAGAAAAGGTTGTTTATCTGTTCATCTGTAATACATGAAGGAAAATGGATGGCTGACTCGTATTGGTGAATTGTTCATAAACATGTGAAATGATAGACATTAATGTTATTCATCAGTGTGCAGTCCAACTGATTTGCAGAGATGAATTGAACAGCATGTAAACGGCTGTAAATAACTAGATAATATCACTGTGATTCCTAAACCCTATTCACTTTGATGAAATCTATTTTTAATAATGTAACTTTTTTCCTTATATGCACAGCATTGGAAATATGAATTTCTGTATCACTTGACTGAGTGGACTATTTTCCTCTGCATTGTTAAATGTGTCAAGTCAAGATATCTCAACATGTGTCCATCACAGCACACCATGTTTCCTTCAGGTGATCGACGGGAGCTTGTGAATTTTCTAAGTATAATAATAGCACATCAGATAATGACCGTTTCTCTTTTCCTCCATTAAGAAGTCTGAAATGTCACTTGTGATAATGCCACTTGTGATAATGCACTTCTATTTTTTATGGCTATTAGCAGGCCTTTTGGGTATTTCCAATCCACAGATGTGGTAGACATTTTTAGATGGGATCTCTTTATTTCTGCTGACAACATCCCAATTTGAAGACTATTAGTACATTTTCAAAAAGACAAGCTTAGCTTTCCCACTCAGTACTGTACTATCTTTTTCATATGCACGTGCAGGAAGTATTTACACCCCTTGACTTAAAAAATAATAATTGTTACATCCTGAGTTTAAAATTGATTAAATTGAGAATTTGTGTCACTGATCTACACACAATACCTAATAATATCAAAGTGGAATTATGTTTTTCTAAATATTTAGTAGTGGTGGCTGCATCATGTTGTGGGTATGCTTGTAATCATTAAGGATTGGGGAGTTTTTCAGGATACAAAATACACTCAATGGAGCTAAGCACAGGCACAATCCTAGAGGAAACTTTTTTACTTTCCACCAGACACTGGGAGATTAATTCACCTTCCAGCAGGACAATAACCTAAAACACAAGGCCAAATATACACTGGAGTTGCTTACCAAGAAGACAGTGAATGTTCCTGAGTGGCTGAGTTACTTGTCTAGAAATGATTAACAACCAATTTGACAGAGCTTGAAGATTTCGGAAAAAAAAAAAGAATAGTCGTCAAAAATTGTACAATCCAGTTGTGCAAAGTTCTTAGAGATTTACCCAGAAAGACTCACAGCTGTAATCGCTGCCAAAGGTGATTCTAACATATATTGACTCAGTGGTGTGAACACTTATGTAAATTAGATATTTAAAAAAAGATATATACACAAAAGTTTGGGGTAACTTAGAAATGTCCTTGTTTTTGAAGGAAAAGCTATTTTTTTGTCTATTAAAATAACATCAAATTGATCAGAAATACAGTGTAGACATTGTTAATGTTGTAAATTACTTTTGTTGCTGGAAATGGTAGACTTTATGGAATATCTACATAGACGTACAGAGACCCATTATCAGCAACCATCACTCCTGTGCTCCAATGGCACGTTGTGTTAGCTAATCCAAGTTTATCATTTTAAAAGGCTAATTGATCATTAGAAAACCCTTTTGCAATTATGTTAGCACAGCTGAAAACTGTTGTCCTTGATTTTAATCAGAACGTTTCTAAGTGACCTCAAACTTTTGAACGGTAGTGTATATTTCTAAAACCATGTTTTCACTTTGTCATTATGGGGTATTGTGTGTAGATGGGTGTGAAAAAAATGCTATTTAATCCTTTTTGAATTCAGGCTATAACAAGAACATGTGGAGTAAGTCCAGGGGTATGAGTACTTTCTGAAGGCACTGTATTTTAAAAGGAACATATGCTTTGTCCTCTTACTAGCACACCATAGAACAGCAGTCTTGCCAAATTCAATGAAAACCTACTTTTGTTGTTGTGGGACAATGATCTGAAAAGAACTTGGCCACACTGGCCACCATAAACACATTGAAAGTCTTGGGAACCCACATCCAGTTTAATCTTCTCCATGTCAGCATTTTCCTTTTCAGATTTTAGATTCACTCTAGCTCACATGGTGGCAAGATTCTGTTATTTGGTGGCACAAAGATAGGTCTTTTTTGCGTGGTGAAAAAACATTTTCCGTTATAAAGCTTTTGTAACACAGGTCTATTGATGCTATTGCTTTGGTTACCTCTCTTGCTCTCAAGCAATTTCCTATGCTACAAACATCTGTCGTGGAAAAATTCTTACACAGGGACACTCAAAGTCAATCTTAAATGAATCATTGTTTATTGTCAGCGCGCTGGAGAGGTTCCAACCAACTCAATGCACCATAGAACACATGTCTGTCAGAAGCTCTTCCTGGGCAGTCCCAGCAGTTGTCTTATATACAGCTATACACAGACAAGTTATATTTGCATGATTTAGCATAATTAATTAATCATTATCGTTTTGTTTCATTCATGGGACCGACCAATACTGTTTCATAACGTGACAGACCAACACCTCATGAGGCTTCTCCTCTCTAAGCTGAGACCTTAACTGAGATATTGTTTGTTCGTTCTCAAAACAACGTCTGGGCGTACTGCCAAATTGCCGTTACTGATAAGAGGAGGATTTGTTCAGTCAACCACTTGCATGAACACAGACATTGGTTTATATAACAGCACATGAATAGAACACAGGAATTAGTTATAAGCACAAACATTCAAATTCCCATTACACACCTCCGCCTGAACCAGCTATAATATGACTGACAATGTAATCGTCTTCTTCAGAATTTCTGCCTTTCCTGTCATTTGGGGTCTTGTTAATGTTGGAATCTATTAGAAGTTGTGACAGTAGCTGTGTGCCTAGAGATCGATCTCCTGTGTGAGGCTGGTGTGGGATGCCGTGGCCTTTTCCTGCTGTGGGAGGAGGATCTGTTCATTAACCAGCTGCCCACATTCATCTGGGAGGACCGCTCTCTGCTAACATTCAGATTACAGCTGCCTGATAACGAATGTTAAGTCATTTATCAAGCCTGACAATGCTTTTTCGGAAAGTGCAATTGTCAGCAGTTGTGGGAGGACAGATACTGTAGCTGTCTATGGAGCTCTCCGTGATGTTGTCTTGGGAGGATATCGTGCAGCATGTGAGTTTCAGCTTTGTATGAGAGAGAGAGAGAGAGAGAGAGAGAGAGAGAGAGAGAGAGAGAGAGAGAGAGAGAGAGAGAGAGAGAGAGAGAGAGAGAGAGAGAGAGAGAGAGAGAGAGAGAGAGAGAGAGAGAGAGAGAGAGAGAGAGAGAGAGAGAGAGAGAGAGAGAGAGAGAGAGAGAGAGAGAGAGAGAGAGAGAGAGGTGTGTTTATGAGATGTTTGGTCTTTTTCCTGGGAACCCTGTGCTCTGCTGTCAGTGAGGTTTGGCGTGAAATGCAGGGTATTCTCTGGATCCACAGCCCATGAAGAGCCTCATTAAAGGGAAGTGGGGTGGCGAGCCAGAGGAAAAGACTCCCATTGCTTGTGTGCGTGGGATGAGAATTCAGGGGGCGTTGGTTAGTGTAAATGCTGAGCCTGGAAAACGGTTCTCGCCTGGGTGGAGGGTGTGTCTTCAGAATGGAATGAAGGAAAGGTTGCCTGGATACCCATGTAGCATTGCCTGTCTAACTTGGAGTGTCTTGGCCAATTAGGGTGTAATCGGGATCTAGACAGGGAGGACAGTAGGGGTTCACCATGGATAAAGCATGGCGGAGCCTCCTTGCTGGTTCTCAGATATGTGCCTACCCCCTACCGACTCTCCAACCAGCCACAATTCTCCATCATTGTTAATTAACATCACATTAACAGTCCCTGACCTGCTTCTGCTTTAGGCTATGTCATTTCTTTTAACTAAAGAATGTTTTGGAAACAATGGGATCCAGACAAAGAGGTACATTGTGTGTACCATGGTAATGAGAACAGTGATATAGGCCATCCACGGCCAACATCTCTGAGGGGTTGAACTATTCCCATGTAGTGATTATGTTTGATCCCCATGAGTTTTAATGAGCAAGATCAGAGAGTAATCACATTAACCTTTTCCATGAAACCCCTCTACCTTCCAGCACAGTTATTGAATGACTTTATAGTATACATCATTTCCAATGCAGTAACTCTGATAATGGCTTTGAACACAGGAACAAACACTGGTACAGACTGCTGGTTAACAGTCTGGAATATATTGTTCTGGTTTCATGCTTGAGTTCCTTCCACCCTCCTCAGCCCATGAAAAGACTCAATGCCCTTAAGCCTTCCGCATGCGAAATGAACGAGTGTGCTTGCATACACCATTAAAAGACCTTTGCTTGAAAAATTAGAAAAAAGTGTCAATACTACTGTTTGTCCATCTTGAGACGCCGTAGCCACTTCCTCAAAATAGACAGAATAATTTTTAATGTTTTTGCCAAATCGCGCAATTTTACATTTAACTAAGATGTTATGTTCAGTATATCTCAAGTGAATAAATTTGCATGAAAACGATTTGTCTCTCATCAATTAACTGTTTGTTGTCATTCAAGAATCCCTAATGTTGACCAATCATCGACAAAGGGGCATAGACTTCGGCTACCGACTTCGGCTACCGACTTCGGCTTGCCTCAAGATATTTTTTGTGTGCACAAGCATGCGAAAAAACCCTTGCCGAACAAAAACGTCACAAAATGTTGTCATAATATATGGACAAACTGTTACGGATAGGAAGCATGGGGACGCCTTAAATCTTCTTTAACAAAGGAACCTAAAGATTAAGAGATGGGGGGTGGAGATGAGGTGGGGGATGAATTAACCATGTAGGGTGTCACAGCCGTCCAAACCAAACTGTCTCACATTGAAAGTACTCTGTTTGCAGTGGCTTGTAGGAAAATGCTGAGGCAATATTTGTCAGAAATGGAGGGATCCACTGAATCACAGTAACTGTATGACCTCACCAGGCTGTATTTATGATCCCACTTTTTCCCATAACATATTTTATTTACTAACATCATCATTTACAGGGATTAGTGCAGGGATTAGTGCACCTACCTGGTAGAAATGGTTTTCTCATGGTGTACCTACTGAGTACTGTCTGGATAGCACGCCACTTGGATATCCCAAGGAAAAAAATATTTGCCATTCAAACTGGATAACATGGTCTCATTCAAATACATTTTAGATTATATCAGTTTTTAGTCTTGAAAGAAAATAAAATAGTTATTGTTCCAACTTCAAACATCGGTGCTACTCAAGTCTGGTAAATCCTGTTTGAGTTGTAGGAGAATTAACATGGGGATTAGATCTAATTCCACAACCCACCACCCATCAGGTTGGAGTGGCTCACAGCTGCCACTACTAAAGCAGCCAGTCTCCACTTTGAGTCAATGGTCGTTGAAAACTCATTTTTAACAAGCTATTGTACACTGGGATATTCTGTGTGGCTGAGTTAGTAAGCATGTATTAGATTTATGGTGAACATTATGAATGATAATTATTCACATGCTGATAATTGTTTACCAACAGGGAGGGATGTGACTCAAGGCTCTACGCTGACCATTTTTACAGGGAGCACGTGAAATTTAAGAGAAATTTAAGAGCACAATTAAAAATATTTGAGGTAACAAGCAGTTTTCTTTGTAGTAATGATGCAAGCGTATACTCCGTGGCACCCAGGGCCTGCGGTACAGTGAAGGAATCATTGCAACAATTATCATCTGGGTGATTTTATTCTAAGCGCACTTGTGCTCCTATATTAAAATTCCAGGTCACACAGCAAAATATTTAGGTACATATGCAAGTAAAATGGTCACACTGTAGAGCCATGTGACTCATGTTTTCCATTGCAGAGTGCATCATGTTGAATTACAGCATCACAGAGCCTTCTAGTGCATCTCCCCGTATTTGACTGCAGGATTGTTCATGGTACACTCATTTTCCTAATTGTGTTCTCAAGTGGGTTTCTGGTAATGCAAACACTACTGCCATTAGAAATGACCAGGGATGAATTAAAGGAAATTAGAGATCTATCCAACCCCGAGGGGAATGAAACAACACACAATCAGGGAAAACACTATGTGCTCAATGGATTTCGGAATCATTGTAGAAATGTTACCTCTGATACATTTCCATGCTAAAGATATTACAATAATGTAATGGGTGCCTACTCATGACTCAGTTGCTTCCTTTCAAAACATTCAAAGACAATTGCTCCATTATACGGATATGACTTTGAAAATGCACAGTGCCTTGAAAGATATATTTTGAACTACTCTCTCAGTGATGCGTTTTATTGTGCTCGCCAGGCCATGGACTGCTGTAAATGGATTCATTCTGCAGTAATCACACTGAGCATAGAGGCAATATCCCTGAGATGCATCAGGGCAGACTGGTCTCAGCTATCCCTTCTCTGCTGTACGTAGCAACAGGTGATGGGGAGCATGGGGAGTGGTGTGCTTTGAGCACTGAAACATTGGGATTGGTGAAACGTCACCACATAGAACAAAGAGTATAGAGGCAGAGATGCAACTTTAAAATGGAGTCTGACAGTAAGGTAAGAATACTTGGAAGGGCAGCCCTAAAGTCGTCTCCAGTGGCATTGACTTAGAGGAGGTAATCATTATAGGTCATCTCATCATGCTATATGTCATACTGTGAAATGGTGTGATGAAAAGTATTGGTGTGGCAGGGTTGACCTCCTTAGAAGTAGGAGGAATACACTTGCAGCACCTTTTTTTTTAGGCGGGCAGGGAGCATTTCCAATCATCTGTAAATGTCATGAGCTCTGACGGAGGGTTTGGGTATTGACTGAGTCTGGATAGATGAAGGACGGACGCTAATCTTCTCCGGCCATGTATATCAATTCAGAAAAGCCACCAGCCCATGTCACGCAATATACAAATTACAGTATTCTAGAAATGACACCGATTTTTCAGTCCTGTGAAATGGTGTGATGATCGTCATGCTTTGTGCACATCCTGGCTGTGTTAAATGTGTGCTGGCTCTGATGACTGACTGAATGATTATACAGTGACCTGCACTGATTTATTTGAGAGAGAACCGGTGTGTGCTTCAAGTTACTGTCTGTCTGGGAAGTGGAATGTTTGACCTCTCACTTCCACCCAGCTGAATGAACAGGCAGTAACACTTTAAAACATGGCCCTCAGCTTAGCACATGTAGCAACTGTTCCACTCAGATAATAACACTCTGATCATTCTAAATGAGAGCATGTACTGACACTGGTCGTATGATTGGTTGAGTTTGGAATCTGAACACCAATTAGTTGTGGTTGTTGGCTGTAATTTGTTGGGCTGTGTATAAAGATTGCGCCATGGCTAACCCTGTAAAACAACAAATTTCACTGCACCTATATGTTTTTTTTAAAACTCTCTGTTGTTAGTCAGGCTATTTGCACGGCATAATAGCATTCAGTTCTGTGGACTGTGATTTAAGAATGTGATTTTTAGCTGGCTCCTATTATAAGAGTTTGGATGGAAGATGCTGTTAAATGTAGTTTTGACGAGAAATGCAAACCCTTATCACCCCGATTGCAACGTCTACTCCTCTGTGCACATACTCCTCTGTGCACATGCGTCACACTCTGTTGCTATGTTTTTCATGGGCTTGCTGTGTCACCACTGCCACCTAATGTGCAGTGCCTAAAACTGCATAAACTCTATTCAGAAGGTCACATACAGCTCCCAAACAAAATCACAAGCTGTATTTTGGGGGATCGAATGTCTAAACTATATGGTATATATTGTTATTACTGACATTGATTTTATGTGACAGTCAGTATTTTGTCTGATTGGTTATTGTGTTTGTACCCCAGGTAAAAGAAGCCATGCAGAGGATCCACGACAGAGGCAACATAGGAAAGCTAATCCTGGATGTGGAGAAGTCTCCCACTCCTTTGGTAAGTACACAACCCTGACCTTTTTTTCTACAAAAACAAGTTATTAATAAGTGGTCTAAAATTGCACATGTATTCAACCAGTTTGAAAATCCTTGAGGAAAAAGGAAATTATTAAATAGCATCATGACTCACCACAGTGAGCAATTTATCCCTGGAAAACTCTTGGCCAAATCAACACATGGTTCGGTTTGAGGTTCCTAGATAAAACTGAGTCTGATAACAATGAATATGATCTCTTCCAATGGCACTGGTTTCTATAGTGACCCGTGAATGTCAGCGTCCCCATTTGGAGCAGCAAACATAAGAAACAAAAGCCTGAGCAGCGTTGACAAAATGTAGATTCAATGTTGATACTTTTAAAGTAAATGTCCAGTAAAACCAAATCTCAAACTCTTTTAATCAAATGTAATGCTTGAAATTCGCTTGGGCCATATGTGATTGGTCCAGCAGCTTTTGCCTTTTTTGTTTTTATTCTCCAGTGGGGCGAAGGATCATTCTTGAGATAATGGGAGGCACGTGCTCAGTAATGCACACTCACTGCACACAAGCAAGATAGCTAGCAATCCACAGCTGGTGTTAGCAAAAAGGACAACGCCTATGCAACAACTACAGTGCCTTGCGAAAGTATTCGGCCCCCTTGAACTTTGCGACCTTTTGCCACATTTCAGGCTTCAAACATAAAGATATAAAACTGTATTTTTTTGTGAAGAATCAACAACAAGTGGGACACAATCATGAAGTGGAACAACATTTATTGGATATTTCAAACTTTTTTAACAAATCAAAAACTGAAAAATTGGGCGTGTAAAATTATTCAGCCCCCTTAAGTTAATACTTTGTAGCGCCACCTTTTGCTGCGATTACAGCTGTAAGTCGCTTGGGGTATGTCTCTATCAGTTTTGCACATCGAGAGACTGAAATTTTTTCCCATTCCTCCTTGCAAAACAGCTCGAGCTCAGTGAGGTTGGATAGAGAGCATTTGTGAACAGCAGTTTTCAGTTCTTTCCACAGATTCTCGATTGGATTCAGGTCTGGACTTTGACTTGGCCATTCTAACACCTGGATATGTTTAGATGTTTAGGAGAAGTGTTTAACATCACCAGTAGGCTACCACATTCTTATGATATTCATTTTTTTTTCATAAGTGAAAAGAGACAGGTTGGAATGTCTGACTGAAATACGGGACTACTAAAAAAAAATCTAAATTAGTGGTGTTTGAATTTGTTAATAAAATGCAGAACATAATTGTATGGTTGTGGGATGTGGGAAAAAGGGCCAAACTGCTGGACTTGCGGGACTTGTAGTCTCCCTAGGTTAGTAAGAGTTGGCCTGCTGACTGTTTAGAAGCAGTTAGCTAATGTTAGCATGCTAACGTTAGCGAGCATGCTAAGGTTCGCTATCAATGCTAAATAAGTCAGCTGGCTAACCAACAAGAAAGCGAGTCAAAGCAGATCCTCCACACAACAACCATCTCACTACCTCCTTCAATGTTAAATCCTGTGGTTTGCAGCTTAAAGTTTTAGGTCAAGGGGAAACCTAGTTAGCTGTTGTTGTCTGATAAAGGTAGCAGCAGCCAGTAGCTAGTTAGCTTCACAACTACCTAGCTAGCTAACGTTATTTAGGTTGCTAACAACATAAATATTAGGAATATAATGACAAAGCAAAGGACAGAAACGACTCATAATTATGCAATAATCAGTGTGCATTTATTGCTGTTATAGTAAAGTGCCCTAGTAGTTTTATTGTGTATTTCCAAATCCTGAATCCATCCATACTATTTGACTTAGTGCAGCCAGGCTCAGGAAGTCTGCCCCAGTGCCTCCACATGGGAACTAATTTGAATATCCAAGTGTATGCCAGTGTTGTTTCTGAAACGCCAAGCAGGGACACAGAGAAAATCTGCTTTTTAACCTCCTTAATTATATATATTTTGTATTAGTAATCTATTTAATTCATATTGTAATTAATTGTAGGTAATATTTCATAACAAATCTGGAACACTGGACAGATACTTTAATATCTGTATCCTTTGTTCCTTGTCTTTGGATGTTTTCTTATAGATACAGTTTATACCGTACATGTTGTGTATTGGTACTCTATTCTGTATTTGGATAAATTACAGTGTGTTCAATTCTGTGTAGATGGCCAGTGACAGCACAGAGACCAGTGAGGCTGGTGAGGAGGAGGAGGAGCATGAAGGGGACAGTGACAACAAGGAGCGCATGCCTTTCATCCAGTAGGCCCAGGTACGGTACCACAACTGGCCTGGACACCTCAAAGGAAGGAGGTGGAGCGGGGGATTAGTTCCATAACAGATGACTCCACAACCTGAACTACGCACCGTGAACTCAAACCTTTGTACAGTATGTGAGTGTATGTTTGTGTGCTTGTGTGTGGGTCTGTTGTCTTTTGTTATGTAAGATGTTTGAAAGACATATGGAAACTCATAAGACACTGGTTGTCAAAGTTGCCCATCAGCTAAAGTGCCATTCACTATCCAGTATTATGATGAGCATTGTGTTGCTGAACAAATGATGTTAAGAGATGCTTAGACCTATCTGCAGCCTCGTCATTGTTCATTGTGTTCTATGGCAACCTTAACAAGGGAGCAAAGTAGGAATGGAGTGAATAAGGGGTTGATTATGTTGCTTTTAGGGAAAATACGAGAGTGAGTGATTGAGTGTTAAAGAGAACAGTAAGTGAGTGAGAGTGAACCAGGCACATAAGTGATATTGACCATGTTTGTACTCCTGTCTTGATGGTTGAAACAAGAGGGAAACTAGGAGGGTGGGTGTTAGAGTAAATATCTCCTCTAAGCTATATTCCCCTTTCTCTTTTACCACTATTATGATGACTCAGAAGTGAGATTCATTTTGGCTGCTTCATGAACACTAGTCACTCTGATCACCCCATTACCACTGAATACACAGCAAACCCAGAGCAGATTGGCCCTGGGCTATTTACCTCCACCTGCTGCAGTGAGTCTATCAAAATTACTCTCTGAGATCGTTTCTCACCCTCCTCTCTCAGGTTATCTTCAGCAGTGTGTGAGCTAGGAGAGAGTATTAGGAAATGCCACTGTAAATGCCTGCTACCATCTTTACCGACACATTAGAGATCCAACCTTCTGCGATGTTGTTATGGAATCACCAGTGCCTTTGAGCTAGAAGTCTGCAGCAGTCTTGTAGAAGATTTCAGTATTTGAATTGTACCCATTCCACAAACACTAAATTTCATGGTGGTTAGGCCAAATGCCAGGCAGCATTCTGAGTGTGTTTCCTACATTTCTGCAACTAATAAAAATAAGAATGATAATGTCAGCTTTTGGCCTCATCCATAGTCCACATTTCAGACAAACAATGCAGAGAGAAATGGCATGGTGGTCAGGTAATGATGATGATTAACCACACCCGTTTCTGTTTAGTCTGTGTTCTTTATGTGTGTGTGTAAGAAGTTGTGTTACATTTACTGGCTGGTGCCTGTGTATAGTGTACAATGCCTCCCAAACAGAGTGCCAATGAGAGGGAGGACTAAAGACACATTCACTTACAGATGAGCTGATGGGCCATCAAGAATGGAAGTACTATTGCTGTGGATACCACAGGACAGGAGTTATTCGTATCAGATGTTACCATCTCATGTGAGATGGAGTATGACAACTGTATTGTGCTAACAGTATTATCCATATGGAAAGTGTGAAATCAATCATCCAACGTACAAAGCTATTTATTCATTAAAATATGAAACTACCATTGATGGTACGGAGATGAAAGCTATTCAATCGCCTTGTTATAAACAGTAAATCTAGATAAGGCAGCTATGTTTCATATAACTGCAAGCCTACATATTACCTTCAGGATTATTCCCAAAGCAAAAATAAATGTAAATGTACAGACACATAAATAAATGTACAGACACAGTATAAAACAGCATACAATTCTTGTAACTTTGCAAGTGAATAGAAAATATGATACATTTTTGTATGTACCCTACTGTCTGTATGGAAAGAAAGGGCCCAGTTATTACATGGCTGTAGAAGTGATTGGAAAGTAGTCAGCTGTGCTTCTCCAAACGAACCACCCACTGGTGAAGCAAATACAGTTTCACACATTTCATTGATCTTTCATTTGCCACTTACAACATTCATATGATCTTTAATTAGCTAAGTCACATTAAATGTCACAACATTTTATTCAAAATTGTATTAGCTACATCACAACATTGCACCTATTTCCTTTCATGATAGACTTGGCAATGGTGCTGGAAATCAAGTATATTAATGAAGGAGAACAGTACATCTAAATGTGAATGTCTCTTTGGGTTTTCCTGTTAGTCTAGGTCTCGAGTGTAGAGTAACTTGCAGTGTGTATGTTTGTGTTTCCATGGGAGGTCATTATGATGGATAGTCATCTTGCCTTAAAAGTAAAAAAAGATAAACTATGTAGGCGTGTTTAGTACTGTAGCTGGAGCCTGATTACAGACTTATATGAAGATATTGTTTAACTGTATTTGTTGGTATTAGTGTTTTTGTTATGTTATACTGTATGTAGTCCAGTTCTGTTTACATGAATAAATGTTTCTGCAGAGCATTCTGGGAAAGCTGTGTGTTTTTCTTGGCCTGTGTCATCTGCAGGTTTTCTCCACAAGCCACCCTGTGAAAGACTCCCTATAATATCACACTCTTATAGGCTGGGGTATTTCTCCAAGAATGTACAGTATGAAAAATGATTTAAGCTTTAAATCAATGGTAACTTTCTCACTGTAAATTACTTGCCTGTTAACAACAGTAAATAGACTTTGACCATGGTTACTTTAAGTAGCTCTGCCGATT
This sequence comes from Oncorhynchus clarkii lewisi, assembly GCF_045791955.1. NCBI lineage: Eukaryota > Metazoa > Chordata > Actinopteri > Salmoniformes > Salmonidae > Oncorhynchus > Oncorhynchus clarkii. The sequence continues at coordinate 16,510,096 of NC_092172.1, read as the reverse complement.
TCTTAGGTTATTATCTGATTAAGACTCACTTTGAGTCTTGATATTCTCTTATCATCCCTTTTCCACTTATAGCAGTGGGGTATGTACACCTTTATTATGCAATATAAATGAGGTTGGTCCTTTGCTATTTACTGGCAGGCCGAATATCTTTTACTGTTTTTATGCTCCAATGCTGTAATCTATTTGAAATATGGATTGCATCCTTTTATCATTGTGTAGCTAAACCACTTTAACTATGTGGTCATATTGCACCTCTCAACAGCCCTAGACTATTATCTGGATGAGACCAGGGTTCCAGAGTGTTGTTACGACATTGTGATTACTTTTCAATGTTGCTCTTCAGGTTTTGGGAATTAATTCATGCAAATGGTTTCACACAGACATTATATTTACTGTATCATTACACCTAATCAAATTTGAAAGGTATCTCCATTAATTTTTAAGTGCTTGGGCATCCCGGCTCTCTCAATCAGACAGCAGAGTTTTTCTTAACACTGCACCACTCTTCCATCTGATCTGTCTACTCTACAACATCACAGACTAAAAAGAACCTCTGCTGCACCACAGCAGGGAGCTGGACTTCCTCAGCTCTATTAAGCTCCCTGTTTTCCATGGTTACACAACTGAATCTGTATTTTCAGCACATTTGAATGAGATATAATTAGAGTTGACAAGCAAAATGTCATCATCCTCATAATGTTTTGATACATTGGGAGACCTATCTATGCATTTGGTCATACAAATAATGTTGGTGACATGGCATATAAAATACATCTCTTAGCCATCTAGGGAGTAACAACATTTCTTTTTCCGGGTTAATTTACTGTGGGTCAAATGTATCCATGCACAGGGGAATGGTGGGAGGTCAGATACAGAAGCTATCAGATATTCTCATGCGGAACAATCTGTGCAGTGTTGCAGTCCATGAATTTACGGCTTGTTTGTGAAATGGATGGGGAAAACGGTAAATGAATTGCACCTTGTCCCAAGTAAATATTTATGAATGGGCAGAAACAGGGGCATCATTGTTGTCACCCCACCCATGGTATTTGAGATCCCCCTGACGTTTGAAAAAACCCAAAGTTACATAGTGTCAGCCAATGAGAGGTGAATCACTGCAGGAGCAAACAGTGAGCAAACAGTGAGCCTGTATATAGTGAACTGCCCGCAGTGCTTTGGGCTCCTGTGTCAATGTTAAAAGGTGTGCCCTTTTCTTTTGTCGGAATTTAGTGCAGACATGGCGCGTCTGGTTCTCCCCATCTTTTTGGTTATCTCTCTTACCTTGCTCCACCAGGGATATAGCCATCCATCTCGTACCAGGAAAGCAGTGCCATCACCACAGAGAGGTAACTCTCACCACACACACTACACTAAACTTCAGTGGCTCTACTATGTTTTTTCTGTACATTTTCTCTCTGACATGCCTGCCTGCTTGTCTGTGTTTCTATGGAGATGCAGCGACAGATGAGGATGATGTAAAGTTGCAGCTGGAGAAGCTGTGGCAGGAGGTGAACTCCCTGAAGGAGATCTCAGCTCTGCAGACAGGTATGCTGAGCTGGCTGCTCTGTGCGCTCATACTGAATGCTGCTTTATGGCCAGGAAGGTTTCAAAGAGGGAATGCTTCTCATGAGGAAATGTAGCTGTTACTCATGCAGATTTAGCAGTTACTGTATGTTTCTTATGGGTTAGGCAGGTGTATACTGTATGTACCTTTGGTACATGCACTCTTGGAGAAAAAAAATGGTGCTATCTGGAACATAAAAGGGTTATTCGGCTGTCCCCACAGGAAAACCCTTAAGAAAATGCTTTTTGGTTCCAGGTAGAATCTTTTTGATTTCCATGTAGAACCCAAAAAGGTTCTACCTGGAATCAAAAAGGGTTCTCCTATGGATACAGTTGAAGAACCCTTTTGGAACCTTTTTTTCTAATAGTGTGGAATTAATGCAGAGAAATTATGATTTTGTATTTATTATGGTAATTCACGCTGACCCCAGATATTTACTAATATGCTCAGTCACCAGTAGAGGGCAGGAGTACTCTTACCTTCAACCTCATGCCTCGCAGCAGCAATAATGATGTTGACAGAGCACTGAGTCATGTGCTGTGGAAGATAATGCAGTTGAATTTCTGGAGCACATTGCGAAATGTATGATGATGGATATAAAAGTATTATGATGAGACAGGTTCTTTATACAGGGAGGGTGGAAGAACAGAGTGTTACAGTCTCATATAGTATGCCTCTGTCTGAGTTCCTCCCACTGAAAGGGCTTATGTCTTATTTTGGGAACTTGGTTTAGGAAACATGGATACAGATGAAAACCTTTGCTTGGTCCTACTAGTCTTCATTATGTCTGATTGATATTCTATAGATTAGAAAATGTCAGTGAGACATTATACACCAATATATCATGTAAATATATATTTTGTATATATTTCAAATTCTTCAGTAATATTTGAGCAAGGTAGGTGGGGTTATTGCCTGAGGAAGTTTTAAGGAGATAAATGTACTAAACTGCTTCCCTCTGCTTCCAGTTTGTCTTCGTGGCATCAAAGCTCACAGGAAGTGTTACCTGACCATCGAGGAACCCAAGCACTACCATGAGGCCAACGAACACTGCATCGCATGGGGTGGAACACTTGCCACTCCACGTGACCTCAATGAAAACAATGACCTGAGGGACTATGCCAAGAGGAGTGCACCAGGTACCAAGGAGTTCTGGATCGGTGTGACAGACATTGTGAAGGAGGGCCAGTATGTAGACGTCAACAGCATGCCCATCAGCTACTTCAACTGGGACAAGACCAAGAAGCAGCCCACAGGGACAAAGAGGGAGAGCTGTGTCGTGCTCTCACTGGCTGCACAGGCAAAGTGGCATGATGAGGTCTGCCTTGGCAAGAAAAAGTACATTTGTGAATACCCCATTCCCTAACTTGTGTACCACCATGGAGACCAGATGGTTGTTGACAACCTGATGATCATTTATGCTCGTCATTAAAAAATACATAGGAAATGGTTCCAGTGTGAGTCTCTCTTTCACCTTCACTGTATTATACTGCTAATCAAAATGTCCAATTTGCTTTAATTTATGAGTTTGTGAATTTGTAGAGAAGTTGGAATTCTAGGTAAACAATGACCAATTCCCTTCTGTACTCCCACTTGCAATAATGATTGTTAATGTGTTCATTGTTTAATAGTTATTTTAAAATAACAAGTAGATAGGGCACACTGCTAGGCCTACCAAAATATGCCACTTGATGATTGGTACAGTAGATTCTATTCTAATCTCTGATATTGGCCATAACAGACAGACAGCCAGACATAAGTTACACCCATACATACATCCATACATAGGCCTACATACATACAGGTAACTGCCAAAATAAAGGAAACACCTAACATAAAGTGTCTTAATAGGGTGTTAGGCAACCACGAGTCAGGACAGCTTCAATGCATCTTGGAATAGATTCCACAAGTATCTGGAAGTCTATTGAAGGGAAGCAACACCACTCTTCCATAGGAAATTCCATAATTTGGTGTTTTGTTGATGGTGGTGGAAAATGCTGTCTCAGGTGCTGCTCCAGAATCTCCCATAAGTGTTCAATTGGGTTGAGATCTGATGATTGAGACGACCCTGGAATATGGTTTCCATCGTTTTCATGCTCATCAAACCACCATCAAACCATTCAGTGACCACTTTTGCCTGGTGGATGGGGCATTGTCATCCTATGTGGCAGCCAAAATAATGGCCTGCCCAGCATTTTTATACATTACCCTAAGCATGATGGGGTGTTAATTGCTTAATTAACTCAGGAACCACATCAGTGTGGAAGCACCTGCTTTCAATATACTTTGTATCCCTCATTTACTCAAGTGCTTCCTTTATTTTTGGCAGTTACCTGTACATACATGCAGTGGTGGATTTAGGTACTGTACAGGCGGCACCGGGCACCCGCACAAAACAATATTGGAATGGTGATATTTGCGTGATCAGTTTTCTATCTCTCATTTGCACGTCACGTCATTGATACATGTCACCGTGTGGGACTGTGGGTCAATTAACCTTGTCGGAGTGGGCTCCCTGATTCTAGTTTGTGAGCTAGGCAGACCTCAGGTCTCCCCACTTGAAGCCTGAAGTAGGAGGAGCGGGGGAATCTATCAAATAGCGCAACTCTAACTTTTTACAGTAAAATCAGTCAGTGGGGGCTGAAGGGGGCCCAGGCCCAGGGAGCCATACAAGCTAGAACAACCACTGCATACATTCCCTACATACTTTTTATATATACATATATATATATATATATATTTTTATTAACAACAAATCAATACAGAAAGTACATGGGGGAACAGAAGTATATATAAATAATATATCAAGGACAATTGGGCTAGGCGGTACAATATCACATTACACAAGGACCTTCAGGGGCATACATACGTACACTTACAATTCTAACAGCTTTTTGTGTTAGTAGAGTATTTAATTGTCTTAAAATATAGTTTTAAAAAAACAATTGTAAGGTAAGAAAATGTAGTGTTTTGTTTGTAAATTTACATTTGTGAATATGAAATTTGTCCAAAAGAATAATGAAATTAATTACATAAAATTGTTTCAACTTATTTCTATCATAGGTAAAGAATCCAAGCAGTACATCTCTCCACAATAGTGTAAAATCGTCATTATAATCTACTGATGTTTTGCCACAGTTTCCTTACATGAATACAATGCCAAAAAAGATGCAACACCGTTTCTGGGTGGTCATTACAAAAGGTACGATTTAAGTTGATGTTTTTCTTAAACTTCTTCATATAGTGGTTGGCAGGATAATATTTATGAATAATTTAAAGGAAACTTCGTTAATTTTAACATCCACACTTTTTTCCAACAGATATGATCTATAAAACCGTTCCAAACCGTTCTATAACGTATAGAGAGAGATACAACATCCTGCTGAAACAAGGTTCGTATCGCTCGGTGGTTGAATGGACCAAAAGAGAAATACATTTTTCCTACTGATGAGTCAACAGGGTTAATGGAAGGTAGGTTCTGAGGGTCAGGTCTTGACACGTTCCTGAATAATAAAGCAACACCTAAGGGAATGGCATCTAAAACATTGCAAAATATGTAGATGTTACAGGGATCTTGTAAAATTATTTTTAAAAATCCTTGTAAGTAAGTTTTTTTTTTAACTCTGCATTTACAAGTTGGCTCACCAATAGGATATTATTTCGGAACCAATATTCTAAAAACAAATAAGTATGTTTACACAATATATCCCGATTATTCCATATATAATATCTGTGTGGAGAAAAATTATGCTTATAAATTAAAGACCATGACAAGAAAACCTGGGGATGAAAAGCACAGCGTTTCACTGGAACTTTGTCAATATTATAATTGTTAACATGCACTACAGACTTGATCTACGTACTTGGGTTATCAGTGACATCAGAGATGTTTAAGGATGTGACGATGATACCTTCTCTGAAATCTCGGGAAACTGAAGGCTGTCCATTTCCTCCCCATTGATAGCTGTGTGTTTGTGCTTAGGTGGTGTAACAGAAACTATCCTATATCATTTTCATACAAGTTTTTATTAGTTTCAGTTTAGTTCTACAGACCCTCGGGTGGAAAAAACACAAATTATGTTTTTGTTCACCGTCGTAAAGTTTTCCCGTTGACATCGAGCTCGGGTAGATGCCTGTATAAATTGTCGCACAAATGGAAATGGTGCCCAGCGAAGAGAACCAGCTCGTACCGAAAGAGGTGAGATTATCATAGCCAGTTACAGAACGGGTTTCTGGCAACAACGGGCCCTTAGTAATCATCCGTATCACAGTCAATGATACAATCAACTTTTTAGTTAGTACAGAAAATTAGTTGGTGGCATTATCTACTGACGCGTAAAACCGCAATGACAGAGCTGGCTAACTAACGTTAGCTTTCAGCTAGCTAGTTAGAAAAGATTGCTAGCATGCTAACCATAGCTAGCTAGCGTTACTGTAGCTTTAAGCCCGACTGTTTCGCTCAAAACGGCGTAGGAACGTTTAACTATGAAGCTATGGTGGACAATAGGTAGCCAGCTAGCTACATGGAAAATAAAACAATTGTAGAGTAATAATGCAAGTTTTTTTTTTAGTTGGCTAGCTTGCTAATAATGTCGTTAGACATTGCTTTGAGCTGCTGCTAACGTTAAATTGTAGTTGGCTAGCTTGTCAAAGCAAAGGCAAACTAGCCAGCTGGACGGTGTCGTTGTCGATGACTAGCTAGTTTCAGATCGGGTAAACAAAAAAGTCCTTGTTCCAGGTAACGTTAGCTAGCGACAGCTAGCCAGCTGGCTATCTATTTTTCTAAGCATCAGTCTCACATTACATTTTGGTTTCATACCTAACGTTAACTATTTGATATATCGTGCACACAAAATGTGCTATTAGCTAGCTGTGCTAATGTTAGATGTTAAGTATAACTTAACTAGCTAGTAAGTAATGGCCCAATAGCCTCAATACCCTATAATTAGGTCTAACTGTTAACAATCTAAACGTTTTTATGACACTGTCAGTACCTCCTTATTAACATTTCATAGGGTTGTTTGTGTCCACAATTTCCACACGAAGATTTATTGTAGCTAATCCGGCCACAGTCTTGCCCGAGTTTGCTGAAATATAGTGCCAAGGGCTGTAGACGGAGAACTGCCTGCTTTCATTGCAATCAGAAATAATTACATTATCTTTTGACATATTGTGTTAATCGCTTTCCAACCTTTTGTAAATGGTACTAGAATGGATAAAGACCAGGAGTGTTGCGCCTCTGTTTAGGCTGGTATTAGGGCTGAGTCTGGAATGTTGGCCTCAATAGGATAACACATCTCCTTAAAATGGAATTGACTAGTTTTAATCTGCTCTGGACAGCCGCGCTCAATAATCAAGTGTTCCCAGTGCTGAAGGTCCAAACCGTTGTGCTGCTGTGCTCAGCGAAGCCTTGATCAGTCCTCTCTCCATCCCCCTAATCACACAGCTGAAACCATTATTTCAGCTCTATGCAGGGCTCACTGCTCTCCATGGCCAAACTCTGATGACAATCTCCAACCCTATACACATCGCTGCCTGGGCCCCTGTCACTCTGCATTTGAGCATGGCTAGGCCTCATATTTCAGTGGATGTCTTGTGTAAAATAATGGAGAATCGTCTTTGTTATCCATTAACCAAGCAAGATAACTATTCTTTCATTTCTGTCTCAATTTGAACTGGAACAGGTTAGGTGACACAGCTTTTTTGACAGCACCAAAACTCAGTTTAAAGATCTTGTTATTGTCCAACCAATGAAGGCAATATTCATTATTTGAAGCAGTAGCATCACAACATATCCACTCTTGCCTACTGTTAAGTTGTCCAGAGGGAACTGGTTGGTTTAAACTTTGTAGAGCCACCTGCTAGCTGCTGTTAAAGCGCTTGACAGAAGTCGTGTGCAGTGGGATGAGTCAGTGGGGTGGAGAGTGTTTTCGGCCTCTGAGGTTAGACTTAGTCCTCGAAATCTGGCATTGAGCATAGGCACACCTGCTGTTGTATTGTTATACAATTGTTCCGGTTTCCTCAAGTAAAGCAAGGTCTGCAAGTCAAATATTTAATTCTCGGTAAGTTGTGTAGGCTAGCTTCAAACACTCATATAATTTCCTCTGTGCTGGTGGTGGCCTTAGCCCTTGCGCAGGCCTGTTGCGTGAGCAGACCTTCCTAGGAGGTAACAGGATGTTAATACTGTGTAAGGGCTATTCTATTTACTAGAGGTCGACCGATTTAATCGGAATGGCCGATTAATTAGGGCCGATTTCAAGTTTTCATAACAATCGGAAATCAGTATTTTTGGGCACCGATTTATAAAAAAAATAAATGTATACCTTTATTTAACTAGGTAAGTCAGTTAAGAACACATTCTTATTTTCAATGACTGCCTAGGAACGGTGGGTTAACTGCCTTGTTCATTGGCAGAACGACAGATTTTCACCTTGTCAGCTCGGGGGATCCAATTTTGCAACCGTACACTTAACTAGTCCAATGCAATAACGACCTGCCTCTCTCTTGTTGCACTCCACAAGGAGACTGCCTGTTACGCAAATGCAGTAATCCAAGGTAAGTTGCTAGCTAGCATTAAACTTATCTTTATAAAAAACAATAAATCATAATCACTAGTTAACTACACATGGTTGATATTACTAGATATTATCTAGCGTGTCCTGCGTTGCATATAATCTGACTGAGCATTCAAGTATCTGACTGAGCGGTGGTAGGCAGAAGCAGGCGCGTAAGCATTCATTCAAACAGCACTTACATGCGTTTTGACAGCAGCTCTTTGTTGTGCGTCAAGCATTGCGCTGTTTATGACTTCAAGCCAATCAACTCACGAGATGAGGCTGGTGTAACTGAAGTAAAATGGCTAGCTAGTTAACGCGTGCTAACTAGAGGGACGGAAGCTATACTGTTACACTGGCAAACTAAAATGCCTATAAGAACATCCAGTAGTCAAAGGTTAATGAAATACAAATGATATAGAGGGAAATATTCCTATAATTCCTATAACTACAACCTAAAACTTCTTACCTGGGAATATTGAAGACTCATGTTAAAAGGAACCACCAGCTTTCATATGTTCTCATGTTCTGAGCAAGGAACTGAAACGTTAGTTTTCAAACATAGCACATATTGCACTTTTACTTTCTTCTCCAACACTTTGTTTTTGAATTATTTAAACCAAATTGGACATGTTTCATTATTTACTTGAGGCTAAATTGATTTTGATGTATTATATTAAGTTAAAATGAGTGTTCATCTAGTATTGTTGTAATTGTCCTTATTACAAAAAAAATCCAAAAGAAATCAGCCGAGTAATCGGTATCAGCTTTTTTGGTCCTCCAATAATTGGTATCGGCGTTGAAAAATCATAATCGGTCGACCTCTAGTATTTACGTTCATTGTCATGTTTGTTTTTTTTCCTTGAGATTTTATAAAAATGTTAGTTTCAGACCTTTCATAACTATACTAGGGACATTTTATCTTCTTTCCCCGAAAGTATGTCTACAGTTTGTCAGATGTGCAAATGCATGTTAATGCAATGTAACTCCCATGGCAACTCATGTTAGGCCTAAATGTTATTTTGAAAACCAAATCCCCAAGCAGGTTAACAAGCCCACGCTTGCTTTCCCTTTATGCAATGTTCACAGTTCCTTAGAAACAACATGCATAGAAAAGTTTCAGTATCTGTTTCCAGAAGAGTCATTAACCTTCAGGTGCTACTGTGAAACCAGGAAGTAAAGAGACACTTTTCCCCCTCCCAGACTGTCTTCTTGATTGAAGAAAAAATGTGATCTTACAGACTGGAGTGACATGAAAATGAGACTGAAAATTACAGGCTGAAGTTCTACTGAAATTCCGTGTTTTCTGCCAGCCAGTGACTATAGACCAGGTTGTGCTCTCACCGTCTGAAGGCTCTTCAATAAAGTTAGTATTGCTGTAGGCCTACTAATGCTGGGTGTTAGATTGCTGTTATTTGCCCTATTGGCAGGAAAATGTTTTTCGGTGTCACCTGACTGGCTCAATAATGATTTAACAACAGATATCCAGACTAATAACTCTGGTTGTAGTTAAGTAATAATTCCCCTGTTTGTCATTTAGCCTAGATTCTCGTATCTGTTCTGTGTAGTGCATTTGTGTCTGTGCTCTATAGCACCTACGGCTGCATGTCAGCACCTTGCAACATTATCTGTGATAAAAATACCCCTAATCTTATAATTCACTCGTGTTGACATCTGCGGCTTGTTTGTAGCATCGGCCGGGACATATTTTGCCAAGATCACCAGCTTTACATAGTTAGTTGTTCTGTCTGTTTGATTTTAATAATACCTACAGTATTAGTGGTGGTGTTTAGAAGTTAATTGAAAGCGTGCCATTCCCAGTTAGTCTGAGCCGGTGTGCTTGTGGATACATAGAGAAACTCTGGCATGTTGCATAACTGTTTCACTTCTCGGTAACAGCTGTTTGCATTGCTTTAATCTATGTTTAACACCCCTCCTCCCCATGTGTCATTAGGGTATGTTTTGGAGTTGCAGGCAGAGTATTTTCAATGAGATGAAGAAGAGGTTTTCTCAGGTAGTTCCTCCTAGCGGAGTGGATAGTCTGTGACTGTGTGCAGCTTACTGTGTGGGGTTTGCTGACGACTGCATGGAGCATCAGGTTTTTGCTTTCCTGAATGTTTGGCCAACCTACTACCAGCTGGTCACTGTGCCTAGACCGAAACAAAATAGTAACTTTTAGAATAGAGGGCTGGCTGATTGAGTGAGGGCCAGTTTTGTTAACCCAAATGGCGGTAACACCAGCCCAACATGACACACACGTAGTTTAAATAAACAGACCATAGGCATTTTTGTTTGGGGGATAACTCATTTGAATTCTTTAGGAAAATACAAAAGATTCTTCGATTAGGGAAACATTTGTCAAATGCAAACACACCACACTCATGGACTATAATTGTGGACAGTTAAATAAAGGTCACAATAAGCACGGACCATGTAATGGTGCCGATAGACCTTTTAAGCACATGTTATTGCGTGAGCCTCACTGAAAGTTGTTTTGGGCACACTTAGTCACACAAACACCACTATGTCTTAGACAGGTTTCTCTTGTGTCATTCCTGGAAGGCCTGCTTTGGGGAAAATAGTATGATACACTGTAGTGGACATTGTAATCATAAGAAATGTTGGCTTCACTAGATTAGCTGAATAACTAGCCCATCATTTCATAAATAACATGGACAAAGCCAGACTGAATAGAAACAATGAGGTCTATAGGTTGCGATGGTGTGAGGCTCTCTAGACACACAGATGGTAAACCAGACTAGCCCTATAGATTCCATGTATGCATGAGGCTCAAATCTTGATCTATCATTGCATGTTATGATTTTTGATCAATTTTAATAATGTACTGTCATCCTGTCCCTTGATGAGTTACTTAACCAGATATTTTCAGTTTCCTTATTGATGAGACATTCCTTATGGAGGAATTTTTGGCACTATGATAGTTTGGAAGCATGGCTCTGTTCCAGTGTCTGTAATGTTCCTCCCCCTCTAGGTTTGGGCTATTTTAATCTGCATCTTCCAAGAATGTAATGCAACGTGAGGTCCACACCGTAGGTCATATAATAGTAATCCTGCATTGCACCACCCGCCTGCTCTAGTTTCTTGTCTGGTGTTCGTTCGCCTGTTATGATGACATTCACGTGTGAGTATGAGAATGCCCTACCCACTGACTGTAGTCAAATCTCTCGGCTCCCTGAATGCATGCAAATAACCTGGTGATAACATTTTTGTTTTAATATTTTGTCATGAAGTAGAACACTGAATGGAGAGGTGTGTGCTCTGCACTCAGGGTGTTTGTATGTTTCCTGTATCCTACAGATAGAGAATGCGGCGGAGGAGCCCAGAGTGCTGTGCATAGTCCAGGACACTACCAATGCTAAGACGGTCAACGAGAGGCTCACCCTCAACTTGCCAGCCTCCACCACCCTCCCCAAACTCTTTGAGGATGTGGCCCACAAGGCGGGCTATGTGAACGGCACCTTTGACCTGGCATGGCGCAAGACAGGGGACATGGTGAGTCTGTGTCCTACGACAACCTTATGATCCCAGGTCCCTTTATTGGATCCTGGTGGTGGGGGGGGCTTGTGTAGTCCTCCAAAACGTCCGTCGTTGTTTGCTCCTCCTCAGCACATGGCTATACTGTCTACTGTACGTCAGCTGTTCAACTGAGCTGCACTCACTGACCAACGGCTTGAAATAGTGTCGTTTGGATCCTCCCCATAGTGTGTAAATAGCTTTATGTACGCCAGTCTTTCTTTCCTGTCCCTGAAGTAATCTGAAGCTGGAGTTATCTCACAAGAGTAGGTCAGTGGATTAAGCTCTCTTTCCGCTGCTGGCTACTCCCCCTCCCTCTTCTACAGCCAACATTACATGACAAAACACTGCTGCTTCATAGCATGCTCCACAGCATGTTCCACAAACCGGTCCTAAAAGCTCATCTTTTGAATGATCATGGTGAGGATTCTCCTTATGAATTCAATGGGAACCTCTGACAGGTTGATTAGGTTGTATTGTGGGGAAGCTACTGACATTTTTTCAATCTCAAATCCTAGTTTTATTTTGTTTGCGTCTGCTGTTTTCTCATGTTCAGACCTGCCTGTCCAAACTGAAGGGTGTTTTTTCTCTTTTTCTGATCTCTCCCAGGGTTCGCTGGATCCCAGCAGTGAGATGTCCCTCACTGAGTTCGGGTTTGAGCCCGGGAAGAGGAACTTCCTCCAACTCACAGACAAGGACGGAGAACAGCCTCAGATTGCATCGGTGAGTGAGTGGGAAGATGAGAGTTAATGGTTAATATGAATACCAGCATGCCTAGGGCATTCCCCTGGAGGAGGGATTGACATGCAGCTCATTCTTGGTAGACTAGTGGTAGCTATGAGCTGAAGCTTAATTCTCCTTTGTGTAGGATGAGTCGGGGACAGCGGGCAGCAGTGGTCTGGATGACAGCTCCCAGGAGCGCTTCATCGGCCCTCTGCCCAGAGACTGCACGGTGGGCTGCAGCAGTGACTACAGCAGCCCCAGCTACTCCTACTCCTCCATCCTCAACAAGTCTGACACAGGTACACCCTTTCTGTCAACAGCATATTCTTGATCTCACTTCCTGTTACGTAACCCCACCCCCCTGACAGCTCACTTCATGAAGCAGATGCTAAGCTACAGGACTGTTTTGCTAGCACAGACTGGAATATGTTCCGGGATTCCTCCGCTGGCATTGAGTACACCATGTCTGGCTGGCTTCATCAACTTGCTTCATCAGTAAGTGCATTGATGTCATCCCCTCAGTGACTACGTACATACCCCAACCAGAAGCCATGGATTACAGGCAGCATCTGCATGGAGCTTAAGGGTAGAGCTGCTGCTTTCAAGGAGCGAGACTATAACCTGGAAGCTCCCGCTACGCCCTTCGACGAACCATCAAACAGGCAAAGCATCCAAACAGGACTAAGATTGAATCGTACTACACCAGCTCCGACACTCGTTGGCTGTGGCAGGGCTTGCAAACTATTACTGACTACAAAGAGAAGCACAGTGACACAAGCCTACCAGACGAGCTAAATGACTTCTATGCTCGCTTCAAGGAAAGTAACACTGCATGCATGCATGCATGAGAGCATCAGTTGTTCCGGATGACTGTGATCACGCTCTCTGTAGCTGATGTAAATGTACCCCCTCCGGAGACTGAAAAGATTTGGCATGGGTCTTCAGATCCTCAAAAGGTTCTACAGCTGCACCATCGAGAGCATCCTGACTGGTTGCATCACTGCCTGGTATGGCAATTGCTTGGCCTCCGACCGCAAGGCACTAGAGAGTAGTGCGTACAGCCCAGTAAATCACTGGGGCCAAGCTTCCTGCCATCCAGGACCTCTATACCAGGCTGTGTCAGAGGAAGGCCCTAAAAAACAGACTCCAGCCACCCTAGTCATAGACTGTTCTCTCTGCTACCGCACGGCAAGCGGTACCAGCGCGCCAAGTCTATTTCCAAAACAGCTTCTACCCACAAGCCGTGAGACTCCTGAACAGCAAATCAAATGGCTACCCGGACTGTTTGCATTACCCCTCCCCCTTTACGCTGCTGCTACTCTCGGTTTATTATCTATGCGTAGTTACTTTAACTTACCTACATGTTCATACTACCTCAACTAACCGGTGCCCCCGCACATTGACTCTGTACCGTTACCCCCTGTATATAGCCTCGCTATTATTATTTTACTGCTGCTCTTTAATTATTTGTTACTTTGATTTTTTTTTTTAACTTAACACTTATTTTTTCTTAACTGCATTGTTGGTTAAAGGCTTGTAAGTAAGCTTTTCACTGTATTCGGCGCATGTGACAAATTACATTTGATTTTGATTTCATGTCTCTCCCCCTCTGCAGGATATGTGGGTTTGGTTAACCAGGCCATGACCTGCTATTTGAACAGCCTTCTACAAACTCTGTTTATGACCCCGGAGTTCAGAAATGCACTGTACAAGTAAGTACCTGTTCTCGTGAAGCTCTTTGTATTGTTCTACTAAACAACTGTATTTAATGAAGAGCTTTGTCCTAAAACTATTTTCTACTTCACTGTTCCCTCCAGCTGGGAGTTTGAGGAGTCGGAGGAAGACCCGGTTACCAGCATCCCTTACCAGCTACAGAGGCTGTTTTTGCTGCTGCAGACCAGTAAGAAGAGGGCCATCGAGACCACCGACGTGACCCGCAGCTTCGGGTGGGACAGCAGCGAAGGTGGGCTGTCACACTGCTACATCTAGGCAGCCTCCCTGTAACCAGGAGTGGCCCAGGCTCAACTGCTTCTGATGTTTTGATAAAGGAACTGGAAGTGTGGGGGAAGGGTACTTTGTTTGTTTTGTCACACAGTTCACTGTGTCTTAACTGGTCCGTGTGTCTCTTCTGTGGTGTCTGCGTATCTGTGTTTTCAGCCTGGCAGCAGCATGACGTCCAGGAGCTGTGTAGGGTCATGTTTGATGCCTTGGAGCAGAAATGGAAGCAGACAGAGCAGGTATGAAAGAAAATTGAACCCTGCCACTTGTCTGACAACACTAATCCAGGGAGCCAATGAGGGCCTCCCCCAGGCCCAGAACAAAGGGCCTTCTGTGGGAAGGTGAGAGAGCCAGTAAGGCTGAGGGTTAGCGTTTTCTGATCTCAGGAGTTTGGTATGAACCGTAAACACTTAATTCACTGTGAATAGAAGCACTAGGCTCCTACACGTGAGCTCCTGTGTTTAGCTGTATTTGTAAAGAATGCTCTGCATTATCAGTGGTTAATCAAAGTCCCATTTTGATTTTTGCTATATTTGTGTCCCCAGCAGCAGTTTTCTCCACTTACGGTACTTATTTGAACTTCTATTATTGTCTTCTTCAACTGTTTGTTTGATTTTATTTGTCATTTAAAAAAATACATGTACACATTACATGCATACAAAAAACGTGAACGGGATTGCACAATAAATTCAGATTTATTTCTGCTGTGGTCCCTATTTCTTTGGGTTGTTGACATACAGAGTGTACAAAACATTAATGCCTTCCTAATATTAAGTTGCACCCCCTTTCACCCTCCGAACAGCCTCAACTTGTCGAGGCTTGGTTTCTAAGGTGTCAAAATCGTTCCACAGTGATGCTGGCCCATGTTGATGCCAATGCTTCCCACAGTTGTGAAGTTGGCTGGATGTCCTTTGGGTGGTGGACCATTCTTATTACACATGATAAACTGTTGAGTGTGAAACTGCTTTGCAGTTCTTGCCACAAATCGGTGTGCCTGGCACCTACTACCGTACCCCCATTCAAAGGCATTTACGTTTCTCTTGCCTATTCACCCTCTGAATGTCACACACAATCCATGTCTCAAGATATAAAAATCCCTCTCTTACCTGTCTCCTCCCCTTCATCTACACTGATTTGAGTGGATTTAACAGATGACGTCAATAAGGGATCATAGCTTCCACCTGGTCAGGGAAAGAGCAGATGTTCATAATGTTTTGCACACTCAGGGTAGATTAGTTACATATTCCAGATATATACAGACATGAAAATGTTTTCTACTTTTCAATCAGCTAGCTTTTACATTTTATTTAAATTAGGTTATTGTTGGTATGGTTGTAAGTTGCTATGGTAGTTTGTTTTACTCCACAGCACCGGAATATAAGAAAGGGTTCTTACCAGATATACTCTAAAATTTAAAATGGTTAAGGTCTCTGGCGCAGGTATTATGCTGGTGGACATCTCTAAATAAACAATTGGATAGGTATGTGAGGGCTGAGACAGTGGTAATTCTGTGGACCTTACCGGACTAGTTCAATTAACATTTTATTTTTACACAGATAGCCACCCTAGCTGCTTAAACTGCTGGACCTCCAGATAAGTTCACGGGCCGGGGGAGTTAAAATACAATTCTTACAAGCTTGTTTTAGCTGGTCTGTGGCTTATTTTTTAGAATCAAAAGTTTTTAAATCTTAAATTGTTGTTTAGATGTTTGTGGCCGGTGAGCACACATTTTATTTTTATTTCACCTTTATTTAACCAGGTAGGCTAGTTGAGGACAAGTTCTCATTTGCAACTGCGACCTGGCCAAGATAAAGCATAGCAGTGTGAACAGACAACACAGAGTTACACATGGAGTAAACAATTAACAAGTCAATAACACAGAAAAAAATAGTCTATATACATTGTGTGCAAAAGGCATGAGGAGGTAGGCGAATAATTACAATTTTGCAGATTAACACTGGAGTGATAAATGATCAGATGGTCATGTACAGGTAGAGATATTGGTGTGCAAAAGAGCAGAAAAGTAAATAAATATAAACAGTATGGGGATGAGGTAGGTAAAATTGGGTAGGCTAATCAGTGACACTGAACTAGCTTACCTGCCAGACTCTTCAGGGTGTAAATATCAAGCCATTTAGAGGTCTGAGCTAGGAATTATATTTTTGGGTTTATTTTTGTTAAACATAATCTTACAGGTCAGGTACCTATCAAATTAACACCCAAGGTGATGTTTTTGGTCTAACCTCTGAGTTGCCCACTTTGACACTGAAACCAGGGGACCCTGCAAGCATTACTCTGGAACCAAATAAGCCATTTAGTAATATTGAATAACTCCGCTCTAAGGATCTCTTCTACTGAGACTTTGTTCTTTTGGGACACCAATTGAGCAGAGTCATCCGTGTACAAAAACAATTTACGAGCAGGCTGATTTTCATATTAATGTGCAGTGGACCAAGGACACTCCTCTGCGGGACTCCACAGCTAATCTCCTCTTGCATTAGACAGTTTTCCCATTAACATCCAACACTTGGACTAATTGTTCTCTACCTGTTAAGTAGGGTCTTACCCAGTTAATGAGCCTGCTGTTGTAATCACATATTAAGTGAAATGTGTTGACTCTTTGAGAGGAGCCAAGTCATTGTCTTTGGGGGGTGTTAGAGTTTAGGGAGTTTACATTATTATGAAGCTGGCATAGAGTTGTGAGTAGTAGGTTCAGTGTGAGCAGTGAAGTGCGTATTTCACAATTCTGAGAGATACATGTGTGTGAGTGTTGTGACTGCTTGGGCCTGACTCCCTCGTGTTGTGTCCCCCCTCAGGCTGACCTGATTAACCAGCTGTACCAGGGGAAGCTGAAGGACTATGTGCGCTGTCTGGAGTGTGGCTATGAGAGCTGGAGGATCGACACCTACCTGGACATCCCTCTGGTCATCAGACCATTTGGGGCCAGCCAGGCTTATGGCAGCGTGGTGCGTGTCTCTCTGCCTCCATCTCTTATGTCTCTGCCCTTCTTCATGACTATAGCAGTATTAATCCAAGTGTGTGAAGAGATCAAAGCTATGATGGTCATTTATGTATTCACCGCGCAGACACTGAAGTCCAGACCGTGCTGTATGCTCCTGCATTTTCCTAAGACAGTGTAATTTGATATAAATGTGGTCAGAGTTGTTACTGATACAGTGCCTTTGTGACTCACTGAAACAGGAGGAGGCTCTGCAGGCCTTCGTCCAGCCAGAGACGCTGGACGGGGCCAACCAGTACTTCTGTGAGCGCTGCAAGAAAAAATGTGATGCCCGAAAGGTGAGTATACAGACTAGTGATCTTGTTGATGTTAAGACCACACCTTCCTTTGGGTCATGGGAGAACTGATGGGGGTGTTGAGTGAAGGTGGTCACTGGTCTGCCCAGGCAATTTGTGTTCTGACCCATCAGTGTTCTGGCCCTTTGCCCTCCCTCCACAGGGGCTGAGATTTCTGCACTTTCCCTACCTGCTGACTCTGCAGCTGAAGCGTTTTGACTTTGACTACACCACTATGCACCGCATCAAACTCAACGACCGCATGTCCTTCCCTGAGGAGCTGGACATGGGTCCCTTCATCGACGTGGAGGACGAGGTGAGACACACCAGCACAGTGTGGCCTCCTATGTGTTATACTCTAGATAGAATAATGAGGCATGGGGTGCGGTGGAATAGAGCCAGCCTTTCAGGTCCACTCAAATTAGATTTTCGATTATGTTTCATGTATTAGTAATTTCCATGAAGTCATCATTAATTCATGAGTGTAACTGATACCTGAACTCTGTCTGCTTTCTCTGTCTTTCCATCCTGCTCTTTGTTTTTGATCAATGCCTGCTCTCATAGAAATCTCCTCAAACGGAGAGCTGCACTGACAGCGGGGCAGAGAATGAAGGCAGTTGCCACAGCGACCAGATGAGCAACGACTTCTCGGCGGACGACGGTGTGGATGAGGGCATCTGCCTGGACAGCGCCAGCAGTACTGAGAGGGTCCTGAAGCCAAAGGTACCCAGCCTCAACACTATGTAATACCACATAAACCGCCCTTACACTCTAGCACCCGTACTCCCTGTGTCTTTATAGCCCATCCTGGTCTGTTTGCATGTAGTGCAATCTGCTGTCATTGGATTTAATTGTTAGCCAATTGTTTCTCCTGCCCCTGTCTCTTCTCCAGAGTTCATTGACCTTTGAGCTGTTCTCGGTCATGGTGCATTCGGGCAGCGCTGCAGGTGGCCACTACTATGCCTGCATTAAGTCCTTCAGCGATGGCCAGTGGTACAGTTTCAACGACCAGCACGTCAGCAAGGTTATTCTCAGTCTTCAAATAACTTATGTTTACTATGCATGTAATACTAGACAAAACAACTCAACACAGGTTGCATCAACATAACTCCTCGACCTATGCTCTAAATAGACTTAAGAAATCGACGCCTGTCATTGTAACTGACAGTTGTCAGAAACACACCGGTGGTAGTCCAGTGTGTTGATGTGTGTGTGTGTGTCCTTCTATAGATCACCCAGGAAGACATCAGGAAAACGTATGGAGGGTCCTCGGGGAGCAGAGGCTACTACTCCAGTGCCTTTGCCAGGTCAGTGGAGCTCCTGTCTCTCAGTCACTCTCTGAATTGATCTGAAATCAATATGTCCCTGAACACATCTCACTCCCATGCCTGGCTCTCCCATCTCACAATATCATTCTATGTACCTACTAATGCATGCCTACATGGCCAGAACATTACCAGCATCTGTTCACTTCCCACACCGCAATGTTCAATACCAGAGGAAGCTTTAATGGGGATGAACTGGTGCTTGTTTACTCAGAGCCCTACATTTTATTGAAGTCTCCCTGGGAGAAAAACAAGAGGGTGGTTATTCAGGCTAGGACAAAGCCCTGTTGATAACTGGGCTTTTACGTAATGCACTGTTCTTTCATGTGTTTGGAAAGGAAGATGGAACTCTATTTGGCTACTCATTTTCCTTTTCTCCATTTGCATTTAATAAGATGTTTTTCTGTTCCAACAGCTCTACGAATGCGTATATGCTGATTTATAGGTTGAAAGACCCCTCAAGGAATGCAAGTAAGGGAAACATATTGAACCAAGTCTAGTTCCATAATCAAGTTTGCTTTTAAATGTCTAAAATGACTATTCATCTGTATAAAGGTAAATATGTGGGTATAACCATCCTAGAAGGTTAAACCTTCCTAGTCTCTCTCAATGACTTGGACCCCCAGTTAGTTATGGTGATCTCTTGACTGATGGGCCGTGTTGTTACCACTGCAGAGTATCTGGATTGTGATGACTTCCCTGAGCACATAAAGCATCTGGTCCAGAGGGAGAAGGAGTCTGAGGAGCAGGAGAAAAGACAGAGGGAGATCGAGCGCAATACCTGCAAGGTACATCCTCCTCCTGTGGACTTTCCCATGGGCAACGGTGTCGGTCATTTGACTGAATGTTCTGTTGTTTTTCACAGCGGTTGTATTGTTGTTAATTGCTCTATTTCTCTGTCAGATCAAGCTGTTCTGCATGCATCCGGTGAAGATGATGGCTATGATGGAGAACAAGCTGGAAGTGCACAAGGACAAGACGCTCAGAGAGGCAACAGAGATGGCCTACAAGGTACGACAGAGTGGAAGCTAAATGCGGAGGAAAGCATTGAAAGCTAATCTCACTCAGCAGCTGCAGTTCATACCAGCCAGCGGTCGGTGTCAGAATAGAGAGAGGTCCTAGGATAGACATAGTTCTAAGAATAAAAGGGGGGTTCCAATGACCAAGAGAAGCTTCAAAACATTATCTTATGTGTCTATTAGCAATTGGACGTCTTTGTGTGTGTCTTTGGCCACCCATTCTGCCCCCTAGATCATGGAACTGGATGGGGTGGTCCCGCTGGACTGCTGTCGCCTGGTCAAGTACGATGAGTTCCATGAGTACCTGGAGCGCTCGTACGAGGATGAGGAGGACACCCCCATGGGGCTGCTGCTGGGCGGGGTCAAGTCCTCCTACATGTTTGACCTGCTGCTGGAGACGCGCAGACCAGAGCAAGTCTTCCAGCCATACAAACCCGGAGGTCAGTAAAAAACACATTCAATACTTTAAATATAATACTTTAACTAGCAACTCTTTTAGCCTTTTCGAAAATCAGTTGTGTGTATGTGTGTGACTGGTTGGTGTGTGTCTCTGTAGAGGTGATGGTGAAGGTTCACGTGGTGGATCTGAAGACTGACACTGTTGCCCCTCCCGTCAGCATCAGGGCCTACCTAAACCAGTCAATCACTGAGTTCAAGCAGCTCATTGCACAGGTAAGTTAGTTCAGACACTCCTCTTTAATTCTTCCTTTCTATCTAATCCAGCCTTATACAGTCCATACTTGTAAGACCATGAAATCTGCCTGTATTTGTTTTGGGATCTGTGGTGAAGTATCTCTCCACGGTGTGTGTATTGTTTGTTAAAAGGCCACAGAGCTCTCAGCTGAAACCATGCGTGTCGTCCTGGAGCGCTGCTATAATGACCTTCGGCTTCTCTACGTGCCCAACAAGACATTGAAAGCAGAGGGTTTCTTCAGGAGCAACAAGGTCATACACTACTTTTATTATTGTCCTTTCCAGCTTGTCTGCTGTGTTAATGTTGTTTATCTGTAAACATGATTTTTCAGCAGTACTTTGATTGCAGATGTAACACAAACCTAATTTGTCCATTATCTGGTTTCTCTTAGGTTTTCGTGGAAAGCTCTGAATCCCCAGATCACCAGGTCACTTTCACTGATTCCCTCTTGTGGAAACTGCTGGATCGCCATGGGAACACAATCCGCCTGTTTGTCTCGCTGCCTGTGCAATCCCCCGGCACCAACAGAACTATTTGCCAAAAAGTGGGCGGCGACCCTGAGGAGTGCTCTGAGGGGTCAAAGGGCAACAGGAATTCTGTAGAGACCATCTTGGAGGAGAGCACAGAAAAGCTGAAGATCCTGTCCCTCCAGCCGCAGCAGGGCTCCAGCACCAGTGACAGCCAGAAGAGCTCAGACCCCAGCGACTTCGAACAAATCGAGTCCCCCTCACCTTCTCAGGAACCAGACTCCTCCTCCGTATCTGCTGTCGTTGCAGTCAACAACCGAGAGCTGGAGAACCGGATCCGGGTGGCCAGCGGCGGGGGGGCCTACTCCGACCCGGAAACCCAGTTCCCTGGGGAGGAGCGCTCGGACTCTGAGGTGAATAACGATCGCAGCACAAGCTCAGTGGACAGTGACATCCTGAGCTCCAGCCACAGCAGTGACACGCTGTGCAACGCCGACGGCGGCCCCATCCAGCTGGCCAATGGCCTGGACTCACACAGCATCACCAGCAGCCGCCGCTCCAAGGCCAATGAGGGCAAGAAGGAGACGTGGGACACAGCCGAGGAGGACAGTGGCACGGACAGCGAGTATGATGAGAATGGGAAGAGCAAGGCGGAATCCTATTACCTCTACTTCAGAGCAGAACCATATGCACAGGAGGACGGCTCTGGGGAAGGAGGCCAGAAATGTATGTCTTCTAAATCTATTTACAAATGCAGGTCTTTGATTCTAATCTTGTTTAGTCTGTCCTAACTTTTTTTGATTGAATGTTTAGTTTCTGGGAACTGTAGAATTGTTTTTTTTTTTTACCCTTTTTCTGTGGAATAAGTGTGGGTTGTTCATACTATGAATTTAATTCATGAGACATCCGGGTGTGCATGTCTGTGGTATGTGTGTACACGTGTGCTTGTGAGAAAGGGGGAGAATGCTGTAGCAGGCCTCATTCTCCATTGGATTTGCTTATACTGTATAATAAGATTTGAAGATGTTTAAGATCTGAGAGGGAGAACGCTGTAAAATGACTCTCTCCAATCTCCATTAAGACAGCTTGTATTGCATATACTGACTGTATTCTGTATACTACGATACAGAAACGGCTGTAGTTCACAAACAACAAGTAGTTTAATCATATATTTGGGCTTAGAACAAGTCAGATAACAATACTATATGCTTTTAAACAATTTAATTCTGAAATGTATTTCAAAATGCATATGCTGAAGTCATTTTAAAGTATGATAGAGAATAACAATACTAAAATGTCATTATGGCCTGTCTTAGACACTTGTGCTAACTGTGTTGACACCAAATTTCATGCATTTACACAAACCAGAATTTCTGGCACATTTTTGATATCGTACTAAATATAGTACATGGATGTGAATGGGTTAATTTAAGATAAGCACTCATGTCAGTTATCTGACAGAGCAACACCTCGAGGGTTAAGAAACACTGGTTTAGATGCTGTTAGAACAAAATCCACATGTAGTATTTAATATACTGTTATATGATTAGTTTGTTCCAACTAATTGAAACGTATGTTTTGGTGCTGTTTGCCTGTCAGGTGTACTGGTCCACGTGGATAAGAGGATAACTCTGTCAGCGTTCAAACAGAACCTGGAGCCTTTCGTGGGGGTCACCTCTACCCAGTTCAAGGTGTTCCGCGTCTATGCCAACAACCAGGAGTTTGAGAGTGTACGGCTCAACGAGACCCTCTCCTCCTTCTCTGACGACAACAAGGTCCGTAGCGTCTCACTATCTGCCCCTTTCAAAACATGACTTTTTTCAAAAGATAATGGTGTTGTTTTTTTACAAACAATCTTATCCATGACGCTCCTCTTGGTCTTCTTACAGATAACCATTCGATTAGGCAGAGCACTGAAGAAGGGCGAGTATCGGGTGAAAGTGTACCAGCTACTAGTGAATGATGCAGAGGTAAGGACCGGGATGTGCTGATGTTTCTTTACACACACACAAGTGAAGTTATTCGGTGTTGTGCAATTTCCGCACATAACAGCAGTCTGTAGGTGTGTCACTGATGGATTTGTCACCAGGGTGTATTATGTGACAGTTGTATATGTCATTGTGTTTCATGCTTAAGTGTGTGTGTGTGTGTCTCTCCTCCCCAGCCCTGTAAGTTCCTCGTAGACACAGTGTTTGCTAAGGGCATGACTGTGAAACAGTCCAAAGAGGAGCTAATGCCTCAGCTGAAAGACCAATGCAAGCTGGACCTCAACATCGACAAGTGGGTTCCACCTTACACACTTAAAAACATCTAATCTGCATATCTAAGATGATCTATATACACAATCCAATGCACACGAATGTATGGGCACACATCCAACCATACATCAAATATTATACACTTGAATCCTTTACCTACGTATTTTCTTCTGAAAACATTTGTTGACTGTAAAAGGTACCACAAGTGTCTTCATGGTGATACAATTAGAATGTCAGTCTTTAGTCATTTAGAAGACGCTGTTAACCCTAATTGCTCCTGGCCAAACACTCTTAACCGCTAGGTTACCTGCTGCAGGTCCTCTCACTTCAAAGTATTATGGGTGCCTTTGTTCTCTTATGGATGGGTACTGTGAGTGACCTTTTTTAAAGCACTGACTCACAGCTGATTCTTATTGATAAGAAGTGTTGTTGAATCCTAATTGTGTGTGTATGTGGGGTCAGGTTCCGTCTCAGGAAGAAGACGTGGAAGAACCCAGGGACAGTGTTTCTGGACTACCACGTTTACGAGGAGGACATCAACATCTCCAGTAACTGGGAGGTCTTTTTGGAGGTTTTAGATGGTAATACTGGTTTGCTATTGTTTCGACTACTCTCTTCAGAACCATTTGTAAATCGCCTCATGGTCATCATAGCCTGAAAAGAGACAAACTTATTCTAAAATATATTACTGCTTTATATCAAACGCCTATATTAGGTCACGTAGAAATGGCTTTAGAGGACGCTTTAACAATTACTTCTGTAAAAGGAAAAGCCCTGTAGAACTGAATTGTCTCATCTGAATGAGTATCTCTTGTGTGCACAATTGGCCTAGCGTCGTCCGGGTTAGGGAGGGCTTGGTCGGTAGGGATGTCCTTGTCTCATCGCGCACCAGCGACTCCTGTGGCGGGCCGGGCGCGCGCGCTAACCAAGGTTGCCAGGTGCACGGTGTTTCCTCCGACACATTGGTGCGGCTGGCTTCCGGGTTGGATGCGCGCTGTGTTAAGAAGCAGTGCGGCTAGGTTGGGTTGTGTATCGGAGGACGCATGACTTTCAACCTTCGTCTCTTCCGAGCCCGTACGGGAGTTGTAGCGATGAGACAAGATAGTAGCTACTACAACAATTGGACACCACGAAATTGGGGAGAAAAAAAGGGGGTAAAAAGAGTATCACTTGTGAGAGAGAGAGAGGCAGACCGAGACAGTGGGTGTGTGCTCGCTCAGCCATCCCCAACCCTCCCCTCCTGCCCCTTTCCAGGACCAGAGAAGATGAAGTCCATGTCCCAGCTGGCTGTGCTGACCCGCCGCTGGACCCCCGCCCAGATGAAGCTGGAGCCCTTCCAGGAAGTGGTTCTGGAGAGCAGCAGTGTGGAGGAACTCAAGGAAAAGGTGTGTGTGTGTATTCACGTCCTGAATGTGGTGCCAGGCCTTGTACACTGATGCACATGTCTGAGGCCACAGACACGCTGGCTTGCAAGGCAGCACTGTGGGATTGTCTTACCCACTAAGTGCTGCTCCCAGCAACATCACTGGGTCTGATGCACCACATGGGAGTAGTGAGATGCACGAACTTTTCACATCACAGTATATAACATCAGCCTCTAGACTTTTGAGATACATAAGTTGCAAGGTAAATTATAGGGCATGCTAAATGGATATTAAAAGGCAATTTGTGACATCAATTCTCTCTCTCCAGCTCAGTGAAATAAGTGGTGTTCCTCTTGAAAACCTGGAGTTTGCCAAGGTAGGTAAACTGTTTTTGATGCTGTTAGGATTTACTTTTACTCTTGCGCTGTTTCACTCCACTTAATTTCTTGAAATGTTTCCCAATTTACTGACTGGCGTCCTGATTGTCTCCTGCAGGGGCGAGGAACATTTCCTTGTGATATCTCGGTATTGGAGATCCATCAGGATCTGGACTGGAACCCTAAAGTGTCCACTCTGAATGTGTGGCCTCTGTACATCTGTGATGATGGTGCTGTGGTCTTCTACAGGTAAACCCATCATACTCTTCCATACTGGAACAGGGCCCTTTGCCATTTCAAATGAGTAGGTGTTGTGACATGACAATGGGATGTTCAGGAAAATTGCAGATATTTTGTTTAATATAGGTATATTCTCCAGAAAATCTCAGCTTGTGCTCTGGGGTTTCAGGGACAGCACAGAGGAGCCTATGGAACAGTCTGAAGACGAACGCAATGAGCTGATGAAGAAGGAGAGCAGCCGGCTGCTGAAGACTGGCCACCGGGTCAGTTACTCACCTCGTAAGGAGAAGGCCCTTAAGATCTACCTGGATGGGGGCCCGGTCAAGGACCCGGGGCAGGACTGAGGCCCTTCTGAGGCCCGTCCCAGTTAGATGGTTGGCCTGCCTGCCTGCCGCAGTGTAGCTTCGCCCGGCCAAGGGACCCTGTCTGGCGTGGGGCCCCACATTGACTCGACGACGTCACCAGATCAGTGCGGCTCACACACCATCTCTCGTCCTCCCATCTGGGCTCTAGGGGAAAGAGAGTGGCTCAGAAATCATATTGTGCACTATAGTTTATTGTACTGTGAAGTTTAAAGGGAAGTGCAGAAGCTATTCAATAAAAAAATACTATACAGACAAATCAATTTAACGAAAATGTTTCAGACATGGGTGCACGATCAGAGTAGAGCTGTGTAGGCCAGAGGAAAAGACAAGTCTGTCAGTTTCCTCTCCTTCTCCGCAACACTTTATTTCTCCTCACCTCCCTCTTGCACTTGGGTTTCTCGCTCTCCCTCTGTTAGACAGACTAGCGATAGAGCCTACCCGACCCATCTGTGAACATGTACCTGGTTCAAATTCTCCACATCTGATATTTCACCATGCTAGAGTGATGCTCGTCCCACCCACCCACTTTAGAGACTGTGAGTATAAAGCCAAGAGTATCTACGACAACAAACTCACTTTGTCTTCTTCCAGTTTCTTTGTCTTCTTTAATCCAAACTGCAGTTTTTTAATCATCTTTGGCAAATCGATACGTAGTTCACACTCAACATTTAATGACCTGTCTTCTGATTCTATAAAGTGGTAATTTTTTATTTGCTGACGTGGAGGGTTTCTGCTGTTTTCCCAGAATGCCACAGTGTACATCACTGTGGAAACTCCTCTTACTGCTGCTCCACCCCCTACGCTTTATAGGAGCTTAGCCTCACTTCCTCCTGATTCACTGATACGTGTTAGTCCTCCAATTACCAAGGAAATGGCAACTAGACCACCATGTAGACTATGTTAAGGAGCTCATCATTTTGTTCAATGTAAATTATTTTGATGTTATTGTGAGCGACCTCTGGCACACATTAAAAACATTTTGTCTGTATTTAACCTTATGTTAATTTAGAAACCTGTTTATTTCTGCACGATGTGAAAGTGTGCGTGTCTGTCGAGGCCACGTGCATGCTGATTGCTTGAGGGGCGGGAGCCCTCAGTGGTTTTGGGAGATGGTTGGGTGGTGGTTGTGGCAATATATACCTGATGCTGCTTCTCAGACTGAGACCAGAGGGCATAGACCTTACTGGACCAGCTGACTGGGTATCCACGCTGCAGGGCCCAGCAGAGCTCCTCTGGGCTTCTAATGCTGCCTGCCACAAGCTGTTCACAGTAGAAATGCCAATAAAATAATTTGTTTCTTTGTTTTGAGTTTTAAATCTTGTGTGAACATAGATTTTAGAATTGAAATTAAAATGTTTTTTTCATAACTGCAGTATTCTGTTATTGTAAATTAAATATTTTGAATCCCCACTTTACCAATTCTGCATTTATATGGATTTAACATGGTATACATATAAGAATATTTACAGCTCAAGAATAGACATTTTCAAAGCCTTTTATTTTCTTATGAGCAAAAGTTGTGCAAGCTGCATGTGTCTGGGTTATAGTTTCCATTACCAAGTTGTGGGCATGATGAGCTGACCTGTCAAAGTGCTCCATATATTCAGAAATGTCATCTGTCCTTGTTTAAACCACTATTTAAAACAAAAACCAGGACTAAGCAAGCTACAGTGCATTGTGTTTGAGCAAAGGGCCTCAATGGTGCATCCTTAAGGTAGGCACATAAGTGAGACATCAGAGAGCGCAGGATGGGGTATGTTTTAAGTACATATTTGTTAACACAAACTCTTATTGCAGAATTGGAGTGTAGTCATCATACACAGTACCTTTGAACAGCATGAACGTCTAGGAATCGGGGAAATACTCAATGTAAATTCTATCTAATACATACATGGTGTTATGCACTACGCAACATCTAGAGCTTTGGTTAACTTCGAGCAGATCGAGAACTGCAATGGCTTGAATAAACAATGACAAGCTTATAGATGGAAGAATCTTACATGTAAGCCTTGTGAGACGGTGCGCAAATTCATTTTCTAGGCTGAAATCACTGGAGACCCTTCTGATTGTCTACAGGCCTGAAAAGGTTGAGCTGCATGGTTACTCCTAGACAATATAGTCAATTTCTGAATAAAGTGCGTCTGTCAGGTCCTCTTCACGCGAGTTCTGTCTTTTCAGACACAGGGAGCCTCGGCTGTCAAAGAGATTAGGACATTTGTAATTAATCCATTTGTAGCATCATACTGGGTCAACAGCATTTTGAGTGATCGCTATGGCTTTTGTCTACCACGTGTTTATTTTTTATGTAATGACTTATGCCTTCATTTCAATTGAATGTAAATGTTGCAGGTTTGCAGCATATAGATTCTTACCCGAGATGTTCGCACTGGAGGTCCCCAGCACAGGGGCAATGTTCCCTTGGTCCCTGGCCCTCTATGTCCCAGGACAGCAGCTCCATAAGGTGATTGGAGGAGCCATGACAGCGCTCACGCTCTATTGGCTTGGCCGTGCACACAGGGAACAGCAGAGCTGACCACAAGGTAAGGGGAGAGAGATGGGTAGTGACAAAGGTAAGTGACATTACTACAGAAACTTTAATATAGGACTACAGTATATGGACAGTGCTTGGAAGGGAAAGCAGGTTATGGGCCTTCACATGATCACTTAACTATCTGAAACTTCAATGCGCCTTGCTTCACTTGACTTCATGACTATCATAATTGGCTAGGGACAATTACATTGAGAACAGAGGCTTTGTGGTATCGCAATTTGAAGCCTCCCTTTTTTGGATGTCAAAGCAATCCCTGTAGGTTTTTATCTGGCTGAGTCATAGCCACATGAAAGGAGCCCATTTCGCTCCCCACAGATGATGTTAATTTCATGTAGAATGACTCATGGTGTATAATTTAGCAGAGGAATTATGTTCCGTGTGTGACCTTGTGGCCTGCACCTTTATGGAAAGCACATCAGAGGTCTGGGCTGCAGTTGCTCTGGTATTGGCAGATGCTGCCAGCTTCCCCCTTAGTGGTGTTCTGGCTGCACTGGCCCCACACACACAGCTGTCCTGTACAGCACTCCTCATCCTTTTTGCAGGGCTGGAACACACACACAGTGACAAACTGTCAGATGACATGCATGGCATAATATCAGGCCCATGGTCATGGAATGGCATGACCAGTCTCTTGTAACTCTCCTAAGCTCTCTAGGTGCAGCAAATTCCTGCTACTTGTGCAAGCTGAACTAATAGTGGTATCTAATTAATAGTTAATAGTGTGCTGCTTGACATATGACTGTTTTTCTGTGCAGGACATTAACACAGGCGTTATCAACTTGGAAGACCCTTAACTATTCTCAGCGTACCTTTGACTTTGAATGCAAGCCAGTATCTACAGTATTATGTGGATTGTTTTCTACTCTGCCCTGCCAAAAACATTGGTCTTAAATTCAATTACATTGTTTGTGTCTGTAGAGTAGGCTCTCATTACCTCTCATCCTGCTCCTCTCTTTGTCCTCTGAGAGAGGGGGAGAGAGGTGGAGCTCTTATTCAATCAGACACATGCTTTGATGCACAGCCAAGAGGAGAGAAGCTCTCCGTCATGAAACACTCCAGTTACACTTGTGGCAACACTGCAATGCAGTAACAATGCAGAAGCAGCTGCATCATATTGTTTAAGCAATCTGCTGCTCTGTGATTGCTGTGTGTGTGCACGTGCGCACTAAAGCACTGTTACAAAACCTGGAGATGATCTGAAGTTGTACGTAATAGGAACTAGGAAGGAGTCAAAGTCCCCTGGGAAAGGTAGGTCTGCACGAATACATTCTAGATGGGTTCAGTGTCAGGGTGTGTAAAATGTGTGTGACACTGTTAATAACCATGAAATGGACCTACCACGTCGAGGGCTTTGCAGGTTAGACACTTGGATCGGTGCGTCTCATACCGGCAATATTTCCCCTTTTCATAGTCCTCATCAATGATACACTACTGTGAAGAGGGGACACTCAAGACACACCCTCCTTCACAGATAAACATGCAGATGGTCTCTATATGGTACCAAAGCCGCCCACAATCCAGAGTTTTGCACTAGAAAACAGATTGTTCTGGAAAAATTGGCTAAATCAAACATGGTGGTCTTGAAGAGAAATTCAGAGGTTGTAGCCATGTACTATTGCAAACTTATTTACAAATTTTACTTTAAAATAACTTCAAAGTACATTTTTGAGGATGTGATACGTTGTTGCACGGTCTCTTCCAATATTTACACTACCGTTCAAAAGTTTGGGGTAACTTAGAAATGTACTTGTTTTTGAAAGAAAAGCTAATTTTTCGTCCAATAAAATAACATCAAATTGATCAGAAATACAGTATAGACATTGTTAATGATGTAAATGACTATTGTAGCTGGAAATGGCTGATTTTTAATGGAATAATTACATAGGTTTACGGAGGCCCATTATAAACAACCATCACTCCTATGTTCCAATGGCACGTTGTGTTAGCTAATCAAAGTTTATAATTTCAAAAGGCTAATTGATCATTAGAAAACCATTTTGCAATTGTTAGCATAGCTGAAAACTGTTGTTCTGATTAAAGAAGCAATAAAACTGTCCTTCTTCAGAATAGTTGAGTATCTGGAGCATAAGCATTTGTGGGTTTGATTACAGGCTCAAAATGGCTAGAAACAAACAACTTTCTCCTGAAACTCATCAGTCTATTCTTGTTCTGAGAAATGAAGGCTATTCCATGCGAGAAATTGCCAAGAAACTGAAGATCTCATACAACGCTGTGTACTACTCCCTTCACAGATTATTGTCTCTAACTGTCTCTAACCAGAATAGAAAGAGGACTGGGAGGCCCCGGTGCACAACTGAGCAAGAGGACAAGTACATTAGAGTGTCTATTCTGAGAAACAGATGCCTCACAAGTCCTCAACTGGTAGCTTCATGAAATAGTACCCGCAAAACACCAGTCTCAACGTCAACAGTGAAGAGGCAACTCCAGGATGCTGGCCTTCTAGGCAGAGTTCCTCTTTTCATTTTATTGGCCAATTCTGAGATATGGCTTTTTCTTTGCAACTCTGCCTAGAAGGCCAGCATCCCGGACTCGCCTCTTCACTGTTGACGTTGAGACTGGTTTCTAGCCATTTTGAGCCTGTAATCAAACCCACAAATACTGATGCTCCAGATACTCAACTATTCTGAAGAAGGCCAGTTTTATTGATTCTTTAATCAGAACAACAGTTTTCAGCTGTGCTAACATAATTGCAAAGGGTTTTTCTAATGATCAATTAGCCTTTTAAAATGATAAACTTGGATTAGCTAACACAACGTGCCATTGGAACACAGGAGTGATGGTTGCTGATAATGGAACTCTGTACGCCTATGTAGATATTCCATAAAAAATCTGCCATTTCCAGTTACAATAGTCCTTTACAACATTAACAATGTCTACACTGTATTTCTGATCAATTTTTATGTTATTTTAATGGAAAACATTTGCAAACCTTTCAAAAACGAGGACATTTCTAAACTTTTGAACAGTAGTGTATCTGTGCCTAAAGTGACCTGAATAAAATGGGCCTGCTGTTGAAACTGTCCCAAAATTTGTCCCAATTCCCTCTCACTTGTCCCTCTACCACATATCTTAAGGAAAAGACTGGTAGGAATGGCATGCTCTGAGACTGTCTATTATTTTAACTAAATATTAAAACCTGTGACTGCAATAAAGAAAATGTTTAATGTGCAGGATGTTATGAAAATGACTACACGCAATGTTTACCAAAAGCCCCGAATCAAATGATAGACATTTAACAGTTATTGTTCAAAACTATGCAGCTAAATATTGTGACTAAAACCCCCAAAACAAATAACTAAAAACCCTTCAGACTTTTGCTGATAAGATGGATTGAGCGCTTCTTGCACTGTGTCCTGGTCAGAGGCCGGTTATAGCAGTAATCTAGTGTCTGTCTTCAAAGACCTACTGTATACTGGTCAAAGACAGGCACTCACGCACACATCTGGCTTGATTGATCTGTTATTATTTTGCTATTATCTTGCCTGATCAGCAGCCCCATCAGGGCTGAGATGTGGCTGCCATATATAATTAATGTACAGACAGATGCAGCTCTGAAGAGAGCTTATAATCAGCCACCATCCTGCATGTCACGCTGCCTGGATAAGACTAGCTTTAACCTGGTTTATAGAGAATGAGACAGCACAGTTGAGACTGGAGAGGCGTAAAGAGAAATGGAGGGGGAAAGAGAAATGAGATTCCCAAACATGACAGCAGCTGTGGCTGCATGCAGAACAGCACAGAAAGAGGAAACACATCCCATGACTTGTTAAATCTTTCATGAATTGTGACTTGCATTAAGGATGGAATGGTATTCATCTTATGCCCACTGTCTTTATTAAACACAAAACACCAGTTAGAGTTATAGTGGTCAAGTTATTGTGGATAATATATGTTTTTTTTTTTTTTTTTTTTTAATCTGTTGTAAATCATGATGAAGGGAAATTCCAAAGATTGTTGTTGACTCACATGAATAATATGATTTTCCTTGCCACTGGACTGGACAACTGTTCTGGTGATGTGGGTCTCTTCTGTTCTGTTGTCTGTCTCCTAAAGAAAGAGAGACACATTTCCAGTTAGGGTCACTTCTGTAGGATTTCTGCAATTTTGCTTTGTCTTCATAACAAATGTGGGATGCCAGAATACTACTACCATACAGTATTACAATTCATAATAGCATTTCAGCATTGTAGTTTTGAATGAAATACAGTACAAAAATACATTTGCTTGTGACTACTACTGTACCTTATGTAATGTCTCTATGGTGTGGATGGATTGAGTTTCAACCACACTCTCAGAAGTGCTTTCGTTGTGGTAATTTGAGGGAAGGTTATTGGGATGCAAGCTGGACTTTGCACTCTCATTGTCCATCTAAAGAGGTTTGATGCAAAAGATCAATACTGCATTGGGGTCACCACTGTTTTTTTTTTACACAATGTGCATGTTAAGATTGACTTAGACTTATCTCACCCCACATTGGCAACTGTTTTTATTAGTCTGATAAATGTTTAAGTCTCAAGTTAAACTTGTGGTTACTTTAATTTAACAGAAAAGTTTCAGATCAACTAACATGATATAATAAGCGTGTACTGCGCTATTATCTGTTGCATTTTACATAACATTAAAAATCATACAAATGAAACGGGTGCTATGGGAAATAATAGGCTCATTAATTTTTTTTATCAACGCTCTGCAAATATACATCTGAGTAGACCTAACCATTAACCGACCTGGTGCACCGCATCCTCCAGTTTATTATGCGTGTCCTCCATCAGTTGCTCTACCTCCTCAAACATGTCGTTTAATGTCGTGTGTCCTTGTGCCAAATTATCCTCAAGGATCTGGTTGATGTCCAAATCCACGGGCCTGGTAGAACCAGGAAGGAGGATGCCATGGATAAACGTTAGGCTCAGAGTTAGAAGAGAGAAATACAACATCCTTGCTGCTGCGCAAAAAGGCATCCGAATGAATTAGGTTCTTTGGACGTCCCATCCGCGCACTGGGTGTGTGCGGTGATGCTGCTGCTGGGTCACTCTGTCCGAAGAGAAGGGGGAGGATAGACTATAATATTGCCTTATGCATGTATTTATATTTGGAGAAGGTTGTGGTTTATTTTGTCCCAAGTTATGCGACTACTGTAGGCTATAGCCTAATTGACAGGTGCAAGCCATGGTGATACGTTTTCGATGCTCTTACCTTTCATAGTAACGTCAGTGACGAGCCTATTCTGGGCCAACCGCAGCAGGCTGGGGGAGGATGCCGCCAATGAAGGAGGGATGGTGGCACACCGCAATGGGCTGACTGCTTGTCTTTGAGCAATGATCAGACTTGCCTAGAGCCCGGGTTAACGTTGGGACATCTGTGTAATGAGATCTGTGTAATGTTGGCGACGACTCTTTATTGTTACTCTTCAATTAGAAGTTTATAATTCACTTGTTATTATATTTCACAATTAGTAGACCTAGTTTCAATGTATTAAAGTTGTGATAGTTAGGCTACACAGTAATATAGTCTGCTGTGACTGTGCGTAAACGTGGATGTGGCTCTGGCGCATGTTTTCGCCCATTTACCACTAGATGGCCTCATTTGCATGGAATATATTTTCAGTAGCCTAGTCTAAACCACTGTGGAGTAGCCTAGTTTATAGGTTTATGGCTATGAAACTATAATTGCTAGACGTATGGGTAAACACCCACCCACCACCACGAGAAACCACTCGACTAAGTAACCATCTTATGTAACCATACCAAACATAACATATTATACTAATGTGAGTGCCCCGGATTTAGCTTTACTATGTTACGTCTAGTCTGAGACCAGGTTTTTTAGAGAGTTCACTTCTTGGTATGGAGAGCCTTGTGAAGACATTGGAGCGGAGAGGTGTCACGGTGAATAACTGACCATGTCAACGCCATCATCCGAACGTGTCGTTTTATGTAATGGAAAAAACAGTCAATACTTTAAAGCAGTCCATGTTTACTCACTGCGTAAATGCCAAATGTAGCCTATTATGGATCAATTAATTTAGCGTAATTTGACGCAAGTTCTTTGTTTTGTTTGTTTGTTCTTGAAACATTATTCTGGACACTGAACAGCTGAAGATATGTTTGTGCTAGAGCCTGTGCACGTGCCTCAATCACTTGCTGAGTCCAACTTGTGCCTCAAAATGTATTTTAATTATTACAATGATATACATAATGATTTAGGCTATATGCCGATATTCCATTTGGTTAATTTATTTGTTGCTTAATTAGCTAAATACCCATTAAACTTAAATCCAGCTTTATTCTCCATAAAATAATCAGAGTATACTACTATCTATGCTGTCATTTTTTGCACTGTGGCTACATGAAAAGTATTTGTGTTTACAGTTGTAATGAAGCCTTTATAATTTAAATTTCGAGCGCAGTGTATCAGCAGTTACCATTGGGTCTTGTAATATCCTGCACCTCCCTCGTGCAATAGACGGGAGGTACAGTGGTGGTGAAACCGAGTGAGACAATAATTTAGCCCAGTAGTAGTTCAGAATGAGTGACTGGAAGAGACACACCGACACATATAGCCAGCGCAAATTCGATTAGATACATTTTCTCTGACCGGTCATTGCGGTTTTGAATATCCCTCTTCAATCAACTGCGAAGACTGGACCAGTTTATTTATTTTTTCTCCTCTGTAAACTAAGGTAAATCACACTTCCAATTACGCATGTTTCACAAATCAGTGACCGCTGGGCAGATGTCTAGGCAATTGAGCAACATGACAGCTGAGTCTGAACACTGTGACATAATTCATTCAAGGTTGTAAAATCGAATCTTATTTTAGGAATGAATTTCGTTTCTCTACTGTGGGATTTGTACATGTTCTTTGCTTTAGTATTCAAATATATACATTCTGATAGGATTAGATCCAGATCCCTGTACCTACAGTATGAGCCTGTATGTCTGAACTGGATAATAAAACATCTGGTTTGTCTCCATACTCTGATAAGATAGCTCTGTGTGTTCAACCATTATAATAATGATGTATGTGTCTCCACCATAATCCAGGTTTAAAAGCCTTTATACTTGATGTTTCTGGCTAGAGTTTTACAATGGTATAAGCTACTACCATGGCATGGTATTTTCGTTAAAGTTACATTGTGTTACATTAAGAGAGAAACAGTAAATTACTAACACTGTACTACTAGTTTGAGTAGCGTAATTGTCACCTGAGACAAGTGATGATTGAAGACTAAACGATTATCTCTGAGTATCCAGGCTGGAACTTTTGTCACAACTTCTCCCATATATGAGCGAGGTTGTGAGAAATGTTCCAGCCTGAATACTCAGAGATAATCGTTTAGTCTTCAGTCATCACTTGACTCAGGCGAGACTACTGTATGTTTACGCCAAATTAGAATTGGTCACAATTTTGGATTCATTTATCAATTGAAATCAAGATTTATTTATGTGACACATTTCAGACATGAATGCCACACAATATGCTTCACAGGAAAAAACACAAATAAAAAACAATGAAAATAAATACAGAAATATTCACTACACAACAAACATAAAAGGATAAAAAACAGAAGAATAACAATACAAACTGAAAGACTAAAAAAGCACCCTAAGGAAAAGCAAAGCTAAAGGTGTGTATTAACATCTCTTTTAAATATGTTCAGTTTCGACCCCCCTCGGGTTCTCTGGCAGGCTAGGCTTTTATTCTTGATGTATCTGGCTGAGTTTTACAATGGTATAGGCTTCCACCATGGCATGGTATTTTCTTTACATTGAGTTACATTAAGAGAAAGACAATGATTAAACAGTCATTCTTTGAGGGTTCATCACCCTTTTACCTCAGGAAAACTATATTATTATTTGATTGTTTTCTTAATCATAGTATAGTATTGTAAAGGCGCAATTATGTTGTATTTATATCAACAGATATTACTGTCTGCACAAGCCAGTGTGAATTTTCTCCTCCTGCAGCTGTTAGTAGTGAAATACAGAGTTCCACAACTTTACGGCCCTTTGCGTGTCGTTGGGGAGTGGGAGAGGTATTGTGACACTGTCTGTCTGCTTTAGCGCTGCTGTTTCTGTCAGATGAATTCATGTTCCCCTTTCATAAGAATTATGGGAAGTTCTAAGCTTACTCACTAACGAGTTTGATTTTGAGTTTGAACTTCTGACTTTAAATAATACTGTACTAATACTGTCCCAGGTGAGCCACGTTAGTTACAGCACACATGGTCATCTGTAAGGTATTTAGATACAGTATATAATCTATTATAAGCACACATTTTTGGATGACTGAAATCTGAATTGAATTGTCCATTTTCATTTTGGTACTCTTGAAAGTGTACCTACAGTATGTGGGGGTATCTGTCTGACACGTTTGTCTCAAAGTCACTCTCGAAAACAGGCCACTGTGAGTATCTGGCCATGAGAGAGCAGCTGTGATTCTGTAAGGACATTTTGAGAAGGCAGCAGCAATCACACAGTCATGTAATTTTCCACCCCCTCTTGAATGAGCAATAATTTCCTGTGCATCCTGTGCCGGTTGAAAACATGGCACGCTCTTCCTCACAGTGCTGTGAGACTTAAAGTCTTGCTTTATTACTCTGTGATTCACTACCTTACTGATAAAGTATGTGTCAACATCTCAATACACTACATGTCTATCTCTGAATCTGTCTCAAGTATTGGTTGTCCATGTGTGATTTAAGTACTCTGTTCTCCCTAGATTCGATAAATATTGCATGCTCAAACAAAAAACAAAATTTTTCTCCTTTCTTGCTGGATTTTCCTCAGGAATGTTCAATCTTGTTAGTATTTTTTGTGCTATAAAGCAACTGAAGTTAAGGAACAGTACAAATAATATTGTTCAGTAAGATTTATACACTTGCTGTTAGCCATGGGAGTATACTCTTAGAATTTTTTTAAAATTTGGTCTACTGTACATAACTTTTAGGTGTTCCATATAAGAAGCAAGCGATATAACTATTTTTGGTTCGATATGGAACCTTTTCCCAAGACTATAAAACATAAACAAATGTGATTACTTCAGTGCCAATGTTTTTGCGCAGTGTATACAACAGACATTAACAAATCAAAAGTTTATCTGTAGCGGTGCACTTCCTTCATTTTTCTTCTCCTGTTTCATCACCATACCTATGCTATCTGGAATAACAATACATCAGCAGGTTTGACTTGCTCTCCCCAAAAGCAGATTTCTAGAAAGATCACAAGGTTTTACAGTTTGGCAAAAAAGTATTTAGTCAGCCACCAATTGTGCAAGTTCTCCCACTTAAAAAGATGAGAGAGGCCTGTAATTTTCATCATAGGTACACTTCAACTATGACAGACAAAATGAGAAAAAAATCCAGAAAATCACATTGTAGGATTTTTAATGAATTTATTTGCAAATGATGGTGGAAAATAAGTATTTGGTCAATAACAAAAGTTTATCTCAATACTTTGTTATATACCCTTTGTTGGCAATGACAGAGGTCAAACGTTTTCTGTAAGTCTTCACAAGGTTTTCACACACTGTTGCTGGTATTTTGGCCCATTCTTCCATGCAGATCTCTTCTAGAGCAGTGATGTTTTGGGGCTGTTGCTGGGCAACACAGACTTTCAACTCCCTCCAAAGATTTTCTATGGGGTTGAGATCTGGTGACTGGCTAGGCCACTCCAGGACCTTGAAATGCTTCTTACGAAGCCACTCCTTCGTTGCCCGGGCGGTGTGTTTGGGATCATTGTCATGCTGAAAGACCCAGCCACATTTCATCTTCAATGCCCTTGCTGATGGAAGGAGGTTTTCACTCAAAATCTCACGATACATGGCCCCATTCATTCTTTCCTATACTCGGATCAGTCGTCCTGGTCCCTTTGCAGAAAAACAGCCCCAAAGCATGATGTTTCCACCCCCATGCTTCACAGTAGGTATGGTGTTCTTTGGATGCAACTCAGCATTCTTTGTCCTCCAAACACGACGAGTTGAGTTTTTACCAAAAAGTTATATTTTGGTTTCATCTGACCATATGACATTCTCCCAATCTTCTTCTGGATCATCCAAATGCTCTCTAGCAAACTTCAGACGGGCCTGGACATGTACTGGCACTGCAGGATTTGAGTCCCTGGCGGCGTAGTGTGTTACTGATGGTAGGCTTTGTTACTTTGGTCCCAGCTCTCTGCAGATCATTCACTAGGTCCACCCGTGTGGTTCTGGGATTTTTGCTCACCGTTCTTGTGATCATTTTGACCCCACGGGGTGAGATCTTGCGTGGAGCCCCAGATCGAGGGAGATTATCAGTGGTTTGTATGTCTTCCATTTCCTAATAATTGCTCCCACAGTTGATTTCTTCAAACCAAGCTGCTTACCTATTGCAGATTCAGTCTTCCTAGCCTGGTGCAGGTCTACAATTTTGTTTCTGGTGTCCTTTGACAGCTCTTTGGTCTTGGCCATAGTGGAGTTTGGAGTGTGACTGTTTGAGGTTGTGGACAGGTGTCTTTTATACTGATAACAAGTTCAAACAGGTGCCATTAATACAGGTAACGAGTGGAGGACAGAGAGGAGCCTCTTAAAGAAGAAGTTACAGGTCTGTGAGAGCCAATAATCTTGCTTGTTTGTAGGTGACCAAATACTTATTTTCCACCAGAATTTGCAAATAAATTCATTAAAAATCCTACAATGTGATTTTCTGGATTTTTTTTCTCATTTTGTCTGTCATAGTTGAAGTGTACCTATGATGAAAATTACAGGCCTCTCTCATCTTTTTAAGTGGGAGAACTTCCACAATTGGTGGCTAACTAAATACTTTTTTGCCCCACTGTATATCAGGAGTGAATGTAGAGATGTAAAGATGCTGAAGGTTGATGGTCTCTCTCTAGATGTCACAGTTAGTCTAATGGAGGGGGTGGGTGGGTAAAGATCAAATCCACGCTGATTTAATACGTTTTAATGTGTCTGCATGAAAATACCCACATTTTGTTAAAACTCAAGAGTTAGTGTGTTGCCAAAATATCTGAATTTGCCCCCTTAAGGGAGTTTCCCAAACTCAGCATGAACCTGTTGTTCTTGTAATTTAGTCAAAATTGACTTGGATGCAAATGCTGCCAGCAGCCAGTTTCATCTTCTAAGTTTGTAATTAGTGGTTGTGTCGAGGCTTCAGGGGCGGACTGGGACAAAAATTCAGCCCTGGCATTTTAGCCACACCATTAGCCACACCAGCCCCCATCCACATAATAATTCACATTTCCTGTTGCTACAGGATACTTTCCCTACTGTAACAAACTGGCTCAAATTAAGATCGTACAACTGTGTGACTCTGTTTTCTTCCTACCTCCACTGTACTCACCTCTGAGCTGTCTCTGTCTCCTTTCCCACATCACTGGCACCAGAAGACCAGGGGAGCCCACTGCCTGCGCTGGGCCCAGCAAGATCCTAGTTGTGAATGAATAAACACATGTATTAGATTGAAGAAAATAGGTGAATGTAATTGTATAACTGGTTTAACTAGTATAACTCGTTTTAAATGAACCAAGCCTTTGGATTCAGAGCTATGTCACTCTCTCAGGACACACTACAGTAAAGAAGACAAATAAGCTGAAGTCAACAATACTTTTGTCTCTGTCAGTCAGCAGACAGCATTCCAAATGAGCAGCGTATTCCAGCCTGACTGGTCTGTCTGTAGGCTTATTCACAATATCCCAGAGCAGAACTGTGTGAACTGTCTTCTTCCTCTTTGCATTACTTCCTTCCTAGAGCCACACTGTGGAAGTGAGCACATGATTCCAGGCAACAGCTCCAGCACAGAAAAAGGACGTGGGAGGTTGAGGCTCAGAAACCAAATCACTTGCAGGATTTATGCATGGTTTAAATTGGTTGATCCTTTCAGTAGGATCCCACTCTACCAGCTTAAACCACCACCTCAGTCATCAGCAGGATATAAATCTCCACCTAGACTACATTAACAAGTTCCCCCTGGCTTGTACAAGCTCAGACATCGGTCATTAAGGGAACTTAAAAGGAGTTTGTGTGAAAGGCACAAGGCGAGACCCAAATGCAGACACAGGAGGCAGATGGTTGGAATCTTACAATGTTTATTAATCCAAAAGGGGAGGCAAGAGAATGGTCGTGGACAGGCAAAAAGTTCAAAACCAGAACAGAGTCCAGGAGGTACAAAGTGGCAGACAGGCTTGTGGTCAGGTAGGTACAAAGTCAAAACTGGGAGGACTAGAGAAGGGAGAATGCAAAAAGCAGGAGAACGGGAAAACCGCTGGATGACTTGGAAACATACAAGACAAACTGGCACAGAGAGACAGGAAATACAGGGATAAATACACTGGGGAAAATAAGCGACACCTGGAGGGGGTGGAGACAATAACAGGAACAGGTGAAACAGATCAGGGTGTGACAGATTGAGTCAGGCCTTGTGCTTTAACCTCCAGCAAAGGCCATTTCACAGTGGCAGCTCTCCATCCCTTTGATCTGGACAGGAAAACAGACACACTCACATATCCGATGACCCAATAACACACCAGAGCTTTGTCACAAAAGTAAACACCTTAATAGAAAATGACTCAAGTTAAAGTGAAAGTCACCCAGTAAAATACTACTTGAGTAAAAGTCTACAAGTATTTAGTTTTAAATATACTTAAGTATCAAAAGTAAATGTAATTGCTCAAATATACTTAAGTAGCAAAAGTAAAAGCATAAATCATTTTAAATTCCTTACATAAAGCAAACCAGACTGCACTATTTTCTTGTTTTTTAGACAGGGGCATACTCCAACACTCAGACACAATTTACAAAGAAAGCATGTGTGTTTAGTGAGTCTGCCAGATCAGAGGCAATAGACATGACCGGGGATGTTCTCTTGATAAATGCATGAATTGGACCAATTTCCTGTCTTGCTTAGCATTGAAAATGCAATGAGAACCTTTGGGTGTCAGATAAAATGTATGGAGTAAAAAGTACATTGTTTTCTTTAGGAATGTAGTGAAGTAAAAGTAAAAGTTGTCAAAAATGTGAATAGTAAAGTAAAGTACAGATACACCTAAAAACTACTGAAGTAGTTTACACCACTGGCTGGAGGCATGTCATGACTTTCTTTACCCTGAAATTACTGT
Source organism: Oncorhynchus clarkii lewisi (assembly GCF_045791955.1). Lineage (NCBI taxonomy): Eukaryota > Metazoa > Chordata > Actinopteri > Salmoniformes > Salmonidae > Oncorhynchus > Oncorhynchus clarkii. Next base: position 16,468,636 of record NC_092172.1, on the reverse strand, counting down.
AAGGATTAAAGTAGAATTGTGTTTGCAGAGCAACAACCCCTAAGCACTCCATCATTGTGTCTATGATCACAATAAATGGTCACCAAATGTCATGGACAGAGTCCAGCAGTCATTTTTTCTGAAGAGTGGCACAGATCCTTCAGGTCTGATGGAGCTGTTCTCTTTGTGGTCAGCAACACAGTGTATTTATGTTTGTAGAGTGGCCTTATACAGATGTCAGGCTATCCTCCAGGACATGTGCTGTTTTCCTCTGGAACATGACACCTGTCTATTCTGAGCATGACTTCCCTGAAAGCTGCCTTACCGGCTCCTCTATTCCTTCCCTGTGGTCATACACTGTCCTATAAACCCCTCGGTGCCATTCTGAGACATGGAACAGGATCTCTGGATCCAATTGCCTCTGCTGACTGACTGTCTGTCAGACTGTCTGGGGGAATGTCAGTTACCAAAAAATCTGCCTTCAGTGTGCAGTCACTTTTCACCGTAAGAATCTTGATCTCAGTCACATTGTGAGGATCTCATGTTACTGTATGGTAACTGTATGTAATAATTGCATTGAATATGTCATCAGTGTTTCCAAGATTTTCCAATGTTGATTTAAGAACATCAGAGCATTCTTTATGTGCAATCTTTTTACATGGCGAGAGTTCACTGCATTTGTCAGCTATTTGCTCATTTATTTGTGTGAAATGAAGAAAGGAATGTGGCACTGGATAAGGTCAAACTATTGTGTGCCAAGTGGATTACATACTGTATGTCAAACTTCAAATAGCTGGACAGACATTATTTGTGTGCTTGGTGTGTCTGAAGTTTGTCCAGATAAATCTTTCTCCAAGTCCAAGAGGACATGTGGTTAGCACACACTGCGTGGGTCAGACAGGCCTCCAGACGGCAGACAGCTGCTTCACCTCTCCAGCGCCTGCTTCTGTGTAAATTCATTATTTTCTCCTCTCTAGATGAATGACATTCACTGGGACCGGCCAGATAACGCAGTGTTTTTAACCGTGTCCAAGACGCTCTCCTTTGTATTGGCACCGCTGCCTGAAGAAGCAGCCAGGTTTTTCAGAGTTGAGATAGTACAAGCGAGTTATGAGTGCTGGAGAGGGGCAAAGTTGTTGGCGGGATGCTGGAACATATGGTTTTCTTAGATTGTCGTCCAGCTCTGAGGCGTAATGTCTGCTTATCAGGGGTTGAGGGCTTACTTCCTGGTTTCCTTCAGTTCTCTCGGTAATTAACTGCATTACGTGTCATTCCTAGCCCTCCCATTGTTTTCCTTTGAGTCGTCAGCTTCCCATTGTTTTTTTGATAGCTAAAGGCTGTGTGAAGCAATAACGATGGACATCACGTCATTGTTTTGTGTTTTACTTGTCTAGCAGTATGTACTATATCGCCCAGTTTCTATGACCTTGGCTGATGTAGTAATGGACACACTTATTAAGTTATTGGCCAGTATTTCCTGCCTTAGACCGTGTATTGCCTGGTTGGTTGTTATTAGACCAAGTCTTAATACATCCTGACACTGGTGTTGTTATAAAGGTATGTGAGGTGTTAAGGTGGCGGGTTCCTTCTCATTAAAGGTGCTCCACTACCAGTCTCATTGCATGGAGCTGCATGTGTAACTGAGGGGGAATTTATGTCACAGCTGATGGCTCATGTGGTATGGAAATGAAACGCATGAGCAACCATGCTAATGAGAGTGTCGGTTATAACTCAAATTGAATAAATGAAACATTACAGAACATTGGTTAAACAGCTAGTGGTTAAATAATTGTTTTGTTCTCAAAGAAAATGTGCCGATTATTTACAGTATAATGCGTGTACAGGTGTGTGTTTGAGGGAGTGTGTGTCTCTGGCTAGCCCCCTTTTAGCTGTTCTGCCTTGGCAGGCCAGCTGTAACAGGTACATACTTCACATCTCTGGAATTCCTCCTCTGGAAACTGATAGCATCTACACTCATCCCTATGAAAAATGCACTGGATTACCTGAGCTCAGAATAACCTTCAGGAGATATACTATATACTATATACTATAGCTCTGCCTCAGTTTCTCTGTAGAGTATACTCTGTCAGAGTCATGAGTCAAGTGTCTTTGAATAACAAAGTTATGAGAACTATTATCTAATACAATAACAGGTAACTGAGACGCCTGTGGTGTACTGTGAAAGCATCAGTGATGGGATGGTTTGTTTGATATAACAGGCATAAAATGAATAGCCAGTGTTTGCAAATGGATTAGTCATTAGCCAAGTCATAGATGGGCAGATATGATTTAAAAAACAGGTATGATTGTACAGTATGGTGAAATTGAACGTTCAGGCTCTCATAAAAACAGCTTGGAATGGCCATTGATCCCAGCCGCGGTCTGCTCTTTGTCTCGGTCTCGGTCTCTGTCTCTGTCTCTGTCTCTCTCTCTCTCTCTCTCTCTCTCTCTCTCTCTCTCTCTCTCTTTTTTTTAAAATGTGTGTTTTTTACGGGTGCTCTGTGGGTTGGTGCTGTCTGCCTGCTGATTGCCTTTCCATGCTGTCAGATGGAGATCATGGGTGAGGTCATGGGATTCCATCTGGGACAATGTAGCATCAGCTCTTCTAGCTGACCATACAATGCCTTTGGAAAAGTATTCAGACCACTTGACTTTTTCCACATTTTGTTACGTTACAGACTTATTCTAAAATGTGTTAAATTATTGATTTCCCTCATCGATCTACACACAATACCCCATAATGACAAAGCAAAAACAGGTTGAAAGGTTTGCTAATTTATTTCAAATAAAAAACTTAAATATCATGTTTACTTAAGTATTCAGACACTTTACTCAGTACTTTGTTGAAGCACCTTTGGCAGTGATTACAGCATTGAGTCTTCTTGGGTATGACGCTACAAGCTTGGCACACCTTTATTTGGGGAGTTTCTCCCATTCATCTCTGCAGATACTCTCAAGCTCTGTCAGGTTGGATGGGGAGTGTTGCTGCACAGCTATTTTCAGGTCTCTCCAGAGATGTTAGATCGGGTTCAAGTCCGTGCTCTGGCTGGGCCACTCAAGGACATTCAGAGACTTGACTTGTCCCGAAGCCACTCCTGTGTTGTCTTGGCTGTGTGCTTAGGGTCGTTGTCCTGTTGGAAGGTGAACCTTCACCCCAGTCTGAGGTCCTGAGCGCTCTGGAGCAGGTTTTCATCAAGGATCTCTCTGTACTTTGGATTGTTCATCTTTGCCTCGATCCTGACTAGTCTACCAGTCACTGCCACTGAAAAACATCCCCACAGCATGATTCTGCCACCACCATGCATCACCGTAGGGATGGTGCTAGGATTCCTTCAGATGTGATGCTTGGCATTCAGGCCAAAGAGTTCAATCTTGGTTTCATCAGACCAGAGAATCTTGTTTCTCATGGTCTGAGAGTGTTTAGGTGCCTTTTGGCAAACTCCAAGCGGGCTGTCATGTGCCTTTTACTGAGAAGCGGCTTCCGCCTGGCCACTCTACCATACAGGCCTGATTGGTGGAGTGATGCTGAGATGGTTGTCCTGCTGGAAGATTCTACCATCTCCACAGAGGAACTCTAGAGCTGTGTCATTGACCATCAGGTTCTTGATCACCTCACCTGACCAAGGCCCTTCTCCCCCGATTACTCAGTTTGGCCAGGTGGCCAGCTCTAGGAAGAGTCTTGGTACTTCCAAACATTTTCCATTTAAGAAGGATGGAGGACACTGTGTTCTTGGGGACCTTCAATGCTGCATACATTATTTGGTACTCTTCCCCAGATCTGTGCCCTGACACAATCCTGTCTCGGAGCTATACGGACAATTCCTTTGACCTCATGGCTTGGTTTTTGCTCTGACATGCACTGTCAACTGTGGGACCTTATATAGACAGGTGTGTGGCTTTCCAAATCATGTCAAATTAATTGAATTTACCACAGGTGGACTCCAATCAAGTTGTAGAAACATCTCAAGAATGATCAATGGAAACAGAATGCACCTTAGCTCAATTTAGAGTCTCAGAGCAAATGGTCTGAATACTTATGTAAATAACGTATCTGTTATCTATTTTTTATAAATTTACAAACATTTCTAAAAAACTGTTTTCGCTTTGTCATTATGCGGTATTGTGTGTAGATTGATGAGGGAAAAGCATTAATTTAGTCAATTTCAGAATAAGGCTGTAACGTAACAAAATGTGGAAAAAGTCAAGGGGTCTGAAACCTTTCCAAAGGCGCTGTGAGGGCAGTGTGTGCTAGCTTTCATTAACCAACACAGAAAGACCTCTCCACCGGGTCTTCATACTGTAGCTTTTATTAAAACAATTTGTGAAGCTTGGAGCACATCTGCCCTGGTTGTATTTAAACTTTCCAAGCACAAGTTGTAGTTACTGTATGTCTTCGTTGGAAATGGTCTGATATTGTGATAGCCGCATATTAAAATTGCTTCCTGAAATGTTGCTTTGGGAGTACAACTACTTGTGGGTGGTAGACAAAGCGGGTGTTTACTGTAGTTCAACAGAAGTCCTTATGTTTTTTGTTATGAAATCTATACAGAAAAAACAGTTGCAAATACCATCATGTTGTCACATCTAACTTGTCCAATATAACCAGAGAACAAAGTGGGCCATTCAGGATTTTCTCACCATTGGTGTTATTTCAACAATGGTGTGAATGGAGATGTTGTGTTGTACCACAACTTGCATGGTAAGGGGAACACCCTTACCCCACAGCAGCAAATAATACATCCTTTGCATAAACAAATTACCCTGCCCCAAGCTAATTAAAGCACCTGTATGCTATGCTGAGCCCCTCACAGCCCTCTCTCAGCACTCGTGAACATTACATCACCAAAACACACTGATAACAGCCTACAGAATGGGCCCAGAGTCATGAGCACGCCATTGAATATCTGTGGTTGAACCATTGACAGAGCTCGGTAGGCGTTGCCTTCCTTGTTGATAGAGCAGTTCAGTGCTATGTGAGGCATGCAGCGCTGGAATGCAGTCTGGGGCTTGGCTGTCTCCAGAGCGAGGCCTGTAGGGTTTTGTGTCTGACACTAGGACAGGAGCCGGGGGTCATTATGGTGTGTGTGTATCAGCCTGGGGAGAGAAGTTGACACCCCTCCCACATTGTCCTCAATACGAGCTGGCATCCCATTATCCAGGATGAATGACTGTAAGGCAAAGAAACAACAACAGCGAACAGGATGCAAAATATACAGCTAGTTAGGGCAAAACAGATTCTGTAAGATAGAATGATTTTGTTTGTATGAGAACTGGCATGTTTCCAGTGACCACGAATAGTGCTCATGTTCCAGGGAAAATCCTTTCAAATTGTATTTTGTTCTTTTTTTGAATTAGCCCACGGTAATACAGTCCCAGAATGCATCATCACGAGTGACACTTTGCTTCTTGAAAATCCTATATCTTGAAAACTCAACTGCTGACATGCAAAACATTTTGAGACTGTATCAACAGTGGACTAATACCTAAAGATTTTTCCTTTAAGTATGCCTATTTAGAGTTGTTTCCCAAAATGCTTCACTGAAAGCTGTCTGAGAACCAAGACTTGGTTCAAATCTGTTGTTCTGCCCCTGAACAGGCAGTTAACCCACCGTTCCTAGGCCGTCATTGAAAATAAGAATTTGTTCTTAACTGACTTGCCTAGTTAAATAAAGATCAAATAAAAATGTGTCAGTGACATAATAACACTTTTCTTAATGGACAGATGGCATATCGATCTCTCAACAGCTGCTGCACAGTGGGAGACGAGAGGTGGTGTCTCTCGGACCAACTCCAGTAGTCAGCACAGCAGTTACACTACTTGACCCTTTACTGCTATAACAGCCTCCACTCTTCTGGGAAGGCTTTCCACTAGATGTTGGAACATTGCTGTGGGGACTTGCTTCCATTCAGCCACAAGAGCATTAGTGAGGTTGGGCACTGATATTGGGCGATTAGGCCTGGCTCGCAGTCGGCGTTCCAAGTCATCCCAATGGTGTTCGATAGTGTTTAGGTCAGAACGTTGTGCAGGCCAGTCAAGCTCTTCCACACCGATCTCGACATTTCTGTATGGACCTCGCTTTGTGCACGGGGGCATTGTCATGCTGAAACAAGAAAGGTCCTTCCCCAAACTGTTGCCACAAAGTTGGAAGCACAGAATTGTCTAGAATGTTATTGTATGATGTAGCGTTAAGATTTCCCTTCACTGGAACTAAGGGGTCTAGCCGGAACCATAAAAAACAGCCCCAGACCATTATTCCTCCTCCACCAAACTTACAGTTAGCACTATGCATTCGGGCAGGTAGAGTTCTCCTGGCATCCCCCAAACCTAGATTCTTCCGTCGGACTGCCAGATGGTGAAGCGTGATTCATCACTCTAGATAATGTGATTACACTGCTCCAGAGTGGTGAGCTATTCACCACTCCAGCCGACGCTTGGCATTGTGCATGGTGATCTTAGGCTTGTGTGTGGCTGCTCAGACATGGAAACCCATTTCATGAAGCTCCCGACCTACAATTCTTGTGCTGACTTTGCTTCCAGAGGCAGTTTGGAACTAGTCAAGCTACGCGCTTTAACACTTGGCGGTCCCATTCTGTGAGCTTGTGTGACCTACCACTTCGCGGCTGAGTTGTTGTTGCCCATAGACATTTCCACTTCAAAATAACACCACTCACAGTTTACCGGGGCAGCTCCAGCAGGGCAGAAAGTTGACAAACTGACTTGTTGGAAAGGTGGCATCCTATGACGGTGCCAGGTTGAATGTCACTCAGCTCTTCAGTACAGGTCATTCTACTGCCAATGTTTGTCTATGGAGATTACATGGCGGTGTGCTCAATTTTATACACCTGTCAGCAACGGGTGTGGCTGAAATAGCCGAATCCACTCATTTGAAGCGGTGTCCACACACGTTTGTATATATAGTGTACCTCCCCCAGACCCTGTGGTGTTAGTTGGGGTGGGGGTGGAGAGTGGGGTACGGCACTGCAGCAGGACCTGCTGGGCTGGGCTCACCTCTCCCCTGGCCAAGTCCAGCACAGCCCAACCCTCTCCATGGATGATTGGAATAGCAAAGGACTGCTATTCCCAAACCTCACCGAAGCCATGGTCCCCACCCAAAAAGTTCCCATATTTTTAGGAGAGGTTTCCATGTTATGCTTTTATGTTGTGCTCTGGTGTGGATTCCCTGGCATGCTTTTCAAATGTTTGATTAGTGGTTTTTGAAAGGGGGGATTGGGTTATTTTTCTAGTGTCAGTTTCATTTTTCAATATATGGTGTGTGAGGGTAATGCTACAAGTAAAAGTAAGCATATGTAAGCCTCATTCATAATTAATGAAGAGTTTTCAGTCTCTCTCGGTTAAGGTGTGGCCTGAGTACCATCCTGGCCACTCAATGATACAGAGAGGTTGTCCTCAAACTAATATTCTGTTTCACTTTTATCCTTCAGACCTGTCGAGACATCAATATTATCATAGGGAATTCAATGGCTTTGAAATCCTATAGGGGAGAGAAAAAACAAACAAACACAACTCTCAACATGGTCTCAGAGCATTTCTTATTATTCTGTAAGTTAAATTCGAGACATTACATTTAGTATGTGTTACGTTTCATATGGTATGTATTCATTTGTGGGAGTTGTATGATATGTTAAGAATGACAATTTGTATGATAAGTTACGTATTGCATTTTGTGCAATATGTTATGAAATTGCAAAACGTACAACATGTTACGCATTTGCAAAACCTCTAATATGTTACAAATACGCATTTGTTTTGGCTAACATTAGCTAGGTGGCTAATGCTAACATTCGTTTTTTTAGTGGTTAAGGTAAGGAGTTAGGTTAGGGTTAGGGTTAGCTAAAATGCTAAGTAATTGCAAAGTACCTAAAAAGTAGTAAGTAGTTGCAAAGTTGCTAATTAGTGCATATCACTCATACTAATTTGAGTGTCCCAGATGTACATTTACTATGTAATGTAGACCTATGAGACTAGTCTACAACTCGAGGTAGTATATCCAGGGGTAGGTGTCCCCCTTCTGCGGATGAAAGAAATGAACCTCTGTCCAGTTTCCAGCCGCAAGACAAGCACTTTTTTCTCCCTGCTTAGCAGTATGTCTGTGTCCACTAGTGCCAAGTCAGTGATGTGCGAACAGGCATGGGCCGAACTGTCTGACCTCACTGAGCTGTCTGGTATTTTTATCCATAGATTTGGTCATTAGATTGAAATGCACTGTACTTTGTTGATGGAAACCATGATTCATTATTGTGTTGATATTCTCTGTGTTACTGTATGACCTCCTGTATTTCATTTAGTTCCTAGAAATGGGAACACTGTATGTTTTGAAACACGTTTCTATTTTGAGATTTTGAACTTTGGCATTGACTTTTGGAAATGTGCACTCTTCCACAGTCCATTGTTGACCAGAAAGGAAGACAATCATTATCCCAGGATCTATCTAGAAACAATCAGTTAGTATGGCATGCTGTATTAGTTTGTCAGAAAATTAAAATGCTTTCTGTGAGAGCTCAAACACATCTATTCTTACACTGGAAATATAAGTCAGTGATTTGAAGTAAAATACACACATACAATGAAACCAGTTCTGTAGAAAATCAGTGATTGTTGCAGGCTGGTTAATTGACTGTTTCCCTAATTGTCTTCCCCATGCACTATATGAACTTGTCTATTCCCTTTGTGATTATTCTGAAGAAGGCCATTGAAGGCCGAAACATCAACCTTTTAAACTTACATAATAAAACTAAGAATGGTTAGGGAGGATTGTAACTTTTCCTGTCCAAAACTTGACTGTTTATTTTTTTTCTCCCAATGTTCCATAAAACCATCTGTTAAGGATTCTACACTTCTAAAGGCTGTGCGATGACATCCGACTCAATATGTTTTCTCTGTACCTCCTCAGATTGGGCATGACCATGGGGGCCAGGCTGTGGGTGTAGCCACTGAGACTCCTGGGGGAGAGCGAGAGAGGAGGAAAGGCAAGCCAGCACCAGCCAAGCACCCTGCAGTCCTCCTGGGAAAGATGGGGGAGACAGAGGAGGAGAAGGACCAGGCAGGGAAGCTGTTTGAGAACTTCATCCAGGCCTCCACCTGTAAGGGCACCCTGCAGTCCTTCAACCTCCTGTGCAGGCTGCTGGATCTAGACCCTCAGGACCATGAGACGTTCTACTGTAGTCTGAAGACCAGGCTCACCTCCTGGAGGGCCAAAGCCCTCTGGACCAAGCTGGACAAGAGAACCTGCCACAAGGAGTATAAGAAGGGCCAAGCCTGTGTGGGCACCAAGGTAAGCTAACAGTCACTCACCATGACATTCGAAAGACACTTGCTTTGCATCATACAGAGGTGTTGTTTTTCCTCTGGTGTTATGTGCACACTGTAGACGGAGCTCTGTTGCATGAAAGTCTTTGGAGATAAAAGAGACAAAGAACTACAAGACCATCAGTGTGAAAATGGTCTTGACTGCACAGTGCACACTCTACAGTAGTTTGAAATAAGATCCCAATATATTCATGTGGAAGTAATATTTATGAATGTTATGCATTTCACTTCTCTTTGTGTAGCTGTGAGTTGTATGACTGGTCTGACCCATTGGACTTATGATTAATCAGGATTCAAGTCACAATAGTGACAGGTGTGACTGATTCTCTGACTTTTTCCCGGCTATAATCGGTTTTAGACAATCGGCAGTTTGTCCATTCTTAGTAGAGAAGTGCTCTGTTATAGGGAGAGTAGTGACTTAGGCAACGTCATGGTCATCACTTTAAACTGTACCTGTCAGGACACATTAAATCAGCTACTATCCTTTACTGCAGCTGGCGCATATAAACAGCTGAGAAGGTGTGTTCTTCTGATCAGACACAACTCAAATTTTATCTCAGTATTTACACACGTATGTTCACAAATGCACATGTATGCACGTACGCACTCACGCACGCACACACACACACACACAATCAAACACACACAGACACTTAAAGCAGCAGCATGCTTCAGTTCGGTTGGCGCCTAGCCAAACTCACCTAGGCGAACCGAACAAGTGTGCTCACATAGTCCCTTAAAAGACCTAGAAAAAAAACTAGAAAAAAGCTGCAATGGTACTGTTTGTACAGTTGAAGTTGGAAGTTTACATACACCTTAACCAAATAAATTTAAACTCAGATTTTCACAATTCCTGACATTTAATCCTAATAAAAATTCCCTGTCTTAGGTCAGTTAGGATCACCACTTTTTTTAAGAATGTGAAATGTCAGAATAATAGTAGAGAGAATGATTTATTTCAGCTGTAATTTTTTTCATCACATTCCCAGTGTGTCAGAAGTTTACATACACTCAATTTGGTAGCATTGCCTTAAAATGGTTTAGCTTTGGTCAAACGTTTTGGGTAGCTTCCACAAGCTTCCCACAATAAGTTGGGTGAATTTTGGCCCATTCCTCCTGACAGAGCTGGTGTTTCTGAGTCAGGTTTGTAAGGCCTCCTTGCTCGCACACGCTTTTTCAGTTCTGCCCACAAATTTTCTATGGGATTGAGGTCAGGGCTTTGTGATGGCCACTCCAATACCTTGACTTTGTTGTCCTTAAGCCATTTTTCCACAACTTTGGAAGTATGCTTGGGCTCATTGTCCATTTGGAAGACCCATTTGCGACCAAGCTTTAACTTCCTGACTGATGTCTTGAGATGTTGCTTCAATATATACACATAATTTTCCTCCTCATGATGCCATCTATTTTGTGAGGTGCACCAGTCCCTCCTGCAGCAAAGCACCCCCACAACATGATGCTGCCACCCCCGTGCTTCACGGTTGGGATGGTGTTCTTCAGCTTGCAAGCCTCCCCCTTTTTCCTGGCCAAACAGTTCTATTTTTGTTTCATCTTCATCAGACCAGAGGACATTTCTCCAAAAAGTACGATCTTTGTCCCCATGTGCAGTTGCAAACTGTTGTCTGGCTTTTTTTATGGAGGTTTTGGAGCAGTGGCTTCTTCCTTGCTGAGCGGCCTTTCAGGTTATGTCGATATAGGACTTGTTTTACTGTGGATATAGATACTTTTGTACCTGTTTCCTCCAGCATCTTCACAAGTTCCTTTGCTGTTGTTCTGCGATTGATTTGTACTTTTCGCATCAAAGTACATTCATCTCTTGGAGAATGAATGCGTCTCCTTCCTGAGCGGTATGATGGCTGCGTGGTCCCATGGTGTTTATACTTGCGAACTATTGTTTGTACAGATGAACGTAGTACCTTCGGGCGTTTGGCAACTGCTCCCAAGGATGAACCAGGCCTTGAAATACACCCACAGGTACACCTCCAATTGACTCAAATTATGTCAATTACCCTATCAGAAGCTTCTTAAACCATGACATAATTTTATGGTATTTTTCAAAGTTTAATGGCACAGTCAACATAGTGTATGTAAACTTCTGACCCACTGGAATTGTGATACAGTGAATTTTAAGTGAATTAATCTGTCTGTAAACAATTGCTGGAAAAATGACTTGTGTCATGCACAAAGACTGTAGTTTGTTAACAAGAAATTTGTGGAGTGGTTAAAAAACGAGTTTTAATGACTCCAACCTAAGTGTATGTAAACTTCCGACTTCAAGTGTACATTTTCAAATCAAATCAAATTTTATTTGTCACATTCACATGGTTAGCAGATGTTAATGCGAGTGTAGCGAAATGCTTGTGCTTCTAGTTCTGACAATGCAGTAATAACCAACGAGTAATCTAACCTAACAATTCCACAACTACTACCTTATACACAGTGTAAAGGGATAAAGAATAAGTACATAAAGATATATGAATGAGTGATGGTACAGAACGGCATAGGCAAGATGCAGTAGATGGTATAGAGTACAGTATATACATATGAGATGAGTAATGTAGGGTATGTAAACATTATATTAAGTGGCATTGTTTAAAGTGGCTAGTGATACATTTTTACATACATTTCCATCAATTCCCATTATTAAAGTGGCTGGAGTTGAGTCAGTATGTTGGCAGCAGCCACTCAATGTTAGTGGTGGCTGTTTAACAGTCTGATGGCCTTGAGATAGAAGCTGTTTTTCAGTCTCTCGGTCCCTGCTTTGATGCCCCTGTACTGACCTCGCCTTCTGGATGATAGCGGGGTGAACAGGCAGTGGCTCGGGTGGTTGTTGTCCTTGATGATCTTTATGGCCTTCCTGTGACATCGTGTGGTGTAGGTGTCCTGGAGGGCAGGTAGTTTGCCCCTGGTGATGCGTTGTGCAGACCTCACTACCCTCTGGAGAGCCTTACGGTTGTGGGTGGAGCAGTTGCCGTACCAGGCGGTGATACAGCCTGACAGGATGCTCTCGATTGGGCATCTGTAGAAGTTTGTGAGTGCTTTTGGTGACAAGCCAAATTTCTTCAGCCTCCTGAGGTTGAAGAGGCGCTGCTGCGCCTTCTTCACAACGCTGTCTGTGTGGGTGGACCAATTCAGTTTGTCCGTGATGTGTATGCCGAGGAACTTAAAACTTACTACCCTCTCCACTACTGTCCCGTCGATGTGGATAGGGGGGTGCTCCCTCTGCTGTTTCCTGAAGTCCACAATCATCTCCTTTGTTTTGTTGACGTTGAGTGTGAGGTTGTTTTCCTGACACCACACTCCGAGGGCCCTCACCTCCTCCCTGTAGGCTGTCTGGTTGTTGTTAGTAATCAAGCCTACCACTGTAGTGTCGTCCGCAAACTTGATGATTGAGTTGGAGGCGTGCATGGCCACGCAGTCGTGGGTGAACAGGGAGTACAGGAGAGGGCTCAGAACGCACCCTTGTGGGGCCCCAGTGTTGAGGATCAGCGGGGTGGAGATGTTGTTACCTACCCTCACCACCTGGGGGCGGCCCGTCAGGAAGTCCAGTAGCCAGTTGCACAGGGCGGGGTCGAGACCCAGGTTCTCGAGCTTGATGACGAGTTTGGAGGGTACTATGGTGTTAAATGCTGAGCTGTAGTCGATGAACAGCATTCTCACATAGGTATTCCTCTTGTCCAGATGGCTTAGGGCAGTGTGCAGTGTGGTTTAGACCCCATAGCTAGTATATACTTCCTCAATATAGTCAGAATTAATCTAAGATAACTCAACAAATCTGCCATTAATTTTTACATTTTTTCAGAGGAGATCTTATACACGCAATTTTACATCTAACTTAGATGTTTGGGTGCAGATGCAGTATTTCTCTAACTGTGCCCGAACAGATGAAAAAACCCTCACTGAAGTCCAAAACGTACAAATGCCACAAAATGTCATCATAATATATGCACAAACTCTTCCGAACTGTTTCGGCTGGGAAGCATACCAACGCCTTTACGGTAACTCTCTTCAGCACTATCCTCATCCCTCCTCATCCACAGCTCTACAGAGCCTTGCCCCTTTCAGCTTGGCAGAATGGTGCATTACAAAGCTACACAGCACCCTCAATCAGTCACCAAAATGCTTTCATAACACACAGCCACAGACAGCATCACTCAGCAAGTGTGATTATTTTTCTTAGTTCTACTGAGAGGGTGGTGTTTTTTAATGGGCCCTCCTGAAGGGTTGGAACCCTGCCCAGATATTATTAAAGTGTGTTTTAAGTTATCCAAAATAAGCCAGGTTTTACTAGTTCTCTCTGATACCAACTATAAACCAGGTTGGAACACCATATACCCCCTTGATCTGAGAGTATGCCATGATTAGGTGCTATCCCAGTTCTATTGAACCTTTCATTTAAAGTGTCTGATTGTCTTTAGTCCCATGCCAAATAGTTTCAGCTAGGATTCCTCAGTCTGACAAGCCACAGGACAGCGTAGAATGGCCTTATTGATCAAAGTAATGAAACAGATGTACAGTACAGTCTCTGAGTTCTGGGTAATTAACCATACTGTTAGTACAGTAGGAGAGACTCACATAAGTATTTCATTACTCTGGCTGTGTGGATGGAAGTGTATTTTGTGAAGGAGAAACGACCTTGTAAAAAACGTCGGTCAGAATTCAACTTACCCTCACTTCTTTTGTTTGAAGTCTCTTTACAGAATAGGAGATTTAAGGCATAAAATGATTGACGGACGTCTCCCACAGATAGTGGTACAGTATATGGCTCTCCTGTTGTGATTAATTGCAGCCCATCTGCCACAACTTGATAAATTACTTGACTTTCTTCACAAGGAGTGGATGACGTAACCGTTGAGTTAGGGTTTGGTGGTGGTTCACAGAGAATAATAACGTGATAGCATTCCTCACCCAGCCTCCAAATGCCTGCTGGAGCTACAATCTGTATAGGATATGAAGTCATCCCCAGTTTGTTACTGCATACAGCTGGCTATAATGCTAATGACACACACGTACTGTTGGTTTCTTCTATATACGTTTTTAATGAGGAACACAATGAAGGCCCATATGAATGTTTTTTAAATACGAAGCAGAGACACTGAACAGAATGGTCATAGGACACATGTTACTGGGCTTAGTCTCTTTCACTGATTATGCTGTTAAATGTAAGTGCTTTAGGCCTATTGAAGTGGCTTCTTGAGCCCGAGATCTGACAAGCTTATTTTAATAGTGTCAGAGTTGCTTTGTGCTCGTCTCATCCGAGAGGTCTGGAGAAGTGAGCTGAAGTGGGAAGAGGCCCAGTGAGAGAGACGGTTAGTTTTCCAGGGCGGTGCCGCTGTCCAGTGCCAGATTCTATGGAAACTATTTGGACCGGCTATGTCCTGAAGGTGAGCTCCTGACCTGCACTTCAGCGCCAGTATACCTCAGCAAAATACAGACACTGTTTTCTATTAAGGATCTGGTTTGTGTGTTCTCTGAATTTCTACATCACAATTACAAAGTAAGCCCTCTAATTATTAGGCAATCTAACTCCACATTATGACATATACTATTATTGCAGTAATAGCCTAATTAAATGAAATGGCAAATAGCCTGATAGTTTGTAGTCTCCGTTGTGCAAACGTAATTCTCCTTGAGCTATGTAATATGTTCGTAATGGTTTGGGCATTCATGAAATGCCTTCAATCATAAGTGCTACATTTCATTTCCTTTTTCTTCTGTGAACTTTTATGCCTGTATAATGTTGGCACATACCTCATGTATGAAGCACATGGAAACGTTTTCATTGTATTGTTGTTTATTACACTGTTCAGTTCCCCAGTCTCCTGCCCTTTAGACTAAACTACAGTGAAGACACAAACTCTTTACTTCACAACCCACTGAATGCGGGTTAGCATTAAAGACGGAACAACTGCTTTTTTGATTTCCTACTGTATTTCCCCCCTCATTGTAGATTAGCTCTCCTTGATAACATGTTGTCTATGCCATGCTCGTAAATCTCACCCTAGATGGCCCATCATTGAACAGTGTGTCATCAACATTTCCATGCTTGGCATCCTCTCTTGACATCCCTTAATTATATGGTTTGATGCTGTGGAAAAGTGTGCTTCCACTGAGCAAATAAATCACGGTATGGAACCTTCTACGGTATGATTTGAAAGTTCAGAGACACACTGTGCCCTCATTGCCTGTTTCTCAGGCCTATTTCATGCTCAGACAGGAGTATTGCACCTTTTCTCCTCTTCTAATTCCCATGATGTCCCAGATGGCTGTCTGCGAGGGTTGCCAGTTCATGTTGTGGCTCTCCCGGTGGTCTCTCTCAGTTGATTGAGTACCTTGAGTCTGACGTTTTGTCCCAAAACAGCGTGAGCCACCACCGTGCGCTGAGCCAAGCTAGTGAGGCATCACATCATGTCTGCAGGTGCACAGGCTCCGCTCGCTCACTCACACACACACACAGTCAGTTTGTTTTATTCCGGTGAAGCCAGAATAAGCATGTGTGTTAAGGAGCTCCACTCAGCCCAGTGTTGGGTGGTGTTCCTGTCAATCTAACCTGGCTGGCAGCATGAACACACTGGAGACCACCAGTCAGCTAATGCCTATGACCTTAGAGGACATACTATTCTCCGTAGAGTGTAACAAGTCATTTGTACTCATTCAAAAACACTGCAGTTATGGAGGATAATGCTTGGTTCAGCAGTATCCTATAGTCTTGAGCTCTATAGATTGATCAGGATTCTAGGAGAAAATAATTACCAACTGCCTGACATTATGTCCACTTTCCATTTTGATAAGCATGTTTGAGTTGGCCTCCAGTCTACATTCTGCATGATCTGAGTATGATAAACTGTGTACATGGCCAATAAACTTTAATTTGATTTTGATTTGATTGACAGCTAATAGGGCTCCAGGTGCAGTAAGTAATGAACGGGAGAGAAGTGAAAGGTGAGGTGGGGTGAGGTCACACTCCTGGTGAGGGGGTGAGGTCACAGGTGGGGGACAGACAGGAAGTAGCTGTGGTCTGACTCAGCAGAACTGCAGTGGGCCCTCAGGAAGCCCTCCCATCTGCGATAACACAGCATCGCATAGAAACAGGAAAAACAAACCGCTCATCTCTCATAGCACCATAGAGACAGACTAAAACAAAAGTAGTGCTTTGATAGTGATTATCTAGCTCATATCAGGTTTGATAATTCCCCACATTGTGGGATTGTGTGGTTAGGCACATCTGAATAAACTGAGCTGATGTTGTTCTGTGTTTGTGAATAAGGCATTGTTCCACATGTTTTTTTCTTTTTCCTCTGTGGCGGTGATGCTTAACACACCTGGCACGTCTCGGTGACTGTCTTATTCTCCTGACAATGGTTAAAGAGCCCATTCACTTTAATCCCCCCTCGTGATGAAAATAACTGGGCCAGGCCTGTCCAGACACCTGGGTTTGACTAGTATACCTGATGAGTATTGAATACCTCATACTCTTACCCCTAGGCTGCTGATGTTATGTTCTCCTTCGCCTCCTGATGACACCCTGCAGCAGACTCACACACGCAGAATGAGAAAACAGAATGACTAAAGCCCAATCATATTTTTATTGCCGGGAGCAGCGGTACCATTTATGGTGTGATCTGGGCAGCTGCCACGTTTAGCTCTGTAAACAGCACCCTGTGACAGAGCGGGAGAGAGAGAAGGGGGCGGGAATAGAGGGGGGAGAGAAAGTGAAGGAGAGTGAGTGGGAGAACGAGAGAGAGAGAAGGATAGAGAGCTAGAGAAAAAGAGAGAGAGAGTATACCCCATTCAGCACAGAGCTACAGTATACAAACATGATAAGGCCCCCGAGGCTGGGGCTGAAACACGACCGTGTCACAATACTGATCGGAGTGACACATGGGAGTTCCTGTGGCCCTTCAGGCAGACACACAGGGTGACAGGAAGTGAGTCCCGCTGTTCAAATATACTGCTGGGGATTTAGAGGTCAGGTGTGTGGGTTGACTGGGCTGGGGAGGAAATAAGGTATCTGAAATGAAAAGCTCACAGTGGGCTGAGTTAGCTGAGCCTGGTCGAGAGAGGCTCTGATTGGTTATAAGGTTAAGGAAACAGGAAGCAGCCCAACTCGTTGGGCACAGCAGGGGCTACTGTCTGACTCAGGAGTGGTTGGACAGTGAGATGATTCCTCAGAAGAACTAACACCCCAAAAAAGTCCCTTCTCATCCTTTCTAGAAGGCTGGATGAAGTCATGTTCTCACCACACATTCTCAGAAGGATCCTTTAACCCAAAATAACTGACTTCATGCATATTTGAGTGAGGCAGATGCATGAATCATGTCTTTGATATGACTAGGCTGTAATAAGGATCTACTGTTGAGGTAATGACACATACTCTCCCAGCCCTGGGTCAGAGTAACACACAACATACTGTGACCATAAACATCCACCCTAGACACTCTGTCTGTTTACTTGGCAATATACAGTAAACACTCATCAACTCATCCCCTCATATTTCATCTGCTATGGAGTATGTCTACATGTTTAAACAATGATTCTATTTTCAGTAAGTATTATTTATTATGGTGATAACAACAAACAAATGGGTACAAAACCCGTCGCGCACCAGAGAAAACGTGCACATGCACTTACAATAAACAATTACGCACAAAGACATGGGGGGAACAAAGGGTTAAATACACAACATGTAATGAGGGAATTGAGACCAGGTGTGTGGGAAGACAAGACAAAACAAAAGGAAAATGAAAAGTGGATCGATGATGGCTAGAAGACCGGCGACACCGAGCGCCGAGCGCTGCCCTAACAAGGAGAGGAACCGACATCGTGACATGTAATACATTTTGTGTAACAGAAATGTGACTGAAATACAATTTTGAGTCCTATTTATTTGCACTCATAATGATAATGGTGTCCCTCTGTCCCTGCAGTGCCTTATCATCGGGGGAGGCCCATGTGGCTTGCGGACGGCAATCGAGCTGGCTCTGCTGGGGGCCAAGGTGGTGGTGATTGAGAAGAGGGACACCTTCTCCAGGAACAACGTGCTGCACCTGTGGCCCTACACCATCCACGACCTCAAGGGCCTCGGGGCTAAGAAGTTCTATGGCAAATTCTGTGCTGGAGCCATAGACCACATCAGTAAGCACCTTTACATGTGGAGTAAACATCTCACCAGGAAACCTTTCCGCCCGTACAGCCATAACAGTTGTTATTAATAACAGCCAATTCCCATAGCCCGACATGTACTTACTTTTGCAACGTAATATTTTGTTTATCGATATTGTTGGATTCATGTTCTTAGCTTATGATTATGCTATTGTATCCTATTCCCCTCCAAAGCTATTTTTTGTCTGGTAGCCTTGATGCTGCCAATACCTTCCGTTGCATAATGTCAAGGTTGTGAGCCATGGAAGGTGAACCTTCCACCTGCTCTTAGCTACAGAGATACAAAATAGAGCTGCCTACTGCTGCTGTTAAAAGCAAATATTTCTACAGCTGTGAAGTGTGTGTATAATGTGTAAATGCATGGATGCCTGTGCAGTGTGCATGTACTAGGTACTGTATTAGATAAGCCAGAAAATCCAGCTGAGTTTCTTGCATGGTTCTTAGACCCCCTGATTCTTGTCTTTGTTTGCCAGGTATTCGTCAGCTCCAGCTCATGCTGCTGAAGATCGCCCTGCTCGCAGCTGTGGAGTTCCACGTCAATGTGGAGTTTGTCAAGCTGCTGGAACCTCCAGAGAACCAGGAGAATGACGGTGAGTGACAGTCCACTTACAGGCCGTCACTTCCAGTAGCTACATGTCCATTGAAATCCATCAACATTGGCCTAGTACCCATCAACCCATCATCCCTGCTCCTTTCTGCTCACCCTTCCAGGTCTTTTGGATATAGTTCAGGGTTCAGGCAAGGGCTAGGTTACAGCATTTGGGACCAGACTTTCAATATCAGACAGGCTAGTTGGGGTTGAAGGGCTTTATGCAATGCATTTGGAGAACATCAACAGTGCACCTTAACATGAGCTTTGCAACAGTCAGTAAGACTTTTACAGATGTAGGATTTTAATTTGATCCAGTTTGCCACAGCAGGAAACTAATCCTGCAGCAACAGGAAATGGGAATTATTATGTGGATTATAATTAATGAAGGTTGATACATTTTTCTTAAGGGAAAATTCAGTCTGAAATTTCGAAATGGAAATTACAAACTTTAGAATCCTTTTGAAAAACCTCTACAAGTTGATACAAGTTTAACATTTCATGCATTGCAGGAAAGTTCTCCTGCAACAGGTTGATCAAATTAAGATCCTACATCTGTACGTGGCTGCACAGTGGATCCCAACACAGTATATTCTCTCCCACACCATAGCATTCTGCTGCTTTACATCACTGTACCTTGAGCTACAGGGAGTTACTGCAGTCCATAACTAGTACCTGTTAGAGTAGTTCTGCCTCCCCCATTCAACAGTGAATCTCCTTGGCAACCAGCAGTAAACAGCAGCACTGTTACAGCAGTGCACTGATCACCCTTTATTTGATATTGCATTGCCATGGAAATCAAATGTTTAAAAGTCATAATCATTGCTTCACCATTCCTATTCAGCTGCTAATGGTTAGCAACCTCCCCAGATGCTAATGTTATTTTATGGCTGCTGCTGAGCAGAGCACACAGTAATATCAGTGAGCAGAGCAGACCTAGTGGCTTTGTTTAAGGAGCAGCAGAGCCAAATTACGGCTGTGGAAGTGAATTAAGAGCTGATTAGCCAGTGTAATTACAACCGTGCCCCGTCGACCAAGTTCTTTTAACAGTACTAGCTGCTTCAAGATGTGAATGGTGTGTGGTGATGTGAGGCCGAGCTGAAAGGCTGGCTATCTGAAATACCTCTACACTTGACCCCCCTCTCTCCTACAGAGCTTTGTTGATTGGACTCCTGGGCTGGAGGTCATTAGCTATCCCATGTGGCCTCCTCGACAGCGACGTCAACCAACGAATATAAACAAGAGTCTTTACTAAATTTGGATACAGAATGGTCCCCCTACTTTTGCTGTCACAGGGTGCTTGGTGTCCTTGACATGATGGAATGCATTTTTGACATGGTAATATTACACAGCGGATCGACAGCCAACCCAACGCTGCTGGGGTCTCACACTGCCTCTGTGGCTGACATTATTCACCACATTTGATCCACTACGTGCTAAAACGCTGTACCATATTTAATTATATACTGTAGCTAGCTAGCGCTCTGGTATCAATTACACAGTACAAGTGAGACTGACATTAATCAACATCTTATATAATTACAGCACGGTATAGTCTGCTGAGCTAAATGACACAATGTGTGTGGCCTCTGTGTCACCCTCTTGGTTGAGAGCTGTCAGGATTAGCAAACCCTTTTCCCCACTGGTGTTGATAGGCATCAGAAATATTGTTCCCCAGAAATAACAGGCCGAAAGAGCAACCAAGTAAATGTTATGTCTGTTTCTCTAGCCCACGTCCTCTCATTCTCTCTATCTGGGTTGAACTCTACCCGCTTGTATACTGATAAGTGTGTTTGTTTGAGGTGTGTGTCCCTGTGAACTGTACTGACCTTCTCTCCCTCCTCTCCTCCCTTCCCGCTCTCCCTCCTCTCCTCTGTCTGTGTTTCAGGGCCTGGCTGGAGAGCTGAGATCAGGCCTGCCGATCACCCTGTGGCTAATATTGACTTTGACGTGGTGGTGGGGGCTGATGGGAGGAGAAATACCCTGGAAGGTGAGATCTCTGGAGGGATGGGAGGGTGACGGGTTGTATCCATGCAGAGTATATCTACATACCATTAATGATCTGACCCCAGACATAGGATATGGTGATATGGTACTGTATATGATATCATGTGATTACATCCGTGGACTGGCTCTCTCTGAGATGCTCAATATGTTTACTAAACACTACTTGCTCCAAAGCTAAATTTAGCTCCAAGTTAAAATGCAGTTGGATATTATCTGAAGCGCCTTCTAAAACACAATTTCTATATTGAAAAGTATGTTTATGTAGCTTTGTTGACAGTGGCTTGTTTCAAATAATATCCAGGACACCTTTCTCATATCATTATTTTGTCTGGATAACAGCCTAACAACTGTAACTAAGAAACATACAATTGTTGTTGGCTGCGGCTTTTGGCTACAAAAAGCATCAATTTAAAAAGGCATAGTCTTATCCACGAAAGTTAGGAAGCCATACAATGGAACTCTGTAAAACGATACCCTTTGTGATGTCATTAATCTCTCCTTCAAAGGGCAAAGTTACACATGAAATCACCATCTCTCTGTACCTTAATAAAAAAGATCTTGGGCCCTGTGTGTGTCGTCATCTGGATGCTGTTCAACAGTTGATGCATGTTGGACTCTCCCTCACAGATGCCTGTCATCACCTCACCAATCCACATCAGATGCTTATTCCTAAAAAGGGCATTTTCTGTCTCCAAACAATGAGGCGTTTAGGTCATCGTCGGATGCCGAAAAGCCTGGGGAAAACTTTCTTTTTAGAAGTCCTTCTACTTTTGAACTGCCATGCAAGCCCTGCCTGAGAGGAGGGTTAAATATACCGCAATCTGTTCTGTACCCAGCTAATCGTCTGAGAGGAACACAGCTGCATAGGAAAGAGTGATGGGGGGGGGGGGGTGAATTAGCAGTGACCGTAATGGAACATTTCTGGCTCATATTAAAATGCTACCTCCTCCTAGAAAAGCATCTCTCAGAAGCTCATACATTATTTTGTAGGAGGAAGAGCGGCCGAACACATTAGAACATTCATCCTCCTTTCTTTCCTGAGTCACAGGTAATGAGGATGTATCTTCTTTCACTGAAGGGCTTTGGTGCAGAACCCCCCTCTTCCCCAGGACAGTTACAAGCATACTAACATGTGACCTGTGGGAGATACAGCCTGCAGTGACATACAGTATCTCGGGTATTGGCTGTGGTTGGTTGGCTTTTCCAGGCTTTAAGGAGCTTTGGTGGAGCTTTGACACCACAAAGAGACGTTTAAAAATGATATCACCATATTCTCTTTCACAAAGGCAAGGTTTTGCATGTCATTTAAAAAGTCAGACAGCTTTTTATGAAACCATAACTGTGAGAATAGCAGCAACAGGAACCCAAGTGAATAGCAGTCTGGCATTAAAAGTCTGAGCCCATGCTTCAGTATATTTTAAGGCTTGTCTGCAGTTATGTTTTGCCTTGGAATGGGCACAGAAAGTTCATGTTAAATGAGCCTCTAAAATGTCTCCATTAACAAAAAAAACTTTTCAGCATCAGTGAGAGTATGGCAATAAACTCTTTAATGCAATAAGCAATTCCCCAATGTTTCTATCTGAAGAGGAACTGATTCTGTTCTATTGTGGTTGATATCCTAAATAGCAGAAGTGTACGCAATTGCAGCCAATAATAATACAGTATATATTGTAAAATCTCACGTGAAAAAAACAAGACTGCACCTTCTCTTACAGTCGTCCAGTTCATGTAAGGAGTGGCTGCACTCTACTCCACCTGAAGTTGTGAAAGTTATTCAACCTGGAAAACACATTTATTAGATCAGAACATTTTAGTACTGACCCAACTCTCCCGCAGAGGCTTTCGCTCACCTGGTATAAACAGTATCACCTCGGTAACAAGACTCTCTGATCCTAAAATAACTGGCCTGTGATTGCAGCTCAGTGCTAGATTTCCGCTGGATTAGTATGCCTCTGCAGGCCTGGCCAGAGAATAGTAACATCCCATCCCTGTCTCTCTTTCTCTCTCTCTCTCTCTTTCCCTCTTTCTCTCTCCCCCTCTTTCTCTCGCTCTCAGGGTTCAAGAGGAAGGAGTTCCGTGGTAAGCTGGCTATCGCCATCACGGCCAACTTTGTCAACAGGAACACCACGGCCGAGGCCAAGGTGGAGGAGATCAGCGGTGTGGCCTTCATCTTTAACCAGAAGTTCTTCCTGGACCTCAAAGAGGAGACAGGTGGGCCTGAGATCCCCCACAGCCAATGAGTCAGCCAGAGGAGCAGACTTCCCTCAGAATGCACTTAAATCCACACATTTTCGAACAACAGCAATCTTCAACCCTGTCATTATCATGGGGTGTTTTAACCTTCCTGTCTGTGTCTGTCATTTGTTGCAGGTATTGACCTGGAGAACATTGTGTACTACAAGGACAACACACACTACTTTGTCATGACAGCAAAGAAGCAGAGCCTACTGGACAAGGGGGTCATCATTCATGTGAGCAAACATTGTTTAGATCAGGGATCATCAACTAGATTCAGACGCGGGACGATTTTTCTTGCTGTCTGAGGGTGTTGTATTCAGATGTGTGTGTGAGAGAGAGGAAGAGAAAGACAGAGAGAGAGGCGGAGAGAGAAGGAGAGGTGAGGAGTTAATAGAGGAGGATGCCGGGTCGGAGGAATCTCATCCTTGGTGGTCTGCCAGCTGAACAGCCTATGAGCCGGGCGGGCACCACAATGACATCCATGAAAGCTAAGTGTTATAAACATCCCTAAAGGAGCACATATTTCACTGGCTTATGACTCCCTCTCAGCGCTCACTCTCACTTCAATTGCCAGGGTTCTGCATGAGTCATCCCATGAATTCATTCATAAAGACAATGTGGGACTTTGAGACTGGCGTCACAGTACAATTTAAAGAGCATCCATCTTTAATGGTCCTCTAATATGCAAGGTGAATAACTGTTGTTACACCTGGGGTATGTTGCATCTTATTTAACCTCTTTGACCTTTTGGTCATGGTCTCTCATAAACACAATTCCCCTGACTTTGTCTCGTAGGACTACATAGACACAGAGATGCTGCTGAGCAGTACGAATGTGAACCAGGAAGCTCTGCTGGGTTATGCCCGTGAAGCTGCTGACTTTGGCACCAACTACCAGCTTCCCACGCTGGACTTTGCCATAAATGCCTGTGGCCAGCCGGACGTGGCCATGTTTGACTTCACCAGCATGTATGCTTCGGAGAACGCAGCGCTAGTCAGAGAATGCTTCGGACGCCAGCTACTGGTGGCACTGGTTGGGGACAGCTTGTTAGAGGTGAGAAGGCTGTGACAACAGTGTTTAATCATGCTTTAAAATGATTAGATGATAAAAACTACATGTGCATGTTCAGCTAAATGTACTGTTATGTGTCTGTGTGTGCAGCCGTTCTGGCCCATGGGTACAGGGTGTGCGAGAGGCTTCCTGGCTGCTTTTGACTCAGCCTGGATGGTGAAAAGGTGGGCTGAGGGCATGACCCCTCTGGAGGTGCTAGCTGAGAGGTCAGTGGTCAGCACACATACTGTACACACACACACACACACACACACACACACACACACACACACACACACACTAAATATATGCATTTCTCCAGGGAGAGTCTTTACAGAATTCTGCCGCAGACAACCACTGAAAACATTGCCAAAAACTTTGAGCAGTACACCATTGACCCTGGGACTCGGTATCCCAACCTCATCTCCACCTGTGTCAGGCAAAACCAGGTACGAAAGACATTCTCAAGGATCACATTGTTTACTGCAGTATTCACTTTTTCCTGTCACCAATAACAGATTCACCCTTAACATTAACACAAGAAGGATGGACTGTGCTTGTCTTCTTAGCTCTTATCGCTTCTTCTGCCTAAATCTCAGCTGTGTCTCTTTGTTATTTCTTCCAGGTGCGTCACCTGTACATCAATGGAGAGCTGCCAGTGAAGTCGTGCTCTCTGGAACGTAATGGTACAATACGTCGCCCTGTGAACCTGGCCAGACGAGGTGAGCCACACACAATACAGGAGAGGCCAGAGAGACTGGAGTTGGGAGGCTTTAGTACAGTGTGTTTAGTATGGACTTACAGTTGAAGTCGGAAGTTTACCTTAGCCAAATACATAGCCAAGTACCTTAGCCAAATACCTTAGCCAAATACATTTAAATTCAGTTTTTCACAATTCTTGAGATTTAATCTGAGTAAAAATTCCCTGTCTTAGGTCACTTAGGATCACCACCTAATTTTAAGAATGTGAAATATCAGAATAATAGTAGAGAGAGTGATTTATTTCAGCTTTTATTTCTTTCATAACATTCCCAGTGGGTCAAAAGTTTACATACACCCAACTAGTATTTGGTAGCGTTGCCTTTAAAGTGTTTAACTTGGGTCAAACGTTTTGGGTAGCCTTCCACAAGCTTCCCACAATAAGTTTGGTGAATTTTGGCCCATTCCTCCTGACAGAGCTGGTATAACTGAGTCAGGTTTGTAGTATCCTTGCTCGCACAGGCTTTTTCAGTTCTGCCCACAAATTTTCTATGGGATTGAGGTCAAATCAAATCAAATCAAATTTTATTTGTCACATACACATGGTTAGCAGATGTTAATGCGAGTGTAGCAAAATGCTTGTGCTTCTAGTTCCGACAATGCAGTAATAACCAACAAGTAATCTAACTAACAATTCCAAAACTACTGTCTTATACACAGTGTAAGGGGATAAAGAATATGTACATAAGGATATATGAATGAGTGATGGTACAGAGCAGCATAGGCAGGATACAGTAGATGGTATCGAGTACAGTATATACATGAGGTGAGTATGTAAACAAATTGGCATAGTTAAAGTGGCTAGTGATACATGTATTACATAAGGATGCAGTCGATGATATAGAGTACAGTATATACGTATGTATATGAGATGAATAATGTAGGGTAAGTAACATTATATAAGGTAGCATTGTTTAAAGTGGCTAGTGATGTATTTACATCATTTCCCATCAATTCCCATTATTAAAGTGGCTGGAGTTGAGTCCGTGTCAGTGTCAGTGTGTTGGCAGCAGCCACTCAATGTTAGTGGTGGCTGTTTAACAGTCTGATGGCCTTGAGATAGAAGCTGTTTTTCAGTCTCTCGGTCCCAGCTTTGATGCACCTGTACTGACCTCGCCTTCTGGATGATAGCGGGGTGAACAGGCAGTGGCTCGGGTGGTTGATGTCCTTGATGATCTTTATGGCCTTCCTGTAACATCGGGTGGTGTAGGTGTCCTGGAGGGCAGGTAGTTTGCCCCCGGTGATGCGTTGTGCAGACCTCACTACCCTCTGGAGAGCCTTACGGTTGTGGGCGGAGCAGTTGCCGTACCAGGCGGTGATACAGCCCGCCAGGATGCTCTCGATTGTGCATCTGTAGAAGTTTGTGAGTGCTTTTGGTGACAAACCAAATTTCTTCAGCCTCCTGAGGTTGAAGAGGCGCTGCTGCGCCTTCTTCACGATGCTGTCTGTGTGAGTGGACCAATTCAGTTTGTCTGTGATGTGTATGCCGAGGAACTTAAAACTTGCTACCCTCTCCACTACTGTTCCATCGATGTGGATAGAAGGGTGTTCCCTCTGCTGTTTCCTGAAGTCCACAATAATCTCCTTAGTTTTGTTGACGTTGAGTGTGAGGTTGTTTTCCTGACACCACACTCCGAGGGCCCTCACCTCCTCCCTGTAGGCCGTCTCGTCGTTGTTGGTAATCAAGCCTACCACTGTTGTGTCGTCCGCAAACTTGATGATTGAGTTGGAGGCGTGCGTGGCCACGCAGTCGTGGGTGAACAGGGAGTACAGGAGAGGGCTCAGAACGCACCCTTGTGGGGCCCCAGTGTTGAGGATCAGCGGGGTGGAGATGTTGTTGCCTACCCTCACCACCTGGGGGCGGCCCGTCAGGGCTTTGTGATGGCCACTCCAATACCTTGACTTTGTTGTCCTTAAGCCATTTTTCCACAACTTTGGAAGTATGCTTGGGGTCATTGTCCATTTGGAAGACCCATTTGCGACCAAGCTTTAACTTCCTGACTGATGTCTTGAGATGTTGCTTCAATATATCCACATAATTTTCCTCCTCATGATGCCATAATTTTTGTGAAGTGCACCAGTCCCTCCTGCAGCAAAGCACCCCCACAACATGATGCTGCCACCACCATGCTTCACGGTTGGGATGGTGTTCTTTGGCTTGCAAGCTTCCCCCTTTTTCCTCCAAACATAACGATAGTGGCCAAACATTTGTATTTTTGTTTCATCAGACCAGAGAACTTTTCTCCTTAAAGTACAATATTTTTCCCCATGTGCAGTTGCAAACCGTAGTCTGGCTTTTTTATGGTGGTTTTGGAGCAGTGGCTTCTTCCTTGCTGAGCGGCCTTTCAGGTTATGTCGATATAGAACTAATTGTACTGTGGGTATAGAAACTTTTGTACCTGTTTCCTCCAGCATCTTCATTTGCTGCTGTTCTGGGATTGATTTGCACTTTTCGCACCAAAGTACGTTCATCTCTAGGAGACAGAACCCTTCCTGAGTGGTTTGACGGCTGCGTGGTCCCATGGTGTTTATACTTGCGTACTATTGTTTGTACAGATGAACGTGGTACTTTCAGGCATTTGGAAATTGCTCCCAAGGATGAACCAGACTTGTGGAGGTCTACAATATATTTTCTGAGGTCTTGGCTGATTTCTTTTGATTTTCCCATGATGTCAAGCAAAGAGGCACTGAGTTTGAAGGTAGGCCTTGAAATACATCCACAGGTACACCTCCAATTGACTCCAAGTATGTCAATTGGCCTATCAGAAGCTTAAACCATGACATCATTTTCTGGAATTTTCCAAGCTGTTTAAAGGCACAGTCAGCTTAGTGTAAACTTCTGACCCACTGGAATTGTGATACAGTGAATTCTAAGTGAAATAATCTGTCTGTAAACAATTGTTAAAGCTCTGACGAAGGCCGTGTGGCCGATACGTAAGCTTATTAAATATTGGTGATCAAGAGCAGTGTGCGGTTTCCTTTTTCCTTCACCTTGTTCAATTGTTGCCATGCACCTGCAAATTAGATTGCTCAGATGTGCGAGTGCCTTTTGAATTTTGTAAACAATTGTTGGAAAAATTACTTGTGTGATGCACAAAGTAGATGTCCTAACCGACTTGCCAAAACTACAAGTTGTTAACAAGAAATATGTGGAGTGGTTGAAAAACGAGTTTTAATGACACCAACCTAAGTGTATGTAAACTTCCGACTTCAACTGTACCTCTGATCCAGTGCATGACTCCAACCTACAGAACATGCTGTGATGTCTATTCAACTGGTTCAAGTAACTCATTTGAAAAGGATGACGGATGAGTCCCTTCGGTTTCAGGGGCTAAAATATCTGCAGCACTCATCCATTCAGTGGCTATTTTCCCAAAGTTAGGAGAAGATAAGCCATTCCATTCTAGTTCTATTGCGTTCTCTAACCATTCCCTGTGCTCTGGGGGTGTTCTGAGACAGAGGCCCACAGCAGTCTTTAAGGTGAGGCAGACCTTTTCTCTCACTAACAGGAATGTCAGACTTAGGACGGGCCCGCATGAATCTCTGATTAGGAAATAATTCCCCTTCTGAGGTTTGTTCTTCAATGATCCATGGTGAGAGCAGAGCAAGTGGGAGCCACTTGACTGTGGACAGGGTCATATAGGGTACAACCCCCACCCCCCTACATTGATAATTTTTTTGGAGGCCGAAGCTGTGGTTCTGTGTATTGTGAAAAGGAAAAACATGACTTGGTACACTAGTAGTTAAACGCATCAATGATATCTTCAGGATGTTCTCAGATACCAGACCTAACAAAGTCTAGCTGGTTACGTTTCAAGATATTTTTGGCCCCATGGCTCATGTTAAACATTAATACTGGAAAGTTTCTAGCAGTTATTCAAGGAGAACTGACCTCATTATAAACTGATGGGATTTTTGTCTCCATAATTTTTGTCTCCATGTATACTGTATCTCTTTAAGCACACCCTGGCCTCTACATAATGCGCTAAACATCATGTTACACAACCATTGGTCCTATTACACAATGACAGACAGGTTCAACATGTCCTGACAGAGTCATATGCATACTTCAGCCCCTATTCTAACTTACCTCTTATCAGTCTTACCTCTCATTAACTTCACCTGCTGTCACTGTCCCACATCTATGATCTCACTTCCTGTTAGCTCTGTGGTTGTGTTGCCAGGTGAGTGGGTGGGTGGATGTTAGCTGGGTTGTGTTTAGTATTTTATTTATTTGGATCCCCATTAGCTTTCGCAGAAGCATCAGCTACTCTTCCTGGTGTCCACAAAAACACAACACATGACAAGTGACAAAACACTGATACACTGATAGACGAGGACAGTCACACAAATGGAAAATAGGGCAATGGAAAACAAAAATCTATGTTCTTCTTATTGGACCAGCTTAGGTAGTGCCTCCCTCTTTCATGCCATTTTCTCCCTACTGGACACCTTTTTCCTGTCTGTGTGTGTAGAGTCGGAGATCAGGCCGGGCAGGCTGCTGACGTGGTGTCAGAAACAGACCGAGGGCTACAGGAACGTGAACGTGACAGACCTGACCACCTCGTGGCAGAGCGGCCTGGCTCTCTGTGCCCTCATCCACCGGTTCAGATCCCACCTCATGTACGTACTGCAACACACAACTAGCCTGTAAACTACCACAGTAAGACTGGCCTCATGTACTTTACAGTAACTGTAAATGAGCTCAGCACTCACTCTTTTCTCCTCATAAACCATGTGTGAGACTTCTTCTTGTCACACCCTGGCATGTAGCACTTCGTCATTGTAAGTCGATAGACTGGCTCCTCATAAAATGTCTCTATTGTGTAATGGGGAATTTCCTGATTAGGCTAACATTTACATCAAGACACCAGTAATAGCAAAACATCTTACACCCACGCTGTAATATTGTCTCCTTCTGTGAGTGTCTAATGTAAAGTATACCAGGCATCTAAGTATGTCAATGTATATCCTGGTGTACTCTCTACACACAAGCCCCTGTCCCTCCCTCACAGCCCGTCTTTGTGTGAGAGTAAATGTAAGTGGTGGGTGCAAATGAAATTTGGCCTTCATCGAAGAGCCTTTTTCCTGATGGCTGTTCTCTCACTCTCTCTGTTACTGATAGGTGTGACGAAAAAGATCACACAGACACAACCGCTTTTAGAGAAACCCTATAGTATGTGAAAGGGAGTTTGGAAAGCATAACTATGTATTACATGTTACACTCAGTATCTAGGGCAGTTTGTTATTTCTGACGTCATCTTTGTGGTGAAGTGAGGGCTACACTGCTCGACTAGAACTGTTTCATAACTTCTATGTTGACGCCAGCTTAGTCTTATGAAGCCTTCACCTAGTTACCCACACAACATTACAACAACATCGCGTGATATCATTTCAATCGGTTTCCCTCAGAGAGTTTGATTCGCTGAATGAGGAGGATTCGGCTAACAACCTCCAGCTGGCATGTGACCTGGCTGAGCGGGAGTTTGGCATCCGGCCCTTCGCCACTGGAAAGGAGATGGCTGCTGGTCAGGAACCAGACAAGACCGGAATGGTCACCTACCTCTCCAAGTTCTACGAGCTGTTCCGCGGCACCCCCCTGCCCATCTCAGGTACGCCTCACACCCCTCACCCCATCCCCCCGCAGACACGTGTGTCCTGAAGCCCCAGACTTCAGATCTCAATCCTGCACACACACACACACACACAATATCCCATAGTTTTTTATGTAGTCTGATTGAAGTAGCAGCCCTTTATATCATTAGGCCTTTTTTTAAAGTCTCCTTCCCATGTCAGAGTTATTTTTAAATGCAGCAGAAGCGTTTGGCTCTGAACACTTGAGGAGCAGACAGGGTGGAGAGGCATGTAGTCCTACTGCTCTGCACTGGCACCCCCGTAGATACATCCACTCACACACATTCATGCTACACCACATCACAACGGCTGCCACCAGATTCTTGCTATTATTGCTAAATACTGCACAATTTAAATTCTAGCCCACCAATCCCCCCTTCCCCATAACGTGTGTAAATATTGAACTATAAATTGTGCCTTCCTGTATTATACTTATCCTATTCTACTGAGCCATTTACTTGATGTTCGTATTGTCATGTTTTATTCTTTCTTATTGTTGTTGCATTGTCCAGAAGGAACCTGCAGTAAGCATTTCGTTGAACAGTGCATGCCGTGTGTATCCTGATCATACTACTAATAAAAAACCTGAAACTTGATGCTTGAACATCTCGTCACTGTCACTGGCCCTTCCACTGTGTCCACTGTATTAAAAGCCCAGCCTCTCAATGTATTGTTTTCACCAGGGCCATTTTTTTTTACATATCAAGCTGTCTCTTCTTTAACCTTTTTTCTGGGCTGACCCCTGCTCTATGTCTTTCTAGAGAGCTGGTGTAAAAGAGGGTATGAGATTTCATCTGGCTTCCTTTTAAAGGAGGTCTGCGTTGCACAACCCTATCAGTCATGTTGTCTGGCATGAGAGGAATGCACATCTGCCCAGCACAGTACAGGCTACCTTACAGATATTGTATGGGTCTAGGATGCCTGGAGAGAAAACACTACACCTTACTCCAGATATTTTCTGGTCTGAGATGCCTAAGGTGAAGAGAGCATATTATTGCCACAGGGACATCAGTTGTACTAGCTTTATGGTCTCGAAGAGGTCACATGATATGCCTCTATCCACAGCAAAGCTGGTTGCCCACGGAATGATGATGTGCTATTTAGCAATAATTGTATACATTCTTATGATCTGTAGTGAAGTGTTTTCAGTATTGGTTTCCACGAAAAAGACCTTTGTTTATTAGGTGGCATTTCTCATTAAAGCAGATGGTCTTGCCCCATCCGGTTCTTTCCGACACAGTAATATTAGGTTTCTTTTAGACGTAATGTAAAAACACATTGGCCATTGCTTTTATTTGACATTCATGGCTGAGCTCTGTGGAAAATATCATACCTTTTAATGTACTCGTGTTTCATTGCAGATTCTAGAGGGGCCGACGAAAACAGTGAAGACTATCCTTCCAAGGCAGTCAGAAGTATGACCAAAGTTCTGGTACCAAGAAAAAGGGTACCGAAGGTAATCACACTCCTCTCTCCAGGTGCCTGTCTTCATTGATAACGACTGCAACTTGAGAGCCTCTCAGCCTCCCTGTGTTATCATTTCAAAAGTAATTTCATTTGAATAAGTGGACTTTTGAGATGGGCTCTATTTTAATAGTTCACTTTCATGTTGAATATTTTTACCTTTGAGTGAAGTCTGAAATATTTAGTCATATACTATGGCTTGGTTGTTTTCTTTCAGGATGAGAAGAAGCTAGAAGATACGGACCCAACGTACAAAAGGAGACGAAAAGTCTGCAGTTATTTGGAAGAGGTAGTTATTACCATCAAACTACAATTTCGTAAGGACATTCTAAGTGCACGAGTCAAATACAGCAAAATACCATTTATTTTGGCCCTGATAACTCAAGTCACTATTTCTCATGACAGGCAACCAACTTCTCCAGTCAGAGTGCATCCTGTGTGGGTGAGGAGAGGGGGGTTAAGGAGAACAAGGTCCGCTCCATGGCCAGCCAGCTCCTGTCCAAGTTTGAGGAGAGCAACCCCAGCTTCACCCTCCGGAGACAGGTCAGAACCACCAAGATATGTCCCCCATTCCCCATCCTCAGGACACTGTCAGTGTTGGACAGTGTCCTCCATAGCTTATACAGTACTATAGTATGGTATAGTACCTGGTATGTTTGTTCTCAGATGCCTCATACCACAGTGTGCTATAGGACAGAGGTGATCATTTGTGTTCCAAGGGAAAGAGCCAGGCTTGGTTGTGTACTGTTCGTTTTCTGATTAAGAGTTGGTTATAAAGTCTTGGGGCTCCCGAGTGGCGCAGAGTTCTAAGGCGCTTAGTGCTAGAGGCGTCACTACAGACACCCTGGTTTGATTCCAGGCTGTATCACAACCGGCCTTGAATGGGAGTCCCATTGGGTGGTGCACAATTGGCCCAGCGTCGTCCGGGTTTGGCCGGTGTAGGCCGTCATAGTAAATAAGAATATGTTCTTAACTGTTTGGTGAGATACTTATCTTGCAATTAACTTTCCCTCTTTTCTTCCTTTTCTGTCTTTCTACTAACCTTTTTCCTTGGCTTTGTTTCTGGCTGACAAACCCCATCAGTCTCAGTGTGATTGTGATTCTGGGAGGGCCCCTCGGCCACGCTCCATAGACATGACTGAGACCCCACGCTTCACCAACCTCAGGCAGCAGACCCCACCCAACCCTCCCCCAAGACACAGGTAGAGGACTGGAGCAGGCCTGGTCAACATACTGTAATACACACACATAGCCACGCTAATTCACTCTGCAGAACACACACTGTCACTCAGTTTTGGTATACACTCACTCACAAACCAGTCATCACCTACCTAGAGTGAGAGTGTTAAATGCTCCCTGTGGGTTGGAAATGAAAAATACCCCCAGTGAAGTAGATTCACATGATAAAGGAAAGCATGGGGCATAAATCTCCCTTCTATTCTCTCCAGCTGATAAACTACTGGGGCCTGTTTGCTGCAATTGTTTTTTCATCAAGCTCACCCTGAGTTGACAGAGAGCCATAGAACTGCAGCTCACATGTGCTGTGTGTTTCCAGTTTCAGTCTGCAACCTGTGCCAAATATGCAGCTAAGTGCATCGTTCGGCTACCACCCCAGCCTCCTCCCAAACCCATGCTCTCGCCCCAGCTCCAAGCCCAGCTTCAGTCTCAGCACCAGCCCCAACCCCAGTTCCAGCTCCAACCCAAGCTCCAACCCCCACCCAGCCCAAAACACACCCTCAGGAAGGTCAGACAGGCTGATCAGACACGTACTCAGACACAACCCCAGACGCTTCCTAAAAAGCCAGAGAGCATAGAGTACCCTGGCTACTCTTCCTCCTGCCACTCAGCGGTCCTAGCCATGTCTAGAATGCTCCAACGCCTTCAGGAGGTGGAGGAAAAGATCACCAATGTGACATATTATCCTCTCCTCTCCATCTGTCCATTTCTCTTTGTCTGCTCTGTCTTTTTCTATTGTTATTGCCTCCTACTGTGTGATCATATAAGATATTATTTTTAGGAAAAGGCTGGATATGAATGTTGAGATAATCATCCTGATTATACATTTAGCATTGTATGGAACATAGTCAGCTGGTGAAGTCAACACCGAATCATCCACACTGACCACAATAGCAAGAGCAGACCCATAGCCCTGGCAGAGACAAAGAGGTACAGAGGCTGCTGACTGGCAAGTTTAGCCAGTGGGCTGCCCTTGTGGCCTCGTTCTGTGCCAGTCCTGTGTGTCTGTCTGTCTCGGTCTGGATCTCAGTCTGTTGTTCCAGGAGCACATGTATAAGAGTGGAGTAATCTCTGCTGGTGTGTCAAATTAGTGTTGTAAAAACTGCCACTCTACTCCACACAGCAACACTATTGTTCTCCACCGCCCAGTAAACAATGTGCCATCTAGCTCCTTCAGTGGGAAAGTAGGACCAAAGTCCACTTATCTTGCTTGATCATTACCTTTGACATTTTAGTCATTCGGCAGACGCTCTTATCCAGAGCAATTTGCAATAGTGAGTGCATACATTTCATACTTTTATTTGTCCGTACATTATAACTCTGATTTGGGTGTTAATAATTACTATTCAGACACATTCATCAGACAGGGAGTATGTGGTACTATGTTGCGGGTGCAGCTTTCTCCTGCTGATGCCTGTTCTTTGTCTCTGTGTCTCATGGTATGTGTCCTGCAGAAGAAAGCTCAGACCCAGAATGCTAGAGCGTTTCACAATAAAAGTATCAAGGAGAAAGCTGTCCACTTGAGAGTACTGTTCTCGGAGGATGTGGCCTCTACGTCCCAGGTGACTATCTGACCCCTGAACTCTGACCACAACTTCTCCCGTCCCTCAGTGTGTTTGTTGTGTTGCACGCTCGGTCTTGTTTGGCATCACTGCTGCTGCACAGAGTTCAATAAACCCTCCCTATGTTGAAATTCAACATCCATCATCTCCAGAAGCATGACTTTTATGGCAATGTTTTCATTAGCTGCTCAGAGCCTGTAGCAACAGAACACAGCTAGCGCAGGTGATTTTAGGTTATTGTAGGACACAGTGTTCTGTTATACAGATGTCGGATCTTAATTTGAGCCAATTCGTTAAAACAGGAAAATAATCCTGCAGCAACGGGAAATTTGAATTATTATGTGACTTATAATTAATGGACATTTTTTGTAGGTGTTGTTTTTGTAGGTATCCCTGTATGTTATGCTAAAACATTTGTGATCATTCAACATTTATCATTTTCCGTTAGGGCAAAGAAAGTCAGACATTTTAAAGTGGAAATTACAAACCTTAGAAATCTTTTTAAACCTTGAATACGCCTCAAGTTTGCATTTCCTGCTGTGCAGGAAAATTGTCAGCAACAAAATAGTGATCAAATTAAGATCCTACATCTGAAATTTAAATCACCTTCACTGTCAGTCAATAAATTACTGTTTACGCCAAGGGTTTCAACAAGGCTTTTTTAAAACAATGTAACGCCCTGTGAAAACACATCAGGCAATTCGTTGTTCAAGCAGGAATCATTCCAATAAATAGTTTCTTCTTGTTCCATTAGGTGATTTTATATTTCCACTGAGACAGACCTGCAGAAGAGAGCTCAGGCTGAAAACTAGGTAGCCTCCTCTCTCAGCTCTGTCTGTGATATGTATGAACAACACTGGTAATTCACTTACTCGGTGTGCTCAGCCCTGTTGAAAGGTAGCACAGGGTTCTCTGTGCCTCACTGGAAGAGGCTGCAGCTTTACTACTCACAGGATAGTTATCAAGCAAGGTGTTTAGTGCTAGAGTAGTCATCATACTGCAATTTCCATTACAGGAAAAGGTATTTCCATGGTATTTTATCATCAAAAAAGATACTGCTCACCTTCTTTAAATGAGTTTCCATCTCAGTGGGAACCAGGATAAGCTGTTGTGTTGAGGCTCAGCAGGTTGGGGTTTAGTTAATACTATGATTTGATAGTGCCACGGAATACCTTTGCTTAAAGCCTATCCCCCTGTGCACGCCAGTTCTCATTGTAACTTCTATCAAATTACTAACACTCAAAGCTCTCCTTTAACAATCCTCTCCCTCTCTTCATTTGCAAATCTCCCCTGTCCCATTCCTCACCTGGCCTGATTCTGACAAACAGGCCATTCCCTCATCCCATCCTCCCTAACCCCAGTACAGAGGTCACCTCATTATACCTTTACCCAGATATCACAATTTCTGCCTTCTCACCTCCTCATCCCTATTCCTCATCCTCATCCTGTCTGCCCCAACCTCAGGTAAAAAATAACCACATCCATGTCTGTCTCACTGTCTTGTATGTGTCCCTATCACTGTGTGTCATGCTACAACCTTTGTGATCATTTAACATTTATCATGAAGAAATACATGTTTTATCTATATCACTCTTGAGTTTCCATTTCAATGGAATGCAGTGTGATGGAACACCAGGCGTTTTAGGCTTGAGGCCCAACCCACTAAGCATGCAAACTCTAATTTAACCTCCATCTGATGCTCATAATATCTTTTCCTCTCTTTGACTTTCCCATTCCCACACTAGTCTGGATCTGCTGGACAGAGTCCCTCACCTCACACCCTCCCTGCTCCACGTCCTAAAATCTCTTCATCTCTTTGTCCAGAAATCACCCTTTCTACACCCCGCCCCCTCCATACCTATTCTCCATCCTCCTCTTCCTCCTCTTCCTGTCAACTTCAACATCAAGTACAAATAACCACATCCATGTCTGTGTTTCAGCATGTCAAATCCAATCAAATCAAATTGTATTTGTCACATGCGCTTACAGTGAAATGCTTACTGTGTCCCTATCGTTGTGTGTCATGCTAAAACCTTTGTGGTCATTCAATATTCATCATGCAGAGATATTGCACATCTTTAATATATAGCACTATAACTGAGTTGACGTCAAAATGGAATGTAGTGTTCTTGAATTGAAACTAATCAGGTTGGGGCTTGGTCAATAGGATGGTAGAGTGCCATGGAATACCAGGTACTGTAGCCCATCAAACTTAGAATGCCAACTATCATTTAACCTATCTGATTTTCAAAGTCTCTCTTTTAACAATCCTCTCCCTCTTTGACTTTCCATTCCTCTGTTTCCCATTCCCACCCTAGCCTGGATCTGCTGAACAGACCATTCCCTCTCCTCCCATCCCCCCTGCTCCCAGTCCTAAATTCACTTCCCTCCTTTGTCTAGAAATCACCCTTTCCTACCTTCTCACTCCCTCAAACCGTGTCTTCATACTCATCCATTCTACTCCAACTCAAGGTGAAAACAAGCACATCCATTTCTCACCATCTGTCTGTCATGACGAAACCCATATCCCCTAATGTCAGAGCAAACATTATACTGTTATTTTGATGCACTCATCTATCCCTTATCTGTCACTGAACTGTTCGACTAAGTTTTCTTCTCTGTTGCCTCTAATTCCTTCATTCTTCATGGAAAACCAAAGACCAGTCAATCTGGGGCACTAGATATGCAGCTTTGTATGAAAGAAATGCAAAGAGATCCCTTGAATGAGTCACATGTGGTGAGTTCCTCTTGTGTGACTCCAAACCATAGCACTATTTATGGCCACATCATTTCTATATGCAGAGCCTGCTGCCTCTTAGAGAAACCCA
Organism: Oncorhynchus clarkii lewisi; assembly: GCF_045791955.1. Classification (NCBI taxonomy): domain Eukaryota; kingdom Metazoa; phylum Chordata; class Actinopteri; order Salmoniformes; family Salmonidae; genus Oncorhynchus; species Oncorhynchus clarkii. Next base: position 16,430,800 of record NC_092172.1, on the reverse strand, counting down.
AAATGAAGTGCTGTCTGTTTGATTTTAAACATGATGTAATCTGGATAATTATACATATTTTAGAAGTAGATATTTAACTTCTAATCTAATTTGCCTGTAACTTACAGTTGTAGTTATTAACATCACAGCCATGTTGCTGTTTCAGTGTCACATCAGTGGCTCCACATATGTATCCCAACAACAACGTACTGCAATGCTCCAACCAAAGCTGTTTTTAATAATGTCAAACAGGCATTTTGCCCCCAGCGCCACATGCCTGCTAAAGTAACTTGTACTACCCTCTACATTACAAAGGACACATGTAGACACAAAAGTCTTGCATGTGGGGTGTTTTTTAGCTACTCTGGGGCCTCTTATGCTAAGGTTGAATATATTTTTGTGGTGTTGCACTTTGTGAGTTAGACTGCCCCTCCCTGTTCCCAGATTTCTGATCAGTTTGAGTCAGCGCCTTGCAGTCAGTCTAGAGTACAATCTGAAGCATCCAGACAGGCTCACTAGTTAACCATAATGAGAAAACATTCCTGAAAATCCTCACCGCTTCCCTCCTCTTCCGTGGCCATATTTTTGAGCTGAGACTCTTATTTTGATGAAAGAACTTGACTATTTTCCCCAACAGCGGCCTTAGTCAGAGAACAAAGTAGTCAAATCATCTTTCCATCTATCCATCTTTCCTTCCTCCAGTCGTTTCCTCTTTTCTGCGTGTCAGCGGAAGGTGGGGAAGGAGTCTCTGGCCATAGCAGCCAGGGCTGAGACGCTGGTCACCCTCTATGAGACTGACCACAGGCCTAAAGCCTCCTCCCCCTGTTCACCCCCAGCCTCTCCGCCTCTGTCTCCAGTAAGCATGTCTGACTGAGCATGCAGCCACTCAGGCTGTACCAGCCTTGAACAACAGCCCTTATCTAGGTGAAGAACATAGACTATGTCCCAGGCCCTGGCTCTGAGTCAGATGAAGAGATATTGTGTAAAATAAGGATTGGGATGATTATTCTTTGCAGGACTCTATGACTTATTATGCTTTGTGAATCAAAGGCCAAACTCAGCCATAAGGCCTTTTATGGTCAAAGTTGTGGAATGTGACACAAGTGCATCACTCCCTCATTATCTTCATTTGCTGTGCTGACAATGATTGTAGCACTGTCTGTCTGTTCTGTTTCCCAGGGTTCCTTGCGGAGGGAGTTCCCCGGGTCTGGTGACAAGTGTCACTCCTGTCAGAAGCGCGTGTATGTGGTGGAGAGGATCAGTGCTGAGGGACTTTATTTCCACAGGGAATGCTTTCGCTGTGACACCTGTGGCGCCGCCCTACGCCAGGGAGGCCATGCCTTCGACTCTGAGCAGGGTATGCGTTTCCCAACACTAAGGTTTAGATGTTCGCTTACTGTCAATCAATAAATCAGCCAATCAATCAATCAAATCAGCAGTAGTGACAAAGTCATATTCAGATACCAAACCTAAAACCCCAAAGAGCAAGCAATGCAGATGTAGCGGCATGGTGGCTAGGAAAAACTCCCTAGAAAGGCAGGAGCCTAGGAAGAAACCTAGAGAGGAACCAGGCTCTGAGGTGTGGCCAGTCCTCTTCTGGCTGTGCCAGGTAGAGATAATTAACTGTTTATGTGCCCATTTTTCTAAATCCTCTTTTGATCATGTTCAATTAGGCAAGTTGTACTGCAAGCTGCACTTCACACAACGTAAAAATGGAATGAACCATCGGAGGACATTCAATTCACATCTGGTAATTGTTCTGGATCATTCAATCATCCACTTGCCATTGTCATTTTGATGTTAATTTGTGGGACATCTTTGTGACTCAATGGGTCTCTCCCTCAGGGTCAGAATGGAGCCGGGGTTCAGGAGGGATCAGAGACACAGACCCCCAACGGTGACCCAACAGAAGGCCTGCAGGGCCAGTCACCAGGTACCTTCAGCTCCCGCCTGAGGAAGAGCCTGAGCTGGCCCCTGAGTGTGACCCGGGCTGTGTGTGACTCCTCCCGCCTCCTGTCTCGCTGGGTGCATGGTACGGCCCAGGCTGTGGGCCTCCACTTTAGGGCCAATGTGCAGGACTATGTCTTCCTGTATGAGCTGCTGAGCCTGGGAGTGCCCCTGCTGTTCATGCTCCAGGAGGTGCTGCTGCAGATGTACTCTGAAACCGGGCCTGTCTCCCAGTCCATCCAGCCCCTACTGCTGTGGCTGGAGGAACACCTGGGCCACAGGCTCATGTAGAGGCCCACCAGGGAGGGAATCCTAATCCTAACCCTATCCCTAACCCTCGTGCAATAGGGTCTGAAGCTTGGCTGAACATTAACTAGTGTATCTTGCATTTGTGCCAAGTCATATGACGGCAAGCTACCATTTTACCATGCACCTTGCTAATATTTTCTCACAGAATATGTAGCTGTCAGTGCATTAGATCTAGTCCTACACCAACCAAAGAACAAATAACATTTCCCACGCAGTATCTTGGTTTGTGATACGTGTGGTAGTTTTTCATGAACATTATATTTTTCTTTATGATGAGTGGTAATGTGCTGTACATGGTTTCATGGTGGTCTAAATCATTTCCGGTATGTGGTTGATATGACTGCTGAAATCATCCAATCTATATTGCTCTAGAGTTGATTCTTTCAACAACTGGCTGTCGAAATTGAGCCAGTTTTTACATGGATTAACTCAGGTTATGACAGAGTTTTTGCGCGGAAGAAGTAATCTAAATGAAAAGACTGACTTGAAGCACTTTAACTTGGGGAGCTGCCTTTACCTGTGGCCGGTGCCTGATGAATGGTGTGGGGGTTTATGGCTGCCTAATGGTTATCCAGGGCTTGGATAATGACTAGTGCTGACGCTGCACGTTTACTAAACCCTGCTGAACTCACAGGTCAGGGTCGGGGTCTGGGTCGGGGGCCAACGTGGATCTGTGCTCGACAAGGTTTTATCATCTTTTTTTCAATTTCAATATTGTTTGACACAAGTTTACATTTAATAGTTATTGTAAGATCTCCTATGATACCATGACCGTAGTGTACTTTCGCTACACATTATGATAACTTGTATTGCTTTATTTTATGGCCCAGTGCCTCCAGTATTTTTGTGCATTGTCCGTTGTACTTAAAAAGGGGAAGAGCTTTCATGGCCATGGGCTTTGGTTTACGACTCCAGTTCATGGACTGTTTAATGCTTACTCATTGCTGCCACCTGTTGGTGAAACAGATGCAAGGCCAAATTCAATTTACTGTATGATGAGGTGGAATATGGGACAATCTTCTAAAGAGTTGATGTATGTTTGTAATAGAAGTTTTTCTTCATTTTTGTTATTTTGTACAAGTCTATTTCACTTAAATATGTTTTTCATAATGTTACGAATATTGCTGAAAGGAATTGTTCAGGAGGACAGAATCTGACATGATAACTCAGGCTATGTTTGAATGCTGTGGTGTGTATGTGCTTTCCTGAACCAGAAGTTACATAATTCATGCAGTACACTGTACAGTGCTACTGTGTGTTGCTGAGTAGCACAATCTCATGTTTTCTCAATGCCTTTTCTTTGACTATCTAACAATTACAAAGTTTCAATACATTTTAACTGGATTTGATCCTTCCTCTGATTTCTCTCTGTATTCTAACCTATATTTCCTTCCTTTAATTTCTTCTCGTGTTCGCTTGAAGTCTGTTTTCAACTTTCTGATGATGAGCCTCCTGATTGGTTAGGAGACATGCCATTCTGAAGGTGATCACCTGCATGGTCACATGGTTATGTGAATAATGTTTTGGAGTGAATGTCTGGTCAGATTAGTCCAAGTTACTGTCAGCACTTCCACACACAAATAAAAAATGCTTCTAACCCCTGTGTTTGAGCTACAGACAGCAGTATTTAAGCATTGTATTTTTCTGTTTCGTCTGCACCCGGCGATACCAACCATTCGCCAATGTACTTAACGGAGGCTGAACTAGAGCAGTGTTTGTGAGACAATGGCAGTTCCTGAAAACGGTTCTTCTCACAAAAATGTCTAATCTACAAACTATTATGATCCTACTATCGAAAGGCTGAGCTTCACAAACACGCAAGTGTGCTCGCGTTGGCGGCTTTCTGTCATGCCACTCTTTCTCCCATATTTTGCCATCTTTCTTTCTCTCTTCCAGAAGCTGTCACCCAGGAGAACTTTCTCTTGACCCACACAAACAAAGGGAATTCATATCCCAACAGGTTCACAACTCATGTTGTCTTACATTAATGCATTGAATAATGTATTATGGGACTTCTAATGCAGCCTGCTTTTCTCATGGAGATTCTGTGTTGCTTTATGTATGACCTAAAGCAACAAATGTAAATAAATGAATGGAGTTATTTGTCATCTTGATCCAGTTTACTGTCATTTTTTCATAATATTGTTCTCCCCATGGTTTGATATGGGACATACAAATAGGGGTAACACGTTTAAATCAAGCCATTCAGCATCACATAGTATACAGGCTCAGTATTCAAAGTAAACCCTAAACATGAACTCCTCTTAAAGAGCATGTCTCCTATATTTAGTCTACTTACCATGTCTAGTCTCCTAAATTAAAATATATGGGTTAAGTTCCTCTGTCCCTGTCTCAGTGCTGATAAGGCCCCAGGCCAGACGTACATGTTCCTGGATGGGTTCCTGGAACTCTTTCTGGATCCGTGAGAGCCAGAAAGGATTCTTTGGTGATGAGGTCACAGGGAACATGTCAAACCATACAACACTCCCCCCAGCCAATCCACTGTAGTCCTGCCAGATATGGTTCATGGTTCTCACAGCTGAGGAAATGTACACCATCAGTGCCTTGTGTCTTATTCAACAGCCATGAAATCATCTCTCATCATACCTGGTTAAGATGTTTTGTTGTCACATACAGTTCACAGTATAGGTGCAGTGAAATGTGTTGTGTTACAGGGTTAGTCATAGCAGTACGACACCCCTGGAGCAAATTAGGGTTAAGTCCCTTGCTCAAGAGGAAAAATCGACAGACTTTTCACCTTGTTGGCTAGGGTATACGAACCAGAGACTTTCACTTACTGGACCAACGCTCTAACCTCTACGCTACATGCCACCCCACACCCCTAGAATACCTTTTTTTTTTAAAGCATCTACTTTGGAATTACAATTATTTCATGGGAAACATCATATAATCAATGTATTACACTAGCTGCCAAAGCATGTCTCTCAGGCTGTATTACCATCAGGATCCAATACCTTTCATTAGCTTTGCTTTTAAAGGGAAAGCTTGATCTAATGTAATCACAGCAGAGGTACAGACTATTGAAGCACTCTTTTTTTATAGTATCATCCACTTGTCCCTTCAACCCATCACCATGGAAACCACACAAAAAACTCAGCCAAACACTTTTGCAAGCCCTGATGATGCTGCTTGTAAAAATGTTCTCAGAGCCTCTCATACAAACATTTGAGGGAGGTGTTCCAAACCAAACCTGGCACATCTGCTAGACCGGGGCTGGATGGGCCTGGACATTTTGTTCAGAAAATTTGCATCACACAGTGTGAAAGGACAATGCAATTAAAGCTACTGGGGTCAGCAGATTGTCCCTCACTTCCTTGTCCAGTACAGCCGAGATCAAGGAGAAGCTGAGGAAATGTGATCACTAAAAACATTTAAAGGTCTACAGAAGGCCAAGTGTTTAAAAGCAACTTTCTTGACTACATAATAATGAAGGTTGGTAAAAGCAATGTATTTCAGTGAGATAAATCATGAGACACAGGTATGTGTCTCTTTGGTGTTGTATTGAAGTAGATATTTTATTTGATTAATCTGCTTCCTTCAGAGCATTCAACCCAAAGCATTGATTCGAGATTGTCAAATGAGAAATGCCAACCATTTGTCCTTCCATTGGAGCTATCAAGTCAAGGGTAAATGTGCATAAAACTGTTTTATGCAAGAAAATTACAGAACAATTACTTGCAAAGGGAAAATGCACTCATCTGAAGTGGCACACTCTATTGACAGTCAATTAGAGTTGACCGCCTTGACATATTTTCTATTCAGCAGCCGTACTTTGTAAATCACTGCCTTATAGTAATATGCAGCTGGTTAAGGGACTGAGAACTGTTTTTCCTATCTGACCCGGATTAGATTAACGTTGAGCCTCTGATGCCACCCACTGGCCGAATCATTGTTTTCAATAACGGTGTTTTATGGCTCCACTTTCTACTCTGACTCACACCTTCACCCTCAATCTGATCCCTGATCTATGTCACTGTCCCAGGAGAAGGAGTGATGAGACATGAATATATAGTGCCTGCATGTGCATGTAGGTATGTTTGCCTGTGTCTCTCACTTTCACCCACTGTCTCTCCTCTGCCACTATACTGTATGTCTGCCTCTCTGTCCTGTGAGGGTCTTCCTCTCTTGTCTCCACCTTTTCCTTTTCCTGTTGTACCTCTTGCCCCTTCCTTCCTGCTCTGTCATCACCCATTGCTATGCAGCTCCTCTGGACTCAAGTTCTCACGGTAACTGTTGTGATCTCAAATCTGGGAAAATAAACTAAATGAGTCAAATGAGGTTCTCTAAGTTATTAACGGATCACTTTTATGAGTCATTAACGGGTTGGCAACTACCATCTTCCACAGCTCATAACAGTGTAATGATTATATTTCATGTCCTCTAACATGTCATTGGAACAGGTAACCACTAGAGAGCACTGTTGTTTAGAAAGAGGCTCATATCAAGGGATCAAGGAAATGACCCAAAAATGCCTCTATGTAATTGTCTAATATGTGGGTTCAGGCATTGGCCAGCATAAACATGTTTAAAAGAACCAAGGCCTACAGCATACCAATAGAATCAGAAACACTTTCTTTCCAACTTTCTCACTTGTTCAGCTCACTGAACCAGTTAATCCATCAGCTTCCGGCAGGTTTATGTTGATCTCCCAATATGCACGGCGGCTGATTTGATATCTCTCCTATCAGACCACACTGGCTGCTCCATGCTTAATGTAATTTACAACAGGATGAAATCTTTCCTGAATAATCGTATTGCTCAAGGGAGGGTCTGTTTGATCCCCAGTGTTTGGCTCCCATTATATGGCTCACCTCTCTATTGCAAGATAAGGCAGCTTGGTGACAAACAGGCCAGGACAGACTGCATATCTTCCTAATGGAAAGGTTAAGGTGCTCTGAATACCACAACCTTCGGTCACATCTCAGTCTGACAAACAATGTGACCGAGTGCCAACCTGTCAGATCCAACATGTGACCATTACTGACACAGATTCTAAAAAAATCTATCAGTTGAAGGAAATTAAAGACTTCAGGTTCTATTTTAGGAACCTGCTGAATAGCTAGCTATCAGTTGTGATAACCGCTTCTATTAATTTATTATATAGATTTTGTATAACCTCACCTCTTGACGTCAGTTATTTAACATGGAACATGCCTAGGCAAGTGGAGGTACCAGACGCTACATAGTACATAAGGGTTATCTGCTTATTAACTGGCTAGTGATATTAAATTAAATTACCAGCTGAGAAAAAATCATGCAAAGTCATTTAGACTCGGCACACACTCCTTGCTTACGCAATTAAAGAAAACAGAGATGCCATTTAAAAGCATTTAGCCCAACCAAACTGCACCGTGCAGATCTCTTTGGCATTGGATTACTTGTGTGTCATGGACACAGCATTTAATGCCTGGGGATGGAATTGGTAGGAGATGGGGTTAGCTGAGACCAGTTATGAAGGGCAAGTCAACTATCACAGTGATAACTCAAGTCTGTTTTGACGTGTGCACATGTGTTTGTGTGTGTCACTGCTGCATCTGAGGATCCCTCTGCCTGTGAACTTGACAGTCCTTAACCTGGGCCCTGTTCTGAAATAACAGCAGTGCATCAGTCAAGATGCATGTTGTTAATTCAGTACGTTATGATCAGCGTATTCTGGGAATCCACCTGCGAGCCGCACTCATGACCTAACGTCTCAGATGAGACAGTAGTCCGTGGTGTAGGGTGACAGGGTGCATGGCCCTGGATGGTGGATAGAGAGGGGGGACTCCAGTGAGAGGAAAGGGAGCATTTTAGAGTTGTGTTCTTTGTTATTCTTTGTGTCTGTGGAGATGACCACAGTTGGGAGTTTAGGAGGCACAGAGGAGGCCGGATGCTGAGGTCGAGGGGATGTGGAGGTGTAAGGAGGAGGGCTGTGGGCTCAGCGCTTCCACTCCTCTCTAACATGCTCCTCATGCCTCACCCCACAGCAGGATCCTCCAGCACATGGGAAAATCTAAGTGCTGACACGGCCATGGGGGAACACATGCACTGACAAATAATCACACAAGCCCTATCACAGATCTTTCTCATTAATTGTGTCTAGTCTCAAGTTACATTCGACACCTCTGCATGTGATCAACACAACAGAAGCTGCAGGGACATGTTGAATGAGATTTCAGAAATGTATCTCTAACAGTAGAGCAAAGACCGATATGAGGTTTCAGTCACACAAAACATATGTGAAGTGGCCCTGCTCTTACCCCTCACTGTCTTTCACAGAACTGAGTATGGCAGAGCAAGTGGCATTGGTAGAATGCTGGTGTAAAATTGAATCCACTGCAGAGGTCACTGTTCATTGTTGTATCTGCCTGTCCGCTCTGCTCATCCCCGTGGACTGCAATGTGACTGTGAATTGACTCTGGGAGCATTTCATATTTTCATGTAAATGCCCTTATCATTCATACAGGTTATATAATAACAATGATTAGCATTTAAAAAAAGAATAGCAATCTGAGGCTGAAATTGCAGTGAAATTACAGAAGCTGTAAGCGGCAATGAAAATAGAAAGCTGCGGAGAGGATACATTTAAAAAAGCACAATTTCATTATCTTAGCACTTTCCAAATCATTCCCTTAAATGGAACAAGACAAATGTTCCCATCGGCAAAAACCCCACATTGTTACAGTAAATGTATCTCAGAAGAGTAATATCTACATGTGTTAATTATAAACCATGTTTCAGGTGAAATACTGTATGTAGGACTCTATTCCTTTGGCTGTATGACTCCTGATGGCAGAAGACAAACCTATAAGTTGGTAAGCATGCTCTTAGTCATATCAGTTGGGTGCTAATATCAGTCAATTTGATTATGTCATTCTTAAAGCCTGCCTTAAAACAAGCTGCTATGAGCATAGCTGTCCATCTCTTGTCAAATAACAGAACGTCAGTCTAGTGAGAAATGCATTTGTAAGCTTGGTCAGATGGGTCAAACTCAATGGTAGAGCTCTTGGGTGAAGTGGCCCCAGACGTCCTGACCAGAGGGGCTCCTCACTGTCTGCACCAGGGCCATGCCACAGATAGTCCAACAGTACTGTCTCCTCTAATGACAGCCCAGGGCAAGTCCAGAGCCATTGTGCATTTTGTTTACATGGCGTTGTTCACATAATTGTATAAAAAGAGATGGCAAAAGGGCTGCACTGTGAATAGGCCTTTTGTTAACCCAACATTTTTCCTAAAACTAGACAGCAAGAGTATGTTACTATTATTGTAAAAACAACACACAAAAATGTATTTATTATCATCTGCATATTTGATTACATCCCAAAATGTAGGAGGTAAATAATGTGTCAGCAATAGGCCTGTGTTGTCAAGTAGAGGCTTGAATGTCATTGATTTGCTAACAGCTCTCACCACTTGCCTGGTCAGCTGTGCTAGCTAGACCAAGTTCACCAGAACATTAGCAGAATGAGGCAACAATGCAAGGAAGTCATTTGAGTGATCCTGTCTGTGTTAAATAAGCAATCATGTATTGATCTGGCTCAACACTGATTGAGTCAGCTACCTTGTCTTACTAAGGATGGGAGGGGGGGATCCTTGAACAAGTTTGTTACACTCCTTGTTAGGACTGCAGAACAAGTGTGCTGTATATCATTGGTGTTATTTTCTATATTGGCCTTGTTCTAGCCCCATGAAAACGCATGTTTAGCATAAGTAAAAGAAAACTGATGGATAATTATATTGCTGGAAGTAAATACATCTGGGTAGCAGAAAAACAAAGGAAAAATATGTTTGATAATTTCGCTGGACTTAATTTTCCTATGACTAGAATCGAAACCCCTCTGATTATTTTACATTATCGGCTCTTGCTTTACTATACTTATTCCCAATAGCTGGACATTGGCTACCTTATTTTTCCCATATCCCAGGAAAAGTGGGTGGGACAGGGACGGGTACGGGAATCAAATAACAGTGAGACGTCAGATGGCTGCGCAAATACTTGGAATTCCGGTTCCGTCGTTGGCTATTCCGTAAACTTTGACAAGCAGAAAGTTGTATTTATATGATAGGCTACAACAGTCTCAATAGCTTGAATACCCAGTAATAAACTGGAAATGGCTTCTTCGCCACAGAAATCACCTTCTTCTCCCAAATCCCCGACTCCAAAATCACCACCTTCAAGAAAAAAAGATGACTCTTTCCTCGGAAAACTTGGGGGAACTTTGGCCAGAAGAAAAAAGGCAAAAGAAGGTTCGTGCATTGGGCTATATTTTGATTATTATTAAGGCATCTATATAAAACAATTGACATAACGAAAGCTAAAAAAGGATTAGAACTAAAATACGATTCCTGTTGAACAGTAGGCTACATTATGCTATAAATAGCCACATTCCAACGTTTTTTTTCTTAGAATTAAACAATTTGTTGAATGGATTAATGACAGTTTTTGCTTGAAAACAAGCTAAGAAACTTTGCTATATGCTGCTTTCAAGATAAATGGGAACTCGGAGAAAAAAATCATGACGTCTGTGATCTTCATGTCGGAAAGTCGGGGCTCTAGAAAGATGCACGAGTTCCCGACTTTGAATTCGAGTTGGATGACCGTTAAAAAAAACATTCTCAGTTGGAGCTCGTTTTTTCCGGAGTTCGCAGTTGTCTTGAAAGCACTGAAGAGTGAAATCGGAGATATCCGAGTTCCCAGTTGTTTTGAATGCGGTAATAGTATAGGCCCGCTGGTAATTGCTAGGTGTGTCTATTTCCATGACGTCATTTGGTTATACGTCAACGGGAATGGTGACTGAAATACCCTCTTCATGTTTGATGTCTGCATCTTTCATCAAATAACTGTGATAACAATTTGGATGATTTTGTTTTTGGTGAGGGGGGACAGCATCTGTTTGAGTTGTATTACGTTGTGTCTGTCCAATCCATAGCGGGAGAAGGCAGTGTGTCTGTGTTTACAGTACCCATGGCTGAGCTACTGCCATGTAAGGATAAGAGACTGCTGATATTCTATTACAGATGTGTTCATCAAGGAATGAGGAAAAAATCCCATTCTCTCTCCAGCACAACCACAGACCGCTAAGGCTTTCATAGTTTCACATTTGATTTAAATCGTACCTTCAATTATTAAGTATTAATTAGACAAGCACTTGAGTTTTCGTTTATTCTTTTTGGTAATTTTTATTTATTTTACCTTTATTTTACTAGGCAAGTCAGTTAAGAACAAATTCTTATTTTCAATGACGGCCTAGGAACAGTGGGTTAACTGCCTGTTCAGGGGCAGATTTGTACCTTGTCAGGTCGGGGATTCGAACTTGCAACCTTTCGGTTACTAGTCCAGCTCTAACCACTAGGCTACCCTGCCGCCCCAATGAGCAAGCATCAAGTATGATTAAATGTCTGAAGCACTATTATTGTTTATATTGTTTCTTGGAAGACACTTTGACCCATTTTCATTCATTACATTTGAAGCGTACCTTTTGATACAGACATGCCTTATATATACTCCTGAGGGGCATGTAAAAGTGAGTCTGCAGCTGGGCCCCATTCACCAAAATCCTGAACAAATACCGTCCAACCTGGTCCTGTAGGGGTCTGTTCCATGGAGGGCCTCTTCGATGCCATGCCAGAAACATACAGTATTTCAATCATAAGAGCGTTATTGTAAACCATGTTGTGTCTCTGCCTGTGAACTGAGGAGCAGTCCTTTCAGATCAGAGAGAAAGAGACAGACAGAGAGGTTTACATTATCCAGATGATGCTTTTGCGTTGGTTCAACAATCTGTTGAAGAACCAAATGGATGCAGCTCTTTTAGTGCGAGGAAGGAGGAAGGTGATCTCTGTCTCTGTGGGTTAGGTTGAACAGCAGAGGGAGATCTTGGTGTTGATTACTAACAGGATGTTGACATCTCCAGGGGGCACTTTCTCTGTTTGGGAGGAAACTGAAAAAAAACCTAGCGTAGTTTGTTCTGCAGGCCTTTATCACGTTATGTTATGCAGCTCTGCATCAGTGCTATAGTGATCTTACTGAAATATCAACTGGTCCGGACAGGAACTAGCAGGGCTGGCACCATGGCCAGACAGTGGTCAGGTTGTCACATCACCTGTGTGAATTCCCCACATGTGCCAATTTGCACGATGCCAGGCGAGGTAAGTGAAATGATCAGGGAAGGCGGCGGATGCTCAGGACAGCAGCGTGAGACCGAGCCTAGATCTATGAACGCCTAGCAACTGGATGGAGAGGATGGCCTTGTCCTGTGTGGGGCGATGTGTCTCAGAGAGAAAGGGTTTTTTCAAAGAGGGCATGGTCTGAGCTATCAGAGCAACTGACCTTGACTGCTTAGTGAATAGACAATCACTCTCTCACATCTCCTCCAATTTACTGTAATATTGTGATTGGCTCGTTCTGGGAGTCTCCCATGTAGTATTATCACTGGCTACAATGAGGCACTTCATCTTATTAATCAAAGCTAGACTGAGCTCTCTCTCTCCTGGCTAACCCGAACGTGACCAAAGACTAGGTTATAATTAGAGACATGCGTTGTGAGCCAACTCTTTCTGGTAAGATCAATGTGCCATAATACTAACAACCTGGCATGAAGAGCAGAGCTTAACCTGAAGAAAAGAGCCCTAAATTGGGTGGACATATTTTTTCACGACTATTAACTCAATGGAGGTGTCAGGACAGTTGTATAATAATTAGCCTGTCACACATTGAGTCAGGCCACTAAAGGTCTCCACTTCTCTGCTTCTGCAGTGTCTGAGCTCCAGGAGGAGGGGATGAATGCCATCAACCTGCCGCTCAGCCCCATCCCCTTTGAGCTGGACCCAGAGGACACCATGCTGGGTAAGGCCTCCATCTCCACTCCTGTAGTGTATCGCATGCACACACATACACACACACACACACGCGCACACACACACACACACACACACACACACACACACACACACACACACACACACACACACACACACACATACTCTCTCACTTTCTCACTCTCTTGTACTCTCTCTCTCATTGTCTATATTCTAAACGTGTGTGTGGTTCTAGAGGAGAATGAGGTCCGCACCATGGTTGACCCTAACTCCAGAAATGACCCCAAACTGCAAGAACTGATGAAGGTGTGAGATATAAAATGACTGCCGTATGTCACAATCAAAGCATTGAAAAGCGATATTATGGGCCTTGTGAATGTACAGTTTGTATGTGCCTGTTAAATTCCATATAATGTTTTGTATGCAGGTACTCATAGACTGGATCAATGATGTGCTGGTGGGGGAGAGAATCATTGTCAAAGACCTGGCTGAAGACCTCTACGATGGGCAGGTTCTGCAGAAACTATTTGGTACAAATCCCTCCTTCTATGCTTGCAATGCAGCACATTATTCTCTGGAATTTGTCGGATTCCAATTGGATTTGATGGTCCTCCCTGTGCTCTCGTTGTATTTGACAATAAAACATGTTTATTTCTTTTTGTGTTACAGAGAAGCTGGAGGGTGAGCGGCTGAATGTGGCTGAGGTGACCCAGTCTGAGATAGCCCAGAAGCAGAAGTTGCAGACAGTTCTGGAGAAGATCAACGACACTCTGAAGGTCTCAATCAGAAACATCAAATGGACCATTGACTGTAGGTGACATGTTTCACAGAGCGCTGTTTCATTTGAATTCCTGCTATTCTATGAATTTGTTCATGTTTTTTTGGAATGTGTTGATCACAATTATTATTATGCCATTGGTGTGCGTAAAGGTGATGTAATAAGATAATGTTATTTTTTACCGTGCTTGTTTGGTCATTTTGTTGGGTGACAGAGAGGCACAGAGAATGTTCACATTGGACTAATCTGCACCGTGCTGTCCCTCTGACATTATGACCATAGAAGTAATCCCTGTCTCAAGTGGTGGGAGGTCACGGTACTCAGTCTTGTTTCCTTTTTCAATTAGATTTTTTTAAGGGTATGCTGAAGCCATGTTTCTTTTCACATTGGTTTATTATTCTTTGGTGAATTGTAACCCTCTAATTCTCTTAAATTACAGTTAAATGTTCTTTTTATCCTTTGTAGATTATCTAAAAGCCCTTGAGGAAATCAATAGGATTGTTTTTGACTGTGATCAAAGGACAGCTAGTCCCTTTGTTTTTCACTCATATCCTCCCATACAGGTTCTCTAAATAGTAAATGTAATATTTTTTTGTGGTAAATTATCATATTTCACATTTATTTTGGAATTCTATCTTTCAAGAAGTTGTCAATTGCAGCTCGTTGTATCAGTCACTTGAATCGCTTTGACATTACAGACAACAAGATTGGAATTGGTCGTAACAGTTTTCTAACAGTCACATTACTTCTTCCCCAAAGACACAAGTTCAGTTTGTACAGGACACTGAATTCATTGTTTTGTTTTTGACCTTTGTTTAACCTATCTTGATAATTGTGAAAATAAATGGCATTTCTTCTTATCTTAAGCCTGCTCCAGTGCACCAGTGTGTGCATAATCTGTTAAATGACAATGCCGGTGGATGTACTAAAACATTCCTCTCATTCCTTCCCTCTTTCCCTTCCTATGTTCTCCCCTAGCTGTCCATGCTAAAAGCATCGTGGCCATTCTCCATTTATTGGTGGCGCTGTCTCAGCACTGCCGCGCCCCCATCCGCCTACCTGATCATGTGTCCATTCAAGTTGTGGTTGTACAGGTATAGTCCTTTCCTGATACATTTTGTACTATGAAAAGGGAAATCCTGAAAAAACTAACATTTCTGTCAAATGTCATAATTGTCTGTTTTTCCCCACAGAAACGGGAGGGGATCCTGCAGTCTCGCCAGGTTCAGGAAGAGATCACAGGGAACACGGAGTATGTCTTCACTGTCATCCCTTTTAACTAACTATGTACAGATGTCTGGATGAAACTACCCAACATGTCCTGTCTTCCACAAGGCCTTTATCAGACCCTCCAGGGTATGAAGAAAAAATGTCTGAAACTTGTTTATAGAGGCAGGCAAGAAAAATGAATGCCAATGTTTAAGGAAAGAAGGCCTTAGAAACTTGGCCGTGAAGATTATGTTAATTAATGGAGGTATAAGTATGAGGGACGAAAACCGAACGCAATCATGTACTCTGCCTTGGAAAGGTCATTCAAAACAAGGTGATTATAGGGCAAATCACATGTCTGTAAATATCTGTTCACAAATCAGTCAGCAAATAAGTCCACTGGGCATTGAAGATGTTGGAACAATTGAGGGACTGATTAGGGGAATGGAACGGCCTCTCTTGGCCTCGCGTTAAAGCAGAAAGACAATGCGGAACCCCTTGGGGGGCCGATATGGACAGTTGGAGCCCCATGCTGATGGGAACATTTAGTGTGTGTGTGGGGGGGTTCGGGGGTTCTGCTCCTGCCAGCCACACCACTACTTTATGGCGCTGCAGCTGATTAATAGTGGTCCAACGGGTGCAAATCAGGTCTGGAGATAAGAGGGAGGGGGCCCTGGGCTGTTGTCCTGCGAGGGGCAGCAGCTGCTGAAGCAGGTCTCTGCTGGGGAAGATTGGACCGTGAAGACAAGCCACTGCCTCCCGGGCACATGTCCACCAGGAAGGCCCACCACACAGCGTTTGATCGGACCGCTCCTGGGATAGAACCACAACGCAAATCTCTTTGTCTTTCTGCCTGGCCATCTTGATTAGACCATCTGCATTCAGTTCATCTTTTTTCCAGTTTAAACAAAGTCCTAGTTTATTTTTTCTTCTCATTTGAACTTGTCTGTTTCGTCTAATGTCTTTCTACAGTGCTGTGATTACACAGTACGATACCAGTGCTGAAATACTTTGTTCTCTTCTCTTGCAGGGCTCTATCAGGAAGACATGGTAAGCATTTTCACTTTGTTCTAATAAAATAAAACGGGTCATATTACCATGCATTCATTTTAGTTAGTTTGCCATTACATTACTACTGTTTTATTACTAAAATGAACATTCTGTTATTGTAATCATTTAACCTCTATTCAATTTCAGAACGAGATGCGTTTGACACTTTGTTTGACCATGCACCAGACAAGCTGAATGTGGTGAAAAAGGCAAGTCTCCATCCTAATTTCGAAAAATAGAAGTTATTCGTTGTTTGTGTAACATTTAAATTGACTGAATACCTGCCCTTTTTGCAGACTCTGATCACCTTTGTGAACAAGCACTTGAACAAGTTGAACCTGGAGGTGTCTGAATTGGACACACAGGTTTGTTTCCCATTTAATTAATATACCTGCTTATGATTTGATGATGAACATGGTCATTATTAGTATGTTGTTCTACCTGTCATGCAGTTTGCTGATGGTGTGTACCTGGTGTTGCTGATGGGACTGCTTGAGGGCTACTTTGTTCCTCTCTTCAACTTCTTCCTAACGCCAGAGCATTTTGACCAAAAGGTGGGCTACATTGTAAATCGGACATTTTCATCTCTTACAAATAGTTTACAGTGAGCTGCTTACTGGACTGGCATGGCTGATGCTGGATCTCTTTTCCCATATAGGTGCACAATGTGGCTTTCTCCTTTGAGCTGATGCAAGATGGAGGCCTGGAGAAACCCAAGCCACGGGCAGAGGGTGAGTGCCTTCATTTTGTACACGTACATTGTTTCTGAAAGAAAGTTATGTGACAGCAGAATTTCAACATTTTGTCTTTCGGGATTAAACAAAAACAAAATGTGTCAAGGTTTTTCCCTTGGAGCAGTATTCACTCAACACTATATATAGTCAGAGCATGCCTTCTAATCATAACAACAGAGAGAGAGTGCATATATTTCCATTTTAGTCATTCAGCAGACACTCTTATCCAAAGCAAATTACAGGCACTGCTTTGCTCAATTGCAAATCAAAAGATTTTTCACCTAATCAGCTTAGGGATTCGAACCAGCAACCTTTCAGTTACTGCCCCAACGCTTTTAACCGCTAGGCTACCTGCCACCCTATTTGATGTGGGATTACTTTTATCCCCTGGGTATAACCATGTGACCGTTGTGTTAATTGAACTGAGGCCTGTAATAGTTTTAATGGTACGGTCAAGCACCAGTGAGTGGCCCATGATGACTGCATTGGGCTGTAACATTAAGTGTTCCCCTTTAGCTTTGATTTAAAGGTGGTTGCATGCCAAATTATAGCAATAGGCCTACTTAAAGCTCACTGCAATCATAACAGCTTCATTGAGGCATGGGGCTCAGGCAACATCTGTTTTTATAATGCATCTTTCCTCATAGCATAGATGAATGAGGCCAGTTTTGCCTCACTGGATGTAATGGGCTAATGTAGATCTTATAGGTGGTGTGTCTTACGTATGCAGTAGCTAGCAACAGGAGCTGGTTCCAATTACAGGAGATGTTTGAAGAAGGTGTCATACAGCGTGTACATCGCAGCTCTAAATCTGGGTCATTTAGATGTTTTTCTTGTAAATGTTTCTCAGACTAAAGTCTGCCTTTTGGTTTTTCTGATCTTTTGGCAGATATTGTGAACTGTGACCTGAAGTCTACTCTGAGGGTACTCTACAACCTCTTCACCAAATACAGAAATGTGGAATAACGACTGGTACTTCACTGTTCATTCAGTTATATCGATGTATCAATCAAGCAAATGCCCTGTTTAGATGTATATTTCAGGGCAAACACGATGCAGCTAATAGGGAGAGCACACCTGTGTTAGCTTTGTCCTGCTGAAGGCTCACTAAAACACAAGTACAGCACAGTATGTTGTAAAGTGTTTGGATATGAAAAGACAGATATATTTCAGTATTATTGAAGGTTAACTTAATGAGTTATTGATTATGCCGTCGTATTGTTGAGTCATTGCCATGTTGAATTGTTCTTGCCCATGTCATTCCGGGCCGACACCGTTTGAAGTCTACTTGTATTCAAGGATCAGAATATTGATGTACTGAATGTATGACAGCTGAGTTTGTGCTTATCAAAGTATTGACTTCCATCGTTTGAAAGAAATCAGAAGTTTTGAATTGACTCAGAAGGTTTTTGGTTGTTGTGCTTAAAGCAGTGGGACCACATACAGCGCACACTATTCATTTCTATACTGCCACGCTGCATATGTTTACCTTTGTTTGCTTTGTCTACTTTTATATATTTTAATACTGGTCATTGTACTTTAAATATAGTCTACCTGTAGTGGCATTTTGGCTCATCATTTACCAAAGAAAGTATTTTAGATACATGATTTGAAGCTGTTAGATTCTTTAAAATATTTTCTACTTATGCAAAGCATGATGTATGGCTAATTTTGACTATTTGTTTATAATCTATTCATAAAAAAAGGTTTGCAAAGTAATATTCCAGTGCAGTGTTTACTACAACTACAGTACAGTTTCTTTTTTTTAAATGTCAAGAGCGGAGTATGAATTCAAACGATAAAACACTATATTCAACAGAACTAGCTAGTAGTGCTGAGAATATAGTGTGGGAGTTTGACCAAAATTGATTCCGTTGTGTTCTTTAATTTGAAGGTCGTAATAATTTCTTTCTATGTTGTGGTCTGAGTGCGGGTTTGATTATGGGCCATGTGCTGTAACAAACGTGTGGTATTCCTTCCCATGGAAACCTGTATGCTCTGTATTGTTACCGTGCCATATCATCAAGTGAAATATAGAAGAGCACAGTAAAATGCTGACCGCTGAATGGCACAGCGGTCTAAGGCACTGCATCTCAGGGCTAGAGTCGTCACTACAGACACCCTGGTTTGAATCCAGGCTGTATCACAACCAGCCGTGATTGGGAGTCCCGTAGGGCGGCGCACAATTGGCCCAGCGGCGTCCAGGATTGGCCAGTGTTAATAAGAATTTGTTCTTAACTGACTTGCCTAGTTAAATAAAGGTTCAATAAATCATGTTTACATTAAAATACCATCAGGATTTGGTGGTTTTAACATAGATTGATTTTACTCAACTTTTGTTACACCTGGCATTGTACCATTTCATAGACAAATAATACTGTATTGGACTGTGGATGTTGGTTAAAGTGGCTGCTTTACAACGAGAACTTAGCTTACAGTATTCCCAAGAAGTAGAGGTACTCTACATGCAATTCATGAATGAATTTGCTAACCACACACAGACTGAATGGTTTTGCTAAGTGCTTAGCTGCAAATAGGAAGGTCACATTTTTCCTTTGAGTAACAACACTACTGTACAGTGAAGCACAGCACATAATGCATGACAAGGTTACAATAGAAGTTTCAGTGGAATTTCTTTGTGCCTGATTTGAACTATATAGCATGTTTCTTTTATTTAATTGCTTCTTTTTAGGAGTTGGAATTAATTTATTTCAATTTACAGACACTTAAGATTAGTTAAGATGCTTTTAGTGTGTCATGTCAACTGACTTAATTGAGCACAGAAATGAGTGAGAGGAGAAATGAGTGAGTTATCTTGTTTGAGTCTTCGAATAAAGTCGAAAATACTCATAGCTCAGTTCTTTGTTTTCTTGATATTTCTGTTTTTACTCTTGGTCATATCTCTTGTGAACTGAGTTGCTATCTTTCTATACATCATACTGTATAACCTCTGTTAAGTCTGTTGTCTTCATCTTGCTTTTTGTGGTGCGTTTAACAAGTACCGCTATTTCCATGAATTGAAGCCCAGAACTGAAGGCTTGGACCTTCAGGGGAGGATGTGACAATGTATTTCAGTACTTCATTGTTCTGACACATTTCTGGTCATGCTATTATCAGTCAAGCCCAGGGACTAAGAGCTCTGCGTTTTCATCAGAAAGCTGAAATGACCATCCATAATCAGCCATCGTGCGCAAAGGTGTTTTGAACAGAAGCTTTTGCAGCCATTAAAGTAATTACCCTCCCATCGCATCTTCTACATCCCTCCCTCCATTCATTATATCAAATAAGCCTCTACGCATGACTAACAGACATGATACTCTCTTGCCTCCGTAGTGTACGATGCTGAGAAAACACACACAGACACACACACACAAAAGGTGAGGCAAGAAGTGAGTAATACGATTGATAAGTGGTTCATAGTTATTACAGGGTTGGCACTTTATGTTGGCATCTATTGATTGGCACCAAGGATTATGATCTGAAAGACTGAATTGGTCCTTCATTGAAGTTCCTTTTTTCTATGTAGTATATGGTTGTAAAGGCTTTACCTTGTACTCCTTTTGTATAGATGGTTTGTTACATTTCTTGCTGAAGATTGCTTACGCCATTTTCCCTGTGTGCAATCAGTGTTTTCCTTATAGATTGAAAATATTGATTTATGTGTGGTAAGAGTTTTGGGGTTTTCTGTAATTAAATCAGGTCAAGGGATTGGCAAATATGCAGCAATACATATCTCGTTTAGAGACACATCATTCCTGTTTGTTGCTAAAGAGATGTGCAACACTAAAGTTATATTATTTTTTTAAATGGTAGGACATGAAACATACTTTTGTGTGATACTGTAAAAACCCTCTGCCTCATACAATCTGCACTCCCATCTGGTTTTAATCACATTTTAGAAATCGGTTATGCCATAATCTTTCCTCGGTTTAGATTAATCTATCTGTTTTACATGCGATGCTGTGAAAGAAAAACACTATTTCAATGAACAATGTTTTGACCAGGATGTAGGTGTCTTATTTAATGATTACCCGTTACCTCTTCAAGAAGTTCCTATCCTTTGTGGGGGGTAATCAAATTCAAAGACAACTCTATAGCTGTAGCTGTTCTTCATTCTATTTACATTGTGTCAGGTTACTACAAAACAGACAATTGATTAACTCATCCACTCTCTCCCTTGCTATTTGTATTGATCTGGCAGAAAACAATTTTATTTTACTAGGCAAGTCAGTTAAGAACAAATTCTTATTTTCAATGACAGCCTAGGAACAGTGGGTTAACTGCCTGTTCAGGGGCAGAATGACAGATTTGTACCTTGTCAGCCCGGGGATTTAAACTTGCAACCTTTTGGTTACTAGTCCAACACTCTAACCACTAGGCTACCCTGCCGCCCCAGGGCAGCCTAGTAATTATGTAATTATGAAGAGATAAGATCTGTGAATAAAGATAGTGCCTGGTCTATTCTTCTCTTAATGCAGGCTGTGCAGGGTAGGGTTGGTAGGATTCATGCTTACTGTATAATGGTCTTCCAGTACCTTAGGAGTTGTACTCAAAGAAGAAAATGTTCTCCACATGGTTGCACACTTATCCTTCATGTGATGTGATTCAGAAATAGCACATAGTCCTCTATGATGAGACAACAATGAAAGGATCTGCATGGCCACGTTGGCTGCATCATGTGATGGGGTCCTTGTTGTTCTCTGTAGTGCAGGATTGGTACAATGACATGCCTCTGAGTACCAGGATGACCATCAAAGGCAGCAGGCATTGATCCGTATCTTCAAACACTGCATTACAGAATTGAATTAAAGAGACATTTAGTGCACAAACATTTAGACATCAAAACCTCAGCTGTTGCCTGGAGACTAGCGAAACCGGCTAAGTGTCTGCAGAGAGAGAGAGAGAGAGAGAGAGAACGGATGGATGGGCAGACTGAACTGACATACATACATACAAACAGAGGGTAAGAATGCACAAGGACTGAAATTGCCCCTCCTTGTAAGACGCCCAGGTGTACCCTGTTATCCACTGTCTGTAATTCAGTCTGCCTGCTGAATTCACTGGTGGAGTATGCAGTAATTCAAGTTTGGCCCTTTGTCACAATTTGGCCTTTTGTCAAGGCACTTTTTTTGCGGTCAATTACTATTGAAAGTTAATTTATATACACAGATAAATATATTTTCCAACTTTAAAAAATGACATCCTCACACTTCATTGTTTTCAATTGTCTTCAATTTATCATTGTTCAATATAGCACAATGATTGGTCATGGAAAGTTAATTTGAGGTGGGGGCTGTGTACAGTGTTTTACGTTTTAAGGTCATATGCAGTTAGACCATAGAGAGAAAACATTTTGCAATGATGTGTAAGTCATTGACTGAGCTCTGGCTCTACTATGGCATGTTCATACTGTAGTAGTCGATATACACAGCTCGCTCAATGCTCCTTAGTATGTTCACAAAGCACTGTTTCTAAGTGACCACAAGATGGCATCTGCTAACACATTTGGTTTGTTTGCGTGATGCACTTGAATGTCTATAGTTCCCAAACAAACTCCAACGCATGTTAAATTTTGGCCAATGTCAACACCAAAATGGCCACACACTATGATATACTGTTTTGTTATAATAATTTAACCTTCAGGTGTTGAGGAATCGTTCTGGTATTTCATTTTCAGAAAAACATTTGACTTTATGCAAGATAAATTGATTTCAAATGAAGTGTAAGTGACCATATTAATCGAATTAACCCAGAGCCACCTTGGGTAATACCAATTTCTCTAAATAGTTTGATTGAAATGATGTGGGCTTTTTCCACCAGAGAGAATGGTCCTCAGCTCCTTGCTTACCCCTCTCCTATCTTCTAATAAAGCCAATCAGTGCACCTTCAGAGCAGAAAGCCAGTGACGATCTGCACCTGGCCCCCCAGGGTCGTCTGATTAGGAGAGGTCGGAGGGCAGGGCAGCCGGTTCACCTCTCCCCCCAACATCTCCCCATCCTCCTCAACCAGCAGCACCCCAGGCCTCCCCTGGAGCAGAGGCTCCAGAAGGCTCCAGTTCAAAGCCCTGCCACACCAGGCAGCAGGCAGCTATCCCTGGATGCTTCTGTAGTGACAAATGGTACTGTAGAACGCAAATCCATATCTGGGGTAAGACCTATGTAATTAACACTGAATGAGAAACGTGTCATTTAAAAAAGTGTCCTGTTAAAGTTTATATTTTAAACTTGTAAGATGTCATTGTTAAAAACAATGATCTGTGAACAAATACATATTTATTACAAATTAGGGCTAAATAGAATCTAACAGGATAATGATGTCCACTGCTCAAATACCAATAGATTTTTGTTGATACAATTACAATTATATTAGGCATATCTGTTTGGTTCCATCAATTGTCCCTGAATTATGGGATTGCCCTCCCCACTAAAATCCTTGCTGTGAGGTTTCTGTCCTCCCTTATTCCACCCCCACTCCTATTGCTCTGAGGCCACACCCAGTCATAAAAGAGTTTGAAGGCCGTGTGTGGATAGAGGGGTGGGGACAGAAACCTGCGATGTCTGTTTTGGGGTAAACAGTTCAGCCGTGTTGAGCACTGTCTTCTCCCCTCACCACATGCAGTGATCCTTTGCAAAGATGCACACAGATTCAATGATTAGTCTTGGTATAATTTGCCAGCGGAGAGGCACGAGAATTTCAGATGTTACGTTTTCACACGCGCACTTGTGTTCCCATGCTGTCAGATAACACTTTTATGGCTTCATTATGACATGTAATATCTATTGAAATGCATACTATTAACTCAGTTTAACTTGTTCACCTACACATAGGAAGGAATAACAACACATTCTACACTGAAATGAGTGTTGGTTCAATATTGTAGCTTGTCAAATACATTCCCAACTGGGTACACACACATACACACACATTTTCTTATGGCCACATTTCCTGGATGCAATCTGCCAGGAGACTCATGTGCCCGATAAGGCAACGAGAACAGGCTCTGATGTAAGGCTATGAACCATTTTACAGTTTGCCATTATGCTGGGATCCGCCGGTGGGCTTCCTGGATATGCAGGGCTAATATTTAACAAGGAGCTTGTGAAACACTGTCGACAGATGACCCCATGGCTGTGAATGAATCACCGCTGTGACTGTACTCAGGTGTTGGTGTGGTGTCACATGTGCTGTGCTAGCAGGGTTTGTTCCTCCAGGGCTTGCTGCATTTGCATAGATAAGACTCCCTTTTGATGGTTAATAGGTTGGTATTGAGGGAACAGACACCACCCTGGAGAAGAGAGAAGCTGATAAGATAAGGGGCCCTTGGAAAGCAGGCATGCAGCCGGTGGTTAAGAATCACAGCTTAAAGTAGAGCTCTGCCAAGATGATGCAATTGAGACTGCCTGAAATAAGGAATATGGAAGTGAACCACAATTTAAATGAAACTGCAATAGAGGATGTTGTTGACTGGCAATCCATGTGTGTGTGATACTATCTATAGTTCAAGAACAACTTCTCTCCATCTTCAACCCCACCCCCTCCTCTCGCTCGCTCTCTTCCTCTGTCTCTCTTTTCTAAACATGCACAGACATGTGTTACAAATGTTGATGGATGTCTTCAACAGGCCAGCCGTTCATCTTCATAGATCCCTCTTTATAAGAATTGGTGTCAAAACATTGCCTTCTAATGGATGGCTTGCACAGACACGATCAGACATATAAGCCCAAACCTGCTCTATGGTGTTTGACATGTCTTATGATTGTCTGCTCTCCCATATTACCAGGTTGTACTTCATAAGTACCGCTGATTGTGGCTCACAAGGTCTAGCCAACAGTTCTATCCTGCTTGTGTCTCAGATGATACTGTATTGAATATATAGTTCTGAAGATATAAGGCCTACTGATGTTACATTTACAACACATGCAGCTACCGAAGTCTGAGAGGCGGGTGACAGATGTTCAACCTGATAAATGTTTCCAAATCTGCTCTATTTCATGTCCCAGCTGTGGAAGTGTCAAATAAAAATGCCAGTGTTGTATTCACATCTGATATTTATCAAGCAACAACATTTCAAATGACTGATATGGTTGTGATGAAGGTATCATACATGTACTTTTATTCAGCTTTGTTGAGGTAGATGGTTACAATATAATGAACTTACTCCCCAAAGAAATTCCCTCTTCTTTCTCCCACCAATTTGAATTCGACGTGTCCTGTGAGATCATTCTGCTTGTTTTTTTCCGCCCTGTCCCTCCTATCTAGGGCTGTTAGGATCGGGATGACGCCACCTTTGCTCCGCCCCAAAGAAAAACTCGCTCTTCGCGTTCATTTCATTCCTGTTCTCATTCCGAGCATTCTTCGCATCTCTGTCCGTGCGCTGTCGATTCACGTACACATATCCGGCTGGCCCAGAAACACAACAATAACTTTACACAGTTTACAAAAAAATGTAATATCCCACATTAGACAAACAAAGGGGGACGAATTGTATTACAAATAACAATAACGGAGGTGTTTGAGGTAAGTTTCAATGTAGTTAATGATATGCAAAATGGTTGCAGACTAACACTGTTATGATGAAGTTGCGCCTTTCATTAGAAATAAGAAGTAATGTATGGTATTAGAATGAGTGGGCATATTTTTATATTACAATAAAAGTGTGTCGGTGAGATTTTAGGTTGCCGTTACTTGTCGCTGTTGCAACAGGGTGCTTTCACTTTGTCCACTCAGTGTTGTATTCGACTGACACGAAAATCTTTGACATTTTTCAAATTTTTGTAAAGAAGCCCGACCATACGCCCTATTATATCGCAGTAAGTCCAGTGCCCTCAAACTCCTAACAGGATTCCGGATACGATTGGACGTACATTATTTTATGAATGACAATTTTGGACAAGATGACGGATCAAAATGTTGCTGTTTTCTTCTCCTTAGTTGGCTCAGCCGGGAGTTGGAGATTTCAGTGGAACATTTTCGGAGCAGTGCAAAAACATTCTGCTGAAAGACTTGTTGCTTCAACACCTTTGGTCGTGTATTTAATCAATCGTCCCTTGAAGTCACTGTAAGTATATCTTTTTTTATTTTATCTGTTTTAGGCTACAAAAATTCCATCAAATTCTTCGCATTCCATTTTCCATATGCGGGATTGATTCAACCGATCATAGGCAAGAATCTATCAATGTTGCCGAATTGATTAGATGTGTCTTTTAAGATAATTTTTGATCATCTTTGACAGTAGAATATTGTGGCCTACATTTAAACACATATTAGCCTACATTTAAACACATATTGCCCATGTGCCATCACAGTGTAGGATAGTGGGCCGGGCAACATACTTTTAGAGAATATAATTGATAAAGCACAATCTGTTACATTTACAAAATAATCTGAACATATAATTACATAGTTTTGGTGTTTTAGAGATAGTGGATGAAAACATTTGATATGTGTTTGGATTCAAAGCTAGGTTTTACTTGGCTTTCGGGCACTGTTGAAACGTTGCAAAAAAGAAAAATACCATTGCTACCCAGTTCTTATTTGCAACTCCCTTTGTCTGTTTAGTTTTTAAACAATTGGTAATTCAATATAGATTTGAACTATTTCAAAAATAAATTCTTACAAGTAGGTTATTGTGGGCTTTGAGCTATGTTTATGTCTGCTTCATTGCTCTGTTCGATCCTTGTTTTCCATATCCGCCTTTTTTCGGCATACATTGTTTCCTGCTCAGCTAAAATCGGAATAAGTCACAGGGACTGGGGTTGCATCATGTAGCCAAGGCCACTTCTATGTGTTACAAAGTTTCATCGCATCCGAAGAAACCGTGTGATCCGATGCCTATTAAATATAGGCCTATAACGTTAGTCCGTTAATCTCAGGAAAATCTTGATGAAGGTTAAGAGGGATTATGGAGCTTTCTATTCCTTTAGAATTTCGTAATATACATGAATTACCTATAGGTTACACAGATGCGCAGCTGTTGCTATTTTAAGGATGAATTTGTTGCAGGAAACTTTGCACTGCCTTTTATTGTAGGCTATGTGGATGTAGTGGTTTGCGCTGATGCTATTGCAGAGCTATGAAACATATGAATATTAATAGGTTATGTAGCCTGACTGCCCTCACTTGAACCAAATTCTAAACGTCATCAAGGTCACCACATCAGATACAATTCCAATATAGTTTGTCTGATATAAGCAAATATATTTTATAGAGTAGGCCTATGTAATTATTGTGTAATTAACTTATAGTGTTGTTTATAGTATCTCAAAGAATGTAAACCTTTCAATTATAACTGTATATGCTTGTTGGTGAATATAGAAGGTGAAATGACTTGGTTATTTCTATGCATGGTGATATACACTTCATTCGTGACTAAACAAACCTAACTGCATGAGGGTATTCTTTGGCTGTGCAAGTTCTCTGCTATGGAGTGGAATTCATCTCTTAATACAAGTTAGGGTTAACCCCAACCCTATTGTGTGATTAGGGAAAAACCTCTTTCTTGCAGTTAATTACCATCTTATATTTCAGTTTGTCTCCCTTGAAAATAGTGGCCAGCAAGATACAATGTGTAATTGGTTGATTCCTCTAACTATGCTATTATAATTTACTACATTAAATAGGTTGACTTCTATCAGACTTAACCCCTGATATGTTATGATGTTGAGAAGTAAAGCTGCTTGCTGTAGGTGGGAAATCGGGAACAGCAATAGATGCTTTGTTTTCTGCTTATGCAACAAGTGGACCTGTTGGACATTAGCCTGCATGGCAATTTCAAGTGCAAGAATTGTACATGGTCTTTGCTTGACTCCATGTGTTTTTGCTTTTGAAATTGGGCTTATGAATTCCCATTTTACCAGATGATATCAGTTGAACCCCAAGTGTGTGTGAAGTTAAGAATTATTATAATTATCTGGAATTTCTCTTTTTCAAAAGTAATACCATATGTATGTTGAAACCCAATCACATAAACATATAAGATTAATAAATAATAACAAGTCAATGTACATTATGGAAATATGCTACAGAGGCATTCAATAATGTATATTAGATGTATTGCAGGTATTTTGAACTTGGCATTTAACACAGATAGACTGTAGCCTACTAAGCCCGTCCTCCCCCATTTCTGAACATAAGTGTCGCATAGTTTTTTGTTATAACATTCATTTAGCCCCAATGACTCATCGGACAGGTACAG
The DNA here is from genome assembly GCF_045791955.1 of Oncorhynchus clarkii lewisi. Classification (NCBI taxonomy): domain Eukaryota; kingdom Metazoa; phylum Chordata; class Actinopteri; order Salmoniformes; family Salmonidae; genus Oncorhynchus; species Oncorhynchus clarkii. The sequence goes on along the minus strand of NC_092172.1, from coordinate 16,402,782 downwards.
TTGAAGTCAGAAGTTTACATACACTTTAGCCGCCAAATACATTTAAACTCAGTTTTTCACAATTCCTGACATTTAATCCTAATAAAAATTCCCTGTCTTAGGTCAGTTAGGATCACCATTTTATTTTAAGAATGTGAAATGACAGAATAATAGTAGAAAGAATGATTTATTTCAGCTTTTATTTCTTTCATCACATTCCCAGTGGGTCAGAAGTTTACATACACTCAATTAGTATTTGGTATCATTGCCTCTAAATTGTTTAACTTGGGTCAAACGTTTTGGGTAGCCTTCCAAAAGCTTCCCACAATAAGTTGGGTGAATTTTGGCCCATTCCTCCTGACAGAGTTGGTGTAACTGAGTCAGGTTTGTTGGCCTCCTTGCTCGCACACGCTTTTTCAGTTCTGCCCATACATTTTCTATAGGATTGATGTCAGGGCTTTGTGATGGCCATTCCAATACCTTGACTTTGTTGTCCTTGAGCCATTTTGCCACAACTTTGGAAGTATGCTTGGGGTCATTGTCCACTTGACATGTTGCTTCAATATATCCACATCATTTTCCTGCCTCATGATGCCATCTATTTTTGTGAAGTGCACCAGTCCCTCCTGCAGCTAAGCATCTCCACAACATGATGCTGCCACCCCCGTGCTTCACGGTTGGGATGGTGTTCTACGGCTTGCAAGCCGTCCCCTTTTTCCTCCAAACACAACGATGGTCATTATGGCCAAACAGTTCCATTTTTGTTTCATCAGACCAGAGGACATTTCTCCAAAAAGTACGATCTTTGTCCCCATGTGCAGTTGCAAACCGGAGTCTGGCTTTTTTTATGGCGGTTTTGGAGCAGTGTTGAGCGGCCTTTCAGGATATGTTGATATAGGACTCGTTTTACTGTGGATATAGATACTTTTGTGCCTGTTTCCTCCAGCATCTTCACGAGGTCCTTTGCTCCATAAAAAAGCCAGATTATGGTTAGTAACTGCACATGGGAGCGTACTTTTTGGAGAAATGTCCTCTGGTCTGATGAAACAAAAATGGAACTGTTTGGCCATAATGACCATCGTTATGTTTCGAGGAAAAAGGGGGAGGCTTGCAAGCCCAAGAACACCATCCCAACCGTGAAGCACGGGGGTGGCAGCATCATGTTGTGGGGGTGCTTTGCTGCAGGAGGGACTGGTGCACTTCACAAAATAGATAACATCATGAGGAAGAAAAGTATGTGGATATATTGAAGCAACATCTCAAGACATCAGTCAGGAAGTTAAAGCTTGGTCGCAAATGGGTCTTCCAAATGGACAATGAGCCCAAGCATACTTCCAAAGTGGTGGCAAAATGGCTTAAGGACAACAAAGTCAAGGTATTGGAGTGGCCATCACAAAGCCCTGACCTCAATCCCATAGAAAATTTGTGGGCAGAACTGAAAAAGCGTGTGCGAGCAAGGAGGCCTACAGTTACACCAGCTCTGTCAGGAGGAATGGGCCAAAATTCACCCAATTTATTGTGGGAAGCTTTTGGAAGGCTACCCGAAACAGTTTGACCCAAGTTAAACAATTTAGAGGCAATGCTACCAAATACTAATTGAGTGTATGTAAACTTCTGACCCACTGGGAATGTGATGAAATAAATAAAAGCTGAAATAAATCATTATCTTTACTATTATTCTGACATTTCACATTCTTAAAATGAAATGGTGATCCTAAGTGACCTAAGACAGGGAATTTGTACTATAATTAAATGTCAGGAATTGTGAAAAACTGAGTTTAAATGTATTTGGCTAAGGTGTATGTAAACTTCCGACTTCAACTGTAAGTTATATTCTTCAAGAATCAATGGGTATACAGTGCCTTCGGGAAGTTTTCTGACCCCTTGACTTTTTCCACATTTTGTTAGATTACAGCCTTATTCTAAATTTGATTAAATATATCTTTTTTCTCAGCAATCTACACACAATGCCCAATAATGACAAAGTATTCCGACCCTTTGCTATGAGACTCGAAATTGAGCTCCGGTGCATCCTCTTTCCATTGATCATCCTTGAGATGTTTCTACAACTTGATTTGAGTCCACCTGTGGAAAATTCAATTGATTGAACATGATTTGGAAAAGCGCACACCTGTGTATATAAGGTCCCACAGTTGACAGTGTATGTCAGATCAAAAACCAAGGGTACCAAAACATTTCTGCTGTATTGAAGGTCCCCAAGAACACAGTGGCCTCCATCATTCTTAAATGGAACATGTTTGGATCAACCAAGTCTCTTCCTAGAGCTGGTCGCCCGGCCGAACTGAGCAATTGGGGGAGAAGGGCCTTGGTCAGGGAGGTAACCAAGAAACTGTTGGTCACTCTGACAGAGCTCTATAGTTCCTCAGTGGAGATGGGAGAACCTTCCAGAAGAACAACCATCTCTGCAGCATTCCACCGATCAGGCCTTTATGGTAGTGTGACCAGGCGGAAGCCACTCCTCAGTAAAAGGCACGTGACAGCCTTCTTGGAGTTTGCCGAAAGACATCTAAAGACTCTCAGACCATGAGAAACAAGATTTTTTAGTCTGATGAAACCAAAATGGAACTCTTTGGCCTGAATGCCAAATGTCACGTCTGGAGGAAACCTGACACCATCCCTACGGCGAAGCATGGTGGTGGCAGCATAATACTGTGGGGATGTTTATCAGCGGCAGGGACTGGGAGACTAGTCAGGATCGAGGCAAAGATTAAAGGAGCAAAGTACAGAGAGATCCTTGATGAAAACCTGCTCCAGAGCGCTCAGGACCTCAGACCGGGTCGAAGGTTCACCTTCAAACAGGACAATGACCCTAAGCACACAGCCAAGACAATGCAGGAGTGGCTTCATTTGCACACACTGTATACAGATTTTCTATTGTGTTATTGACTTTACGTTTGTTTATCCCATGTGTAACTCTGTGTTGTAGTTTTTTTGTCGCACTGCGTTGCTTTATCTTGACCAGGTCGCAGTTCTCAGTTGGCCTACCTGGTTAAATAAAGGTGAAACACATTTTTTTATTTTTTTATTCTCTGAATGTCCTTGAATGGCCCAGACAGAACTCGGACATGAACCTGATCAAACATCTCTGGAGAGATCTGAAAATAGCTGTACAGCAATGCTCCCTGTCCAACCTGACAGAGCTTGAGAGGATCTGCAGAGAATGGGAGAAACTCCCCAAATACAGGTATGCTAAGCTTGTAGCGTCATACGCAAGAAGACTTGAGGCTGTAATCGCTGCCAACGGTGCTTCAACAAAGTACAGAGTAAATGGTCTGAATACTTATGTAAATTTGATATTTCAGTTTTTTGTTTCAATAAATTTGCAAAAAATAATAAAACCTGTTTTTGCTTTGTCATTATGGGGTATTGTGTGTAGATTGATGAGGGGGGAAACAATTTAATACATTTTAGAATAAGGCTGTAATGTAACAAAAATGTGGAAATAGTCAAGAGATCTGAATACTATCCGAATGCACGGTATATCATTAATTTATCATTTAAAAAATGAATGTAGCAACTAAGGATTCTAGCTTTAAAACATGCTCCAAAATGTGAGTTTTTGAACCTCAACATGCAGTAGTTGTACGCAGACCACCTCTCTCTGAATACACATGCCTTTTTTATAGATCCCACCGCTGTACTGTTTTGGCTAGGAATGTGGAAGTCTCAGGGCCGGGAAAAGAAGAATATAGTCTTTCACTTGTGAAATGTGGGGAGAATATGTGCATTGCTGAGGCATTGAGTGGATTGGATTTCTTCTGGGAGCAGAGAGAGACCCATTGTCTTTCCTGTTGTCAAGACTGAATGTGTGCGAGGCTGTTGAGCTGCTGAGTGCAAACACGCCCGTTCTCATTGACATCTGCTTGGGTCATTTTCTGCACCTGTATGAAAAAAATGCAAATATCAACATTTGCTCTAGCTTGTACTGCTCTGAGATTTCATGCCAACGACCATTAGTCAACTTGTGGTTCTACATCCTGGCCAGGCTATTGTTATGTCAAAAACAGGCTGTACTGGCTTTGGTACCATATGGCTCTTGTATGCTTCCGATAAGCTATCTGTTCCCTTGCTATATCATTTAATATGCCTCATATTTTATTCACCAGCTGTTGTAGGACAGTGTGTGTATGAGTTATTGTAGGTGATGTGCACATAGGTGATTTCGTCTTACCATGAAATTCCTGGCCTAGAATTGTACTTCAATGTTTACTAAGCATAAATGTTGAAGCGAACCACAAATACATTCATAGTTATTGTAAACAAGTTCACCTAGTCAAGGCATCAGTAGGTATGACTGAACCACACATGGGCATTACCACATCATTTACAATTAGCAAGCTTGTTTTTCCCTCTGTGGTCATGGGTCATTGTGAAGATGTAAACTGTAGTGGGATACAGCCCAAAGCAAACAGGCATGTCCTGTCGTTTTAATGTTCCACTAAGTCATAATTTCCTATTAAAATCCATCTGCGGTCAAAACTAATTCAGAGTTATCACAGGCAAAAGAATGCAATGGAAACCGTTGGATCTTTGAGTGTGTTGGTTTTGTGCAGGGGGATTGTACTTGGGCTGGTGCCACATATCAAGTTTTCCTTCACAATGCCATTTTATGTATTTATTTATTAGTAAAGGTTGGCATGGAAGAAATGTTATTTTCTTCAGAAAATCTATTCTTGTTCGATCCTCTTACATTTGTTGCATTCTTTAAGAAATGGAAACAGCTGTTAGGAATAAATGCCTAAACATATCAAAAGCACAATTAGGAATACCCAACAAATATTTTATATTCCTGCATGATAACAGTCTGAGAAATGCCTTGAGGGAATCTGAATGGCACAAAGCATTCCTTTATCTAATCAAGGGAAGAATTGATGAAATGAAAGGATGCTGCTTTTGTTATAGCTACACAAAACAGGAGTAGGGCGAGTATAAGAGATGTGATCTGTAATTTAATCTGGACACAGGGTCGTTAATTGTGTAATTACATCCAGACATTTAGCAGGGGAGGGACTCATCGTCACATCAATGTGTCTGTGATCGGATAGCATGCTTCACTAAAACACACTACCGTACTGCTGGGTTCCAGTCACTCTGTACCCTGAGGTAAACTCTATTCTAGAAAGAGAATTTTGCAGTATGGCCTGCTGCTCAACAGTTTCAGTAAGGCCTCAGAGAGGCCGATGTAGAGTGCCACCAAAAAGGAAAAGCTGGCTCAAAGCCACTGACGTCATCTAAGTAAATCTGCTTCAGGACTGCAGTCATAAAATGACTGCAGGCTAGAGTGCACTTTGGCCTTGTCAACCACCTTTGCAAGTGTAATTCACTTTTTCTACATATGTATAATTATGGCAAACAGCTTTTGTATTAATTTGTTTGTCCCACTTTGTCTGTTGGTATATTGACCTTTACCTCATCATATGTTAATTTTCAAAAGGTCCAAAGCACTTTCTCCCTAGATAAGTCAAAGAGTCAATGAAACCTTGAAAAACAAAGTTGTAGAGCATTATACTGCCATACTGTTGCAGGAAATCTGGGGGAAATAAGAAGGAAAGAGAAACATAAAATGTAAGAGCTTTCCTCATCTTTAGAAGTCATACAGTAAAGAAACCACTGTTTCAGCACTGTACAATTATAGTCTCATAATTCGTACCATATGTCAGCCTCAGTCAGTTTCTCAGGAAAGCAAATAATGTTGATACAAATTCTGTCTTAATCACGTTTTATTAAACTGTAATGATTTGGAAGTTGGGATTAGGAAATTGTTATAAGTACCTTCCCTGCTTTCACATTCTCCTAACTCTTCTTTTTTGCATGGGGAAAAAGTCATTTAAACGAGCTCCCACATGACCAGACACACATGAGAAGCAATATCTAATCCATGAATCATTAGATGAGTCAGTTCCTGAAACCACTATAAACCTTCAAGCTGTTGGCCACAGCCGAAATCAGGAAATCCAGGCTTCAATAACTTCCTTTCCCAGTGCAGGCTATGCTAGTGGTTTAGTGCCCACTAGCAATAGGAAGATGTACGCCTGTGGAACAAAGGCCCTCAGTCACTTCATTTACTGAAACTGTTTATAATTTGTGGTCTGTATTCAAATGTGGGCTGTCCAGGCTCTCTGGCACCGTATTCCCCAGTCCTCTCCTGTAATAAATCCCTACAAGGCCTTTCATTAATTGCTGCTGTATTGTTATCATGGCCGACAGAGATCAGGCAGGCTCGCTCTGCCCTGAAGCTGTCCTGGATTCAGCCGAGGCACAGATAGACTTTGGGTGAGCTCCCAACATTAGTATGCACTCTGTGCCCAGTGAATGAGTTTGAACTCTAGCCCGAAGCACAGCTTTCCTAGGTTTCTTTACGGCTTAGATCTATGTGTATGTAAATACTTCTGTAAGCATGTTTGGCTGGGAAAGCTGGGCCTAATATGATTGCACCTCGTAAACAGTTTAATTGCTCCGTCTGAGGACCATACAGTACATTTTGCTTTGGTCCATTTTTGCGTTGATGCTGGATGTGGCTATGGACTACAGCATTGTGTGCTTTCCTAGGTTTCTTTACGGCTTAGATCTATGTGTATGTAAATACTTCTGTAAGCATGTTTGGCTGGGAAAGCTGGGCCTAATATGATTGCACCTCGTAAACAGTTTAATTGCTCCGTCTGAGGACCATACAGTACATTTTGCTTTGGTCCATTTTTGCGTTGATGCTGGATGTGGCTATGGACTACAGCATGTTGAGACATTCCTTGCATTTATTGAAGATGTTGTCTCAAAATGTTCTGACAAAGTTGTGTTTTGGTGTTGTTTTGCCCTGACAAGTAAATCATTTTACAAGGTAAGCACTTCAATAGAGTTCCCCGCCTTACATTTTGGGCTTCAAATACGGAAATGATCATTGTCAATGTGAAACTTAGTTTCTTTCAATAGTTCAATGGTTTTTTGTTTGTGTACACTGCTTGCTTAATTGGAAAAGCTCATGAAATGAATTAAAGCTTTGTGCTGAAGTTGGATGAAAAAATCAGTTGAGTAAATCAGAGTTTGAGAAAACCTTGAGTGAGGTTTGAGCTTTTGTTTGACACTGGCAGATTTATATGGTATTTGTTTCGTACAGTGACTCAACATGTACTTAACTAAGTCGGGTCAACATGAAATTTTCTCCATCAAATTACCTTGGAGCTTCATGGGGACGATGTGTCACATCTGACCAAGCCTTCCTTTAAGTACCAATAAACTGGACAGTGTCCGCCACACAATGAACAGCAAACAAAATAGTTTCTAGAAAATTCCATTTTACCTTTCTGCCGGTAGCACCTTGGTAGTAGGGGCTGGTTTATGGCAGATGGAGGCCCAAACAGATATCCTTTCTGAGATGGAGGCATCCGTGATGGTGAGTGTGGTGTGGAGGAGCTGGATGCAGATGGTGGTCTTCATGCTCATCACTGATTTGTTTTTTTCATGCCAATCCACAGTGTCCTGACTGAGCCCGCGCCCAGCCTGAAGCCCCCAGACTGCTCTACTCTCATAACTGTCAGGGGATCCTTTATCTGCCAGACGTTTATTTACAGCTTTCATTTCCTGCGCTTTATGCGCTCCCCCTTCTCTCCTCACTAGTGTGACGCGACCATGAGCAGACGTTGGAATGCCCTGCATATTTTTGACAAACAGAAGTTTATTGCGTTGAATGCATTGATTTCCAACATTGTTGCGGTTGGATGGCATGTTTTTATGTCATGGATTTGTAGTTCATCATTTCTGACGTGAAGAATGTATCATGGGCACATTTTTTAGCAGATCCTTTGCTAATTTTCTGAATAGACATCTACAGTAAAAGACTGGTCCCCTGCACTCCCACTGTATCTGATGTGATGCCCAGGTATAGAAGGTGCTACTTGATTCTGATACGTCGTGAGGCAGGTGGGGACTGGGAGAGCTTCTTTGACAGCGCCTGTAAATCAATCCCATTCTCTACCGAGTAGAGATTGATCCCCGAGTGGCTGGCCCGTTGGTCGGGCGCTGGGCGGCGGGCTCCAGACCTCACATTTGAGTGGGATATTATCAGACAGATTCACTGCACCCAAGCCTGCTGGTTTAAAGAGGCATGAAATAAACGCTTGGCCGTTGCCAATAACAGAGGGAGCATTACCGAGCTACTCTACTGAACCTTTTGCTCTCTGCATTGGGAGATTGGTATTGAAAACCTTGTTCATTAATTTATCAGCACTCCATACCCAGCAGATTTATTCATGAAACCTGGAGAAAAATCCAATACTACGTAGATCAATCGGTTTGTCCCTGTGTACGGCAAGACATTCTTGTGTTCCCCTGCCCACCTTGTCATTTTCCTCTCCTTAAAGAGGCTACAGCAGAACAAATATCGTGCCTGTTTCAGAAAGAATAGATGTCTAACAGAAGAAGCCTCTTATTTCTATGTTGCTGGGTGTGTTCATCTAAGAAATGTAAAGACAAGCTTTCTGAATGTTTGAATCATTTCATGAATGTTCTATTACTTTATATCTCAAGGTCCATACCGTACTACAGAAAGGGTTTCTGCTCGTCATTCTTGATACATGCCATTCCAGTTACAATGAACATGTTTTGATGAAGCAAACTGTAAATGGAATCTCAGTAATGTCCCATCATGGTAATATGCATAATTGGATATGTTTTGTTCCAAACATGAGGGCTTTGGCATACATTCAACATTACTGAAATAATTATCCAAAGCCCATGGTACGCCTTTAAAACTCACAGCGACCATTGAGTTTTGTAATCACATGGTAATTATAGTTCTCCACAGTGCAGGCTTAACTACTAGGGGTCATTATGCGGTGCGCAAAAGCCATTCACAGGATCATTATTGCACCCTCTGAGATAACAGCACAAAAGGACTCCACATGGAAAATTACATTTGAGACCTCTCATCTGCTATTTCATTACCCAGGTCTGTATGATCGGTGAAATGGGTTCTTTTAATTTAAGGAGCTGGATTCCAACTTAGCGTGAACGAGAGTGGTTTATGTAATCTGCCGATAAGTGTCATCTCCCATAATGCCATGTCACAACTATGGCCCAACCCTTGCCAATGCATTCACTTGTTGCCCACTTTTGTCCTTATCTTGCTAATAAGACCATTTCCATGGTTCCGACCTTGGTGTGATAGGAGTATGCAATTATCTGTTAAGGCCCCAAGTGTTTCTACAGGTGACATTCCAACCTCTCTTTGGCCGGGATAATTAGTGTTCAGATTCTCAGACACTAGGAGACCAGCTCAATAGGAAACCTCACAGTCCCCATGGACCTCTCACATCTCAGGACAGTAATGGCTCTAGAGTACCTCTGTGGAGATGGGAGAACCTTCAACCATCTGATTGATGCCACATGGTGTTGAAGACCAGGCATCTGGGGACAGAGATGGAGAGATGGAATCTGGGCATATGTATGAATTCTGTGGTGTACTCACTCAGTCCATGTTTCAGAAATATTTAACATCTTTTAGTTCTCTAATTATCACATTATTACCTTCAAATCAAATTTGAATGGTCACATGTGCCAAATACAACAGGTGTAATAGACTTTACAGTGAAAAGCTTACTTACGAGCCCATTCCCAACAACGCAGAGTTAAAAAGTAAAATAACCTTCTAACAGCATCAGTAATGGCTGTTCTAACTTGTGGGCCTGGTGGCTACTGAAGGTTTTGTGATAAACAAGGTGTAACTGGGGATATGTGGAGTCTATGAACACCAGTAACAGGAATACACAAGGAGATGGGTCTGTTCCATGACAGCCTGTGTGATGAGGTGATAACGATTCCCACTACCACAGAGCCTTCTGCAGGAATAAAAGATCCTGGACCCACTCAGCAGAGAGTGAGCAGACGCAACAAAATATGCACACTCTCACACAGATGTGTGCCATATAAATGTGAAAGGTCGGTGGAGGTTGAAAAGGGCTTCTTTTTTAGGTTAGCTTAATTGAATAGACATTTTATGATTGTAGTTTGTAGAAATCCTTTTGAATTGATGCAAGAACCTTAATCATATTCCTTGGAAATAACCTTATTCACAAGAAGCTTGTTTTAAAACATATGGGTTGGAATGTACTCAACATAGTTGTACCGTAAAGGAAATGTCAAACCAAGCCATATAGGGTTTGGCTTGGAAGTTTATAAGGGTTACAAAGACATTGGAATCAGAGTGTATAAAATATTAGGAACACCTTTTTCCATGACATAAACTGACCAGGTGAATCCAGGTGAAAGCTATGATCCCTTATTGATGTCACTTGTTAAATCCGCTTCAATCAGTGTAGATGAAGGGGAGGAGACAGGTTAAAACTTTATTTTAAAGTCTTGAGACAATTGAGACATGGATTGTGTATGTGTGCCAATCAGAGGGTGAATGGGCAGACAAAATATTTAAGTTCCTTTGTATGTGGTATGGCAGTAGGTGCCAGGCGCATCGGTTTGTGTCAAGAACTGCAACGCTGCTGGGTTTTTCACGCTCAACAGTTTCCCGTGTGTATCAAGAATGGTCCACCACCCAAAGGATATCCAATCAACTTTACACAACTGTGGGAAGCATTGGAGTCAACATGCCCTGACAACTCAATATTTGGAAGGTGTTCCTAATGTTTTGTATACTCAGTGTAGATGTTTATTATCTGTCCAAAAGTAATATTGTTGTAGTTGTATTGTCATTCCTAAGGGAAAGCAGGACACATGAAAACTTTCAATTATGCAAAGAATGTCTCCCTCTTCTGAATGTTGTACATTTGACAATCTCAAACTTTGTTCTGTAGTGGTTTCCTTTGTTTAGGGAAATCTCTTTCCTCCATCTTTTCCAATGACCTTGAGAGAGCTTGACACGTAAAAAGTGAAATTCAATGATTGTCAACATCTTTTGAATTGTCCATCCTATATTAATAGTGCAGTGAGCCGAGTCATTGTATCTTTGGATAGCACTATCGCCTTTGGAGTTCCAGTAAGTGAGTTTTTGGTAAGCACCCAGATTAGACAGTTCACTTCTCTAGGGACTAAACATATCAATCATGATATAGATTGTGTCATGTTTTATTACAGAATAGGGTTTACAAAACCCGGTATTTCCCATCAAAATCGGAAGTGTCATTCAAAAGCATTATAAAGCATGTCTGGATTTGATTGGAGCTTTGGTCAGCATGAAAATTCAAACCTGATACTACCTGAGCCTGATGAGACATATATTAACCACATTTAATGAGCCACTACATTAACAACATTTAATGAGCCCAAGCCCCCAAAAAAACAAATGCTGTTATCTAAGCACACAGTGCCTTTGGAAAGTATTCAGACTCCTTGACTTTTACCACATTTTGTTACATTACAGCCTTATTCTAAAATATATATTTTTTAAATCCTCATCAATCTTCACACAATACCCAATAATGACAAAGCAAAAACAGGTTTTTAGAAATGTTTGCACATCTATTACAAATAAAAAAACAGAAATGCCTTATTTACTTAAGTATTCAGACTCTTTGCTATGAGACTCGAAATCGAGCTTTGGTGCATCCTGTTTCAATGGATCACTCTTGAGATGTTTCTACAACTTGATTATAGTCCACCTGTGGTAAATTCAATTGATTGGACATGATTTGGAAAGGCACACACCTGTCTATATAAGGTCCCACATTTGACAGTGGATGTCAGAGCAAAAACCAAGCCATGAGATCAAAGGAATTGTCCGTAGAGCGCCAAGACAGGATTGTATAGAGGCACAGGTCTGGGGAAGGGTACCAAAACATTTCTGCAGCATTGAAGGTCCCCAAGAACACAGTGGCCTCCATCATTCTTAAATGGAAGACATTTGGAACCACCAAGACTCTTCCTAGAGCTGGCCGCTCGCCCAAACTGAGCAATCGGGAGAGAAGGGTCTTGTTCAGGGAGGTGACCAAGAACCCGTTGGTCACTCTGACAGAGCTCCAGAGTACCTCTGTGGAGATGGGAGAACCTTCCAGAATCTCTGCAGCAGTGCACCAATCAGGCCTTCATGGTAGAGTGGCCAGACGGAAGCCACTCCTCAGTAAAAGGTACATGACAGCCCACTTGGAGTTTGCGAAAAGGCATTTAAAGACTTTCATACCATGAGAAACAAGATTCTCTGGTCTGATGAAACCCAGATTGAACTCCTTTGGTCTGAATGCCAAACATCACGTCTGGTGGAAACCTGGCACAGTCCCTACGGTGAAGCATGCTGGTGGCAGAATCATGTTGTGGGGATGTTTTTCAGCGGCAAGGACTGGGAGACTAGTTAGGATCGAGGCAAAGATGAACGGAGCTAAGTACAGAGAGCTCTTTGATGAAAACCAGCTCCAGAGCTCTCAGGACCTCAGCCTGGGGCGAAGGTTCACCTTCCAACAGGACAACAACCCTAAGCACACAGCCAAGACAACGCAGGAGTTGAATGTCTCTGAATGTCCTTGAGTGTCACAACCAGAGCCGGAATTAAACTTGATCGAAGCTGACCGATCACTGGAGAGACCTGAAAATAGCTGTGCAGCAACGCTCCCCATCCAACCTGACAGAGCTTGAGAGGATCTGCAGAGAAGAATGGGAGAAACTCCCCAAATATTGGTGTGCCAAGCTTGTAGCGCCATACCCAAGAAGACTCAATACTGTAATCGCTGCCAAAGGTGCTTCAACAAAGTACTGACTAAAGGGTCTGAATACTTATGTAAATGTATATTTCAGTTTTCCATTTTTTATAAATCAGCAACATTTCTAAAAACCTGTTTTTGCTTTGTCATTATGAGGTATTGTGTGTAGATTGATGAGGGAAAAAAAGATTTTATCAATTTTAGAATAAGGCTGTAACCTAACAAAATGGGGGAAAAAGTCAAGTGATCTGAATACTTTCCGAATGCACTTTATATGACACATTACTCAAGACAGAAAATCATAAAAGCCCATAGATGTAGCTAGCTATATGCTCTCTTGGGTAAATAAATTAAACTAGCTCCAGTAGGCTAATATTTTTTATTGTGAACTGTATTACTGTACTGTATTGTTCTATACTGTTTTATATGGATTGGAATTACGCACATCGTTCAAACCATGATAAAGCAGGGGAGAACATACGATTCTGGTGCAGCACATGTGGCCTACAAAGTTACAAGTATAGGCTAACGAATTTGATTTGAATTTTGAAATATAATAGGGTCTATTTTTCAAATTAGTAGGCTGACGCATATATACAGTGGGGCAAAAAAGTATTTAGTCAGCCACCAATTGTGCAAGTTCTCCCACTTAAAAAGATGAGAGAGGCCTGTGATTTTCATTATAGGTACACTTCAACTATGACAGACAAAATGAGAAAAAAAAGTCCAGAAAATCACATTGTAGGATTTTTTATGTATTTATTTGCAAATTATGGTGGAAAATAAGTATTTGGTCAATAACAAAAGTTTCTCAATACTTTGTTATATGTATTTGGTCACCTACAAACAAGCAAGATTTCTGGCTCTCACAGACCTTCTTTAAGAGGCTCCTCTGTCCTCCACTCGTTACCTGTATTAATGGCACCTGTTTGAACTTGTTATCAGTATAAAAGACACCTGTCCACAACCTCAAACAGTCACACTTTTTTTTCTCACCTATGATGAAAATTACAGGCCTCTCTCATCTTTTTAAGTGGGATAACTTGCACAATTGGTGGCTGACTAAATACTTTTTTGCCCCACTGTCTAGGGTTATATATCAATCTAAAACACAATTATATATTTTGGATGCAATTTGAATGGAATAGATGGAGAGAGACAGAATGCGAGAGAGTGCATGCGTGTGCACTGATTTAAGCAACGATATTCAAGTGATAGGCTTTTTTTTAAACTCAGCTTTAAAACTCTGCTTAAATTGCAGCTACAATTTAAAAAATTATAATCTTTACAATTGAAAAAAACAAGCTGACCCACAAAAGCCAGATGGAGATGGGTAAATTAGACGTGCATTTGGTCTTTATATTACTGTAACATAGACTATGCTGCAGCAAATGTAGGCCTACCTGTTACAATGATGAGTTACCATGATGAGATGATAGGCCTACCTGCATTTTGAACTGCGCTCCATATTGAGATGGGCTGTCTGCCCCCACCCTCAGCGTTGATTCATCATGCTGAGGCCGTAGAGAAACCAGTTTTAGACATCACATATCATTTAACAGTTCCATTTCACGCCATGCTGTTCATATAAATCATTTATTATAATTTAGCGCTTTCTCTTAGTTATTTATCCCGGGAAAAGGGAGTGGTTTTGGCGGTAAATCCCGGTAAATCTCAGTAACCGGGTTCCCACCATTCAACCATATCACTGAACTCTCTGCGGTATAAGTTGTCATTTTCTTTGTTTATGCATGTTGATAAATTTTTTTTTGTCCTGATTCGCTCTATCACTCTCTTGCTTTCTCACTTTCATTTTTCTATCATTCTCTCTCTCTCTCTCTCTCTCTCTCTCTCTCGCTCTCTCTCTCCCTCTCTCTCTTTCTCGCTCTGTCTCCCTCCTTTCTTGCTCTCGCTCTCTTTCTCTCTCCCTCTCTGTCTCCCTCCTTTCTTTCTCTCTCTCTTTCTCTCACTGTCTCTCTCTCTCTCCCTCTTTATCTCTCTTGTGTAATAATGGATGAGACACATCAGTGCCTTATCATCCAACCCGAACAGATACCAGAAATCCTGCCATCAAACAATAGCCACGTGGTGTATCCTGTTAAGCTTCCATCGTTTCTTTTACAGTTCCAAATCCCCAATCCTGGAACTGTTGGTGTGTGTGTGTGTGTGTGTGTGTGTGTGTGTGTGTGTGTGTGTGTGTGTGTGTGTGTGTGTGTGTGTGTGTGTGTGTGTGTGTGTGTGTGTGTGTGTGTGTGTGTAGATGTCTGTGAGTTGTGAAAGATGCGTGTAGGGGCACATGCTGGCTGAATTGATTGGGGAGACTTTTCAGAGAGGGGTACAGCCTCAGAAGAACCTGTGAACACACACACAGATACAATGAACGCAACCTTTTGGTGAGGAAAGCTATTGAACTCCACTATGATATTATAAGCACATTAATAAAAAATTAATGAAACATGGGCCTGGCTTATGACCGTGCCACCGAGATTTAAAAGCATAGAATTTGCCATCCACAGTGTTAGGCTCTTAGAGGAGGGAAATCCTAATTTCCAATTTTATGTTAGAGTAGACACGATGCAAGAAATCATCCATTGTATGTGAAGAGGGTTACAGGAATATGTGTGAGGAGAAAAGTACACACTTTGGGTACACGCTGTTGTTTCATCATTGATTCGATTTTTGGAAATTCAATTTATCAAATTCATTTAAAGTGGTCGCATTATAGTCATCACATAATTTTCATGTGGGGTTTTGTTGATGTCTTGTTCTTGTCCATTAGTCTTGTCATTATGATGACTGGAACAGTTGGATTTAGTTGAGTTGGGAATTTGATTAGAGTTTTACAGAAACATTTCCAGACATTCAATTAACTGTAATGACTAACAAAAGCCACAATGCTCTTTACCTGCTGAAGGTTGCAGGTGTTCGTATTGTTTAATCATTTTTGTACTATTACGCAGAAATATATGAATGGAGCCAGATTGCGAAGCTCCCATCTACCATACAGTTCCGTTATTACAGCCAATTGCATTTTTATTAAGCATCTTTCTGCTTTGTTGGCATGCTGTAGGGCAGCTAATGCAATGTTGCTCTGCAAGTCTAGCTCCATAATTTTATTGAAAAGTGTGCAGCAAACACCTGCTTATAGTCCATCATTAGTGCACACCAGATGAAATTATCAGGTTTGTTGGTGGGCTATTTTGTTTTGAATGATGTACGATCGAGAGAAAGCGCCTCTCCCTGGGTGGGAATGGGATTTGTCTGTAGCCTATGGTGTCCTTGTTCTGGGTATGTCTGAAATGCTTTCCCTGCTTTGAGAGCGAGGTGTAGCGACAGCAGCTCAGCCACAGTATATTGTTGCATGACTAATCTCTGTCTCCCATCTGCCACTGGGGCCTGGACAAACATCACCACTTCAGCATCATCTGGAGACATATTGCACTAATCGCAGCACTCGTCTCTCTCCCGGTCCAAACACACAGCCAGCTCAGCATAGCATACCTGTTATGGCTAAAGCACACAGGCACATTCTCCTCTGCGTGTATTTATACAGAAGGCTGTGTAACATAGACTAAATATTAGAGACACACTCGTTTGATTGCTGTAAAATGTTCTTAACAACATAGTAAGTCTGTTAGGTTGCTATGCTCTTGGCATGGTGTGCATTTGGATTTGGCTCAGTTCAGCTGCATCATGTTGTATTGGTGAATTTCTTTCCCTTGCCTTTCATTACTCAAGTCTATAGGGGACAGCAATGATTTATGTTCGTCATGTAAATGTTTTAGGGACGAAAAGCCGAAGTCTTGGGGAGTCAGCAAATCCTCTATTCTCTCCTAGCAAGAAAGATAAGTGTTTTATTTTCTGTTTGCAAACATCCCCTGCGTTTGTTTCTCCACTAAGACAGCTGAGTGTCCATAGTTTAGAGGACGTTCATTAGAAGAATGGTCAAGGTGTTCTATGATATTCGTCTTGCGTTTAAAAGCAAACTTTCAGCAAACAATGTCTACTGCTCTAATGATGATCTCACTCAGTTCAAAACAGCAAGAACGACTCACTTGTCAATGTCTACTGCTATGCTCTAATGATGATCTCACTCTGTTCAAAACAGCAAGAACGACTCACTTGTCAATGTCTACTGCTATGCTCTAATGATGATCTCACTCTGTTCAAAACAGCAAGAACGACTCACTTGTCAATGTCTACTGATATGCTCTAATGAGGATCTCACTCTGTTCAAAACAGCAAGAACGACTCACTTGTCAATGTCTACTGCTATGCTCTAATGAGGATCTCACTCTGTTCAAAACAGCAAGAACGACTCACTTGTCAATGTCGAGAGATCAACGAAACACAGGGTAATCAGTAATTGAAACATAAAGAAATATACATCAAACTCTGGCTAATTGACCTCATATTTCCTCAGAATGCTCAAGGAGGCGATCACCCGCTTGGACACAGAATTAATCTGGTTGTTGAGGTGTATCCTGAGAGATGCTCCTTATGAAATAGTGACAGAGGTCAATTATTTAGGGTGATATATCACTGAGCCAAATGACTGCAGAGTCACTTCAGCCATGCCCAGTGATTAAGCTGTTAACTCAATAGATTTATCTGCTGTTCTCTAACACTTGTTCAGGTTAATAGACTACAGCGTGCTAATGACAGTGTTAGGGTAAAGTCATTCATTCGGGGGACATACTGTAGAGTGCTTCTGGCTGTGGTGTCTTGGTGGGAAATAACGCCCTTGACAATGTACTATTCTATTGAATTTACTTTGGCGAATGGTGGCAATAAACGTACCAGTAACAAGATAAATGTGTAGTTATCACCAAAGAATTATGCGGACATTGATTATATCACATTGTAACTGCCATTAAGTAAATGCGTTTGTAAATAGCATTGACTTACTGTAGATCTGCCAGCTGTACGATGTGGGTGCTTCTACTGGCCAAGAGAGGTACTCTTGAGCCCCTTTGCCGCTTCAGTCTTTTAAACTCTTTGTGATTACATGGCAGGGAGTGTGTACCGCTGTTTCCCCCCTCAGAGTAATCCTGCAGCAGCTGCGGCTACACACCATCCTCAGCAATGGATGGAGGAGACAGAAAATACTTATTTATGTTGGTTATATTAACTAAATTAATTAAGAGTACCACTTAAAAGGAATTAATTAGCCTACCAGGTTCTATTATAACATTTCAATGTTATATATTACCCCTCCACCCCTACCCCCTCCATCTTTATACCCCAAATATTTTCTGCTCTAATCTTTTCATGTAGCAATATTATAGGCCAAGGATTTCTGCTGCCCTTCCCTAGTGGTAAATGCTAGTCGTGGTTGAGAGCTCAGTTTTTGTTTTGTTGTTGGACGGGGGTGGGGTGGTGGATTCAATAATTCATTGCACGCTTCAGTGTAACAGTATTCATTTCCTGGTGTGGCGCGTCAGGGGAAACCACCTGTAGAAGAGCGGGGAAACATCAGCCCATTGTGGGATGAACATGGCCATGAGCTCACTAAACACCCCTCCAAATGTCAGTGTTGTTTCCCTCTTTTTGTCCAGACACTCACCTTAGCTCTCGCTTTCTCTCACTCTCACTTTTCTTTCTCGCTCTCTCTCTTTTCTCTCTCTTTTCTCTCTCTCTCTTTTCTCTCTCTTTCTCTCTCGTTTCTCTCTCTTTTCTCTCTCTCTCTCTAAATATTTTTTTTCTCTCTCTCTCTCTCTCTCTGAATGGTGAACCCCTGGAAAGAGCATTCACAGCCATTTAACTTGTTGAAGAAGTAAAGAAGAAATCTTGCTTGAGATCAAGTATTAAAATCATGACCGTGCTGGAAGTGATTACCGGTGTAGTTTATTATTCAGTCTGGGTGGGGGGAGCAAGGCTGGAGAAAAAGCCCAAGCCATTTAGTGGTCGAAATGGGCGTTTTTTCCCCTCCCTCATCAGTCTATGAGTAAGTTCTGCAGTGTCAGCAGTCAGCTCACAAAAACGGAATTCAGTAAATGCTCCCTCCGCTCTCTGGGAGTTTTTTTTCTCCCAAACAGCTTGCTCCCATCCCCCCTCTCCCCCCTCACAAACCGACATTCTAGAAGAAACATATGCTGCTAGTCCCACTTCACAACAGCTTGTGCTGCTTGAATAGAATCTTGCCTAGAGAGGGAGCGGTCGTCTGGAAGGGGAGAGGAGGATAGGGCTAAAGATGGTGGACCGAGAGGGGAGGATAGGGAGGGAGACTGGGTAGTGGGATGGCGGGTGGGGGGTGCTAGAGTGAAGGGCTACAAAAACATCCACCGAATGAACTCCCCAGTTGTGATTTTCACCGTTAAAATTCAACTCAGCATGATTGTCTACAGCAATACATTAGAATGTACATTGCTTTTATGAGTCACTTTGTGGACAATAGTTTTGATTAAGGAGAGATGGACACTTTCAGTTTAGGTACATTTCTGCCTCTAATTCAATCAAATTTCAATCAGATGTATTTATAAAGCCCTTCTTACATCAGCTGATGTCACAAAGTGCTGTACAGAAACCCAGTCTAAAACCCCAAACAGCAAGCAATGCAGGTGTAGAAGCACTTAATGTTAAATGTTAAATGTGATTTCCTCCTTCTGCGCTTACAATCCAGCCATTTGAATGAGTTTTTAATGGGGATCTAATTCAGAGCATGTTGCTTACACAGCATAAATGCAATGAAAATTGAGGAACCTCACAATGGAATGTTCTATGTCAAGGGAATTCACAATGTGGAAAACAGACTCTTTCCTGGAACAAAGAGGACAGGGGATATTTCTTCCGTTTGAAATTTAAAGTGGGACAGATATGGTTGCATCCTTTCTTGAGTGGGCTTCTCTGTTTCTTTTTTTACAGTTCTCCTACATGAATTTCATCCAGATTTAAGAGTCTATTTGACAGTCCTGACAGCCGGTATAAAACGGCTTCAACTGTTCGTGTGCAGGAAATACCAGGTGCGCTGGATGAGTTTTATGGTTATGTTCTCATTATATATTTTATATCTGCAGTCTTGTATTTTTATTTGCCTGCTTATCTATTTTGGAAAGTAAAGGAGGTGAATCTACTACAACAAGGTAAAAATGTATCCTGTGATGAAGTAGTTACATGTGACCTCCATCACATATATTTGTTTCAAATGGGAGCTAACACAAAGTATTTTCAATAGTACCATTTCACATGTCGTACAAAAACTAGCATAAAGCAAAGTTTCAGTCCCTTCCATGGCAACTAGTAAAACTGTACCACAGTCATCCTAACATCCTAGGTAGATAGCAAGGCCAAGAATCCTCTCCTGTTTGGCTCACCACACTATTGACCAGTGGCCATGAGCAGTGTGTTGTCGTCTTGGAGGCAGATGTCTGTGCTGTGGAGAGTAACGGATGGCTTGTGTTTGTTTATTTGGGAATTCCAGATCTCTCCCTACAGTGCTCCAGGCTTCGGCTTGGAGATCCCAAGCTCCACCATGGACCCCAGCAGCTGGAGCGGCAGCGAGAGCCCTGCCGAGGACATGGAGAGGATGAGCGACTCGGCAGACAAGCCCCTGGACAATGACGCCGAGGGGGTGTGGAGCCCCGACATCGAGCAGAGCTTTCAGGAGGCGCTGGCCATATATCCCCCCTGTGGGCGCAGGAAGATCATTCTATCTGACGAGGGAAAGATGTATGGTGAGTACAGGGGTCAGGGATGTGGGTTGGTACATGGCAGGAAGGGCGAGGATACCCTCCTTTGTAATTATACATTACTATTTTTTACATAAATTTTTTTAAGATGAAGGTCACAACATTTCACTTTTAAAACCAATTGCATATCATCATTACACACTCAAATAATCTTGGTATGGGACCTTAAAAAGTGCCCAAAGTGACTGAGGAATATTTTCAGAGATTCCGTGTTGACCGCACAAGTGAAACAATAGACTGGGAGGGAAAATGTCAATCAGGAATTCATTTGTGGGACTTGCAGGCCTCCCTGGCTGTGGCCATACATTAATATCCCTTCTATGCAGAAGTAGGAGTCTATAAGTAAAGCAGCATTAACTATTAGTCAGGGGCAGATGGTACTGCGGCTGCCACCAGCTGTGTCCCCCCTCCCCCATCCCTGGCTGGGTGATGTCATGGAAAGAGGGAATATTTTCTTTCTGCAGTGTTGGACTCTCTCACAGCCTGTCAGTGTCAAGTGAAAGCAGAAAGCCCCTCGGGGTGTTTGTTTGCAGCTGTCATGTGACCCCTCCGGCCAAACCAAATGTAAAGTCTAGGAGTCGCAGCGAAGCCCCTCAGCTGCCGGTACAAAGAGGCTTCAGACCACATGACCAAGCAGCTCACCACCCCAGCACCACCTCCTCTCTCCTACAAGCCGAATGGGAGTGCCAAAGAAACTCACTCACACTCCCCCTGCTCAGGATTAGAGCATAACAAATAGGTTTGCCTAGCGAGTTTTAAATGATTAACGCTAAGGACAAGACTCACTAGTGCAGACTGGACACGCCAGTCTCGTTTTTTGTTGGACGCATTCTTCTCTCCGATAAGAGATCAAATTAGGTGAAATAAAAGTTACATTTGGAGGAGAGATTTGACACCTTACTGAATGCAGTTTCTTTAATGGCCACCATCAGACATATTTTAGCTCAGGCACTTCTACCATTTCAAATTCCACAAAACAGCATTTAACATAACACAGCATGTTTTGTGTCAAATGCAAACCTTGGGAGAATTGATAGGTCTTTGCTGGCTCTGCTGATGCATAAAGAATATGATAATAGCTGATTCAAGGTTATTCATTTACATGAAAATCCATTGTCTGGAGCTCTGTTTGTTTTCAGTGCTGTGTAAAGGGAAGTGCCATGCAGAGTGGTGTTTACAGCTATTCCGTCAGTGCTTGTGTTATTGGGGGTATTGAATGTACTTTGACCTGCCTGAGATCGGGGGGGATTGAGCAAAGGTCAACCATGCCAGATGTGCTGCGTATCCGGTTGCATATATACTCACCAGCACAATCCACTGTCTCCCCGGACTGGCCTTTCACTGTGCCCTGAGCCAGAGCTGTCAGCCACACACAGTGAAATATTTTTACGGAAATATGCAGTTGCCAGTCTATTAGGTACTCAACTTTGTTCACAGAAATGGTTCGCTCCTACAGACAGTGAGTCACTTGGCCGTGGCTTGCAAAATAAAGCAGGCAGACAGGCATCAAGGCATTCAGTTACTGTTTGATTGAACGTTGGAATAGGCAAAAAAACTAGTGAACTAAGCGACTTTGCCTGGTGTCAACAGTACAGGCTGGTGGTAGTGGTGTTCTGGTGTGGGGAATGTTTTCCTGGCACACGTTAGGTCCCTTGATACCAATTGAGCAACGATTGAACACCACAGCATGTCATACCCCAAAGAAGTCAGGCTGTTCTGGAGGCAACCTGTGTAGGTGTGTAGATCTAGTGGGATGATCCCTCTTGTAATTGAAGTAATGCTTCAAGTACCACTGAAGTGTATCAAGGGATGTGTTAATGGACAATGTATTATGTGAGTAACACTCTTCATTTTCATGCTGCATAATTCAATTGCTTTTCTGCAGCACAATGGCCAATGGATCCAAAGATGTGAAGACAACAAGCTTACATGCTGCACATGAAAGCTCTATACAAGGTTGTTTGTTGTGCCTTGAAAACAGACTGGGTCGAGTGCCAGTGTTCAGCTGTGTGAAAGAGCTTTTGAATCAAATCAAATCAAATTTTATTTGTCACATACACATGGTTAGCAGATGTTAATGCGAGTGTAGCGAAATGCTTGTGCTTCTAGTTCCGACAATGCAGTAATAGCCAACAAGTAAACTAACTAACAATTCCAAAACTACTGTCTTGTACACAGTGTAAGGGGATAAAGAATATGTACATAAAGATATATGGATGAGTGATGGTACAGAGCAGCATAGGCAAGATACAGTAGATGGTATCGAGTACAGTATATACATATGAGATGAGTATGTAAACAAAGTGGCATAGTTAAAGTGGCTAGTGATACATGTATTACATAAGGATGCAGTAGATGATATAGAGTACAGTATATACGTATACATATGAGATGAATAATGTAGGGTATGTAAACATTATATTAGGTAGCATTGTTTAAAGTGGCTAGTGATATATTTTACATAATTTCCCATCAATTCCCATTATTAAAGTGGCTGGAGTTGAGTCAGTGTGTTGGCAGGAGCCACTCAATGTTAGTGATGGCTGTTTAACAGTCTGATGGCCTTGAGATAGAAGCTGTTTTTCAGTCTCTCGGTCCCCAAAAAAGAAAGAAAGACAGTGTGTAGAGGAAGATTTGTTTTTGTTTTTTTCAGGGGGCTAGGGAGGAGGGGGAACGTGGTCTTCTTTCATTGCCTAACTAACACAAAGTTTGGTGGGACTGTGAGGCGGGCGGCGAGGGGAGCAGATTGGAACTGGTCTCAGTGTGTTAGTGGGCTTTTTCTGGGGGCAAGGCTAGCTGTTCTGTTCAGCCCGGCAGCTGCTGCTGGGTCCTAGTGCCAAACCCATCATAGTGTGAACTGTGACCCCACTCATACTCACTGAGCCATTAAGAGGACTGTAGCACTACCCAGTATGGAAAATAGGCTGCCTTTTTACTGGGACTCTTTTGATTTTTAAAAACCTGGGTATAGTGTTTGTTTACATATAATAACTGTGTAATTAAGGAAATAGTAAGAAACATCAAACATCTTACCTTCAATCAATTTTACCAAAATCATTTCACTCAAATGTTATTGTTTTATTAAGAAATAATATTTGCACAAAAATGGTAAATAATGATCAAATATTGAAATTGTATTATTATTAGAAGAATGCCAACTAGAGGGTAGTTGTGTTGTACACTGTGGAGAGATGCAGCTCTCATTGAGGCAATGTTGTCTCACAGGAGACACTGAGTCTGGCTGGAGAGCCAAGAGGAATCTCACAACCCAGCCTCTTCATCTCCCTCAGGAATCTCACACCTTCCTTTCTCACCAATCATGGATTGTTGGGATATCTGTATGATGCCGGTGTCATTCTTTAAAAAACAGAGAACAAAGGGGATATCTCTAGAGGTAGCGCCCGTGAAAGCAGATTTACCAGCAAGAGCCTCATCTTTAGACATACCGACCTGTTGCATTTCCCAGAGAAAAACTGAAGCGTTTTGTTTACAATGTTAGATATGTGTCTGTTTCTCCCTGCATGCTACAGATTTCCATTAGTGAGGTGCTCTAGCTCGGAGGGCATCACTTCAGAATGCCACCAGAGATGATGAGAAAGCCATGAAGTGGTCTTCAGTGCTGATGGAGGGCATTGATTGGTCTGAAACGCCACAGTGATTTGTGTTTTAAGAGGGCAAGCCGGGCCCTGCTAACCATAGAACATCTCCCCTCACACAGCCTTGTAATCCTGGTCCACAGAGTTGTGCCCTGATGGACAGACAGACAGACAGACCACCACCGCCCCTCTCATGGCATCTGTGACAGGTGGAGACACAGGTATTTTGGTGATGAGAGACCCTGGGGATAGTACTGGGTACCGTGCATAAAGCTCATCACAAGAGGAACCGTCCTGAGTGCCCTTAAGCCCTTTGGTACCCCTGGGCCGAGTGCAGTTAATTAGCAACAGTCTCTATAGCAACTGCCTCTTGGTTCAAAACAATGTCTAATTTCGGCTTCTTAGCTTATCGTGGCGGTGTTTACCTGAAGAGCTTTCTGGTGCCCTGAGTCTCATCGGGGCTGGTGCCATGCCCAGTCTCAGAGGTTAATTGTGACTGGGGTGAACAACAGCACAGCTGCATGGTAGGCAGAGCCTGGCCCTGGGCTGGCTGATGAGAGGATCATGAAAAGCCCAGTGAGAAAGTGGCTGTGGCCCCAAGCCCCCAACACTGCTGCTTACATAATTCACCTGCTGTGCAAACCTCTATTTAACTCAGCCCAGAAATAAGGTTGACGCATGAAATGACATGCCCCACATTATGAATGTATTCACTGTATATTTGCATTTACGCGCTTGCCTTGCATTACAAGTGAGTGAATATTTCCCATTTTACTGCTGGCAAAGAAAATCTGAATTCATTAATTTTTCCCCGGTGTTGCCTATAGTCACATTTCTTGTATTTTACACCCATCACTTTAAGAGGATGGCTGTATCTAATTCTAGTGTTCCATAGCAGAGCTGTTTAACTCCTCTGGTGTGTGTGTTACATACCACAGCAAATGATTCCACTTAACATTAATGTAGACAAAGCACTGGCACAGCTATCATAAACCAGTCTAAATATCACAATATGTTTGTGTTGGAGCAGTGAAGCCGTGGCAACAGTAATGATTATGATGTGTGAAACGACCATCTGTCTGGGGAACTCAGAGGTGCTCTGCTCTTGGAGGCTGTCGTCTGATTGGGCCCTATCTGACCCTGGTCAGTCACCACGCTGCATCTGTTGAGTTTAGAGGTGGAAAATGTTACTGCTTTCTGTCATTTCAGCTTGATGACTAAGGTACAGGTAAGACAGGGCTTTACATACGATTCTGGGGATTGGCGACACTATCAGTCCACATACAGTCCACGTATGCCTTGGTCCTTCTTGTCTTTTGAAACAAAGCTTTCCCATTACTGCTATGCTGTGTGCTCTGTCATCTCATCAGTGGGCGGACCCATGCCCCTCCTATGGGCACTAAGTGGCACTTGGTTTGCAGGGATGCCAAGGATGAGTTAGGCATAATGAGCAGACCTGGCTCACCCCCGATGGCCCAGCTCTGTGCTCCTCTGGGGCCCGCCTCGCCGGCCCTGCAGTGCTTCCAGAGACAGCGAGCGGACCTGAGATCCCCCGCTGGGCGGATAATGAGGAATTCTGGGATCAGCTCAGGCTCCCTGAGTCACCTGCATTCACACAGATTGGAGTGTGCGGAACTTCAGGACGGAGAGGCATCAGACACCTCCACAATAATCCCCTCTTTGTTCCTGAGCCATTGTGGCAATGGAGCACTGCTGTGTTTTTACACACATGAAGGAAAAATTCCAATTATATTATATTTTTTCTCCTGATAAGAGGAACTCTTGAAGTGTAATCTGAGTTTAGTCTGGACGGACTGGATGTTGGCATTGTGAGACTAGCAGGGGGTTGTGTTGAATAATGTAAAGGATGTAAAGGTCATGAGTTCATAGGTTGACACACCAAGTTATGTAGTCATTCTGGGTCAGTCAGTGAAGCTGTTTCTGCTCCTATCTGTTTGTTTGTCGTCCGCCCTGCCCCACTCACTACAGTATATTTAGTTTACTCTCAGGGACAATGCTTCCAATTGTCTGCTCCTTAAAATTCTGTCGGATTTTCAAAGGGAGATTGTTGCAGTATAACGAGACTCAAAGGCACATGACATTTCAGCCTCTAAAATTCAAGGAGGGTACCTTTTATATGTGCTCTTTGTGCTGTCACTTTAAACCAAGCTCAACGCTGACAATCCTGCTGCTGCTTGCCTGCACCTGTTGTTTTGTGCCCGTGGCAATGAAGAGAGAGACGTGTGTGTGTGTGTTCGTTCAATACGCAATACGCCAGCTCGAAGAGTATGAGGACAGGTGATAGAAACAGGTCGGGTTATATTTACAACTGGATTTCATATCGCTTATGTAATCGTAATGTAATCAATTTACATTCGAATGGATTTTCACAGAGATTCTCCGCTTTTTTGATGATCAGTACTGTTATTTTTAGTAGGGGTCTCCCCAGCATGTAGACCCCAGTGTTAACCTGTGTTGTTATTGAAGTGACCCTGTGTGTGAGGTGTGACCAGGCATGGCATGTTGGCACTTGTCGTAGATTCCTGTCTCCTGCCTGCCTGCCTGCTGCGTTAACCAGCCGCAGGCTGTTGGGGGATTGCACCACGCTTGGCTGCTCAGCCAGAACAATGGGCCCTGGACTCTTGTTGTTGTTATTTGTTGACCAGTGGGTGACGGGATGCTATTGGCAGGAGCTTAAATAGTGCTAAAGAGGCGGCTTTACTCGCAGATGCAGAAATAGGAACAGAGATTTGATTTTTATTTGATTTGAGATAGCATGCAACGTTTATGAATATTGAGGATACTTTTGGTGTATCCATATGTCAGGGTTGGACGAAGGAAAATCCTTGTAAATCTCTTTCCGCTGGATTTGTTTCGTGACATTTAGGGACTTTTCGGTATATTATGTAAATCCATCAGCATACAGTAGCTGGTATGTCTGTTATGAACAGCAGTCTCAGTTTGTCTTTTGTAGGTCAGGACCTCAGTTGGTTTATCAATGTCCAGACACAGGCTCCTCATCAGAATGGAATGTACCATGGAATCTCAGATGGCTTTCTTAGAGACTGTGAGAACCCAGACACATTTATACACAGACAAAACAGACACACATACATGCATGTAGGCTAAACACACACACATAAACACGGACCTCTGTGTCCTAAAATGATCAACACTGAGGCTGTTTTTATCATGAAATGATTGTACAAAATACAACGTTTGTTTTTCCCATATAAAGGACACAATCAGGTTTTCAAGTCCCATCCTGGTCTAACAAGAGAAGAAAGAGCGCATTCTAAAGGTGCCATGTAACTCCTGACCTGCAGGGAAGAGAGACTACAGAGGGTTACAGTGTGCTCAGTTGTGATTTGACCGTGGCGAGGTTTGCTCAACGTTTTTTCAGGAAATGTTTGCATGTGAGAGCAGGGTTAGGTTAGTTAATATTCTGCTGCCTGTGTGTGTCAGGGACTTTATGGGGTGTGTCCCAGCAGGGAAGCCTGTGTGAGTCTCTTTAGAGCTGGGCTGGTTTCAGGTTGCACACTCCCAATTGGCTGCTTTTGTTTGAGTAAAACGCTGAAACTCTGGGTTTCTTAAAGTTGCAGTGTCTTGTGCTCTCCATTCATGTAGAGCATCAGTTTAACACTGATGATGGCACCATTTTATATTTATGAAACCCTTTCTACTGATGAGACCAGCCATTCTACACTGACGAAACCATTCTGTGTAATCAATGTAAGAATGGAATCTGTACTGTTACTCTATATTTTTCAACCAGTGCTCCTAAAGCATTTAATGTTGGCAGCAGATGTTGAAGCCTGTGATTGTATGTCCAAGGTAAAGCCTATAGTATTCTAAACTGTAAGTCTGTTCATGAAGAGGATCATAAAGAACAGGTAGGAGATATGCTAACCTTGCCAATACTGCACAGTGTTTTTTGCAGAGAAGCAGACAAAGGAGCTGCTCTTAGAAGACTTCTATACTCATATCTCAACAGCAGAGTTTACTATCATTTACTATCATTTACTATCGTGTTTGGTCTGTATCACAGGCAGCTATCTCTTCTAGACTGATTGGAGCTGTCAGATTGTTACAGCCTTGACAGAGAGGATTGTGTGCGATTTCTCTGTTGGAAAATGATAGCATTCCCTCACAACTTTGAGAGATAAGGTTTTGACTTTCAGCCTGTGTGAGTGAAAGAGAAGCAAACAGGGAGAAGGAGAGGCAGACCACATCAGGGCCACAAAGTTGGGCTTTTCATTTACACATATTGGTCGCCGCTAACAGGTTTTTCTTTGTGTTCAGATGCCGGATTGATCCTGAGAGATTGAAAATATTGATTTAACCCTGTGAGGGGGCGGTTGGGGGTGCCTCCCTGCCTGCCAGCCAGCGTCATGTTCACACATCGGCCGCGCTCCGCTACGAGTTCCACAGGGGACTCCTAATTACCGCCGCCCTCACAGATTAGTCCAGCAGCCAGTCCGACTGTAGCCTGACTCCCTGGTTGTTTATTTCATCCCTCCGTCCTTCTCTTTCTCTTCTCCTCCCCCACTACTCCTGAAAGACACACCCCGACCCAACGGCCAGGCCTGCCTCTGCTGTAATGTATGAGATGATATACTCAGTGGCTTCTAATTGATAGAGTAATTCAGACGAGTGCTGGTTGCGTTAATTGGTCCCCGGTGAGCGCATGTATTGCTCTGAGAGGGGGGAGTAGGCCTCAGCCGGAGGCTCACCTAAACAGGACAGGTCAGGGAGAGAGGATGTAGAGCCGGCCAGGGCCACTGAGTGATGGGTGGCGCCCCTAACTCCTCGCCCCTGTCCAAAACACAGTCACCATTTAGCAGAGGTTAGCTGGTGTAATCCTCTCTGTGTCTCCATGAAGACCCAGGTCAGTAACCTGTTGATATCTGATGTCCCGTTAGCTTGAGAGAAAATACCCCACCTTTAATCTCTCGCGGTTAACCTG
Source organism: Oncorhynchus clarkii lewisi (assembly GCF_045791955.1). Classification (NCBI taxonomy): domain Eukaryota; kingdom Metazoa; phylum Chordata; class Actinopteri; order Salmoniformes; family Salmonidae; genus Oncorhynchus; species Oncorhynchus clarkii. The sequence continues at coordinate 16,373,897 of NC_092172.1, read as the reverse complement.
ACTCATTACCTCAACCACTCACTGGGCTTTTACCCCACTTTAAGGTCAGTTAAAGTTAAGTATTGATTTCTTTTTGGTGTTGGCAGATATAAATAGATTTTTAAAGAGGTATTAATTACATACAAAGACATTATAAGGAGATATTAATTGATCAGCAGTCATATTTCCAGCCACCGAATGAGACTTTTTATCCATTAATCAGGCCTGAAGACTAAACACAGTGCCTTTGAGTGTCTGTGAGCACCGACCTCCACTGGGTTGAATTATGAATGTGTATCAGGAGTCGCGAGAACTTGGCGAAGCCTATTCAGCTGGCCACTTTCTGCGGGTGAAAGTGATGGTCTATTACCACTGAATGCTTGTAGATCCTGGTTGCATACCATGCTGTTACTCACTGTGGAACAACAGTTATATCACATGACAATGATTAAGTAGTGGATATTGTTGGATGTCTTGATGACTGAATGAGAAACATTACTCAGGTCTGGGGTCTGCTGCTCTGTTTGTTCTTTGTTTGCTTAAGACCACAAACATAGCCTAGCCGTTCCATAGAAGAGCTCACCCTTTGTAGCCCTAATCATCAGAAGGAACTGCTTCTATTTTCTCAGCCAATCAGCAAAGGCCTCACATTAGAAACCACAAATGAACACACTGCAGAAATGGGATAGATGAATCACTTGAAATCATAGTGTATCTAAGAGAAAATGAGATTATACTTCAGCAAATATAAGATCTTATCTTCTCATAGATAAATACATTTTAGACAGAAGTATTTCAAATATAGGTTTATGGTAGTTTTGCAACGTATTCGTCTGCAACAGATTACTGGCACATCGTTTTTAGAGAAATACTGTAAATGTATTTGGGTACCGGTAATAGTTTTGAGTAATAGTAGGCCTGTTTTTAAAATGACAATCATGTCATTACATTTCAATGTTGCTTTCTATCATTTCACATTGTATGCTAAAGGTTATGTAAGAGATTGGGAACATCATTATATCTATGTCTTTGAAAGTTGACTGGATTTTGCCTTTTTGTTTGTGGAGCTCATTTTATATGGCGTTTTTAATGTTAAACGTGATATTATGTAAACATCATCTTAAAAACATAATCTGTTCGTGTAAAACCATATGTGAGTTTAGTGAGTTATTCGAGGGCATTCATGTTTTGTGAATGGGTGATATGAATCTCTGTGGTTTCTGTCTGCCCCACCGGCCTGTTTGAGAAGTCCTGAAGAGGTCCCCTCTTACTTAATGACTTTTTAAACCAACCACATTTCTTCTTCAGTGTTACATGAGTGCCCTCATGGATTGGTTTCATTATTTTATTTTTTTCTGTTTCAAATTAGCTCTGAATTGTTGTGATCTGTGGCTGTATGAATGAGAAATACCTATGTTGAGTGTTGGGACTGAGGTCAGAGCCGAAAGCAAACAGCCACTGATGTTCCATTTCTTTCTCCCAGAGACATTAAGGAGCCTGCCCTACATTTACACAGGCACACAGCAGGCTCTACAAATCAAATAGTCAAATCATGGATTGTGGAGTTTTGGGTGAAGGCTACAATGAATGTATAGACTGCAGATGACAATCAGAATCCTTCACTATGTTTCACTTCAAATAATTCAGAAAAACATTCTTGAAAACGTTTTGTGCAAAAAAACGAACATATGGTCTTTATTAATCCTTGTTTCCTCTAACTCAGCAGCATGGCACCATGCAATGAATTATTAAAGCAAGCTGAGTGAGTAGAATGTAGAGGATGTGTATACGTGTGTTAGCGTGTGACCTTGCCCTCTCAGCAGGAGGCAGATGGACGCACGCAGACAACCTCTCTGGAAGATATATAGGCTTAAACTTTCAGTTTGTAAAAGCCAGGAGGGATGGGTGGGACGTGTGTGTCTGTCATCGTGGGGGGTGGGCTAAACTATTGTGACCCTAAGAATGGCCCGAGTGTGTGTGAACGTCGACGTGACAACTTTGGCCTTGAAGTCTTTCTTAGGGCCCCACACTTTAAATACGGGGGGGGGGGGGGGGGGGTTAAGCCACCCTAATAAGAAGCTGGAGTCAGATGTTGGGATCAACAGACGTTATCCTCTTTCTAAATGGATTTCCCTGGCATAAGGGGCTGAGCCCCCTCTCCCTCTGACCCTAATTATTACTGATGAGAGAGCAGAGATTTGAAGAAAAGGGGGAGGAGGAAGAGGGGAGGGAGTTTCTTTGAGCCACACCTTCATGAGGAAACACCTGCAGGATCTTAGCAACTTCAAACCTTTATTGTTAGAAGCACTGGAATTGTTTCAGCTAGCCTCTTGATTAAAGGGCAGACCTATTGTTTTGTTCACCTTGGCAGCTCAGCAATAATTGTTTTTGTACAATTAACACCAATACAAACAACATGCTTTTGCAGTGTGATTATGTTTAATGATTATACAACTCGGCTATTGTTGCGTCATTTTTAAAAATTATTTTGTACATATTAAAATGTAGGTTACTTGAAATGGACAGCCAAACGTAGGACACCATTGTCTGTCACCTGTTCATTTTCCAGGCCACAAGTCTCCTTTATTGTTAGTGACTGGTTCTCCTCTTGGCAAGTGCTGTTTCCCAGTGTGTCGCTGTTCTTGTCAAGTTAAAGGCTTTCTGCCTCCTCTACCCACACCCTGACCCAGCCAGGGACCCTCCTGCTGAATGCCTCCTCTACCCACACCCTGACCCAGCCAAGGACCCTCCTGCTGAATGCCTCCTCTATCCACACCCTGACCCAGCCAAGGACCCTCCTGCTGAATGCCTCCTCTACCCACACCCTGACCCAGCCAAGGACCCTCCTGCTGAATGCCTCCTCTACCCACACCCTGACCCAGCCAAGGACCCTCCTGCTGAATGCCTCTTCTACCCACACCCTGACCCAGCCAAGGACCCTCCTGCTGAATGCCTCCTCTACCCACACCCTGACCCAGCCAAAGACCCTCCTGCTGAATGCCTCCTCTACCCACACCCTGACCCAGCCAAGGACCCTCCTGCTGAATGCCTCCTCTACCCACACCCTGACCCAGCCAAGGACCCTCCTGCTGAATGCCTCCTCTACCCACACCCTGACCCAGCCAGGGACCCTCCTGTTCTTGTCAAGTTAAAGGCTCTCTGCCTCCTCTACCCACACCCTGACCCAGCCAGGGACCCTCCTGCTGAATGCCTCCTCTACCCACACCCTGACCCAGCCAGGGACCCTCCTGCTGAATGCCTCCAGATTGTTGCTTTAGTCTATTGTAATGCTAATGTTAGCCTGAGACCCCTGAGTAATCTATCAGGGATGACAAGGAAGTCAGGCCTATTGTCTGAACCTGCTACTCCATCCACATAGAGAGAGAGGCTGGCCTCTGGCCCACACTGCATTTGGGGACAGGAAACCCAATGAAAAAGGATCAATGCTGCTCTTACTCTGCCCAGACAGGAAAACTGCCAAGCCATTTACATTGACAAGCATTCATGTAATCGATACTTACATAGATTCCTGTGTCTTTAGGGGGGGCGGGGGGGGGGGGGGGGGGGGGGGAGACAAGGAAGCACTTCCTCTGGTTTGAGAAAGTCCCCTGTAGTGCTCCTTGACTTACAAATGAATGTTTTGAGACAGGAGAATGTGTAATAGGTGCTTTACCCAGTAGTTTCCTACAGCACAAGGTTCTAAATATTGGGTTGAGATAATGACTGAGCAGTGCCGTAACATCTTACAGCGTGTTAAGCTTTCACAGGTCTAATTCAGGTTAAGCCTGGGCGAAATCACATTGGCGGTTCCTTTTGGGCCTTGACAAGTGACACTTGAGAAAATAACATTGTAATGAGATGGAATGAAAGATATGTTTGGTGGGGGCGGGGCGTGTGGGTGAGAGGTTGCCCCCTGTGTTGTTCAAGGCGTGCCCCGTTGTCCTACTAAGAGGAGAGAGTTAAAACCACATGAGCGGCTGACATGGAGCCAGGCCCAGCACGGTCTCAACATCCATTGACATCATCGCCCACCGCCGGACCAGATGTGACTGTGGTTGTGCCTGCATTAAACAAAAGTGCTGCTACAGGAAATGAGCGCCTTGAAAAGGAGGGAAAAAACCTTCAGCAAAGCGTTGTTATTACCACTCAAAGGACGTAACCAAGGCAGTTAAAACGTTTAATACACCATAACCTAAATTATTCCAATGTTTATAATATGCGGGTGCATTGCTTTGGGGCCTTTTCAGATTTAATGATCTTTTCATTGATATGCCAGTGGAGATGCTTCGTTTACAATGGCCTCTGGGTGCGTGATCAGTGGCAAATTTATGCACATCAAGCTCACTTATACTTATATAATTGACCAGCTCACCCTCTGGAGAAATGTATCTCATCACTGCTATGGATGAGAACATGAATGTCTGGGCTGAGTTCAAGTTCTGGAGGGTCAGCACCATTTTCGACCTAAATTAATATCTCATACCATATATATTCATGATATTATGGCCACATGACCCAGGCTATTGGTCTATCTCATTCCCTTCTTCAGATGAGGCTCTAGCACTGCTGTTCTCCTGGCAGGTGGCAATAGTCAGACCACAGCACCACCTGTCTTTCCCCGGTGTCACTCACCACTCATACGTAGCAGGATACTTTAGAATACGGGCTGAAGCAGAAGGACATGTGGTCTACACATGTGGGATGAACTAACTTCAACTCAAACATCAATATACTGTATCTCCTGCAAGACTCAGCTTCTCTGCTTTTCATAGAGCAGCTAATGATGGACGGTTTGTTAGCATTGATTAGTTTAAATATAGAGACAGTAATGTGATGAGGAGAGAGAGTCAAGACATATAAATGATGAGAAGGGCTTACCGAGAAACATTTCCAAAAGGACTCATTCAAGGTAGAAAAGAGTTGAAGCGCTCAACAAAAAATGATACAGTGGGGATTTTTGAAACATTGAGAAAGACTATAAAGGTCAGAGGAAATTATTCCTAAAGAGGGAGTTCATCTAATTAATGTTACTCAAAGTGTGATTGAACATTGTCAGAATATAACTAGGGAAAGTGGAGGAGTTGTAAATAAGCTGGGAGTCTGTTATTTTTAGGGGGAAGCAGGCTCCAGCAGCACCAGAGGGGGTATGAGTGGGGTGGGGTAGAGGCAGTGTGGGGGCTGGCTGTACGGGGGTGTTGGATGGGAGCTAGGAGCAAGCAGACACAGCAGCTGTGTAAACCCCAATAGTTCAAGGAGGGATAGAGTGGGGGGGGGGGGGGGGGGGGAGACTTTCCAGCTAGGCCAGTTAACCTCATAGACTACTGCAGTCTCACTCAAAAACATTTGTACAGTTTAATGGTGGAACGTGTTATGTGCTACAATAAGTAAGTAATAAGCATACCTTAGATGTTTCAAACCATGAAAGAAGTGGTGCTGCTGTGTGAATCATGACAGCTAATAGGCCTAAGCAGCAGGTCATCCATCACATGTTGAATTGAAACATTATCCTATTAAAAGTGTGTTTGTGCACCCTTACCGTCCAGCAACGTTACCGGAGCAACAGGACCAACAGGCTCCGAGACAGATTCTACCCCCAAGCCTTAAGACTGCTAAATAGCCATAAGACTGCTAAATAGTTAATTAATGGTTACCCGGACTATCTGCACTGGCCCTATCTTGCACTGACTCTATGCACACTCACAAGACTATATATACACACTCTTTCACACACACACTACACTCTCACACAAAACACTCTCACACAAAACCCACAAGCATTCATTCTCACACACACACACACACACACACACACACACACACACTATTTTACTTTTATTATTATCTATCCTGATGCCTAGTCACTTTACCCTGCCTTCATGTACATATCTACCTCAAATACCTCATCTGGTACTGGTACTCCCTGTATATACCTCCACATTGATCTGGTACTGGTACTCCCTGTATATAGATCCATTCTTGTGTATTTTATTCCACTTTTTTCCCCATTTTTTAAATTTTTTTTTTTTTAAAACTCTGCATCGTTGGGGAGGGCTCTTAAGCAATTATTTCATGGTTAAGTCTACACCCGTTGTATTTGACTCATGTAACAAATAAAATGTGATTTGATTTTTGATTGTAGAGGCAGAAAAAGTGCATTCCTGTGGTCAGGCTTGAGTGGACTGTGACTATATTCTCCACTACTATTGTAACACCCAGCAGGGCTAGGGACCAGGGTGAGGCTGTTCCAGGATCCTCCCAGGGAGGAAGGATGCTCAGGGACAAATTAGATTTCTGACTGAATGAAGAATCAGCTCTGGGGGACAATCCCAGGAAGAGTGGACCGACTGGCTCTTTGTGGTGCTGTGGTTTGAGTGCCATTGATATGGCCCAGGACCTTCAGGGTCATTGAGATTCAGAGGAGACCATTCTTACCAGGGGGAAGTAATCCACAGAGCGACTCTACTCTGGGGATCACACCATAAATATCTAATCCTTTTCCTGCTGCTTTGAGTGACAACAAGAACCCTCCTTCAATAGTTAACTTCCTCAGTCAACCCCCATCCCCTCGCCATGACTTTCCCTATTTTCCTCCAGTGGGGCACAACTATCCACCCATCAACCTGAGTGAAAATGAAATTGTGGTCCCAACTCCAAAACGATGGTCCCAACTCCCAAAGATTGAGAGCTTCCCCCTCAGCAATTCCCTTCCAGCGCTCTGTAACTCAGGCGGATGCCCAGGGCATCATCGGTTACGATGCAGAGTTACTTTTGCCCAGCGGGAAACCTCTGAAGGAGAGATGCAGAGGAGCCAGGCCAGCGTAAAAATGTGGTCTTGCGTTGGGAGAAGGTGTTAGCCAACATGTTGACAGATATTGGAGTAAAACAGGCTGCTGCAGCGTCTTTAGGGGTGATAATTCACCCCAGTCGTATACCTCACTAAATAAGATGAACAGCTCATGTCAGCTCTGACTCTTACCTCCCACAGAGTTGAAATAAGCATGTGGGATGAAGCAGAGCTGGGACCCTGATGCTCATGTGGAGAAAAGGGTCTATCTTGATTCACAACAACTTTCAACTCCCTAAATGCTATTGGTTCTCACTGTTTAGGACATAGTAATCTGTTGATTCTCATTGAAATAATCTGCTAATCTGTTTTGAATTGATTGTTCTCATTTGTATGAATTTAATTACTTCTTTCACTTTAGTTAAGTAAAAACGTTCATGGCATCGAAAAGCTTGTTTGATCCAATGCCAATTGTTTCCAATTATGTTATGTGCTTTTAAAAGAGGAAATTAAAAACACAACTGTACTTGAAAAGTGTGAATGAAAAGGAAAGAGAGAGAGGGAGAAAGAAAGAAAGTCATCTGGCACTGCTTAGGTTCCAGTGAAATGAAAAGGCCGGACTTTAAAGCGCTGAATTAGAACTCTCAACAGGGGTAACTTCTCTACCGCGCGACTCCAGGCACTGCGCCACATCTCCCAGAGTAAAACACAAGTGTTGATTAGTTTACGGGAGACACAGTATTGCCCCTCAGAAACATTTTGAGTAGGTCGGAGAGCGGTTGAATAAAGTGGATTCAGAGTGCTGAATGTGGCCAGTTGCTGTTTTAGCAAATGTTGTTTTGCTGTGGAAACACAGGAAAGAAAGCAGGCTTGCCAAGACCCGCTGAGCAGTCTTTTTTCAGCCTGGGCAAGAAAATAAATAAAATTCAGCAGTAAGCATTTGTGTGCTTTGATCTAGGAATCAGGCGTCTGCATGAATGCCCTTATTGTCATGTTATGTGTACACAGTGTGTGAATTATTGAAAACAGCGTAGCCCCTAGGTTCATCTGGGAGAGATTACTGTGCAGGCACGCTGGGAGGCCCGGGCAGGGATTGAAATCCCCCAGATGCTGTTTATTTTTCCAGGGGAAGGAGACCTGATTCAGTCACCCTGGCCTTGTCTAAATGCTCCTTGTGAGGAGGCGAGACTTGGGTCACGACTCTCGCCACACCCCTCCTCCCGGTGCCTCGCCCACAACAATCCCCAGCCCCCGTCACGCTGCAGAGCAACACCTGTCTGGGTGTGCCAGACACATGGAGCAAGGTGTTGTGCTACACAACATGTGTTTACTTAACCTCTTCAGTTTTATCAGTGCATTGATTTAAATGTGCTATTTTGAAAAGTCACTGGTAAATCTGCTACATCAGGGTCTTCTTTCAAAAGAAACTGAACATTTGACATGCTTATATATAGAGCCAGTGGTGAATCTAGGGGCTAATACATTTGATAAAATAGTGAAAGCAAACATCTTGGCATCCAAACCCCTCTGGCATCCAAAAATAACACTGAGGGAGACAGCCAGAGAGAGAGAGACAGCCAGAGAGAGAGAGAGAGTCAGCCCGAGAGAGAGACAGCCAGAGAGAGAGAGAGAGAGAGAGAGAGACAGCCAGAGAGAGAGGCAGCCAGAGAGAGAGAGAGAGAGAGAGAGAGAAAGACCCTCTCCGTTGACAGGTGTTGTTAATGGCAGTAACTCGAGGGGCAATACCCAGACTGAACGTCCTTTCATCTGGCACACCTGAACAGAGTGCGCTCCCTGGGTTCACAGCAGGTGGAGGCTTCTGCCTGGCTGCCTCGGTGTGACATTACACAAACAACAGGCAGCACATACAGCCCCAGCCTAACAACCCAGACCTGCCTGCCACCACCTCCACTACGCTTGTTCTATACTTCACTTTAGTCACCATCCCCATGTGCAGCCTCTGCATTAGGCCATCCACTGCCTTTCACAGGAAATGTTGTAGCTTTTCCATTCTGAGAACACAGTCACTGCTCCGTAGCCAATGTACCGTTGTATATTGATGATGCTAAGTGAAATATCAAGACAAGGCCTTTCATTGAGCTGGAGAAAAAAGCCTGTTTGGTTGTTTAAAGGACATGTTGCACTACATGGGAGGGAGAAGTAGGTCCATGGCATTGGTTGCCTTCAGCTGGACACATAATTAGAGTGGCTCCTTACCTATAATTTGCGTAATAGTTTTGGGGTGGCGGTATGTTATTACCATATGAAAAGGCTAAGCAGGGGTCATTGTGCATCGCTGCAGCAATTAGAGGCGAGCTGAGGGCAGAAGAATGTTTGGAGCTGCCATTAATTGGAAATCACTACAAAGCCCATGCTTTAATAATCATTTAGTGAGAACAGCACTGCTTAAATTAATATATTTCCAGTGCCATTATTTACAGTAACAGTACGAATGTCTGGATCAGTTTCTTTTCATAGTGTGAGGCTTTGAAGAGAATGGGATTCAATTAGATGAATTTGAAAGGCTGTATGCTTGTTGTAGGGCTTTCGCATGCTAATGCAACATGCCGCTTTTACATTTAAATGGGATTTTTGTTTGTTTGTCGAGATGTATATAGTGAGATGTAAATGTCTGATGATTATACAGTATGATGCATATTTGACTATTGTGTGCTTCATTTGTGTCATTGTAAATGAAAAGGACACACGAAGTCCAGGATCTCAATGATGGCTTATTTTGTGTTAACCTTCCTCTCTCCTTGCTGTGTGCTTTCTGCAGGTCGGAATGAGCTGATAGCCCGATACATCAAGCTTCGGACTGGAAAGACGAGGACGAGGAAGCAGGTAAGAGGGGAGCGGGAAAGTTTGCATGGCATGTTAAAACTGAAGAAGACCTGAATGTACCCACTGCCTGTGTTTCTGCTGGAGAGAACAGGGCACACACACACACACACACACACACACACACACACACACACACACACACACACACACACACACATACACACACATATACACACATACACACACACACACACATACACACACACACATACACACACACACACATACACACACACACATACACACACACACACACACACACACACACACACACACACACACACACACACACACACACACACATACACACACACACACACACACACATACACACACACACACACACACACATACACACACACACACACACAAACACACACGCATAGAGCTTTGCTGCATGCTTGGTCTGATGGGAGGCTGTCTTACCAGACCCTGGATGTGTTTAGTCTTCTTACAGTTATCCTGCATGAGAAGATGCCTCTGCAAACGCTCTCTCTCTCTCTCTCACACACACACACACACACACACACACACACACACACACACACACACACTGACTTGGACACCCTCACATTACAGTAACTCAACTATAACTCACTTGTTCCGTCTGGAAGGGTGTTATAAGATGGATACATTACTCAATATTTGTTGTGAAAAATGTATTTGGTGTTTTAAAATAATCACAACAGAAACTGGATTAGGACATAGATGATAGAACTTGATTAATAACAGCATTATTGTTGTCTGTTATAAGTTTCCAGTTGATGTAAGCAACAGACTAGATATAAATAGATGTTACCCATAAGCTCCCATAATATCAGTTGGTGGGAAGGTGTCTGGCCATGAGGTCCATCAGTCTGGTTGAGCAGGAAGTCATGCGCGTATGTCCATGATAAACACCCCTGTGTCCAGACTGACACTCTATAGCTGGGTGGGAATTGATCAGCCAGCTAGAGGAAAGTCATGTGTGCTATGTCTCTGTAATTCACTCTCTCAATGGGGAATCACATAAGGCAGAAGGTTGTTTGCCTGCTGTAATATAATTTATGATACAACCAAAAAAAACAAATATTTCATATTTAATTATTGAAGTGTTGAGATGTTAAGAAATCAGTCTCAATCAGAATTTTTTAAAATTTATTTGAGTTAATTAACATAATTTGAAATATTATGATTACTTCCACATTCACTGTTCTAACTAAAGAGCCCTGTTCTGTATGAGACTAGAGAAAACAATATCAAGGCATAGGTTGATTAAAATAAGGAATGTCAGATTGAATTGTAATTGTAATCTTATTTTGGCGAGCTGGAACGGAGTACTTCCCCATTACCCTGCTCCCCCTATTAACAGACATGCTTTTAGGCTTTGATCATTCCCGGGTGAACTGCCTCAACAGCCACTTGTGTGTGATTGGCCTGATTAAGACCGAGAGGAGAGGAAGGAAATCCCCCTCAGACCAAGTGTTCGTCCCTCCCCCGTCAGAAATGCAGACTGACCACACATTATCTTACTATAGCCAACCATTTACACAACTGAATATTTTATACAAAAGCATGACATATTTCCAAGTCTGTGTGAATGTTGAAGCAGCATGGGCCTCTGAAACACCTTATCCGGCTCCCTTAAGGATACAAGACTGGCCGATTCTCAGTCAGTACACAGTCGATCACATCTGCGCCCTGTTAATGTGTGCTAAAGAGGCCTGCATCCTTCTTAATCAGCTCACTTAAGTGACAACAACAGGCAACACAATGCTTTGTGGCTGTGAGCTTGGTGTGTGGCTTGGAGATGCTTCTTTTATCCTATTGGGCAGCTCAAATCCCCCTGAAGTGTTCTCAACAAAGAGATGTGTAATCCTTTTTGTATTTTTGGTTCTCTTGTTTTTTCTCTCTTCTTTTGTTTTAAAAAATGGAGGTGTCTAGTCACATACAGGTCTTAGCAAGAAAGAAAGTTCGAGAAATCTCAGCTGCCATCAAGGTACGTCTGGCTTTGCCCAGTTGCAGGGGGGCTTTTCATCGCCATGGTTACAGGCTGTTCCTTTGTTTTCCTCCCCTCCCCTACCCCGCAGGTGTCTAGTCACATTCAGGTTCTTGCCAGAAGGAAATCTCGTGAGTTTCATTCCAAGCTAAAGGTATGCGCTTTTCTGCTTTTGGGCTTGTGGTTGCTGTGCGTCGTCTTACTTCCTGTTTCCTGTGGTGACAGAGTGAATGCCTGACGCTCTGATTCCCGTAGCCTAGATCCCCTGCTTATGATTAGAATTCATAATATAACCACACACACACACACACACACACACACACACACACACACACACACACACACACACACACACACACACACACACACACACACACACACACACACACACACACACCTCTCCATAAGTGTTTTATTTCTATTTTCTTTATTGTCATTGAACAATAAGTGAATTTGCTTTGAAAACAATTGTAAGGATCCGTTTAAAAACTTAAGAACTATATTTTAGGTTTGTGAACAATATAAGTTATAGTATTACTAGTGTCCATAATGCAAGTCTGAAAATAGATAGCATTTTAAAATGTATTTATTTATTTAACTATTCAAGTCAGTTAAAAACTAATTCTTATTTACAATGATGGCCTACACCGACCAAACCCGGCCGACGCTGGGCCAATTGTGCGCAGCGCTATGGGGACTCCCAGTCACAGCCCATTGTGATACAGCTTGGATTCAAACCAGGGTGTCTATAGTAGAGGTCGACCGACTATGATTTTTCAATACCAATACCAATTATTGGAGGACCAAATAAAGCCGATACCGATTAATCAGCCGATAAAAAAAAAAAAAAGTATTTATTCATTTGTAATAATGACAATTACAACAATACTGAATGAACACTTATTTTAACTTAATATAATACATATATAAAATCAATTTAGCCACAAATAAATAATGAAACATGTTCAATTTGGTTTAAATAATGCAAAAACAAAGTGTTGGAGAAGAAAGTAAAAGTGCAATATGAGCCATGTAAAAAAGCTAACGTTTAAGTTCCTTGCTCAGAACATGAGAACATACAGTGCCTTGCGAAAGTATTCGGCCCCCTTGAACTTTGCGACCTTTTGCCACATTTCAGGCTTCAAACATAAAGATATAAAACTGTATTTTTTTGTGAAGAATCAACAACAAGTGGGACACAATCATGAAGTGGAACGACATTTATTGGATATTTCAAACTTTTTTAAGAAATCAAAAACTGAAAAATTGGGCGTGCAAAATGATTCAGCCCCTTTACTTTCAGTGCAGCAAACTCTCTCCAGAAGTTCAGTGAGGATCTCTGAATGATCCAATTTTGACCTAAATGACTAATGATGATAAATACGATCCACCGGTGTGTAATCAAGTCTCCGTATAAATGCACCTGCACTGTGATAGTCTCAGACGTCTGTTAAAAGCGCAGTGAGCATCATGAAGAACAAGGAACACACCAGGCAGGTCCGAGATACTGCTGTGAAGAAGTTTAAAGCCGGATTTGGATACAAAAAGATTTCCCAAGCTTTAAACATCCCAAGGAGCACTGTGCAGGCGATAATATTGAAATGGAAGGAGTATCAGACCACTACAAATCTACCAAGATCTGGCCGTCCCTCTAAATTTTCAGCTCATACAAGGAGAAGACTGATCAGAGATGCAGCCAAGAGGCCCATGATCACTCTGGATGAACTGCAGAGATCTACAGCTGAGGTGGGAGGCTCTGTCCATAGGACAACAATCAGTCGTATATTGCACAAATCTGGCCTTTATGGAAGAGTGTCAAGAAGAAAGCCATTTCTTAAAGATATCCATAAAAAGTGTTGTTTAAAGTTTGCCAAAGCCACCTGGGAGACACACCAAACATGTGGAAGAAGGTGCTCTGGTCAGATGAAACCAAAATTGAACTTTTTGGCAACAATGCAAAACGTTATGTTTGGCGTAAAAGCAACACAGCTGAACACACCATCCCCACTGTCAAACATGGTGGTGGCAGCATCATGGTTTGGGCCTGCTTTTCTTCAGCAGGGACAGGGAAGATGGTTAAAATTGATGGGAAGATGGATGGAGCCAAATACAGGACCATTCTGGAAAAAAACGTGATGGAGTCTGCAAAATACCTGAGACTGGGACGGAGATTTGTCTTCCAACAAGACAATGATCCAAAATATAAAGCAAAATCTACAATGGAATGGTTCAAAAATAAACATATCCAGGTGTTAGAATGGCCAAGTCAAAGTCCAGACCTGAATCCAATCAAGAATCTGTGGAAAGAACTGAACTGCTGTTCACAAATGCTCTCCATCCAACCTCACTGAGCTCGAGCTGTTTTGCAAGGAGGAATGGGAAAACATTTCAGTCTCTCGATGTGCAAAACTTATAGAGACATACCCCAAGCGACTTACAGCTGTAATCGCAGCAAAAGGTGGCGCTACAAAGTATTAACTTAAGGGGGCTGAATAATTTTGCACGCCCAATTTTTCAGTTTTTGATTTGTTAAAAAAGTTTGAAATATCCAATAAATGTCGTTCCACTTCATGATTGTGTCCCACTTGTTGTTGATTCTTCACAAAAAAATACAGTTTTATATCTTTATGTTTGAAGCCTGAAATGTGGTAAAAGGTCGCAAAGTTCAAGGGGGCCGAATACTTTCGCAAGGCACTGTATGTTCTCATGTTCTGAGCAAGGAACTTAAACGTTAGCTTTTTTACATGGCTCATATTGCACTTTTACTTTCTTCTCCAACACTTTGTTTTTGCATTATTTAAACCAAATTGAACATGTTTCATTATTTATTTGTGGCTAAATTGATTTTATATATGTATTATATTAAGTTAAAATAAGTGTTCATTCAGTATTTTTCAGTCTTTATGTTTGAAGCCTGAAATGTGGCAAAAGGTCGCAAAGTTCAAGGGGGCCGAATACTTTCGCAAGGCACTGTATGAAAGCTGGTGGTTCCTTTTAACACGAGTCTTCAATATTCCCAGGTAAGAAGTTTTAGGTTGTAGTTATTATAGGACTATTTCTCTCTATACCATTTGTATTTCATATACCTTTGACTATTGGATGTTCTTATAGGCACTTTAGTATTGCCAGTGTAACAGTATAGCTTTCGTCCCTCTCCTCGCCCCTACCTGGGCTCGAACCAGGAACACATCGACAACAGCCACCCTCGAAGCATCGTTACCCATTGCTCCACAAAAGCCGCGTCCCTTGCAGAGCAAGGGGAACAACTACTTCAAGGTCTCAGAGCGAGTGACGTCACCGATTGAAACACTATTAGCGTGCACCCCGCTAACTAGCTAGCCATTTCACATCGGTTACACCAGCCTAATCTTGGGAGTTGATACACTTGAAGTCATAAACAGCGCAATGCTTGAAGCACAGCAAAGAGCTGCTGGCAAACGCACGAAAGTGCTGTTTGAATGAATGCTTATGAGCTTACTGGTGCCTACCATCGCTCAGTCAGACTGCTCTATCAAATCATAGACTTAATTATAACATAATAACACACAGAAATACGAGCCTTAGGTCATTAATATGGTCAAATCCGGAAACTATCATTTTGAAAACATGACGTTTATTATTTCAGTGAAATACGGAACCGTTACGTATTTTATCTAATGGGTGGCATCCATCAGTCTAAATACTCCTGTTACATTGCACAACTTTCAATGTTATGTCATAATTACGTAAAATTCTGGCAAATTAGTTCGCAACGAGCCAGGCGGCCCAAACTGTTGCATATACCCTGACTCTGCGTGCAATGAACGCAAGAGAAGTGACACAATTTCCCTAGTTAAAAGAAATTCATGTTAGCAGGCAATATTAAATAAAAATGCAGGTTTAAAAATATATACTTGTGTATTGATTTTAAGAAAGGCGTTGATGTTTATGGTTAGGTACACAGTGCTTTTTTCGCGAATGCGCTTGTTAAATCACCCGTTTGATGAAGTAGGCTATGATTCAATGATAAATTAACAGGCACCGTATCTATTATATGCAACGCAGGACAAGCTAGATAAACTAGTAATATCATCAACCATGTGTAGTTAACCTGTGATTATGTTAAGATTGATTGTTTTTTATAAGATACATTTAATGCTAGCTAGCACCTTACTTTGGCTCCTTGCTGCACTCGCATAACAGGTAGTCAGCCTGCCACGCAGTCTCCTCGTGGAGTGCAATGTAATCGGCCATGATCGGTGTCCAAAAATGCTGATTACCGATTGTTACGAAAACTTGAAATCGGCCCTAACTAATCGGCCATTCCGATTAATGAGTCGACCTCTAGTCTGTAGTGACACCTCTAGCACTGAGATGCAGTGCCTTAGACCGCTACGCCACTCGGGAGCATATATAGATATAATGTGAATGAGAAATTCAATATTCTCATGATAGGAAGGCTTGCTAAATATTCTAAATCTGTTCCACATAGCTCAGAGTGGGCACTGTTAAAAAGAGCTTAAAGAATTTCATTTTCTTCTGTATTTTTTGCCAAGAAAAATATTGTCATGTTAGTCCAGACATCCAAAAGGCAACGTCATCATTTTCTACAGTTAAATTAAAATTAGCCCAACTGCGTCGGATCCTTATAAAACCCTCAAAGCAAATGGCGCTCACAGTTTGTAGACTTTGTTGCTTCTTTCTTTCTGTTTGGCATGACAATGTGAACCCAGAATCAGAGGTTGGTACTGGTGTTATCTGTATTGTATGTGGGAAAGCATGTTGGCAAGATGCATTGGCTGTTGGTGAGTGGCTGAGAGCTGGAGTTCAGAGGTCATCAGCAGAACTCTGTTTACATGTCATAAGCAGACACACTATCAGCCACTGATGTGCTCTATGTATAAAGGGTTTAGGTTCAAAGACTTAAGGGTGGTCTATGAAAAAACCTTTGCCTCTTTTTTGTTGTTGCTGTTTTAACCTAATCATCTTCCCCTGTCAATGCTGAGTTAAGACCATGAGGAAGCAGCATCTCACCTGCCCTCTCTGCTGTTATGCCAACCCTCCATATTGATAACTCTAGGATATCACATTGACATTGCTATCAGTTGCCTTCTTTTCTCTGTGTACATGTGTAGCTGTCCTATTACATTCTTCCTTTGTGACTCATTTTACCAATAGCAATGTGTTGAAAATCATGGGCTAACACCAAATATACCTTTTCAAAAATGTCTTGTGAAAAAAAATATATATTGTGAAAGGTGTAATCTTGTCATACATGTACCTGTAATTCAAAACATTTTTACAAGGGTCATTTGGTAATTGTTGTGTTTAAGGACCAGATTTCTTTCTCTCTCGTCTTTGAGGGGATGACTACATCTTTTGACTTTCCCCTGTTCCCAGTGTTCAGATGGATTAATGACCCCTCATTAGTGTGTGTGTGTGTGTGTGTGTGTGTGTGTGTGTGTGTGTGTGTGTGTGTGTATCAGCCAGCTGTGAATGCCTGGTCTTTCAGGCACAGTGCGTCTGTCTGAGTTAAAACAGCCATCTTTTGTACGGGTCTCTGTCTACTCTCATCTAAAGCAAATTAGAGATCAGCAGCAAAAAGAAAGGCACGCGTCCCCCTCCATTTTACAGGGAACATCTCTGTAAATCTGCTCTGTCTCGTTTTTTATCTGAGACATGTTGAGTGAAATGACAGTCATTATGGTGCCATTCTTTGTGCTACTTCTCTCGAACCATAGCTGACCATAGTGATCAAATTCTCAGACATTCCAAGTCCACCACATTCTCCAAAATGTCCCACCGCACATTATTATCATCCAAGTTTCAGTGTGACAGCAGTGCTAGTTGATTAATGAGTCTGAGGTTCCTGTACCGATACATTATTTCAGTGTAATGTTTTGACAGAGGACCTGGCATGAATACTTCAAAGTGCAGTTTGCTTTGAATACACATTTTTATATTTTATACCATTTAACAATGGTATTTTGTCAGTCAGGGTTTTCTTACATTTTTGTTACGACCAAAGGGTATAATGTCCTAAAATATGATTCAATAGAATTCACATTATTTTGCAAGCATTATTTTTTTATCAAATCTGATTAACTGAAATCTGATTAATTGAATGAAATCATAGAACTTTCACCTACATTGTCAAATTGATTAAAGTGATTCCTAGAAATGCTCGTTGTTATCATCATTGAAATCACAATGCTGTTTGATAAAACATACATTTTTACATCTTGCTAAAGCAAGATAGATTGTAAAATGACAATAAAACCTTGTTTGTTTGCATTCAGGTTACAAGCATGGTAAGTATCAATTATCCGTCCAAGCTCCTGGCTCTGCTCTTGCCAGACCTGTCAGACCTTGAGTATCTTTGCTTCTGCTATAGTACCATAGCTGCTGCTGCAGCCCAGTGACTGTCTAGTCTGTGGGCCTCTGTCATAGTTTCACACCACTGCATCTACAGATACTGTACAGCTCTTGCCAGCATGCTTAACATCAGCTTCTGCATGTGTTCTCATGGGGATCCTAGTTCTGTAGGGATGGGTCAGAAGTCATACTGTATACTGCTCTACCTGTGTTGAGATAAGAAACTACATTTCTGTTTGTTTGTCCTGCTGTGTTAACACAGTAGAAACGGAATGCCATAGATATGGTTTAGCTGGATGGTATACAGCAGACTACTGAGTGGAACTGATGCTAGCGAGTATTTCTCCGTCGTTCCCTCAGCCACTAACTCCCTAACTCACTACTCCTGCTATTGATTAATTAACCTTGCTTAATATCAACATTAAATTAAATGTGATTACATTTTTCTGATACACAAAGGCTGATTGTAGTCCTCATGTATTGTATTGAGCTGAAGCCTTTCATTTTTTTTTAACCAGATAGGCCAGTTGAGAACTGCGACCTGGCCAAGATAAAGCAAAGCAGTGTGACACAAACAACACCGAGTTACACATAGGATAAACAAACGTACAGTCAATAACACAATAGAAAAATCTATAAACAGTGTGTGTAAATGTATTAAGATTAGGGAGGTAAGGCAAAAAATAGGCCATAGTGGCAAAATAATTACAATTTAGCCATTAAACACCGGAGTGATAGATGTGCAGAAGACGAAAGTGCAAGTAGAGATACTGGGTTGCAAAGGAGCAAAAAAAAGTTGGGTGGTCTATTTACAGATGAGCTGTGTACAGGTGCAAGGATCTGTAAGCTACTCTGAAAGCTGATGCTTAAAGTTAGTGAGGGAGATATAAGACTCCAGCGTCAGTGATTTTTGCAATTCGTTCCAGTCATTGCAGCAGAAAACTGGAAGGAAAGGTGGCCAAAGGAGGAGTTGGCTTTGGGGATGACCAGTAAAATATACCTGCTGGAGCACGTGCTACGGGTGGGTGCTGCTATGGTGACCAGTGAGCTGAGATAAGACTTATAGATGACCTGGAGCCAGTGGGTTTGGCGACAAATATGAAGCGAGGGCCAGCCAACGAGAGCATACAGGTCGCAGTGGTGGGTAGAATATGGGGCTTTGGTGACAAAACGGATGGCACTGTGATTATATCCAATTTGCTGAGTAGAGTGTTGGAGGCTATTTTGTAAATGACATCGCCAAAGTCAAGGATCGGTAGGATTGTCAGTTTTACGAGGGTATGTTTGGCAGCATGAGTGAAGGATGCTTTGTTGTGAAATAGGAAGCCAATTCTAGATTTAATTTTGGATTGGAGATGCTTAATGTGAGTCTGGAAGGAGAGTTTACAGTCTAACCAGACACCTAGGTATTTGTAGATGCCCACATACAGTGAGGGAAAATAGTATTTGATCCCCTGCTGATTTTGAATGTTTGCACACTGACAAAGAAATGATCAGTCTATAATTTTGATGGTAGGTTTATTTCAACAGTGAGAGACAGAATAACAACAAAAAAATCCAGAAATACCCATGTCAAAAATGTTATGAATTGATTTGTATTTTAATGAAGGAAATATGTAGAAATGTGTATATTGCTTCCTAACTTCCCTGAAAAGTTGCATATCGCGGGGGCTATTCGATGCTAATGCAGTTCGCCACAGGATGTTTTTGTGCTGGTCAAGGGCAGTCAAGTCTGGAGTGAACCAAGGGCAATATCTGTTCTTAGTTCTACATTTTTTGAATGTGGCATACTTATTTAAGATGGTGAGGAAAGCACTTTTAAAGAATAACCAGGCATCCTCTACTGACGGAATGAGGTCAATATCCTTCCAGGATACCCAGGCCAGGTTGATTAGAAAGGCCTGCTCGCTGAAGTGTTTTATTAGGGGTGGTCGTTTGACCGCGGACCCATTACGGTCGCAGGCAATGAGGCAGTGATCACTGAGATCCTGGCGGAAGACAGCAGAGGTGTATTTAGAGGGCAGGTTGGTCAGGATGATATCTATGAGGGTGCCCGTGTTTACGGATTTAGGGTTGTACCTGGTAGGTTCCTTGATAATTTGTGTGAGATTGAGGGCATCTAGCTTAGATTGTAGGACGGCCGGGGTGTTAAGCATATCCCAGTTTAGGTCATAAG
Source organism: Oncorhynchus clarkii lewisi (assembly GCF_045791955.1). NCBI lineage: Eukaryota > Metazoa > Chordata > Actinopteri > Salmoniformes > Salmonidae > Oncorhynchus > Oncorhynchus clarkii. Next base: position 16,353,782 of record NC_092172.1, on the reverse strand, counting down.
GAGTAGAGTGGGGGGACTTGGTGAGAGGAGCCATGAAAGGAACTCTTAACCAAAGCTTTCGTCCTTCAGACTTAATTTAGTAATTCTATTTGTATGGTTAACTGTGTTCTGTCAGGCAGACAAATCCAACCTTGACATAAGAACTATTGAATTATGTTATATTCAAGGAATAACGGAGAAAGGAGTTATTATTAATCACTCTATTACCTATTCTATATGGTTGGAAGTGTGTTAGTGATAGATTTGTCAACAAGGAAGCATTATTAAGTACATACCTAGACTTACCATTTTCAGGAATTCAATTTACTCTGTGGCACATTCCTTTGAAACAATCCACTTCTTTAATGGCTGCCGCAATATGTTTGCTTTTAACATGCATGCTGTCCGTTGTTGTTGGAGGCGAGTGTGTGTGCTTGTGTGTTTAGAAGTGTGGCTGTTGTTATCACTATGTCCCCCATCTTGCCGTCTGTGAGTGCTAAGCCTTTTGTGATGGCTGTTGAAGGATCAGACCGTGAAGGACAAAGCCCTCCAAAGCATGGCCTCCATGTCATCGGCTCAGATCGTCTCTGCCACCGCCATCCACAACAAGCTGGGCCTGCCAGGCATCCCGCGCCCAGCCTTCCCCGGAGCGGCAGGGGTAAGAGGCCCGCCGGCAACCCACTATCGGTCCACTCAGACCAACACACCACAGAGGGCAGCCACCAGGCCCCCTGCTCCCCAGCCAACACAGCTGACGTCCCATCCAAATCACATTACACACACCAGGGCTTTATGGAAACTGACCACATCTGATAAGCACACAATCAAAACGAATGCTAGTCGAGATAACTACATGTGTTAATTGTGCTGCTTGGAAGTATTTTTCTGTGATGTGTTTGGATGTTTTGTATTGATATATCTAATTCTCTAGTTTTGGCAGGGCATGATATCGACAGCCCAACCTGGATCATCACAAGAGTGAGTATCGTGTTCTATTCTCAGAAAACATGCAACGTGACTGTTTTCCATTTCTCTCCCTCTCTCTGTTTCTCTCTGTCACCCTCTTGCTGTTCCGCTCACTCTCTCGCTCTATATGTCACGTACTCGCCAATATTTTTCTTTGTGGGTGCTGCGGTTGAAGGGTCTATATGTTCCAGAGATAGAAATGAATGGGCTCTCGTACAAATACTTCAGTCAGCCTTCTTTCTTCCTCGCTGCTTGTCAGTAGTGATATATTCAATATGTTGCTCTGTAGATGTTCCAGACCATTGCATTTTTCTAATGGGATCCTCCCTCTGTTTTAGCATCAAGCCGTTCACCCAACAAGCATATCCCATCCAGCCAGGAGTAACAACAACGATTTCCAGTAAGGCTTTCACTCATGCTTACAACCAATTTCCTTTTTTTTCTTAATACGTAGACCTGTGTGTGGCGTTGTTTAAAATCTGACATTATAATGAGTTATGGAGATAAAATTCAGTTTGATGATATGGCAGAGAGAGAGTTGTGTTATCTGAGTGTTGCTCGTGATGGTTGTGATGCAGGTTATGAGCCCACGTCAGCCCCAGCCCCCACAGTCCCAGCGTGGCATGGCCGCTCCATCGGGACATCCAAGCTCAGGCTGGTGGAGTTCTCTGCCTTCCTGGAGCAGCAGAGAGACCAAGACTCAGTGAGTATCAGGGCCCCATACTCATTTATCAGACACTTTTATCCAGAGTGATTTACAGGAGCAATCAGGGTTAAGTGCCTTGCCCAAGGGAACATCAATAAATTTTTCACCTAGTCAGCTCGGGGATTAGAACCAGCAACCTTTTGGTTACTGGCCCAACGCTCTTAACCACTAGGCTACCTGCCGCTACACTGCATATGTATCTTGCATGTACCACTCTACTAGGCTACTCATCACCACTCTACACCACTACACACTGCCACTGACCTATTCGCTGTATCCAGACTGGCACTACCTCAGGGTTATTTATGGGGTTTTAATGTTGAGGGAAAAAATACCCACTCGCTCTTCTTTTTCATGAAAGCATGTAAAAGCATGTCAAGATAGGGAGGGTATTGTCTTGCTCTCATGAGACATAGCTGTCAGTCATTTCCAGCTCTTATCAGCCAGTTCTGGCCCCCTCTCACCACACAGAGGGTCTAGCTGCACACTGTCGAGGATCAAAGAGACGAGAATGAATGCACACTAGATTGAACTCCCTTCGCTAGTTCTGACCGACCATGCACACACACACAGAACACTGGGATTAGGGAAAGTAAGATGGACCACAGACCCATGTCACGTCATGTGAAAAGGCACAAAGACCAGCAGCCCTAAGCTCATGCCTCACATTCTTTATTGTTTGGTTTGGACGTGAGCGATCTGTCTTGGTTTGTCTGCATTCCCCCGAGAATTTTATTTTGTTATTGATATCGCATGACAACAGCCATTAATCTTGTATTTAGCTGAATATTTGAGATGGTTACATGGCCTTAAGGCTAGGCTGGAGAGGCCATGCAGCACTCTGGTACTGAAGTAAAGGGCAACAGTGACTTTGAAATAACCCTCATGATAAGATTTGACTCTCTCACAACCAGAGCATTAGGACAATAGTACAAATTTAATTGTGAAGATATTCCCAGATTTGCTGGCATTCCTCCTTTTTGTCTTATGACTATGTATCTTATTTATATTTTTATATATCATACACATGGAGAACAGACTGACTGGTACTGTAAATTAGAATTTGGCTGAGGATCTCAGTCAGCCAGATGTTCTACAGTTATTGAAAACAGAACACCAATGAACTGAGAGATCAATACTCAAAAGCATTTTTTAAATGATTTACATATGTGTCTTTTTTTATATTAGCTCTGTAAGACCCTCATGTTTACTGTCTTTCAGTACAACAAGCACCTCTTTGTGCACATCGGACAGACGAACCACTCCTATAGCGATGCCTTGCTGGAGTCAGTGGACATTCGTCAGATTTATGACAAATTCCCTGAAAAGAAAGGAGGACTGAAGGAGCTCTTTGGCAAGGGTCCCCAGAATTCCTTCTTCCTCATCAAATTTTGGGTGAGTGTCATGTTGCAAACTATCTGCACTGGTCTGGTGACTGAATAGCACTTGAGTGTGTACAGTAGGCCAGTGTGTTTGTATGAAGAAAGAGGTAAGAAAAGATATGGAGAAGAAAAATCAACTCAAACAGATATTTAAACAAATATGTTCACAGAACTACTTACTATTAATTAGCTTGTGAAATAAAACGGGTGAGATTTAATGCATTTTGGTCTACATTAGTATCTCCATAAAGATATATTGTATATCATTTCTCATGTCGTTTCTGTGGTAAAAAGCATTTCCTGTTTCATCTCCAGTGAATGGGTTTAATCAGAGGCTAAACACTGAAGATGGCTGCAGAATGCATGTTGCTATATTTGGCCTCGCATAGCAGGAGAACTTGTGATCAAAGCGTTCGCTAATTTAGTGTAATATCTCAAAACAATGGAGTGACCTGGTTGCACTCTTAATGGCTGTTTAAACATTGCATGTATTTTAGCCCAATGGAAAATGCTAACTAGCGGCAGCCAACAAAGTGGGCCTCGCCGTCGCAGCCAGAACAGCCCGCTCAAATTCCTTTTGAAGTGACCGGCCAATCTGAATTTCAAATGAAAGGCACAATCTGCACAATAATTAAAGTGTAACTGCTTTGACTAATGAAGGAGGAGGATGCTATAGAAGGAGATGTGCTCTTTTTGTCCCCATAATGAACATGGTGTCCTGGACCTGGATAGCTGCCCTCAGAGCACTGCTCCTTTTCACTAGCATGAATCAGCCTCTTAACATAACTTCATTTAATCTCCTTTATAATCTAGTTCCAAATATGGATTACATTTACATAGTCATTCAGAGGTGGCTAAGAAGTGTTTCATTTATTTAAGACTATCTGTTCACTTGATCACTGATGCCCCACTACAGTGCCTTGCGAAAGTATTCGGCCCCCTTGAACTTTGCAACCTTTTGCCCCATTTCAGGCTTCAAACATAAAGATATAAAACTGTATTTTTTTGTGAAGAATCAACAACAAGTGGGACACAATCATGAAGTGGAACGACATTTATTGGATATTTCAAACTTTTTTAACAAATCAAAAACTGAAAAATTGGGCGTGCAAAATTATTCAGCCCCTTTACTTTCAGTGCAGCAAACTCTCTCCAGAAGTTCAGTGAGGATCTCTGAATGATCCAATGTTGACCTAAATGACTAATGATGATAAATGCAATCCACCTGTGTGTAATCAAGTCTCTGTATAAATGCACCTGCACTGTGATAGTCTCAGAGGTCCGTTAAAAGCGCAGAGAGCATCATGAAGAACAAGGAACACACCAGGCAGGTCCGAGATACTGTTGTGAAGAAGTTTAAAGCCGGATTTGGATACAAAAAGATTTCCCAAGCTTTAAACATCCCAAGGAGCACTGTGCAAGCGATAATATTGAAATGGAAGGAGTATCAGACCACTGCAAATCTACCAAGACCTGGCCGTCCCTCTAAACTTTCAGCTCATACAAGGAGAAGACTGATCAGAGATGCAGCCAAGAGGCCCATGATCACTCTGGATGAACTGCAGAGATCTACAGCTGAGGTGGGAGACTCTGTCCATAGGACAACAATCAGTCGTATATTGCACAAATCTGGCCTTTATGGAAGAGTGGCAAGAAGAAAGCCATTTCTTAAAGATATCCATAAAAAGTGTTGTTTAAAGTTTGCCACAAGCCACCTGGGAGACACACCAAACATGTGGAAGAAGGTGCTCTGGTCAGATGAAACCAAAATTGAACTTTTTGGCAACAATGCAAAACGTTATGTTTGGCGTAAAAGCAACACAGCTGAACACACCATCCCCACTGTCAAACATGGTGGTGGCAGCATCATGGTTTGGGCCTGCTTTTCTTCAGCAGGGACAGGGAAGATGGTTAAAATTGATGGGAAGATGGATGGAGCCAAATACAGGACCATTCTGGAAGAAAACCTGATGGAGTCTGCAAAAGACCTGAGACTGGGATGGAGATTTGTCTTCCAACAAGACAATGATCCAAAACATAAAGCAAAATCTACAATGGAATGGTTCAAAAATAAACATATCCAGGTGTTAGAATGGCCAAGTCAAAGTCCAGACCTGAATCCAATCGAGAATCTGTGGAAAGAACTGAAAACTGCTGTTCACAAATGCTCTCCATCCAACCTCATTGAGCTTGAGCTGTTTTGCAAGGAGGAATGGGAAAAAATTTCAGTCTCTCGATGTGCAAAACTGATAGAGACATACCCCAAGCCACTTACAGCTGTAATCGCAGCAAAAGGTGGCGCTACAAAGTATTAACTTAAGGGGGCTGAATAATTTTGCACGCCCAATTTTTCAGTTTTTGATTTGTTAAAAAAGTTTGAAATATCCAATAAATGTCGTTCCACTTCATGATTGTGTCCCACTTGTTGTTGATTCTTCACAAAAAAATACAGTTTTATATCTTTATGTTTGAAGCCTGAAATGTGGCAAAAGGTCGCAAAGTTCAAGGGGGCCGAATACTTTCGCAAGGCACTGTAGATGGTCATACATTCACAGGTGTAGGTCATTATTTATTTGAGATAAATGACTACTTTCAATCTACACTAACATTTTTCCATTGCATGGTGCATATCCATACAACATTCTGCATTCCATTAAATTGTCATCTCATTGCCCTCTCACTGGAGGGGCAGTATTGTGATGATGGCCATTTTTGGGCTAAAACACATTTCTCTCACCTCATATGGATGAAGAAATGGAACACATTTCTGTCTTACCAACGACTAATATTGTGTTATTTGTGGTTCCCAGGCTGACTTGAACTGCAACATTCAGGATGAAGCAGGGGCTTTCTATGGAGTGACCAGTCAGTATGAGAGCTCCGAGAACATGACAATCACCTGCTCAACTAAGGTGTGCTCCTTTGGCAAGCAGGTGGTCGAGAAGGTGGAGGTAGGTACTCAATCTGTCTTATTGTTTTAAAAAAAGATCATATTCTGTAAATGACATATTCAGTCATCAGTATATGTGGAGGTGGAAAGAAGCGCACACCTGGTCAGGTGAGGTTCTCAGGTGAGCCGCACACTCTAGGAGTTCAGATGAAATCATTTATTACCAACGTTTCGACAGACAAGCTGTCTTCATCAGTGTTTAATGACAAACACTGCGGGTCACTAGTTTATGTAGTTTGGAAGGACACACTCAGGTGTCTGTAATCCTGGCCAGCTGTTGCATGATTTCATTGGTCGATTTACAAATATCAATAGAACATATAAAAAAAGCATGAATGGATAACATACGATCATAGATACAATTAGGCTACATCGTATAGGCCTACAAACCACTTTTATTTACAATGGATAACAAAAACACAAGCATCACAGGAATGACTTCAGATCAAACTCTATGATGAGACCGAAGGGAGCGAGGGTCTTTAAATTAAAGATCCAGGCGGTCTCTTGTTTTAACAATAAATTGTCAAGGTCACCCCCTCTCCTAGGGAGAGTGACGTGTTCGATGCAGATATAGTCATGGTATACAGTATGTGTGACATAGCTATCAGTATATGCGGCACACATTTCTGGATGTTGGTTCTCTCTCTCCCCAGACGGAGTATGCCCGGTTTGAGAACGGACGCTTTGTGTACAGGATAAGCCGGTCTCCCATGTGTGAATACATGATCAACTTTATCCACAAGCTCAAACACCTGCCTGAAAAATACATGATGAACAGTGTCCTGGAGAACTTCACCATTCTATTGGTAAGGATTACTTCTTGTCCTGTCCGTCCTACTACTGCTTCCTTAAGCAGGCAATTACAAAAGCCAGTCTCCCACTACTCTAACCTGTGGCTAGGACCCTCCCTTTCCTTTATCCTAGCTTTCTGCTGGGCGCCTTTGGCTCCAGCGAACCTGAAAAGAGGAGCTCTGACTGGGGCCTGAGATGAGCCTCGCTCCCTGCTCCTGCATTCCTAACATTCCACAGGGGATGGAATGCAGTGTGAGGAGCCTTATCATCTGCAGGGGAGAGGAAGGGAGGAGGGGAGGGGAGCGATCAGAGGGGGTGGGGACCCCTGTTATTAGCCATCACATGGGGGCTTAAAGTCCTATTCTCCACTGCAGAGAGAGCTCTTTTTAATGCATGTGTGGGTGTGCACTCTCAACCCTGCCCCGGTTTGGTTTGTTTCATTTTTCTCACCCACTCCTTTAAATTCCTTAGATTTACAAATGGACTTGTTTTTGTCACACTGTTTGCTGATTGACATCTGTCCGTGGGCCTTTTAACATCGGAAAGTCCTTTTCCTGAGACCCATATTCCTCTCCAGAGACTGCTCATTGCATTACAGGGAGGGGGATTGCGTTAGGTCCGAATGACTAACATGACATTTCCGTCTCTTCCAGGTGGTGACGAACAGGGACACACAGGAGACTCTGCTGTGTATGGCGTGTGTGTTTGAGGTGTCGAACAGCGAGCACGGTGCCCAGCATCATATCTACCGATTGGTGAAGGAATGAGACTCCTGAACCCCTGAATCCTCCCTTTACATAGACTAAAGAACCTCAAAACAAAGTGACAGTGCCTCTAGCTGAAAATCACACATGCACTGCTTTTCGGTCACATTTTGGGCGAGGCCTATTGTTATTCGTTTCTTTGTATATTAATGTATGTATTTGATGTTTGACTGCAGCTGTGAATTGCGGTACAGTTGTTCTATGTTTTGATACAGGATAAGTTCTTCATTTTAAGGATGGCAAGTCAATCTTTGTTTGTAGGATGTACATATAAAATAGGCAGTATATAAGGAATCTGTTGGTTGGGTTTAATTTGGTCAACAGACAGTATGTGTATGTTGTCTACTTCCTCTTTGATCTTGTAATGTACACTTAGAAAACACTAGAAAGATGTTGTCTGTTCCCCATGGGTTCTGTAAACGATGTGTATATATGTAGTTGATTTGTGAGCGTATAGGTCACAGGAGGTTGGTGGCACCTTAATTGGGGAGGACGGGCTTGCGGTAACGACTGTAGTGGAACCAGTGGAAGGGTATCAAATACATCAAACACATTGTTTCCAGGTGCTTGATGCCATTCCATTTGCTTCGTTCTGGCCATTATTATGAGCCGTCTTCCCTTCACCAGCCTCCTGTGGTATAGATATACAAACCGTACATACACACTTGACCAATTGGTTTTCCAAAGAAAAGCATTTTTTAAAAAAACATTTTGGGGATAATAAAATTGCTACACGAAAGTTAGTCGAAGGCAGGTGATTGTGGGCACCATAATAGTGAAGTTATTGCTTTACAAAAACATCTGTTTCTTTCAGGGAAATAAGATACCGATCCCTGTGGACAATCCACGGTCTTAGACACTAACAGCAGAATGAATGCACTGTGATTACACTACAGACGCCTAGTTCAACCTGTGTCTCTGCCTCAGACAGGGCTCACACGTCTTACATTGCAATAAGGAAACCATACATCTGTCCTGTTCCAGTGTCCGACTGAGTCATTCAAATGGATTTGATTCTAAAAACATGAAAGCACTACTTTAGCTACTCTGAGTGGACTGCCACCTTGTCCTAAGCACTTGGTTCCCCTTCTAGGACATGCCAATTTTAACTTGTACCTTTTTCATTTAGGATGTGTGATTTAAGGTTTTAGGATATCCTGAAATAACCATGAGAAAATGGATCACTTCTTAGACAGCGGGCTGTGTTCAGTATGCAGTTTCATTGCCTCTAAACAGATGATGCATTTTTTCTGGCCATTGCAGTGTAATTTCTACTAAGTTCTAGCCAGTGTCGCTGCCTTTACGTTTACACCACCCCATGAATCTGTGGCCTACACCAATTCCGAGCCTTAAACATGTTACGGACGTGTGAATTCCAAAAGATGCCACTAAAGCTGTGATCTCTTTCCTAAGCTGGGTGACTAATTTTCACATTTTGTAGGAATTCACCTACAGTACAATCTGCCAAAGTGTAACAGTGTACAGTGCCTTATTGTATGGTGTCAAACTGGCCTTGGTTCACTTTTAAGAATGTATTTTGTTTTTAACACGCACAAAAAATATATAAAATCACTCACCAATATACATATTGGTACAAAATTTTACCACAAACATGCGAGTTGAACTGAGTTACTTTTTAACATAAATAAGAACTGACTTTGCCTTTCCTGTTCTGAAAGACCAAAAATACAGAGATACATACGATCTCTAGTCATGTCCTGCACTGTAGCATGGAAGTGCCTTTGGTTTAAAATCTCCAGCAATGAAAATAGTAAATAATTATGAATTAAGTGTTGCTAAACCAAAAAGAGATGTAATGACACCAATCACCACATTGCCTTGCTGAAGGTTTGTACTAGATGACAAGGGACAATGAGTGAGTCGATCAATGGTGAAATAAATGATATATTAATATAATTTGGTTTTAAGAAATGATCTGTTAAGAAGAGTACCTGTACTATACATGTGTGTAAAGTTATAGTCTGTGAAAGGCCTGTTTGACCAGACAGCAACTGATAGAATGGAGGATGGTGACTCGTTCCAGCAGCTGTGAAGTCACATAGGCTTACAACTTTACCTTAAGAAGAGATGTTTCCTGATTCTTACTAAATTATTTATGGGAACGTCTCATTCTGAATCATTGCAGAAAATGTTTCTGGTGGATACAGACAAAGTTGGTTCAATTGCTCAGTATTTTTGCTACAGCCCTATGGAGACTGGAGTTCAGTAGGCATATGTATTTTTCCTTTGTTAACTGTTTTATCTCCATTTTTGCCCTGTGTACTAGTTCACGTTTATGAATTACTTACTGAGGTGTTCCTGTTTTATTGTTCTACGTGTATATAATGGTTTGTGATTACATTTTGGGTATATTCCAAGCCCCAAGAGGGTGGTGATGCTGTTACTGCTACACTGCTGGTACATTTGACATGTCAGTTCCAGGCTGGAACAGCTGACTGTACCTCCCATGTCTCTGGGGACCAGAAGACTGTTGCCTTTGATCAGATGAATTGTCTAGAGGACACTCTGAATAAAATGGACACAAAGCATAATAACAGAATCTCGACACAAACATATCAGCAGTTTAGCTCTTGTTGTTATTTGTTTGTAATTTTGTCTAAATGTAGGTACTGGTACCTTTTTTGTTGGTTATTACCATTTTAAGATGTTGGCTTTAAAGTGAACTTTTCCATAGTTCAGATAGTATCATAAAAACAACTATTGGGTTTGTGTGCAGACATTTTCTTTGTAAAAAAAGGTGCTTTGTATAAAATGATATATCCTGGCTTTTCTTGGTACAGAAGTGTGATAACTTTTCATATCCACGACAGTAACGCGTTGGAGCAAGGGACAGAAAACAAAACCTGCTATGTGTATGTGTTCTCTACTGCATATGGTCTTGTCTTTGCTCCGTAACATTTTGATGCCTTCTTGATAAAGTGGTCAATATTTTGTAGCTTTCTAGATACTTTGTATGTATACAATATTGAAGTTAAATAAATCAGGAAAAATATGGTCTCCCTTTTTATTCTGTGATCAACTGACAGTGAGAATGTAAAAAAAAAACAGTTGGGAGCATCTCCAAATGAATACTTAAAATCTAACTAAACCTTTAGATTACAAAACATAATATGTAAGAACACATCAGCTGTACTAACCACAATTACACACCAGAGGGAGCCATTCCCTGGCTTTTGTATTGGTGCCAGCCTTGTTACAATGTCTCCATGTGGCAGTATTTTCAATTATGAAACTAGATTTCATAATCTGGGACAACAATTTACAAAAGAAGTCTCTATAACAACAACAATGAAGCCACTTAGAAAGGCTGCACTCTTTGATAAAGATTGTTTACATTTAACAGACACTCTTATCTAGAGCGAGTTGCAGGTGGAATTAGGGGTAAGTGCCTTGCTCAAGGGCACATCAACAGATGGTTAGAATCCCCCAGCCGACTACATGAACAAACACCCTTTCAGTTACTGGGCCAAAGCTCTTAAGGTTCCGCTAGGCTAGCTGCCGCCCAATGTTATTATCCCTAGAGCAAAGCCCTCTCACAGCTAAAGTTCTGTGCTTCGTTCATTTTGAATAAGATCTAGCATGACTATTGCACTTAATTATATATATTTTTGTGAATAACTTATGAAGCATTAGTGTCATTGTAAAATGTATCACTTTCCTTTTTGAATAACAGTTATCATGGGTAACACTGAATGCTAACACCAGATGGAGCTATTGTCAAATGAAAAACTTGTCCATTGGACCAACCTAAAATAGACTGATGGCCACGGTGCTGCTGTTTAGCTGTTGCACTGACATGCTCATTCTGTAACACTGTTGTAAAAAGTGATAACAAATTTCAACCTGGAGCCTAGGTATGTCTATTGCTCTCTCATTCACTCACTCACACATCGATTATACCTTGTAATGGTTTTACGTTGTAATGACTGTGACATCAGTAGTTTTGTGTGCTTAAATAATCAGAGACGGAACAACTCGCCCGTCTACAGAATGTCCTCTCCCTATCCTCTCTCTCCACTGACACTGTCCACATAATATCTAACAGATGTGTGTCTGTCTGTCTGGCTCATGTGTGTGAGAGGATCTGATTATGGAGACATGTTTAAATCCATGCACAGTGCACCAGTGTAATCTTCCCAGGGGTCAGAGCCCTGACAGATTTGGACTACTACACTTCCTGTTTCCAGGGAGGCTTTTACGCAGCTGTATCTGAGTACAAGAGGAATAATACTGGACACTCATAATGGGTGTGAAATGTGTAGCTGTGTAGCTGTCCTCACTTGACAGGTACCAGCAGGGGGACAGAATGTCTCTCTAATTCCAGATAAATCCTTGAGCTCAAGTTTAGAACGCTGCCTTCTGAATGAACCAGGAAGTGATCATCTCATTCGGCACAGACGTCATTTCAACGTCTAGTTTTGGTTTACATTTGGTTGAGTCGTCATCGAATGAGAATTCAACGTAAAATCAACAAAGAATGTCACCATGTCATTAGATTTAGGTGGAAAAAAGATGACATTCCCTTATGTTTCCCACGTTGGTTCAACATCATCACAACTAATTGTTTTTGTTGAAATGACGTGGAAACAACATTGATTCAACCTGGCAATGTACTGTGGAACCACGAAGCTGGCTCAATACAATTGTTTTTATTTTACCATCTGTTTGTTTGTCAGTCAAGTGACATATGTGTGTCACCCAGAGAAGATGCAAGGTGCAATCTATGAGGCTACAGCCTCCTATGCAGATGTGTGTAAATTAGTCTTATTTTGTACACTGCATGCTAATGTCTTTGGTTTAAAAAAGTATAGATGCTCAGCAGTAAGATAACATCTTCTGATTTAGGGATGTCAGTACCTTAATTCACTCCTCCCATTGTCACTATTTGAAGTGTTGCACAACCCCCAGGACTGTGCATTTCTGTTGGCATCATCCAAGGCACCACATGATGTAATATGATGTTTACCTGAGTGGTGAAATGAAAAATGAATAGGCCTACACATTGGGTCTCATTCATAAACATTTACTACAGTAAATTATTATAAATTAATATTAGTAATAATAATACACGTGCATTTATACAATTATAATTCTAAGTATTTTTCGAATTTTACATATCAGTACTATTATTGATGTGGTAGTTATTGTTATCATTATTAGTTGTAGTATTAGTCGTTTGTTGTTGTTATTCATGGATAATAGTGTTGTTATTGTTATTGGGGTGGTAGGTAGCCTAGTGGTTATACCGTTGGGCCATTAACCGAAAGGTTGCTAGATCGAATGCCAGAGCTGACAAGGTAAAAATCTGTCGTTCTGCCCCTGAACAAGGCACTGTTCCGAGGCCGTCATTATAAATAAGAATTTGTTCTTAACTGACTTGCTTAGTTAAATACACATTGTTATCACGTTTTATCAAAATACGCAGTCAGGTCCCCTGGAGAGTAACAAACTGTATGGGCGGTGTTACTTGTAGAGTTTTGAAACTGTACAGTTGTCATGTGATCAAATCAGAGCGAGTCTCCCGTTGTAAGCACAGCGCGCAAAGAGCGCAGTTGAGTGTGCTTACTTGGACACAGAGCAAACAGCGACAGCAAGGACTTCCCATACGCTACCAACTACTTGAGGGAACACGTAAAATGAACAATTTATCTCAGAATGTTGGATGTTGCTTTTTATTCTAACGTATGCGGATGTACAATTAATTTAGCACTTAAATGACAAAACTCTTTTACAATCCGTTTCCATCCTCAAAAAACGTAATTTGAATAGTTATCTAAAGGGGAAAAGGTTTAGTTTTAGTTTATGATGGAGTCCAAGGAAAGTAAGATATCTGTATGGGTTTGCCGAGAGGAGAAGCTTGTCTCCGGACTGTCAAAGCGCACCACCTGTGCAGATGTGGTCAATGTGCTCCTAGAGGATCAAAACTTGCAACAATGTGTCTCTGTAGCCATGCTCTCGGGATCACCCCAGTCCTATTGCATCGTAGAAAAATGGAGAGGATCTGAGAGAATTTTGCCCAATAAAACGAAGATCCTTCGACTTTGGGGCGCGTGGGGAGAGGAACAGGAGAACGTGCGGTTTGTGTTGGTTAAAAATGAGGCTTTTTTGGCTAACCATGGACCCCGGAGCGCAGAGGCCCGTGTGGTGCTCAGCAAGGAGAGCCCGTGCATTTACAAGGGGACAGCAAGAGCCACCATGGGCTTCTCACCCGAGAAACAACGTCGGATTGTTAGGAAAGCTTTCAGAAAGTTGGATAAAATAAATAAAAAGAAGGCGCAAACCGTGTCCAATGATGCGCCCACTGGGGAGAAAATGGAAACTTTGGTTCACCTGGTCATATCCCATGACCACACAATCCGCCAACAGATCCAGAGAATTAAAGAACTGGACAGAGAGATAGAAATGTATGAAGCTAAAGTTCATTTTGACAGGATGAAAATGCATGGGATTAATTACGTGCAGGACACATACTTAGTGGGTGCGCATTCTGAAGGGCTCTCCAAGCAGGAGGGTGAGAAGCCGTGCTCGGCGGAGGCTGTTGCCCAGTTTGAGGAGTATGCCCAACGGTGTGAGGAGGTGGTTAGACTTCAGGATGAATTGGCTGAGCACGAAGCGCTCCTGGACAGCATTACTGTGGAGATCCAAGAGGAACTGAATCAGAGGTGGATGAAGCGAAGGCAAGAGGAGCTGTCAAGTAAAGAGGTGAAACCCAGCGCGGTAGATACCGCTATGTGGGTATCAACAACCCATGCGACACACACAGACACTTTAGCCCTCGAGGCTGATACATCATTCGATAACGATTTGCTTCTGGAGGAGGAGAGGATCAAAACGCAGCTGGATACTAGTTTATACATTGGACTGCGCTTGAACACGGATTTGGAGGCTATTAGGAATGATTTGAATGTAACCCAGGATATTTGGGGGGCGAAAGAAAAGGAGATACGGGATTTGCTGGAGAAAGTGAACTCGTTGTATATAGAGGATGACGAGACACCAAGCGAGGACAATGACTGCAACTCTGTGGTTACTGAGGCAGCAATGATGCGTCCCCTGGAGACGAAAAGCGAGTGGGTGGAGCAAGCCAGGGGGCTTTCAAAGACATGCAATGCCAACGATGACGACTCAGACACTGGCCTGAGCTCCATGCACAGTCAGGACTCGGATAACCCACCTGTGTGCGAGTCATTGGTATAAATTGCCAGGATGCTTCAAATTCTATTGACAATTATGGGACACAATTACTGTATGTCTAACAACTCAGGGATCTGACATAGAGTATATCCCCACAATGAACAACACAATACAATGTATTAAAAAATGTCCCAAAATGTATTGACTAATATGTAGTTTACAGAGTCAAAATACTTGATCACTTATATATACGCACTTATAGCTATTCACATATTTTGCTGCCTTTTCTCTATAAAAAAAACCCGTGCCAGGATAAGACAACTCAGTGTTATTGGTCAGATTATTATTGGTTAATTAAGGAATGGAAGTCTTTGTGTTTGCAAGACTAAACAGACTTAAAATAGACCATGCTAAATGTAACACTGCACAAGTGCTAATTCTGGTTGGAATGTGATTTTGTGGACACACTGATTGATGAGTCTTAAATATGAAGGGTGTATGACATACTAAAATAAACATAATTTACAAAGCGTATGTGCAATTGCTTCATTGAAATGTGCAGAAAATGACTTTGCCTTGCCTAATCAATACTAAGTCTGCAAATTGTATGCATCAGGAAAGAGTTTGGGAAGAGTGAAAAGTATAGGATGATGTTAAACCATGTATGTGTGTGTGTGTGTGTGTGTGTGTGTGTATGTATGTGTGTGTGTGTGTATGTGTGAGAGTGTGTGGATGCATGCATCACTGTGTGTGTGTGTGTGTGTGTGTGTGTGTGTGTGTGTGTGTGTGTGTGTGTGTGTGTGTGTGTTCATGCCCTTGCTTGCATGTGTGCTTGAGAGAGACGGTGGGTAGGGTAAGGGGTGGCATGCAGCGTTACGCAATGGGATGAAAACTCCAAGCAGATGCTGGGCTCACACAGAGTAAACCAGAGCCTGTACAGTACATAACGGATCAGGGATACATACAGGACGTTTGTGCCCCAGTGTGAGTGAGAAAGGCCAGGGAAGGCATGAAGGATTTGGGCTCATATCCATGGGCGTCAGGCGATTCCAGGGGTGAAAACTTCCTCTGACATAAACCACACAGGGAGAAGCAGCAGAGATGCCTTTGACAGAGAGACACAGTAGTATGGCATTACATTGCATTTCCCCACAATAGCGAGTGTGAGGCTTGCTGTCTGGCCCAGGTGGGGTATCGCATGATGCTACTGTATTTCACTGTTGACTGGTCTTCAGTCAGGCTTCAGATCCAGTCCCTCTTAGCCAGGGTCTCATAAGAGGATCACCCCCCCCCCCCCCCCCCCCCCCCCCTACTGTACCCCTGCTATAGTGTACTCTTAACACATCCCTGAACACTAGATCAAACCAGCATCAGCTGTAATCAGAGGCTGGGTGTTGTCTGTTGAGCAGTGTGAGGATTGTAGCTATAAAACCAGAGCTGCAGATGCATTCAGACTGTCACAAATAACATCATCAGGTTTGTTTGTGAAGCTAATGTCAGAGCATTACCTCTGGCTCTACTTCACGTTTATTTATGCGGAACACTTAACAGATATTAACATTTAAATCATTCAGATGATATTGTTATTACATATGTATAAGCTACAGAATTTCATAACAGGGTGTAATTTGCTCCAATGGCCCAAATAGTATCTGTCTTTCTATCACAGCCAGTAAACATCTGGACTAAAGTATTACCTCACCTCGGGTTGGGCAGGGTAATCATGGATTAAAGCAACATACTGTACGTTTGGCCAATAGCCTTTCCAGATGACAAAATTATAAAAGATTATAATAAGGCTGGATTATAATGTGGGTCGAAGACCAGTCATAATGAAAACCTCCAGTCTCAATGGTAGGGCTACTTTTTTTTCTATAACCATGCTATTTCAGAAATGATTTTAGAATTCCAATCACTCTCAATTATATTAAATCTGTTCAGAAATTGATATTAGCATGCCACCAGCACACCACTGAATGAACTAGTATGTGATCTGCATGCATTAGTGGATGCACTCAGAGGTCACAACAGATAGAGAATGCTAATCCCTTTTAAATGTCAGTCCAGAAACACTTGCTAGAGTTTATGGGAACCTCTCGTACCCTCCTCAGTAATAAAGTCAAGGATCTGTGACGCACCAGAGAGGAGGAATGCTGTAAAACTCCCTTCCTGGCTTTGCAGGCTCAGGAACACATAGTGTATGTCTTCCACTGATATACACTATAGGGGCTAGGTTAGATTTTTACTCACACAAGAATGGCCACCCAACTAGTATGACATTTTACTGTTGTTGTAACTTATGTCACTATTTTCATGAGGCTCTCTTCACACACACACACACACACACACACACACACACACACACACACACACACACACACACACACACACACACACACACACACACACACACACACACACACACACACACACACACACACACACACACACACACACACACACACACACACACACACACACACACACACACACACAAAGTATACATGATCATTTTTATATGAATTCTACAAGCCCTTCAAAGGAGTGTGGGAAAGTGAGTAACACGGTGGTGACTGAACTGTAGCTTTGGGGAGGAGGTGTATTTAGAAGGAGGTTCTCAGGGGGCTCCTTCATCTCTCCAACAGCAAACAGGACGCAATTACTGCCATGTCTTTGATCCTTCATCAATCTCTTCCACTCCCCTGCACCGAGCACTGAGCCCCCACCCCCTCTAATGAAGCCCTGCCCCACTGACTCCCTGCAACTCCTTCCCCTGTCCTGAACGAGGCAGGTATCTATCAATGGATGATAATGACAGGTACTCTAACTCCACCCCTCCCATAAATACTTCATTACTGCAGTGTGAGGAGAGGACGGGGCTATTATTGTTGACCCAGGTGGTCCTGGTTTCAGATAGTCTGAACCATAACCTTCTCTTTACACAGGGACAGAACCAGACCAGATAAACACTTGATTTTCTCCCGCTTTATTACTTGCTCTCTCTCTCGCCCACACACAGAGAGAGAGAGAGAGAGAGAGAGAGAGAGAGAGAGAGAGAGAGAGAGAGAGAGAGAGAGAGACAGAGAGAGAGAGAGAACTACCACACTATCAGAACTCCAATATTTGAAGGTTCAATGACTCCAGAGTAGATTAACCCAAAATAGGGCGCAGGTGTCAATCAAGTCATGGTCATGGGACACTGCCTTGCTCGGGGGGCTGTTTGTTTTGTTTTAAACAAGAGGGAGAAAAAAATGTCAGTGCCAAACTGACTTTCCAGACCAATAAGCAAGGCTCCAGCATGCTGACACTCACTACAATCATCCATTTCCCTGATTTGGCTGCTTTACAGTAGGATATAATTTATATTTGGTACTCAGAGCCATTGAACATTGTATACAGGAGCCATGACAACAACATACAAGCCAAGCACAGCATGCATGCAGCCACGAAAGCACCCGCATCCATAAGCATACACAGCATACTGAGCACACTAACTCAAAAGGAGAAACTACTTGGGGTGTTTCCACATTTTCTTTTGTTTCTAACATCCTGGAGTAGGAGTCCACTGTTGGCTTAAATATTGACCAGATTGCCCAGGTTCGTATGACGCTCTGATTTTCCACCATATACAGTCGGCTACTTTGGTGGTTCCAGCAGTTTTCCTACAAAGACGGATTATAGCTCAACTAAACTCCTTACTGTATGGATTATAGCTAAACTAAACTCCTTACTGTATGGATTATAGCTAAACTCCTTACTGTATGGATTATAGCTAAACTAAACTCCTTACTGTATGGATTATAGCTAAACTAAACTCCTTACTGTATGGATTATAGCTAAACTCCTTACTGTATGGATTATAGCTAAACTAAACTCCTTATTGTATGGATTATAGCTAAACTAAACTCCTTACTGTATGGATTATAGCTAAACTAAACTCCTTACTGTATGGATTATAGCTAAACTAAACTCCTTACTGTATGGATTATAGCTAAACTAAACTCCTTACTGTATGGATTATAGCTAAACTAAACTCCTTACTGTATGGATTCCTAGATACCACACACACTGTAAACCAACCAGTGTTTAGTATACACACTGTACCTGTATATAGTAGGTATCCAGTGTCAGGTGTTGGATCTGAGACATAGCAGCAGTATACTTTACTGCCTCCATCCTGGAAGCCTGGCAGGAGGTTCTCTGTTTTACATGTTTGATTATGATTGGATAAAACAAAACCAGAGGACTAACAAATGGCTATTCAATATTTTCAATGTATCGTATAAATGCACAGAGATGCTAGGAGAAAGTTCTGTAATTATTTTGGGATGTCTAATGAGAACCTCAAGGTTATAATGCAGACAAAGCCTATTATAGCACAATGCACTTCTTCCGTGGTCTCCAACTGCTCTTAAACACTAGTAAAACCAAATGCATGCTTTTCAACCGTTCGCTGCCCACACCCGCCCGCCCGACTAGCATCACTACTCTGGACGGTTCTAACTTAGAATATGTGGACAACTACAAATACCTAGGTGTCTGGCTAGACTGTAAACTCTCCTTACAGACTCATATCCAAAATAAAATCTAGAATCGGCTTCCTATTTTGTAACAAAGCCTCCTTTACTCACGCTGCCAAACATACCCTTGTAAAACTGACCATCCTAACGATCCTCGACTTCGGCGATGTCATTTACAAAATAGCTTCCAATACTCTTCTCAGCAAACTGGATGCAGACTATCACAGTGCCATCCGTTTGTCACCAAATGCCCCATATACCACCCACAGCTGCGACCTGTATGCTCTAGTCGGCTGGCCCTCGATACATATTCGTCGCCAGACCCACTGGCTCCAGTTCATATACAAGTTGATGCTAGGTAAAGCTCCGACTTATCTCAGCTCACTGGTGACGATAACAACACCCACCCGTAGCATGCGCTCTAGCAGGTATATTTCACTGGCCATCCCCAAAGCAAACACGTCCTTTGGCCGCCTTTCCTTACAATTCTCTGCTGCCAATGACTGGAACGAATTGCAAAAATCGCTGAAGTTGGAGACATATTTCCCTCACTAACTTTAAACATCAGCTATCTGAGCAGCTAACCGATCGCTGCCGCTGTACATAGCCCATCAGTAAATAGCCCACCCAATCTACCTACCTCATCCCCATATTGTTTTTATTTACTTTTCTGCTCTTTTGCACACCAGCTACTTGCACATCATCATCTGCTCATCTATCACGCCAATGTTAAATTGCAACTACCTCGCTCCTATGGCCTATTTATTGCCTTACCTGCTCACGCCATTTGCACACACTGTATATAGACTTTCTTTTTTCTATTGTGTTATTGACTGTATGCTTGTTTATTCCATGTGTAACTCTGTGTTGTTGTTTGTGTTGCACTGCTTTGCTTTATCTTGGCCAGGTCGCAGTTGTAAATGAGAACTTGTTCTCAACTGGCCTACCTGGTTAAATAAAGGTGAAATAAAATAAAAATTAAATATTGGATGAAGAGTGTACGAGAGCATTAAAAGTATTCTTTCTAAGTTGACTAAGTAAGTCACACAAGCATGTTGGTATGTACGTTTATGGTGTAGAACATAAGACCAGAGGGGTGTTATGTTCAGATCATGCACAATACTTCCACTGAGTTTTAGCTTCTATCTCAAGGCCATCAGACTGTTAAACAGCCACCACTAACATTGAGTGGCTGCTGCCAACATACTGACTCAACTCCAGCCACTTTAATCATGGGAATTGATGGAAATGGATATAAAATATATCACTAGCCACTTTAAACAATGCTACTTAATATAATGTTTACATACCCTACATTACTCATCTCATATGTATATACCCTACTCTATATCATCTACTGCATCTTTATGTAATGCATGTTTCACTTGCCACTTTAAACTATGCCATTTTGTTTACATACCCTACATTACTCATCTCATATGTATATACTGTACTTGATACCATCTACTGCATCTTGCCTATGCCGTTCTGTACCATCACTCATTCATATCTTTATGTACATATTCTTTATCCCTTTACACTGTGTGTATAAGGTAGTAGTTTTGGAATTGTTAGGTTAGATTACTCGTTGGTTATTATGGCATTGTCGGAACTAGAAGCACAAGCATTTCGCTACACTCACATTAACATCTGCTAACCATGTGTATGTGACAAATAAATTTGATTTGATTTGAGTTAGAAAACTTTTATCCAACACAATACTT
The DNA here is from genome assembly GCF_045791955.1 of Oncorhynchus clarkii lewisi. NCBI lineage: Eukaryota > Metazoa > Chordata > Actinopteri > Salmoniformes > Salmonidae > Oncorhynchus > Oncorhynchus clarkii. The sequence continues at coordinate 16,332,841 of NC_092172.1, read as the reverse complement.
CCATTGAGTTTTAGTTAGAAAACTTTTATCCAACATCAAAGATACTTGATAACCATAAAATGGGATCTGATACTTTGACAGCAATTAGCGTTGAGACCAGACACTATCCATAAGGAACCTATTCATGTGTGTTATTCACCCACAGGTACATCACCCATCCACCTCTCTATTGTTACCTGCTCTGATATCTCTCACCTTACACTACTAGTACAGACCTGGGATGGAGTGGTGATACTGTAACAAACTGCCCAGACAACCAGAGAGAGAACAGACATATATCTGTAAGATCTAGACAGCCACCCTGACGTTCCCAGTCTAAACAAATATATTGGAAAATACTGTTTCATAGTTTGATTCCTTTGTGTTTGCATAGTTGACAAAGGCAGACACTCCAGCGGACTTATGAACATGTCAGAGGGCCTCTTGAGTGGTGCAGTGGTCTAAGGCACTGCATCGCTATCTGTGCCACCATAGATTCTGTGTTTGAGTCCAGGCTCTGTCGCAGCCGGCTGCGACTGGGAGATCCATGGGGCGGTGCACAATTGGTCCAGCGTCGTCCGGGTTAGGGGAGGGTTTGGCCGGCAGGGATGTCCTTGTCCCATTGCGGACTAGTGACTCCTGTGGCGGGCCGGGTGCAGTGCACAGTGTTTCCTCTGACATATTGGTGTGGCAGGCTTCCGGGTTACCAAGCAGTGCGGCTTGGTTGTGTTTTGGATGACACAAAGCTCTCAACCTTTGCCTCTCCCAAGTCTTTATGGCAGTTGCAGCGATGAGACAAGACTGTAACTACCAATTGGATACCACAAAATTGGGGAGAAAAATAATTTCAAAAATGTAACATGTCAGAGGGGGATTAGTCTGAAGCCAAAACTCTAAACAGAACAATGACCCCTCTTCCCTTGTTATACAATTGGTGTCTTTCACAGTTCTCTGCTCATCTGCCATTTCTCATAACTTACTATGCTGCATGGCTTTTGCATTTTGAAAGAACACACAGGCCCTGAGGTAATGTTGACATTTTAATACCTTTGGCTCAGAAAACAATGAATCAGTTTCAGAGTGGTCCAACAGACTGGGACACACCTCAAACAGGTTGAACATTTTTATGCTCAGTATATGGGCTGTATTAGAAGAGAAGACAACCATCCACTGTGCTTATCAAATCCACCAAATGCAATATTTCCCCAAACCCATGAAGCCAGAACTCATGCACTAGACAATACAACCTCCTCGGCCAACCGAGCCACGGCCTGCTCTCCTTTTTTCTCCCCAATTTCATGGTATCCAATTGGTAGTAGTTACAGTGTTGTCTCATCGCTGCAACTCCCGTACGGACTCGGGAGAGGCGAAGGTCGAGAGCCATGCGTCCTCCGAAACACAACCCAACCAAGCCGCACAGTTTCTTGACATAACACACATCCAACCCGTACACCTGGCGACCTGTTCAGCGATGCAGTGCCTTAGACCACTGCGCCCACTTCTTTTTTTTTTTACTTGCATTGCTGTAGCATAAGAATTTCACTGTACCCTGTGATTACATCTGTGACTCTGTGACTAATAAACAAATATGATCTATCTAATCCTATCAGTGGTTTACACAAACAATCTACAGGAATTCCCCTCCAGATCCCACATAAAGGGTTACAAAGTCATGGCATAACATCCATTCCATCTGGCTTCCATGTTAAGGATCTTCTGACATGGCTACAGTAGGTGTCTGTCTGTACAACATCCCACACACAGAAACAACAACCAGAAACCCTATGGACCTGACCAGGCATGGGAGGGGCCCCTCACTTTATGGAGCTCATTAGGACCTGAGTGTAAGGAGCTGCCAGAGGTGCCATACACCATGAGGTCCACTGAGAGAAACACATGAGGCGGTGCAGGGTTCATCTCCCCTCTTTTCATCACGTCTCTGCACCATTTATCAGTGTATGAAAACACCCGGCCTGGCCCCTCAGTCAGTTGTGTAAATAGCTGGCTGGCTGAATGGGAGGTTTACAGTGTTCACACGGCATGTCATGAGACCTGGTAGGCCTATCACTCTGAAGAAGTTTGGAGCTGTATGGGGGACAACAACATCTCTTGTTTATATTGGTATTGGAATGTTAACTGCAGTAAATGATTAGTATATTGATCTCAATCACTTTGTGACAGAATAGAATGTGATATTATGTCCCATACTACATTCTATGGCAAACATTCTAATACCGTAACATTATATACTGTTTACATGTGCTATTATCAATAATCATATTACCATACATCCAGACGATGTACTAGAATATTTTTTTCTTCCCATACTGACAACTGTGTGGCATAGGGAGTGAACTTGAAGAGTTTAGGACCTGTTTTGTGTCTTGACTTAAATGGTAAAAGTAAGGTTTCTTCCTACACAAACCACAAGAACACCATCACAGCTAGCCATCTTCAGAAAAAGAAGGGAGCGTGCAGGATTGAGAATAGGCCTGATTTGCATTTTGATTTAGGGGGATTACATTACTGGACCCTCACAACGCAGCTTCACTGTGTGGTATAATTGAAGATAGTTTGGGGAGTGTGCAATGGCCAGCTCATACTGAACAATGTGTCTTGAACCCCTCACATCTCAGAGGATGGGACTTCTGGGGGATTCTGGGATGTGTTGTTTGTCTCGCTTAGCAGTTGGCATCTCGGTGACAGCTTTGTATAAAAGGGACAAAAAAGGAAGTGATTGCAGTGCATGCAAACAGGCTCTTTCGAAACGTGTGCTAAAGGCAGAGCAAGTAGGAGAAGGAGAGGGGCGACAGGCAAACATGCATGAAACAATGTGGCTTTCAGAGGCGCCAGCGAGATACTGTGTGTGCCTCTCAGTAAAAAAAAAAAAAAGGGAATGCACATGAAGCATGGCTGAGTCAGAGCTTAGGATCCCACACTGGCAGAGCCAATACCAGAGCAGAAGTTAAAACAATAAATTAATGTTAGGCAACAGGTGCATCCACCTTACGCAATTAATTAATTAATTTCCTTTTCTATTCTAAGTGGTTCTAAGTACACACATTATAATAAAATTACATGTTGGAGTATCATGGATCTTTTGTCCAGTATTTTGTACTTCTTGATAGTGAAGGCACCTGATGGTTGAAGTAAACAGTTATTTTAGTTCAGAGATAAAGACAATTAAAAGTCTCAGTGTTGTTTGAAATAAAGGGTTGCATTACCACCCTGAATAATAGAAGATGCATTGCACATAGAACTGAAGTCCCGAGGTGTCCTATCCCTTTAGGCACTAACAGCACTTCAGCATAATGCAGAATGCAGTTGAAAGACATTGAATATGAAATGCAGCTCAGAAATACAACAGGAAAGAGCTTTTATTCAGGGAGGCAACAGGAAATAAAGAACCAAATGAGGATTTCATCATGTGTGGTTTATTTGGGGATATGGGGTTCACTCCACTACTCCTCTTAGTTCTTAGATTAGTTATAATAATACTGCCTATATCTAGAATCTAGATGAACATGGGATGTTTTTCACCTTATTTCTACTTGTGTAATAATAATCAATACAAATTGCTCTAATGTCTGTGAGAGTGTTGAGAGAACAAGATGGTAGAACTTGACATTATATACATCTTATATACCAACTTTCCTGTTTAATATAACACGTTTCAACAGTTCACAGTTACAGTAGACTATCTATGTTCTCCCTCATTTTATGGCCCTACGTTATGAATGAAGTGTTTTGGTGACATACACGCACATAAAAGCTGGGTTAAAAACAACCCATGTGCAGTGGAAACTTGTCACAGGCACTGCACTCAGTTTGTCTACATTTTCCAATATCCCCTCAGCCTGCTGAGACCTGACTGCTTCCTCTGCTGCATCTCATGAATAATTGGCCTCAGAGGAAAACCACTCTTTTGCCACAACTCTCTGACTTGATACTGTGTTGTGTTAACCAGTTGCTGCAGCCTCGTGTCATGTTAAGCAGCTGCTGCAGCCTGCCTGCCCTTTGTCTGGCAGTCCACGGTATGTGAAGAGAAATGACCATGCAGACCTGAGCTGCTCTTCAGCTGCAGGCTGTGAAGGCCCACTGTGGGTAGATAAGCAGGACAGGTCATTGACCAAGCAAATGGACCATACACACAGCCTCTAATACCACTACAAACTCTAAGCCCCAGACACACCTCAGCCTGATGCTGATGGAATGAGTGCGAAGCTCCACATCTGCTCTTGTGAATGGACCACAGGAGCTCATCTCAACTTGCTAGCCAATCCAATGGTTCAGTGAAGAGAGAAATGGAAAGGGAATTAGAATACGAAAAGTAAAAGGTGGAAATGAGAGAACAGAAATGCCTTTTGACAGCCCAAAAAACATATTTAGTCACAGAGACAGACCTGGTCCTACGGCCAACTAGGAAGAGGGGAGAGAAGCCAGTCCTACTCTACCCAAACACATTGCCCTGGCCATATGGGATCTGACTGGGACAGGCAGTGCAGACAGGGTGGGCTGTCTGTTTGGATCTTCATGTCCCAGAGAATTATAACCCTGTAAATAGTAGGCATGCAGCCAGGTAGGCATGCAGTCTACAAGACTAAACCTAGAGAACAAGGACTACGCGTCTTTGTAGAGAAAACATCTCAGCTCGGTGGTAACAGGGAAGCTTTTATGATGACTGTGGGGAAAATGTTCACCCTAAAAGTGTAGGGCTGGGCGATATGGCCAAAATATCATATGACAATCTTGTCCCCCCATTTTTGGCAGTACGGTGGTATTTGACAGTATTTTATGCTCCTGAATAATACAGGTTACAAATATGTTTGATGAGTAGTGCATGACCCTACAATGGCAACTCATTAATTCTAAGTGATGTTAATAGGCTTTCTCTATTCTGGTGGTTTTATTCTCAACCAATCTAGGCCAAAACTGACAGTGAAGTAGTCCAATTTGTTGAACGTTCATAGACGGTATTGTGAAAATCCATACCGGTATACCAGTATTCACAATATATTTCCCAGCCCTGTGAGAGTGTTACCCTGGCCTGAAGAGGGAATGTGGTAAAACATTAACGACAGGCCCAGAGTGGAACTTATAACTCCTCTTATAGAATATAAATAGATAGAATATGATCATAAATACAGTACCTGTCAAAATATTGGACACACCTACTCTATCAAGGGTTTTTCTTTATTTGTACTATTTTCTACATTTCTACATAAGACATATGGAATCATGTCGTAACCAAAAAAGCGTTAAACAAATCAAAATATATTTTATATTTGAGATTCTTCAAAGTAGCCTCCCATTGCCTTGATGTCAGCTTTGCACACTCTTGGCATTCTCTCAACCAGATTCATGAATTTTCAATTAACAGGTGTGCCTTGTTAAAAGTTAACGTGGAATTTCTTTCCTTCTTAATGCATTTAAGCCAATCAGTTGTCTGTGACAAAGTAGGGGTGGTATACAGAAGATAGCCCTAAGTCCATGTTATGGCAAGAAAATATAAAATAAGCAAAGATAAACAACAGTCCATCATTACTTTAATCATGAAGGTCAGTCAATAAGAAACCTTTCAAGAACTTTGAAAGTTTCTTCAAGTGCAGTCGCAAAAACCATCAAGTGCTATGATGAAACTGGCTCTTATGAGGACTGCCACAGGAAAGGAATACCCATAATTACCTCTGCTGCAGAGGATAAGTTCATTAGAGTTTATTGCACCTCAGATTGCAGCCCAAATAAATGCTTCACAAAGTTCAAGTAACAGACACATATCAACATCAACTGTTCAGAGGACACTGCGTGAATCAGGCATTCATGGTCAAATTTATGTAAAGAGTCCACTACTAAAGGACACCAATAATAAGAAGAGAATTGCTTGGGCCAAGAAACAAGAGCAATGGACATTAGACCAGTGGAAATCTGTCCAAATTTTTTATTTTTGGTTTCAACAACCATGTCTTTGTGAGACGCAGAGTAGGGGAACGGATGATCTCCGCATGTGTGGTTCCCACCGTGAAGCATGGAGAAGGAGGTGTGATTGTGTGGGGGTGCTTTGCTGGTGACACAGTCAATCACAGTCAGTGATTTTTTTTTAGAATTCAAGGCACAAAGCACCCAACAAGTGCTCAGCATATGTGTAAACTCCTTCAAGACTGTTGGAAAACCATTCCAGGTGAAGCTGGTTGACAGAATGCCAATAGTGTGCAAAGCTGTCATCAAGGCAAAAGGTGGCAACTTTTTTTTCTTCTTTGGTTACTACATGATTCCATATGTCTTATTTCATTGTTTTGATGACTTCACTTTCATTCTACAATGTAGAATAAAGAAAAAACTTTGAACGAGTAGGTGTCTAAATGTTTGACTGGTACTCTATATATACAGGTGTATGTGGACACCCATTCAAATTTGTGGATTCAGCTATTTTCTTACTGAAGAGCTCAGTGACTTTAAATGTGGCACTGTCATAGGATGCCACATTTCCAACAAGTCAAATGTCTGCCCTGCTAGAGCTGCCCAGCTTAACTGTAACTGATGTTATTGTGAGGTGGAAAGTCAAGGAGCAACAACGGCTCAGCCACGAAGTGCTAGGCCATACAAGTTCACAGAATGGGACCAAATAAGGGTCTGGGGCTGTTTTTCATGGTTCGGGTTACACCCCTTAGTTCCAGTGAAGGGAAATTGTAACGCTACAGCTTACAAAGACATTCTAGACGATTCCGTGCCTCCAACTTTGTGACAACAGTTTGGGGAAATCGCCTAATTCAGCATGACAATGCCCCTGTGGACAAGGCGAGGTCCGTACAGAAATAGTTTGTCGAGATCGGTGTGGAAGAACTTGACTGGCCTGCACAGAGCCCTGACCTCAACCCCATCGAACACCTTTGAGATTAATTGGAACGCTGACTGCAAGCCAGGCCTAATCGCCCAACATCAGTGCCCAACCTCACTAATGCTCTTGTGACTGAATGGAAGCAAGTCCCCACAGCAATGTTCCGACATCTAGTGGGAAGCCTTTCCTGAAAGTGGAGGCTATTATAGAAGCAACGGGGGGGACCAGCTCCATATTAATGCCCATTATTTTGGAGTGAGATGTGTCTGCTGTGAAAGAAAAATTACTTATTTACCTGATTTATTTGATATTATTGGTTAACAATTGAAAGGTAACTAATAGTAAGACACTTCTGTCCTGCTAGTGTCTGTATTTTCATGGGCTCCACTCTAGTTCCCTGCAGCTAATCTGTGCACATGGTCACCAGAGATGGCTTGAGCTGACAAATGAGTTAAAGACTGCATTACATAGACAATAATGTGTTTTACCAGGGATAGCTGAGGAGTAGAACAATCCCTCATCTTCTCAAAATCATCCTTGCGTCTGGGAAACTAAGCCAGGGTGGGGTTAAGACAACAACCCACTTGCAGTCAACGACAGGATGAACCCAGAGTTGCTTATGATTCCCCAATCTGCATGGGATGGGTGGAACCAATCATGACTAAGCATTTTTAGTGTAAGCTATACGTATATAGTACTCTGCGTTTGTGTAAAGGTTAGGTTACTTGGTCGACCAGCCTCATTATTGCAATAATTAATGGATGTTGAATAAAGGTGGTGGTTTGAATAATTGTCCAAGTCTCTCTCAGTACTGAATTTTCCACGACACCACAAACTTTTAGTGCATACTGTATATATACTGCAATGGTTGCAGTTTGATTCTTCTCCCTGGCACTTATAAAGAGAAGAAAGTAAGTACATGTTCCGAGGTTTTTTCCTTGAAGAGAACTCCTCGGCCCTGTGAGTTATTGCATTACATAACCAAGGCTTCTCATTTCCTTTCTCTGCCTCCTCAGAGAAACCTGAGCCATCTACAATGCATGGTAATGGTGGAGAATCTGGAGCACCATCATTATCAGACAAGAGGAAGTACTGTATCACATGGCATGTGAATGTTAGTCTTCCTGCTTCTTAAAAAACATATACAAACGCTTTTCACTGTGTAGAACTCTCTCAGGTGGCTCTGTTTCCATTGCACGCATTGGTACACATAGGAACATAATTTTGCCACAGGACTTGACAAGGAAACCTTTTCTGTGTCAAGTCAGATTAGGATGAATTATTTTACCCATGCGAATAATGATGTATTCTTTTCCTTTTGTTTTACAGGTGTGACTCTTCTGGTGTTTGTTTCCCACGCTACTGGAGAGGGTGGTCCCATCTGGCAGGGGCTGTAGACCACTACAGCCACCTGAGAGGCAGTGGTGGAATCTGGAGTGTCCTGGTCCTCTTCTCTCAGACATTCCTCTGTACTGGGCTGCTTTAATGAGGTTAGGGTTCCCAGCAGCCTCCAACTGAAACACATTCAACAGTGTTTCCCCCAGTGGGCTCTCTGATAACCCACTCCACATCCCCTCGTCTGCCGGCATTATATAACTCTACCCACACACAGGCATAAGCTCAGACTTTTGCACTCACGTGCGAACATCCATGCACACACTCACCCGAGTTTCCACACACACGGACACATGGGAGGCGCACACAATGGCACGGGCCAGGGCTTTGTTCTGGGGTCTGGGTCTGAGAGGCAGAGGTCAGCCCTGAGCCTCTATTTGCTCCAGGATCATTGGGGGTAACAGTTGGGAAATGGGGGTGTATAATGGCAGCATGCTCTGAGGGCCAGGACCCCTCTGACTTTGGCCCTTCAGAGCCAGGCCGTCCACATGGTCACTACTTCATCATGTCAGTTTATCAGCTCTTTAAAAGAGAGACAGGAACTTCTTACGCCCCACTCTGTCTCATTAGGATGACAGCCAGAGAGAAAACGTCATCATTCAGTTCAAGAATGCTTTTAAAAAGGCCAGTATCTATGGTAATCATTGTGCCAGTCATGGTGCTGGTAGAGTGTCGTCACCTTTGGTCCTAAATTGAGAATCCAAGTCCATTTAGTATCTAATGGAGGTGTAACTTAAAAATAAATCATTGCGTGGGAAGATGGATTGATGTCATTTTCCAAGGTTGGTCCCGACCACACCAAACTCCCACAGCTTTCCTGTCCCAGCCACAGGACAGCGATGCAGATACAGGCCTACTGAGACCCAGGTCCTCTACATATTGTCCTATTTTAACTACACTTTAAAGGCTATTCCTGTGTTGAGGCCCATCCAGAGGTAGAAAATAAGCCACAGGGCTATAACAACTCTCTCAGATAGGCTAGAGATGGCTTTCTCCTGCTGCGTATACACTACATGACCAAAAGTATGTGGACACCCACTCGTCGAAAATCTCATTCCAAAATCATGGTCATTAGTATGGAGTTGGTCCCCTCTTTGCTTCCAATGCATGTCCTTCCACTAGAAGTGGAAACATTGTGGTGGGGACTTGCTTCCATTTAGCCACAAGAGCATTAGTGTGGTCGGGCACTGATATTGGGTGATTAGGACTGGCTCGCAGTCAGCGTTCCAGTTCATCCCAAAGGTGTTTCGATGGGGTTGATATCACTTCACAATAACATCACTTACAGTTGACCGGGGCAGCTTCAGCAGAGCAGACATTTGACGAACTGACTTGTTGAAAAGGTGGCATCCTATGACAGTGCCACGTTGAAAGTCACTGAGCTCATCGGTAAGGCCAATCTATGGCCAATGCTTGTCAATGGAGATTGCATGACTGGGTGCTTGATGTTATTCACCTGTCACCAACGGGTGTGGCTGAAATAGCAGAATCCACTAAGTTGAACGGGTGTCCACATACTTTTGTATATATAGTACATATCTTGAAATTACAGTAGATTGGAGAAAAAAACATGTTAGATTGAACAACCTATAAAAAACGTTTCTCTCACGTCAGGAAATATTGTGTCTCTTTTAACGGCACAATCTTTCAACGCTCCTTAATCCCTGGAATGTGTCACTTTGTGTTGCTAGGTCCCTTTGTTCCCCTGCAGAAAGAGCCCCGTGGTGGAGTCACTAATGAGGGAAGGGACTTGAGAGCCAAGCTTTCCATTAAGGTTCCACCAAACGCCACTCTGCCCCAGCACTCTGGGCTGAGGCACTCAGGAGCCCACTGGTATCAGACTGGGACCAGCGGTACTATGCTCATTAAGACTAGTTATTCCAGCGACAGGTGTGTTAATCCAGCAGCCCTGTGATGTGACCTCTGACCTCTAGCACAGTGTGGTGCTATATGGCCCCTCCTACTCACACCGGGGTTGTCACATCCGTTAGGAGCAGACGTGTCCCAGGCCTGCCACCGACACAGCCAGGCCCACTGGCTCACGCCTCACTGGGTTTTATAGGTATGGCAAGGCAGTATTGAAATCACACACTGTTGAGCTGTTCTGTACTGATTAAAAGTTCTGCAGAAGCTCTCAAGACATGAGGGCCCAGAAATGCTGTTATACGGACTCAGATTTAATTGTTTCTGTAAGTGATGTAACTTTTTTTAAATGACTCATATCACTTTGAACCGATAAGCAAATAAAGATGGCTTGTGATTCATGTCTACAAAACTGGAGGGACGAAAACCCTATTGCTTTGACTGACAGCATCACAACCACTGGTTCCACCAGTCATTCATTCTCTGGTCTACAGTAACAATAGACATCTCAACAAACTCATCAACAAAGGCTATTTATTGTCATCGTAGAGGGGAGAGATGCTGGGGGTATTGTTGCAGTGTGATGCCAACCATGAGAGGACAGTTGGAGATTAAAAGCCACGTGTTAGGATGACTTTCACATCTCTAATGTGCTGTTACATATGAATCAGCTTAACACAGTTTCTTACCTGGGGCAATTAGCACAGCTCGTATTTAGAATGCAACACTCCCCATTTACAATGACTGAATGTCAACTGCAGCAGATCCCCTTGACTACCCTGCTGCAGGGAAACTAGCGTCATCAGAATGCCAAGTGGTGCTCACCTGATGTAACCTGCACTTACAAGTTTGAACGCTCCCGATTACCACCCCAAAGTCTCTCACTCAATGCTTGATTTAATTAATCAACTGCACATGCTGCTGACAGATGACAGCTAGAACCCAAGCCACGACAAGGTGAGGGTCAACCAAAACACAGACACCGCTTGGTTTCACGGCCATGACTCATTCTCACCATTGTCTTGACTGACACCCTCCCCTTGCTGCCTCAGGGGTCTCATTGTGGCGCCGTATTTAGTATTGGAGCACTGACTTGGAGCACTGACAATGTAGGGCCCCCGGGGCGGAAGGGAGGAGCAGCACCTGCAACGCTGGAGGTCGTGTCCCAGGCTGTGGCCTCGTTCACTGGGCAGCTCTGGTCAGAGCAGTGGGTGCAGACCCAGAGGTCAGGCTACTGAATTAAATGGAGAGTAGTGTTTATGGGGGTATTTTAGAGCTCACTATAAACCAGCCCCCAAGCTTGTGAGCAACCCAGAGTTTACCTCAAATGCTAAACACAGAGGACCTCTTTCAAATGAGCAGCATTGAAGGCAGGTTAAGGAAATAATGTTTTCTTCCACAAACTCTCTCTGTGGTCACTCTCCATTCTCCTGAAATTGTAATCTGTGATTAGTACACTAGGCCCTACTAAGTCACTGTGTGGTCGCCCAGCCTTCCATGGCAGCGGGCAGCATGCTCTGAAGCAGTTAAGACCCTTAAGATTATTATTGTTTGTGTGACTGCCACTGTGCAGAAAAGCAAATAAGGCTTTACTGCCATGAGCTGAGAGAGGAGCTAAATCTTTGTTTCCCCCAAATGTAATAATCCTGAACATGACCCCTAGCAACCTGCTCCTCATTTAGGACATTTCCGCCACTCATCAACTCTGGCATGGGAACGAGCGGGAATGTCAGGTATGCACCCTGTTTCGGAAGAGGCCAGCTCTGGATGTTTTGTCTGTGCTCACAGACGTGTGTCTGCTATGGTGAGAGAGTGTTACTGCCTGTGCCAAAAGAAAAAATACACCTGCATGCATATGTTCAATCATGCAGAAGGAAGGGTAGTACTGATCTCAGTTGAGAAGTATTTGATCATTTTTAACGCCACAAGTCTTTCCTGACCTTGTGACCAAACAAGGAAATACTCCAGGCCCTATTCATGTTTCATCATTATTGTGTTACCCTATTCACTGAGGTTGTCAGACTGTCAAAGCGTTGAATGTTGAGAATATTGCAGATCAGAGTTACAGATCAGATTTAAATACTGGAACACATCCAGTATGTTTTTGTATGCACGCCTGAGGCAGCTTGTAGGCTTTTGCTCTGGCTCACCCAGTGACACTACCTAGCTTCTTTGATGTGTACAACAAGGCTAAAAGGCTCATCTGCTATGGCCATTCTCTGCTAGCAGGATCAAATACTCCAAAAAAGAACAAAAGCTATCCCCGCGCTATCCCCGCCTCTTTGGAAAACCAGTTCTGCTCCAGAAGCTTCTGTAGAGACTCCCGAGTTCAGCGTTCAGCTGCAACATGGATTCTCTTTGATGGACTGTTGTCTGATTAAAGACTTCATACATTGACAGCCCATATGCACTGTCTAAGGAGTCACTGAGAGAATAGTGGTGTAAGGAAATGCTCAATAACAGACTGGTAACCACTCAGTAACAGACTGGTAACCACACCTATGGGTGAAGAAAGGTTGATTGTAGCCAATTTACAGCTGAGCATTTGGTTGAATTATCTCCTCCAATAACACACAGGTGTACTCTTATCATGCATAACAGAGGATTCCACGGGTGCACTTGGTATAAGTTACAGAAAAACGCATGAACATTTCTGGGTGTTTCTCAACCTCACAGAATGATCTTCCTCTCCATAATAAAAGTGAAGGGACTCTGTCCGGGGGCAAAACTCACAAGATCTTGCACCTGAACAATTGCTGTCGCCCCCATGTTTATCACTTGATGGGGGAAAGTTTGGTTTCACTCACAATGGCATTGTATCATGTTGCAAAGATTTTTGTGGAGCACATTCTTTTAGCGTTCAGGCACATTGGCAATGTGCACACAGGGTTGAAATAGGATCCCAAAATGGTGGATGTGGTACCTTTTTTACGATGTTAAAGTTAAACACTAATGCGTCAATAAAAATGTCTTTACCTTTGATGATTTCCAGTGAAAATGTCCTTGTTGCTTTTGTATTGTGGTTGCAGATACTGGGGACACTCATCCCCCAAAGGTGTATTTCGGAAGAGGCAAGAGGGACAGGCTTACAATGGATAGGCTGAGAGTTTCAACATTATAAAACACTTTGTATGCACAGTGTACAATAGATGTTAGCTAACACATCACTTCTCACTTCTGAGACGTATGTTTTGCTGTACATTGTCCCTGTTTCAAATAAGGGTAGTAATAACAAATTAAAAACAGACTTCCAAAATTACTGGGATTTGCTTGAGGCAAGTTTCCACAGATGGGGAAAGCATAATCAAGCAAAGAAATCATAACTGCACTTGGGCGGAAAAGCATTTGTTATGACACTACTTAAGTGTCCTACTTACAGACTAGGGTTGCAAAGTTACCTGTAATTTACCAAAGTTAACAGAATCTTCAGTAATCTATGGTAACTTTGCTAATTTATATAGTATACATGTGTTATATTTGTCCATGGATTTCTAGTGGATAGGCTAATAGAGGAAATAGCCGTATTAATTACAAAACATTTACAACAAAGACATATGGACATAGTAAAATAAATAAAAGTGTGTAAAAAAATAAGCAAATATATATTTTATGTTGAAAGCCTTATATTGAACACCAGTGGTATTCACTAAGTTGATGGTTTATTTTTAGGATAATGTTTTACAGCTTTGTCATTCAATGTTGTATTTTAAAATCATCTTATTCTGTTATTGTATATATTGTACATGTGATAAGGCCACACAGAGGGCCAGAAATAATAACGGACACCTGTGATAATCTGAATTACCCAAAAAGTCCAGTAGATGCATTTTTATAAAATTACCCAAAAACCTTGAAAGCTACCAAAATTCTGGTAGTTTACTGGTAAACTTTGAAAGTTTCTGGTAATATACACTCCCTTTCCAACCCTATTACACCTGTTTCTCTATTCAGGTGAGAGAACTAAGCCATGAATAGTTGAACAAATCCTTGCGTGTGTAGGTGATTAGTGTTATTATAGAGAGGTCACAGGTCCAAGTCAAACCCCTGGAGCGACACACACTCTCCTGTACCTTTTCTAACCAGGTGCAGACCTCACCAGATCTCTGTAGAGGAGCATGGGGACATGGGAAATATCAGTCATTAGCATGAATATACCCTCTTATTACAGGAGAAAATCATATCTTTCAGCTTCTTGAAAATATTAGCTATGCATTTTGGATATATTTTCTCCTGACACCTGTGGATTGATCGATCATTTTTAGTTTCAGAATGAGGCAGGACTGGCTGGGTATCATGCATGCAACAAGAAAGCAAATGTAAACAAGTGCATATACAGTGGGGCAAAAAAGTATTTAGTCAGCCACCAATTGTGCATGTTCTCCCACTTAAAAAGATGAGAGAGGCCTGTAATGTTTATCATAGGTACACTTCAACTATGACAGACAAAATGAGAAAAAAAATCCAGAAAATTACATTGTGGGATTTTTTTATGAATTTATTTGCAAATTATGGTGGAAAATAAACTTTTGTTATTGACCAAATACTTATCTCAATACTTTGTTATATACCCTTTGTTGAGGTCAAACGTTTTCTGTAAGTCTTCACAAGGTTTTCACACACTGTTGCTGATATTTTGGCCCATTCCTCCATGCAGATCTCCTCTAGAGCAGTGATGTTTTGGGGCTGTTGCTGGGCAACACGGACTTTCAACTCCCTCCAAAGATTTTCTATGGGGTTGAGATCTGGAGACAGGCTAGGCCACTCCAGGACCTTGAAATGCTTCTTACGAAGCCATTCCTTCGTTGCCCGGGCAGTGTGTTTGGGATCATTGTCATGCTGAAAGACCCAGCCACGTTTCATCTTCAATGCCCTTGCTGATGGAAGGAGGTGTTCACTCAAAATCTCACGATACATAGCCCCATTCATTCTTTCCTTTACACGGATCAGAATGTCCTGGTCCCTTTGCAGAAAAACAGCCCCAAAGCATGATGTTTCCACCCCCATGCTTCACAGTAGGTATGGTGTTCTTTGGATGCAACTCAGCATTCTTTGTCCTCCAAACACGACAAGTTGAGTTTTTACCAAAAAGTTCTATTTTGGTTTCCTCTGACCATATGACATTCTCCCAATCTTCTTCTGGATCATCCAAATGCTCTCTAGCAAACTTCAGACAGGCCTGGACATGTACTGGCTTAAGCAGGGGGACACGTCTGGCACTGCAGGATTTGAGTCCCTGGCGGCGTAGTATGTTACTGATGGTAGGCTTTGTTACTTTGGTCCCAGCTCTCTGCAGGTCATTCACTAGGTCCCCCCGTGTGGTTCTGGGATTTTTGCTCACCTTTCTTGTGATCATTTTGACCCCACGGGGTGAGATCTTGCGTGGAGCCCCAGATCGAGGGAGATTATCAGTGGTCTTGTATGTCTTCCATTTCCTAATAATTGCTTCCACAGTTGATTTCTTCAAACCAAGCTGCTTACCTATTGCAGATGCAGTCTTCCCAGCCTGGTGCAGGTCTACAATTATGTTTCTGGTGTCCTTTGACAGCTCTTTGGTCTTGGCCATAGTGGAGTTTGGAGTGTGACTGTTTGAGGTTGTGGACAGGTGTCTTTTATACTGATAACAAGTTCAAACAGGTGCCATTAATACAGGTAACGAGTGGAGGACAGAGGAGCCTCTTAAAGAAGAAGTTACAGGTCTGTGAGAGACAGAAATCTTGCTTGTTTGTAGGTGACCAAATACTTATTTTCCACCATAATTTGCAAATAAATGTATTAAAAATCAGACAATCTGATTTTCTGGATTTTTTTTCTCATTTTGTCTGTCATAGTTGAAGTGTACCTATGATGAAAATTACAGGCCTCTCTCATCTTTTTAAGTGGGAGAACTTGCACAATTGGTGGCTGACTAAATCCTTTTTGCCCCACTGTAGATACAGAAACAGTTGTTCTACAATTCAGATAAGTTGTAATGCAGTGCTCAGAGAGATAATCATAATCCTGGGTGTTAAGAGACCCACACGGCTGAAGTCCTTAGAGTTGAAGGATCGGTACGGCCAACCAGAGAACACCTGTTATTACTGGAGCAATATGCTAAAGCATCTCAGAACAATAAAGGAATAGCAGAACATAAATACCTTTACAGTAATGGTTATATGACTAAATGCACGCTTCAGTAATGACAGCCAGTACATAGTGCAGCAGTAACACCACCACTGGCTACTGTTAGTGTTTAAATACTGGAGAGTTGAGACCAAATCACGGACGCTGGACAGAGTGGATTTCAGTTGTAACAAAAGACAGTTTTAATGAGTCAGAGATATCTTGTCCCGCAGTTTTACGTGCACGGACCTAGTTCACATAACTCGGCAAGGAGACAGGTGAAAAAGAGGCCTTATACTACGGTTACATTCATTTTTATACATAGAATAAAGTAGGTGGAGTCTTGTCGTTTCGGTCTTCTTGACTGGTCGGAGGGTTGGAGGCGGGCCTTGCTCTAGCCAGAGCGGGCCCCATTGGTGCACAGCAAAAGTCCTTTGCTCTTGGGACCGGCCAGTAGAGGGAGATGAGATGTGTGTTTCTACAAGGAAGAGGGGGTCAGTCTTATGGCTGGGTGTATGTGTTCTTACGACGGAATGTCTTTGTTTATATGAGCTATGTGTATGAATATTTATATAACACTACTGGTCTTCAGTGACCCCTTCATGACCCCTTCCTAAGCAGCTCCATGGCCTCTCTCATGGTCCTGTTATTGGTGGCTTAACTGAAGCTCTGCCCTGGTCTGTGAATATTCTTTCAGGATCTTATCTGGTCAAAACAACCATGTCTGTTGGTACGTGGGGAAACCGTGGAGACACAATAAAACGCCCTTGTCGTATCAAACATCCTGAGTCAAATCCACTTGTATGGACACAGAGTGTGAGGCTGCAGCTGCCAGTGAGGGACAGACTAAACAGACACATGGTCACCTGAGTCAGTGCTCTCGCTTATATACTAGGGTGCGAGTTCCTCCAGTGTCAGCTACCGCAGCTATGATGGTGGCTAGTAGCATATCCTTCCTGCCAACAGTGCGTGGTGAACGTAGCAGACAGACACATGCATCAGCCCTGACAAATCTGAGATGTGTGATAGTGGTGGAGCACCTCTCCAAGCAGAGCCCACAACGTGTTGTTCACATAAACAACAGAGACATGGCTTCAAACCTGTAGTGAACATTGTAATGTGATTTACTCTGGCATGTTCTCACCTCCTTAACACCACCACCTCATACCCACCTCATGCCTGGATCATGTTTTTTCTTCCTCAAACCTGGAGGGAAGATAAAGTCATTCCGCTTTACTGGTTCTAACAGCTGACCAATCAGTCTACTCCTGG
The DNA here is from genome assembly GCF_045791955.1 of Oncorhynchus clarkii lewisi. Classification (NCBI taxonomy): domain Eukaryota; kingdom Metazoa; phylum Chordata; class Actinopteri; order Salmoniformes; family Salmonidae; genus Oncorhynchus; species Oncorhynchus clarkii. Next base: position 16,315,398 of record NC_092172.1, on the reverse strand, counting down.
CTCTTGGCAAACTGTTGGAGCAGCAGATACAATGTTATTTCTCTATGAACAAATTAACAACAGACTTTCAGCATGTCTATCGAGAAAGTCACTGAACATGTACTGCACTGACACAAATGACTGATGACTGGCTGAAAGAAATTGATATTAAAGAAGATTGTGGGGGCTGTTCGTCCTCAGTGCAGCCTTTGATATTGTTGACCATAATATGTCACAGGAAAAATGTATTTGTTATGGCTTTATACTCTCTGCCATATCGTGGATTGAACGCTACACAGAGAGCTAGAGAGTTAGTTTCAGAATGGGTGGTCAGTAATAAATTAGTCCTGAGACTATATTAGTCCTATATTAGTCCTGAGACTAAGAGCATAGTATTTGAAACAAATCAATTCCTAAGGTCTAGACCTCAGCTGGATCTGATAACGGAAAGTGTTGCTATTAAGTGAGTTGAGGAGACTAAATTACTTGGTGTTACCTTAGATTGTAAACTGTCATGGTCAAAGCATATTCATTCAATGGTTGTAAAGATGGGAAGAGGTCTGTCTGTGATAAAGAGATGCTCAGCATTCTTAAAACAACACTCAGTCAAACAAGTCCTACAGGCTCTAGTTTTATCCCATCTTGACTACTGTAAGACCTTTAAGTCTTTACTGATGACTCATCTCTTCAGTGGGTCATATGATTGAGTGTAGTCTGGCCCAGGAGTGTGAAGGTGAACGGAAAGGCTCTGGAGCAACGAACCGCCCTTGCTGTCTCTGCCTGGCCGGTTCCCCTCTTTCCACTGGGATTCTCTGCCTCTAACCCTATTATAGGGGCTGAGTCACTGGCTTACTAGGGCTCTTTCATACCGTCCCTAGGAGGGGTGCGTCACTTGAGTGGGTTGAGTCACTGATGTGAACTTCCTGTCTGGGTTGGCGCCCCCCCTTGGGTTGTGCCGTAGCGGAGATCTTTGTGGGCTATGCTCGGCCTTGTCTCAGGATGGTAAGTTGGTGGTTGAAGATATCCCTCTAGTGGTGTGGGGGCTGTGCTTTGGCAAAGTGGGTGGGGTTATATCCTTCCTGTTTGGCCCTGGCCGGAGGTGTCATCAGATGGGGCCACAGTGTCTCCTGACCCCTCCTGTCTCAGCCTCCAGTATTTCTGCTGCAGTAGTTTATGTGTCGGGGGGCTAGGGTCAGTTTGTTATATCTGGAGTACTTCTCCTGTCCTATCCGGTGTCCTGTGTGAATTTAAGTATGCTCTCTCTAATTCTCTCTTTCTTTCTCTCTCTCGGAGGACCTGAGCCCTAGGACCATGCCTCAGGACTGCCTGACATGATGACTCTTTGCTGTCCCCAGTCCACCTGGCTGTTCTGCTGCTCCAGTTTAAATTGTTCTGCCTGTGATTATTATTATTTGACCATGCTGGTCATTTATGAACATTTGAACATCTTGGCCATGTTCTGTTATAATCTCCACCCGGCACAGCCAGAAGAGGACTGGCCACCCCACATAGCCTGGTTCCTCTCTAGGTTTCTTCCTAGGTTTTGGCCTTTCTAGGGAGTTTTTCCTAGCCACCGTGCTTCTACACCTGCATTGCTTGCTGTTTGGGGTTGTAGGCTGGGTTTCTGTACAGCACTTTGAGATATCAGCTGATGTACGAAGGGCTATATAAATACATTTGATTTGATTTGATAGGGCCAAGTGCTGCAAAGAAAGACATAATAAAGCTACAGAGGGCCCAAAACAGAACAGCACGTCTTGCCCTGCATTGTTCACATAGAGCTAATGTCAACAAAATGCATTCTGATCTTTCCTGGCTCAAAGTAGAGGAGAGATTGTCTGCATCACTTCTCGTTTTGTAAGAAATACTATTGTGTTAAAAACTCCAAACTGCCTATTCAATCAACTAATATACAGCTCTGAAAGACATTCATACTCTGCAAGACTCTGCAACCGGAATTCTCTTCACAGTCCTTATAGCCAAAACAAATACAAGGCAACGCACAGTAATATATTGAGTCATGATAGCATGGACCTCCCTACCATCTCAAATCACTCAAGCAAGCAGCAAAAGCAGCTTTAAAAATGGAATAAAACAGCACATCACAGCACAACGCCTCTGACCTAAATAGCTTGTAGCATCTCCCTCCCGAGCAGATCTGGTGTTTGGGTTAAAATGAAAGATAAGATATGCCCTTGGCATTAGGATATCAGGGCCTGCTTAGAGAAAACATGTAAGCAAAGCCTCAGTAGGGTAAGGACTTCAGTCATGCTCTGTATGATATGACAGTCTGCTCAGCTCACTGACTAAATTCAAGGCCTGGTTATAATGTTCATGCATGTTGCATTTTACTCCAGGAAATACATTATGGATGGTAACTGTAAAAAGTCTATACTTTACCCCAATGTACCCATTACTGGCGCTAACTACGATAGCTATGGAAACAAGGCAGCTTTATTCACGTCAGGGGGATTTATCGAAACAAGGTTGCTGAGTGTATGCCTAATTGCAACGCACCTCCTTGTTAATGCATTTCCATTTTCCTTTTTGCGTGTTGCACTTGTATTCAGTAGCGTCTATGAATAACATGATTATGAAAACATAAATGTATGAAAGTGTGTATACTTATTTTTTGTATGTACAGTATGTAGTTCTGTCCTTGTGATGTACCTGTCTATAAAATGTTATGTATTGTGTCATGTCTTATGTTTTGTGTGAACCCCAGGAAGAGTGGCTGCTGATTTAGCAGTAGCTAATAGGGATTGTAATATAATACTAAAATACTAAAAATACCACTCACACACACACATACAGTATTATACACACAGAGTTCTGACATCATTAAAGGTAGACTCAGTGAAATGACGTTGCCACGAGCAGCACCACAGATATTGAGATGAGTGAGATACAAGACTTCGCTTTCACAAAGTCACACACAGTCTGTACACATGTGCATGGGTTCACTTCACGCTTTTTTACAGCGTGGTAGCCAGGGCACAAAAACAGAGAAGTTGATTCTCCTGCTTAGGAGCTCTTGTGGAAATTGACCCACTAGGCTGTTTACTTTCGGCATCTACGTAATATCACTGAGTCAACCTACAGCTTAAACTATAGCTTAAAATTTTACAGCGGCTGATGCAGATGATCACACCAACCTGCTAATTAGAAAGTAAATACCACAGATTTTCAACATGTTTTGCAAAGAGTGTTGGGGACAAATAACTTTACAAGCATTAACTGAAAACACATGTTGGACAGAAGTGAATTGCAATCACCAATCACTATTGCTAGACAGCCATTATGGGGTATTGCGTGTAGGCCAATGACACATTTAATTTTCACCCATTTTAAATTCAGGCTGTGACACAACAAAATGTGGAAGTCAAGGGGTGTGAATACTTTCTGAAGGCACTGTAGGCTCCAGATATATGCCTGCAGTAGGCTTAAATAGTTTAGTCAATACAACAGTCTGGTTAACTCAAATGGAGACCAGTAAACAACTCTACAGTATTTACCACCTCAGTGACATGCTTAACCTTTGGAGACAGCTCTGACCTCTAACCCTGGACCATACCACAGGCACCAACAAATAACAACTTCTCTAAAATCCCACCTGAATTTTACATGAGATTGCATAACAATGTGAAATACTCATTATAGAAAACAGTTACACTGCCTTTACTTTGTCTGGGGATCTGAGGTCCTCAGTCTCAGAACATGTTTTTTGTGTGTGTTTATGGACCTCACTTGCTCTTCATGGGTGGGGGTTTATAGGACTTGCCCTCTCTTTAAATAGTCAAAGCACATGCTTTTGCAGCTCAAGACACAGATGAACACAAACCTTCCTCTCAGACGAGCCTTGATGTATTTGTCATGTCACAGAGCATAGGGACCCGCAAAACAGCAGTCTCAACGTCAACAGTGAAGAGGCCTCCGTTATGCTGGCCTTCTAGGCAGAGTTGCAAAGAAAAAGCTATATCTCAGACTGGCCAATAAAAAGAAAAGATTAAGATGGAAAAAATAACACAGACACTGGACAGAGGAACTCTGCCTAGAAGGCCAGCATCCCGGAGTCGCTTCACTGTTGACGTTGAGACTGGTGTTTTGAGCGGTACTATTTAATGAAGTGGCCAGTTGAGGGCTTGTGAGGCGTCTGTTTCTCAAACTCTAATATACTTGTCCTCTTGCTCATTTGTGCACTGGGGTCTCCCTCCCTCTCTCTTTCTATTCTGGTTAGAGCTAGTTTGCATAGTTCTGTGAAGGGAGTAGTGTACAGCGTTGTAAGAGATCTTTAGTTTCTTGCCAATTTCTCGCATGGAATAGCTTTCATTTCTCAGAACAAGAATAGACTGATGAGTTTCAGAAGAAAGTTCTTTGTTTCTGGCCATTTTTAGCCTGTAATCGAACCCACAAATGATGATGCTCCAGATACTCAACTAATCTAAAGGAGGCCAGTTTTATTGCTTCTTTAATCAGCTTAACAGTTTTCAACTGTGCTAACATAATTGCAAAAGGGTTTTCTAATGATCAATTAGCCTTTCAAAATGATAAACTTGGATTAGCTAACACAACGAGCCATTGGAACATAGGAGTGATGGTTGCTGATAATGGGCCTCTGTGCGCCTATGTAGATATTCCATAAAAAATCTGCCGTTTCCAGCTACAATAGTCATTTACAACATTAACAATGTCTACACTGTATTTCTGATTAATTTGATGTTATTTTAATGGACAAAAAATGTGGTTTTCTTTAAAAAACAAGGACATTTCTAAGTGATCCCAAACTTTTGAACGGTAGTGTATGTCACAATATAATACTCACATTGTACAAGAAGAAACTGACCCACAGCCTTGTAACTTATAACGTAGCAGCCTGAAAATGTATATTTTTTTTCTACTTCAATGTATTGAGGCATTTTATTGCAGAAGCCTTCAGAAGATGTTATTTTCAGTATTATGGAATGACTGGTTATTCTTTAAAAGTGCCTTCCTCACCATCTTAAATAAGCATGCCCCATTCAAAAAATATAGAACCAGGAACAGATATAGCCCTTGGTTCTCTCCAAACCTGACTGCCCTTGACCAGCACAAAAACATCCTGTGGCGTTCTGCATTAGCATCGAATAGCCCCCATGATATGCAACTTTTCAGGGAAGTTAGGAACCAATATACACAGGCAGTTAGGAAAGCTAAGGTTAGCTTTTTCAAGCAGAAAATTGCATCATATAGCACAAACTCCAAAAAGTTCTGGGACACTGTAAAGTCCATGGAGAATAAGAACACCTCCTCCCAGCTGCCCACTGCACTGAGGCTAGGAAACACTGTCACCACCGATAAATTCACTATAATTGAGAATTTCAATAACCCTTTTTCTACAGCTGGCCATGCTTTCCACCTGGCTACCCCTACCCCGGTCAACAGCCTTGCACCCTCCACAGCAACCCACCCAAGCCTCCCCCATTTCTCCTTCACCCAAATCTAGATAGCTGATGTTCTGAAAGAGCTGCAAAATCTGGACTCCTACAAATCAGCCGGGCTAGACAATCTGGACCCTCTCTAAAATTATCTGCCAAAATTGTTGCAACCCCTATTACTAGCCTGTTCAACCTCTCTTTCGTATCGTCTGAGATTCCCAAAGATTGGAAAGCAGCTGCGGTCATCCCCCTCTTCAAAGGGGGGGGGACACTCTAGACCCAAACTGCTACAGATCTATATCTATCCTACCTTGCCTTTCTAAGGTCTTCGAAAGCCAAGTTAACAAACAGATTACCGACCATATCGAATCCCACCGTACCTTCTCCGCTATGCAATCTGGTTTCAGAGCTGGTCTGGGTGCACCTCAGCCACGCTCAAGGTCCTAAACAATATCATAACCGCCATCGATAAGAGACAATACTGTGCAGCCGTATTCATCGACCTGGCCAAGGCTTTCAACTCTGTCAATCACCAAATTCTTATCGGCAGACTCAACAACCTTGGTTTCTCAAATGACTGCCTCGCCTGGTTCACAAACTACTTCTCAGACAGAGTTCAGTGTGTCAAATCGGAGGGCCTGTTGTCCGGACCTCTTGCAGTCTCTATGAGAGTACCACAGGGTTCAATTTTCGGGCCGACTCTCTTCTCTGTATACATCAATGATGTCGCTCTTGCTAATGGTGATTCTCTGATCCACCTCTACGCAGATGACACCATTCTGTATACTTCTGGCCCTTCTTTGGACACTGTGTTAACTAACCTTCAGACAAGCTTCAATGCCTAATACAACTCTCCTTCCGTGGCCTCCAACTGCTCTTAAATGCAAGTAAATGCATGCTCTTCAACCGATCGCTGCCCGTACCCACCTGCCCGCCCATCTGACTAACATCACTACTCTGGACGGTTCTGACTTAGAATATGTGGACAACTACAAATACCTAGGAGTCTGGTTAGACTGTAAACTCTCCTTTCAGACTCACATTAAACATCTCCAATCCAAAATTAAATCTAGAATTGGCTTATTATTTCACAACAAAGCATCCTTCACTCACGCTGCCAAACATACCCTAGTAAAACTGACTATCCTACTGATCCTCGACTTCGGCGATGTCATTTACAAATAGCCTCCAACACTCTACTCAACAAATTGGATGCAGTCTATCACAGTGCCATCCGTTTTGTCACCAAGCCCCATATACTACCATCCACTGCGACCTGTACCCTCTCATTTGCTGGCCCTCGCTTCATATTCGTTGCCAAACCCACTGGTTCCAGGTCATCAACAAGTCTTTGCTAGGTAAAGCCCCACCTTATCTCAGCTCACCATAGCAGCACCCACCCGTAGCACGCGCTCCAGCAGGTATATCTCACTGGTCACCCCCAAAGCCAATTCCTCCTTTGGCCGCCTTTCCTTCCAGTTCTCTGCTGCCAATGACTGGAATGAACTGTAAAAATCACTGAAGCTTTAGACGCATATCTCCCTCACTAGCTTTAGGCACCAGCTATCAGAGCAGCTCACAGATCACTTCACGTGTACCATAGCCCATCTGTAAATAGCCCATCCAACTACCTCACCCCCATACTGTATTTATTTATTTATTTATTTATCTTGCTCCTTTGCACCCCAGTATCTCTACTTGCAAATGCATCTTCTGCACATCTACCATTCCAGTGTTTCATTGCTATATTGTAATTACTTCGCCACCGTGGCCTATTTTTTTGCCTTACCTCCCTTACCTCATTTGCACACAATGTATATAGACTTTTTTTCCTACTGTATTATTGACTATATGTCTGTTTATTCCATGTGTAATTCTGTGATGTTGTATGTGTCAAACTGCTTTGCTTTATCTTGGCCAGGTCACAGTTGAAAATGAGAGCTTGTTCTCAACTAGGCTACCTGGTTAAATAAAGGTGAAATAACACACATTTAAAAAACTGTGGAATGATGTTGGTGTTCCAAAATTCATATTGAGCTGTCATCATGGCTGCTCCTTGGAGAAGTTGCCTTTGCTTCAACTCTATTCTCAGTGCAGTGGAATGGCACTTCTGTTCAGTTTCCTCCACGTTGGACCTTCATTTGAATGTTTATTCTGACTAGTCTCTTAAGCCATTCAAATGAGCCCTTTCCTGAAGAGGTTCTCCCCATAGAGGTGTTCCCATGCTTAAAAATAATACAATGCATCTGCAACTGGGTAACAAAGGGGATAAATCAAGACCTTCTGCCTCCCACAGATGGACAGGCCCCTGTTGACAATGGCATGCCAAATATTATTTACAGACGACAAATCGGACGCCGCTGCTCCCTCCTAAAGCTCTTCAGCAGCCATGAGAAAACATCTGAGTTGAAGTTTGTGTCGCTTGTTAGGGAAGCCAGGAGAGCCAGGAGCTTGGGGCCTCTCAATGGCGAGGGGACACGCTGAGCCTGGGGCCTCAGTGGCAAGGGGACACGCCACACACAGTCTCCATCTCTCGCTCTCCGTCTCTCGCTCTCCGTCTCTCTCTCTATGGCTGTATTGTTGGAGTCTTTCCAATGCCTGCATGGTGGATTTAAGACCCAGCTGCTCCTGGGTTTGGGGGTGGGGCAGACAGTGCTGTTGGCGTCATAGAGAGGATCTGACATGCATGTCATGCTCAGACCACCAAAATCTCTGGTATGGCTGGTTGGCAAAGGCTCCATCTTCCCAAACATTGAGACTGACCACAGAACATAGTCAAGTTTAATAGGTAGGTGTTACATTCTCAGGCATCCTAAGACTTCTGGTGCGACGCTCCTACAGTAAATACACAGCATAGTTTCCAATAGGCTGAGACAAAGGTAGGCTGCTAGCTAGAGAGTCATATGTATCTAACCCAAGCCCCCAATTCTTCAGTAGCTCTCATAACTGTCTGAAGTTTCATCTGAGCGAGGCTGTTGGGAACAAATAAGGGCTTTGTTCTCTGTAACGGGAACCATGTAGGTGCATTCAAGCACACACACATTCCCAGATACTCACGTTTTCTTACAAACATACTAGTTTCTCATATTTCTCCAAACTATTTCAGATAGTTTACCTTACAAATATGTTTTGATCACACATCACCTGTCCATGAAAAGTCCCGCTCTGAGATAGAACACAGGTATGTGGAACTGGACATGCTTCAAATAGAAAGTGACTGATAGGAAACTGTTGGATATCCGATGGGCATACTCTGAAAGAGGGACATCTAGAACTTGTTTCCTGCGGGCTCGAGAAACAGAGAAACCATTGGACTGCACCAAGCAGTCCATGTTGCTGTATCAAAATATATTCTCCCATGACAAAATCTAATTTGACTCGGTTAGACTGTTTGGATATCCATATAAACACATGATAATAAAGCCCAGTTGCTCACAGCTTCACATAACAGATTTGATATAACAACTCCTTATGAATATGTAAGAGTCTGGTTGTACTGTTTTGATGGATGGTTCAATGAGGGAATCTGCTCCATCTGTGAGAGAGGAAGGTCCTGCTGGGTAAATGCCCCAGATATGCCTTCACTACGGCAACCAATTCATCTATCTAGTCTACATTGACGCACGGGTGGGCGACTGTTGATAACACCCCAGACACATCCCAGCAGCCCTCACTGGAAAAGAAGGAACTGGATAAGAAAGCTTGGCTAGAGCCAGGATATCAACCACAGTTCCCACTGGTGCCTAATCTATGCCTATTGTCATTTCAGCTAAATGAATGGTGTGTTTACTCAACTTGTTCCATCTGTAAATTCTTGACGTTAGCCATGTAGATTTTAACACTTTTGTTATGAATCCCACTGCTGGCTTGCTTCTGAAGCGAAGCAGGGTTGGTCTTGGTCAGTCCTTGGATGGGAGACCAGATGCTGCTGGAAGTGGTGTTGGAGGGCCAGTAGGAGGCAACCTTTCCTATGGTCTAAAAAAATATCCCAATGCCCCAGGGCAGTGATTGGGGACATTGCCCTGTGTAGGATGCCATCTTTCGGATGGGACGTTAAACAGGTGTCCTGACTCTCTGTGGTCACTTAAAGATCCCATGGCACTTATTGTAAGAGTAGGGGTGTTATCCCTGCTGTTCTGGCTAAATTCCCAATCTGGCCTTCATACCATCATGGCCACCTAATTATCCCCAGCTTACAATTGGTTCATTCATCCCCCCTCCTCTCCACTGTAACTATTCCCCAGGTTGTTGCTGTAAATGAGAATGTCTTCTCAGTCAATTTACCTGGTAAAATAAGGGTAAAATGAATCAAATCAAATGAAATGTGCTGATACATAACAAAAGGTTGGTAAATCATGTCAACGGTCATAACGGGTCAACGAACTGGGTCAAAAGGCACCTGTGGAAGGATTCAGTAGCTCTTAATCTAAATGTGACGGTGGGCTGCCTGAACACAGAACCATAAGCCAGGGCCTAATCGTCCTCCTCTGCTGTCTGTTGACTTTGCGAGGGAGGACAAAAAAAGACATTGGTGAAGTTCTAACCTAGAGTGTCCACATCTTCCAGACCCATACTGGTGTTGTTCATGTATGATTACACTATATTCTGAAGTGAATAATGAAACAATACATATACACTTGTGAGCTACCTTAAAGGCCCAGTGCAGTTAAAAACGTGATTTGCTGTGTTTTATATATATTTCCACACTATGAGGCTGGAATATGCACACTCACAGGGCCCCACACACTCACACACACTGTCACTCCAACGCACACACAAACACTTGCTCCATAATTTGCTCACACACACATAGTATGCACATACATTAATACTGACTGAGGGACACACACACACCCACTCACATACAAGCTGCTGCTACTCTGTTTATCTTATATCCTGTTACCTAGTCACCTTACCCCTATACATATCTACTTCTATCACTCTGGTATCCCTTCACATTGTAAATATGGTACTGGAACTGACCCTGTATATAGTATGCTTGCTTACTTACTTTTTTGTGTTCTTATATCTTATTCTTATTTATTGTGTGTTTTTGTTCTACCTAGCATTTTTTTGTAGTACATTGTTATTGATCACTGCATTGTTGTTGTTTTTTGAATTTGCAGGAAAGGCATTTCACTGTACACTGCATGTGACGGTAAAACTTGAAACTTATTGTGAAAATGATAATGGCCTTTTAGTGTAAGAACTGTTTGAAAAGACCAACCTGAAATTTCAGCCTGTTTAATTGACCAATAAGAAAGAGAGTTCCAAACTCTTTGCCCATAACAACTAGTTTTCAGTTTCCCCCTCCCCACTCAGACCACTTCCAGATTGTCCTTGCTTGAGAAATGTCTCTTTGCTAAGAAGCTATTTGTGTTTCTTTTTGACCATTTTAATTGAAAAACAATCACAGGAAGGTTCTTAAATCTTACACAGAAAGGATTTGATAGGGAGATAAAAACAACTGCATTTGACCTTTAAGATATTAACCTGAAAGAAGTTCAAATCTGTGAGAAATATTGGGGTCCAATCTTTGGCTAGTTTTGGCATGCAGTGGATCTCATTTACACAAGAAGCATATATTATCTCAAGCTATCCCAGTCACAAAGAGGGTGACTACCCCACCCAGTCATAAGCAAACACATCTGACAAGACGAAGATATCTTTAGAAAGCACAGGCATGACACCTCCGAATATGAATACACAATGGTATCTCATATCTATCTTCCCTTTACAATCTACTTAAAATGGGTTAGGATAGGGGCTGTGTTGGGCTGTTTTATAGATAGCGCACAGATGTCAATGGCAGGAACTGGCTGTTCATGAGGCTGTTTGTTAACTTATTGTTCATAGACAATAGCTTAATGTCTGTTTGGCATGAGATATTTTTCCATTTTAAGCCTCATGTCAAATATGTCTTATGTGGTAAAATGTACAGATGTACAATCTTAAATTTGAGCCAGTTTGCCACAACAGGAAAAGTGAATTATTATGTGGATTATAATAATGGACATTTTTGTAGGGATTGATACATTTTTTGTGAAAATCAAGTCTGATATTTTTAAGTGGAAATTACACACTTCAGAAGTCTTTTTAAACCTCAAATTTAGCAAAGGTAAACCTCAAATACACTACAAGTAATTTACAGGGTGATCAAATGACAATCCCACATCTGTATGTGGAAATCTTAAGAGTAAATTACACCATTACGCTTTGCTGGTATAACTAATTATGTAAAGGCAACAGATTTATGAAGACTTAAGTTGTGTATGACAGACTAAACCTCTGTAAATTCATTATTTGGTTTGTGGCTTAACCATGATATACAGTATCTTCATCGAAAGGGAAATCTCAGATGTCTCTTTCCTTGCCTGTGATCTTCTTTAGCATAACTGACCCCATAGCCTCCTTTCTGAGATATTTGCCAACGTCAATAGCCCTCTAAGTCCAGTATAATACCTTGTGGGCTGTGTTGTTGACATGCCATTTTCCCCATTGTTAGTTGTGGGATCTTGTCTACGGATAGTTGCCTGTGTGCACCAGTAGCGTCACGGTTTGTTTGTGCGTTTTTGTTTTGTTTTGTTTTGTTTAGTTGTGCTGAGTTTCGGTTTATTAAAACTATGTGGAACTCTACTCACACTGCGCCTTGGTCCAATCATTACCACGAGCATGACAGTAGTGTACTACATGTACAGTGCCTTGCGAAAGTATTCGGCCCCCTTGAACTTTGCGACCTTTTGCCACATTTCAGGCTTCAAACAAAGATATAAAACTGTATTGTTTTGTGAAGAATCAACAACAAGTGGGACACAATCATGAAGTGGAACGACATTTATTGGATATTTCAAACTTTTTTAACAAATCAAAAACTGAAAAATTGGTCGTGCAAAATTATTCAGCCCCCTTAAGTTAATACTTTGTAGCGCCACCTTTTGCTGCGATTACAGCTGTAAGTCGCTTGGGGTATGTCTCTATCAGTTTTGCACATTGAGAGACTGAAATTTTTTCCCATTCCTCCTTGCAAAACAGCTCGAGCTCAGTGAGGTTGGATGGAGAGCATTTGTGAACAGCAGTTTTCAGTTCTTTCCACAGATTCTCGATTGGATTCAGGTCTGGACTTTGACTTGGCCATTCTAACACCTGGATATGTTTATTTTTGAACCATTCCATTGTAGATTTTGCTTTATGTTTTGGATCATTGTCTTGTTGGAAGACAAATCTCCGTCCCAGTCTCAGGTCTGTTGCAGACTCCATCAGGTTTTCTTCCAGAATGGTCCTGTATTTGGCTCCATCCATCTTCCCATCAATTTTAACCATCTTCCCTGTCCCTGCTGAAGAAAAGCAGGCCCAAACCATGATGCTGCCACCACCATGTTTGACAGTGGGGATGGTGTGTTCAGCTGTGTTGCTTTTACGCCAAACATAACGTTTTGCATTGTTGCCAAAAAGTTCAATTTTGGTTTCATCTGACCAGAGCACCTTCTTCCACATGGTTGGTGTGTCTCCCAGGTGGCTTTGGCAAACTTTAAACAACACTTTTTATGGATATCTTTAAGAAATGGCTTTCTTCTTGCCACTCTTCCATAAAGGCCAGATTTGTGCAATATACAACTGATTGTTGTCCTATGGACAGAGTCTCCCACCTCAGCTGTAGATCTCTGCAGTTCATCCAGAGTGATCATGGGCCTCTTGGCTGCATCTCTGATCAGTCTTCTCCTTGTATGAGCTGAAAGTTTAGAGGGATGGCCAGGTCTTGGTAGATTTGCAGTGGTCTGATACTCCTTCCATTTCAATATTATCGCTTGCACAGTGCTCCTTGGGATGTTTAAAGCTTGGGAAATATTTTTGTATCCAAATCCGGCTTTAAACTTCTTCACAACAGTATCTCGGACCTGCCTGGTGTGTTCCTTGTTCTTCATGATGCTCTCTGCGCTTTTAACGGACCTCTGAGACTATCACAGTGCAGGTGCATTTATACGGAGACTTGATTACACACAGGTGGATTGTATTTATCATCATTAGTCATTTAGGTCAACATTGGATCATTCCTAGATCCTCACTGAACTTCTGGAGAGAGTTTGCTGCACTGAAAGTAAAGGGGCTGAATAATTTTGCAGTTTTTGATTTGTTAAAAAAGTTTGAAATATCCAATAAATGTCGTTCCACTTCATGATTGTGTCCCACTTGTTGTTGATTCTTCACAAAAAAATACAGTTTTATATCTTTATGTTTGAAGCCTGAAATGTGGCAAAAGGTCGCAAAGTTCAAGGGGGCCGAATACTTTCGCAAGGCACTGTAGTTCAATTAGTTGAACTAAATTCAAATCTTGGCAGTGTTTTCAGTAATTAATTGCCATGTAGCGGTGTAGCTAACTACTGGAAGTACACACTACTTTTTTTGCTAAAATAAAGTATGGGTGAAGTAGGCAAGAATTTCCATAATTTTTCAGTATTAATCAAACCTAATTCTCACTTGAAACATATTTTTTTGTGTTTAAACCTTAAGAGTCTAAGCAAACATGTGGAATTGTTTTAAGATGGTCATAGCAAGGATCTTTCAGCATTTATATTTATATATTTTTTAGGTACTGACTGTATAGAAATAAATAAAATATATGATAAAACATTGAATTTGGCTTTACTGCTATTAGCCCATAGAAACACAGTGAATAACGGATTCATACATGGAAAAACAAATATTTAACATTTAAGATTTAAATATGATAATTTCATGAAGTAGCTTGGATGTTGTGATTTTTTTAAAGGTAGCTTTATTTAAGTAAACTATGTTTTTATTAAGGGTAGTTTTAGTGTAGCTTTAACTACTTCCAGTGTGAAGTAATTGGTAGTTTGGTAAACTATGATTTCAGAGTAGCTTCCCCAACACTGTCAAATGCTACATATTAGCTTTCTGCCATTTAAATATATATATTTTTTACATTTCAGTCATTTAGCAGATTTACAGGAGCAATTATGGTTAACTGCCTTGCTCAAGGGCACAGACAGATTTTTCACCTAGTCAGCTCGGGGATTCAAACCAGCAACCTTTCAGTTACTGGCCCAATGCTCCTTATTGCTAGGCTACCTGCCACATAGCCCTAAGTTAACTTGACCCAGCTGGCAGTGATTATTTCCTGTAACAAATTCCATATAAGCCTATCAAAGATCTTAAACTTAATATCCACCAATCAATTGCATTTCTTAAAATAGGTCAACTTGGCCACCAGAGGGCTATATTACATTTTCCTGGTGGCACACACAGCTAAAGTGATTGGTAGACTCATAAATGACAGTACACATTAACCATGGGTTCAAGCCCCCCTCGCGTCAACCACTTGTTAAGGAAAACAGTATTCATTGCTGGTCCTCGATGCTCAAATCAAATAAGCATACGTGACAAAGTGGATAATTATAATAATGCATATTAAACATTATAGCCTACACATCTATGTAATATAGAATATAGCAGTGAAGATTTTTTTATGTAGCAGTGTCTGTAACCTATGTGTCAGTCTGCAAGAGGGACTCCAACAATTTGAAATCTTTACATAAAATGTAAATAACAAGGTTTTGGCTGCACTTCTCTTCTCAACACACTAATAATAATTCTACATTTCAAAGGGCCATAATCTGTGACAATTCCATGCAGCTAGGCACTCTACACAGAGAGTTATTTCACTTTTTCGACAGTCAAACACACGTGATCTAGTTTCAGAACGTGCGGTTGGACAAGGACGCTTTCATGAACAAGTGTTGGATCACGTCCAACTACGTAGACAATTTTAATTGGCCGACACGGAATTTGAAACCAGATATAATCACGGCTGTGTAGGTTAGCATAGGGCTAAATCTGCCAGGTTATCTGATGGGAACAGCTAACATAGCGTTTGATCACATGCAACTGCGTCAACGATGTTTAATTAATCGGCTGATGCGCATTTTAAGACAGAATAAAAGTTTAAACTTAAACTTATTCTAATGCTCAAAAGTATGGCCCCCTTATGTTTGCATAGAGAACATTCCAACCAGTTCTGTAAAACTCTGATAACATACTTATCATTCTAATGAAAGCAATAGAAAAACATACAATACAAAACATAACTTGGTAATGCAATCATAAGAATGATTATAGTAGGCTAGTGAAGTTAAAAAGCCATCACTCCTATTTAATACTGTTCTGAAGAAGGCGGGGATGACACTGGATTGTTTATACTGTACATATTCCAGATAGGAGATGGCTGACACTGACACAGTGCTTAGAGAAGGATCCAGGGAGACTGATGACGAATGACCCCTGATCCCCAACTTGGGTATCTTCCACCCCCAGCAGCCTCTCCACACAGCATGGCTCTGGGAGATAGGCAGCAGCAGCCATAGCCACAACGCTGCACAGTAGTGGGCTAAAAAAGCAAAAGCTGGGCTTCTGAAATAATTTAACCTTAATGTGTAGGGCTCTGTCTGTCCTAATTCTTAGTGGCTGGATGTTTTGGGCTGTGGCTGTTCTGTCTGTGTGTGGGAACACTGTGATCTGTTCTGTGTATGCTATGGGTAATTTTTACCATCCTAAATGTCATCTGGGAGCTGGGCTGGGGGTGGGATGAAGGGGACCTGGCACATCGACAAAACTGGATTAATGCCTGGCAGTTTGGCCTGCCCTGCATTTTCAGAGGAAGAGGGAGTGAGAGGGGGATAGAGGCAGACAGAAGCAATTTAAAAGATTGAGGTGGAGGGAGGGAGAGAGAGAAAGAGCGAGAGAAATAAATACATAAGGAGAGAGAAGAGAAAAGAGAAGTCGAAGTAAGGCCCTTTGGCACTTCTCTATATGACTGTAATTTCACACCTGCTCTTTGATGTGTTTAACACAATCCACCTCTGGCTCAATCTGATGTAGGTCTCTGTGTTGAGAAAAAATTAGGCCATTCAGGTGGCAAGTAGCCTAGTGGTGAGAGTGTTGGGCCAGTAACTGAAAGGTCGCTGTTTCAAATACCCAAGCCGACAAGCTAAAAAGATGGTTGATGTGCCCTGTACTATTATCGCTGACCCTGTAACACATCTGCACCTATCTGGTATATGTCAGAAAGACATTCTTCCCAAAAATTGTGTTTGTGTATTTGTTTCATTAGTCTATTGTTGACGTAAACCCAAAATGTTTAGCTTTTCAGCACTTAAGGTTTCAAGATATGTCACTTTCAAAATACAGAAATCGTCCCCATAGGATGCATTTAGCATCATATGATGCTGTGGCGTTCCATATCTTGAAAACTTGAGTGCTGACAAGCAAAACATTTTGGGACTATATCAACAATAGACTAATGAAACAAATACCAAAATATAGTTATTTTATATTTTCCTTAATGTTAAGCTCAATAACTGTAGAAAGGGTGACATTTTGTGACGCATTCATCTTTAGAAACAGGGCATTTTGTATATATCAGCTGACTGCTGTACTGTACAGTTGAAGTCGGAAGTTTACATACACCTTAGCCAACTACATTTAAACTCCGTTTTTTCACAATTCCTGACATGTAATCCAATTAAAATATTCCCTGTTTTAGGTCACTTAGGATCACCACTTTATTTTAAGAATGTGAAATGTCAGACTAATAGTAGAGAGAATTATTTATTTCAGCTTTTATTTTTTCATCACATTCCCAGTGGGTCAGAAGTTTACATACACTCAATTAGTATTTGGTAGCATTGCCTTTAAATTGTTTAACTTGGGTCAAACGTTTTGGGGAGCCTTCCACAAGCTTCCCACAATAAGTTGGGTGAATTTTGGCCCATTCCTCCTGACAGAGCTGATGTAAAGGAATCAGGTTCGTAGGCCTCCTTGCTCGCGCACGCTTTTTCAGATATTTCCACAAATTTTCTATAGGATTGAGGTCAGGGCTCTGTGATAGCCACTCCAATACCTTGATTTTGTTGTCCTTAAGCCATTTTGCAACAACTTTGGAAGTATGCTTGGGGTCATTGTTCATTTAGAAGACCCATTTGCGACCAAACTTTAACTTCCTGACTGATGTCTTGATATGTTGCTTCAATATATCCACATAATTTTCCTACCTCATGATGCCATCTACTTTGTGAAGTGCACCAGTCCCTCCTGCAGCAAAGCACCCCCACAACATGATGCTGCCACCCCCGTACTTCACGGTTGGGATGGTGTTCTTCGGCTTGCAAGCCTTCCCCTTTTTCCTCGAAACACAACGATGTTCATTATGGCCAAACAGTTCTATTTTTGTTTCATCAGACCAGAGGACATTTCTCCAAAAAGTACGATCTTTGTCCCCATGTGCAGTTGCAAACCGGAGTCTGGCTTTTTTTATGGCGGTTTTGGAGCAGTGGCTTCTTCCTTGCTGAGCGGCCTTTCAGGTTATGTTGATATAGGACTCTTTTTACTGTGGATGTAGATACTTTTGTACCGGTTTCCTCCAGCATCTGCACAAGGTCCTTTACTGTTGTTCTGGGATTGATTTGCACTTTTTGCACCAAAGTACGTTCATCTCTAGGAGACAGAACGCGTCTCCTTCCTGAGCAGTATGACGGCTGCATGGTCCCATGGTGTTCATACTTGCGTACAATTGTTTGTACAGATGAATGTGTGACCTTCAGGCGTTTGTAAATTGCTCCCAAGGATGAACCAGACATGTGGAGGTCTGCAATTCATTTTCTGAGGTCTTGGCTGATTTCTTTTGATTTTCCCATGATGTCAAGCAAAGAGGTACTGAGTTTGAAGGCAGGCCTTGAAATACATCCACAGGTACACCTCTAAATGACTCAAATTATGTAAATTTGCCTATCAGACGCTTCTAAAGCCATGACAACATTTTCTGGAATTTTCCAAGCTGTTTAAAGGCACAGTCAACTTAGTGTATGTAATCTTCTGACCCACTAGAATTATAAGTGAAGTTATGTCTGTAAACAATTGTTGGAAAAATGACTTGTGTCAAGCATAAAGTAGATGTCCTAACCGACTTGCCAAAACTATAGTTTGTTCCCACCAACAGTATGTAAAAAACAATCTATCACCTGTTATCAGGTTCCACCCACAGTGGAAATACAGAATATTGCAGCTAGAGTCTCAACCATTTCAGCACAACAGTTTTATTCAAGTTTTTTTTCCCGGTGTTGCAATAGAAACAGCAACCAAAAGCAGCACAGGTATAGGAATAAGTCTCCACATCCATGTTCATCACTCATACGGACGGAATGACTGTTGGTTCGTCTGACGTTAGACAAATCTATCACTTGCTCAGCCTTAATCCCAGTCACACAGAAAAGTCCTCAGCCCAGGGCAGAAGAGTGTTTGTTTAGGCGTGCAGACACGTGCATAGAAGCACTCAGTGTCCGAGGTTGGGATGGGTTTCATTTTGTCAGCTTGATACTGCAGCCCCACCTTTACAGCAGTTGATGGATGCAACCTAGATGTACAACTCACTTCTGCACATGTTAAGTTAGTCTTCAAGGAGAATTCATCATATCAGATCATCATTGGCCTTCTCTATGCAATGCATCTATACCAGTGTAGGCTGCTGAGAGGAGGACGGCTCATAATAATGGCCGGAATGGAGTGAATGGAATGGTATCAAATACATTCATGTGTTCCATTTCATTCAATCCATTCCAACCATTATACTCCATTCCAGTCATTATTTTGAGCCGTCCTCCCCTCAGCAGCCTACACTGGTATAGATGCATTGCTTAGAGAAGGCCAATGATGATCTGATATGATGCATTTATCTGTCTCCTTGAAGACTAACAAAAGTTGTCCTACCATCAACAGCACATTTGCATCCTTGGAACTTATTTTGCAAAACACATCCTCTCCTCTAATTTCTTTGGTCTCAATAGTGCAGGAAAGTGAAAATGATATGGTTAAAGATCTAAAGTAGACATGTGGGCTTGACTAAAGAAAAAACAAAACCCTGTTGTGGATAAGATTTCAAAGCCTGCATATTCACTTCAAAGTGACTTCAGATTTCAGGAGCCTTGTAGTACCTCCATTCACACGACCCTCAAAGAGTGGGTAGTGCAGCCCACATCCCCATCCCTCACGCTGCTGGACCACTAGTCCCATAAGAAAACTGTATGCAGGACACTATTCAACAATACTCCCTTCAAGTTCCAAAAACATACTGCTGACACTAAAACTCAGTCTCGATAAGGGTGTCTCCTAAACAAATACATGTAATGCAAAATACTCTCCGACGTTATGGCATTGCATTGTTTTGTTCAGATTTAGTGATGTGCACTCCATAGGTGAACACTAATTGGGGTCCTGAACTCATCCAGTTCAGAGAAGCCTTCTGACAGATAAACACAAGCCCCTCCTTGAAGAGTCCCTGAGTGCCTGGAGGGCATATCTCCAGCTCTCTTTGAAACTCTAGAGAACCCCACATTCCAAGACAAGCAATCCAATCCCCAGCTATGACACGCTCACAAACACACTGACCTGACCGGGATCAAGTCAACAGAGAGGTTCATAGAACACATGGCAGTGGAATTATTCACCCCCAGCTAGAGGGCCTGCTTGACATTTCACAGATTGAATCAATCTTGCATTGTGTAAATGAAAATACCAATATGATTTCTGACCTTGACTTGGCAGTCTTACCTGCACACATGGGTACACAGACAGTGGTAGCCTAGCGCTTGGAGGACAAAATGAAAGTGAGGTGCACAGTGCAGACTGTTCCCGTGTGCACTCTCTGGGCCAATGGCTACAGGCCACGCCCTGTCAAACACAATAAATTCTAAGCCAATTCTACAGATGTAGAATCTTAATTTCAGCCAGTTTGCTACAGCAAAAAAAAAACATTATGCAGCAACAGGAAATGTGAATAATTATGTAGATCATAATTAATGGACATTTTGGAGAAGTTGATACATTTTTCGTAAGGTAAAATCAAGTCAGACATTTCTAAGTGGGAATTACAAACTTCAGAAGCCTTTTTAAACCTCAAATACACTACAAGTTTTACGTTCTCCTGCAACAGGGCGATCAAATTAAGATCCTACATATGTACCTTTATTAAACCTGATCTAATGCCCTCAGACATTCTACCATCTAACAGAAACGTGTGCCAAGATATTGATCTAATCTGTGCTCCCTCTCGCTCTCCTTCTCTTTCTCCTTGTCCCCCTCCCATTATAAGAGTTGTCAAGAAGACCTGGGAGTTTCCCTATAATTCTCACAATCTTGGTACCACACAGTATTTTATCTCCATTCCTGAGTGCATGTTAATCAGTGGAAGGCAAGGCCAAGGTTAGGGGTATCTGGAGCTGGTTTCTCTGATGATGGAATGAATCATGAAACTAGATGATACTTCAGCTCCTGCTCTACTGTTCAACAAAATTCTCAATACTCATCTGACTTATCTCAGTACTTTTCAAAAGTCTGACTTTATCTGTCTCACAGACACCAATATACTTGAGGAAATACACATCTGTAAAAACAGTGTACCACATTTCAAATCAAATCAAATCAAACTGTATTTTGTCACATGCGCCGAATACAACAAATGTAGACCTACCGTGAAATGCTTACTTACAAGCCCTTCACCAACAGTGCAGTTCAAGATCGGGCTCCAGTATACTATAGCTGAGAAATACTTTGAAACTTTGACTCAAATATGTAGCATTTCTACTGAAATTGCAAATATAGAGTGGGAACTGGGACCTTTTGTCAGATCAATGTGCTTGAGTGCATAGCTCCCTGTTGTCATTAAAAGCAGAGGCCTCCTTTGAGGTAAAAAGGTCAATCATGTTGTCCCGGCAACCTGTTGTCTGGGCATCTGTGAGAACTTATAGAAGAGATGAATAAAATGGTTACTCAATGTGTGTCCGAAGAAGTTCTACATTTGAAAAAAGGAAAATCCTGCACTCACTGAGAAGAAGGTCACCACCCACTTAAATCAGCGTCACTATTGCGGCCGGAGAAATATCCAGGGTATGCTTTAGTGAGCCTTGGCTTTTCAACTGTCACTTTCTGTATTTCAGGCCTCGCTCAGTATTTATAAAGCATTTTATACCTGCATTTATACATGTTGGGACTGGTAGACAACTGGCACCCGACAGAGAATGATTATTGACACCATGGGGGAACAAACAAAAATGTAATGGGGTTTGGTATGAGCAGCAGCAATGAGTTTCTAA
Source organism: Oncorhynchus clarkii lewisi (assembly GCF_045791955.1). Classification (NCBI taxonomy): domain Eukaryota; kingdom Metazoa; phylum Chordata; class Actinopteri; order Salmoniformes; family Salmonidae; genus Oncorhynchus; species Oncorhynchus clarkii. The sequence goes on along the minus strand of NC_092172.1, from coordinate 16,293,848 downwards.
ACCAAGAGGCCCAAAATCGTGATACTTCCAAAAATGCTTGGGAAGCAGACTTGGCAGGCCAGAATGGGGTTTGAGGTTTGAGAAGTCAATGAAGGCACAAGCTAGATTGGAGCCAAGTAGCTGAACATGTTATAACTCCAACCTCGTGAATGTGACAAACTGACACGTTTTCATTTTCGTCAAAACTCCTTTGAAATCGAAGGACTACCTTTGATTTAACGGCCTGCACATGCCCAGTTCAGTGAAAAACAACCGTTAGACCTGATGACGTGTTTCTACGCATGAACCTATCGCTACTATCGTGATCAGGGGTTTGTGTTGGAGAATCAGTTTCTACATATCTTCATACTAAACCATCTTTGGTATGAGGTCAAACAGCACCACATAGCTGGGATATTTTCACAATATCTGTATATCAATGTCTCTGACCAGTTATCACTTAATTAATTACACCAAATTCACAAACACTGGTGTGAGAACAAAACTACAAAATGCTCATCTGAAGTAATGACCCAGTGGATACATTTGAAGAGTGAACATCCTAGCCTTGCACTGTTATGGGAGAAATACCGTTTTAACAGTAGTATTGTATCAGTAGATTGCATTCTCTCAGTGTTTTAACATCTGATTATGTCCAAGGGATCAGCACATCTCCATCATTCTCATTTGGGAGCAATAACCTTCACTTAAATCCTTAACTTAAACCCAACAAAAACAATAGCATGTGCAGAGTCATTGTTAATACTCTCTATCACATCAGTGTTGTGAAACAAATACACACAGATTGCAGTTTGCAGAATGCAGATTTTAAGCCCTTGTTCTGACCTGAAGCAATAGTTCAAGCCCCCATATGCTGAAGAGAATGGACATGTGTCATGAACAGTGGCAAGGACTGGTTGCGTGTGTACCATGTGTGTTTGTGTGTAGCTGTGTGTTAAAAAGGAAAACAAAAATATGCAAATACTGGGTCTGCCTTAAAATGAATGTTATTTAAATCCTCAGATCATAGTAAAATATACAATCTGGGTTAACTTTTCATTAACTTGTCAAAGACAACATCTCTAGCTGGAGTCAACACTCCTCTTCCAGAGAGCGAGTGAGCTCAGGGATGCAGGCTCAAGGTGAGCCGACATCAAAAGAGACTATGGACCTGTTGCACAGCAGGTGAGGCCTGGCTGTAATCAGCCTGATAAAAGCTGGCTTGTTGGAGAGGCTCTTTTGAGTGATATCATCAGGAATTCCCATTAGCAGAGAAGGAAAGGGACTTAGACTGTCCTGTCCTGTCTCTCTGGCAGCTGGGTTATGTGACGTCTCTCTCAGAGCACTGCGATCAACGACTCTACATCTCTTGCCTCATAAGCAACTGCTGAAAACTTCATCACCATACTCCTCATTGTTCCTTCTGGTTTTAACACGCCGATAGTCAAACATGTGATGATCAAATCTACTAAATCCTCCGAAGCCAAGCTTCCTCCGAAGCCAAGTTGCCAAGTTGGATGAAATTCTTGTTTGCGATCGTTTAAGGAAAAACACAAATTGATCATCCTCTGGAAAAAAAATCTGCTTGCATCAGAATTGTTCCATGCGAGATGGAAGAAATCAAATGTTTCCGTTCCATATGATACGGAAGAAATGAAAGACAAAGCAAACCGCGGGGCATGTGTCTGCAAATGCACTTTCATTTAGGAGAGGTTTGTGTTATGACTGAGTCTGACTGACTGACTGACTTGTTATCAGATTGTCTACCACACAATTCATTATTTCTGATTTATCACTATGAGTTCTCCCAAAGCCAGACAATGCTCGACAATGGAAAAGCTTACTCATCAGGCACAGTTTGGGCACAGGTACCAGAGCTGGCATTTCTCTAGCTCTGTGCGAACAGGGTTCCTCTAGCACCACAACCCTTTCAGCTTCACAATCCCAACATGCCCTTGGATTCCAAGAGGAGCCTCCGGGACTTTTCTTTTTTGTCTAGACAGTGTAGGAACTGCTGTCCCTGCTAAAGATTAAGCCACAATGATATCAAGGGGAATTCAGCCCAGGCTGTTTAATAAATGTAATGAGGGGGATCCATTGAGATAATGTTTTGTCTGGGCGGGATGATACATGAGCACTCCTGCATAGAATAGCCCAAATCCAAAGATGTAATTGTTTTTCGCCGAGATGCTATGTTTGCCAAAGCTAGAGAATATAAAATACCATTAAATGGATCATATATAATCAGAACTGTGTTCAATTATTTCAATATGAGCTAAGCTACTATGGTTAGGTTACAATTATCCTAGACAATTCTTTAGGCCTATTGTAACACTGTTCTATACAAAAATGACTAACCTTAGCTTTCTATAAAGATCTTTGATGGCCTTTGATGCTTCTATGGAAGGAGATGGAAGTCATACACAGCTTTGCTCTGCAGGGAACTGGGCTTCTATTAGAAATTCATTTTACATGTTCAATTTACATGTCTGAAATGTGTATTTTGTGATCTTGCACAGACATTTCTCCATCTCAAGAGTTGTCATAGTAGCTTTGAATGCCCTTTAAATCTACAAGTAGGATAACGAGTAGTATACAATACAGTATAAATACAGTCAAGCTACATGAGGAGAGAAGAAAATAAAAATTGTGTCCCTCTACGTCCCCTCAGCAGCTGATGTGCAGACTCAGAGAAACCTGAGCAGTCACCTGAAAACTCCTGGGGACCATCTCTATTGACAGCTTGTCTAAATCTCTCCTAACAAAATGTTTCCTCATTTACAGGGTTAGGGGGCGAAAGGAGGCAGGGCCTAAGTAATGCAGGAGTCTGAGGAAGGATGGACATTAGGGGGGTCTAAAAGGGTTGAGGGCCTCATTGTATTCAAACGTACCTGTCCAGACAGGTCCTCTGTGCTACAAAGCTATGACTGGAAAATATCAAATGCAAGGATAAAAAAACATCAACATACTATATGAGTTAACATTTCCACATACAAAATATGTAATTGTTGGCTCTGTAGAAAACATTATGGCGAGAACAGTTTTTAATCTAATGGTCTATTGAGGCAACCTTTTGCCATTGTGCTGCTGGCTGTTACCAAACAAATGTGCACACAGAGACAGCTTTGTGCCTGCCTCCCTAGAGGTCATGTAAATAAGGCTTCAACATTTCGCAGGGAGAAAAGAGCCACATAAAGACAAGATAGAGCCTGCTGAACACATTGCTTGACTTTGTCAACACTACCTAATGCAGGGTCACCAAAGACAAAAGTGTGGACAGCACACCACGTCATGTTGCATCCGTCAGACTTTAACACTTCTGTCCACCAGCCTTGTATTTGGTTACATGTTATGAGGTACTGCTATAAGGCTCATTACCTAGAATACTTCTTATAGTGTACAAACTATATGGTAAGGTGAGTGGTGAGTTACCAACGACAAACTTGATGTCTTCAGATGTTCTTGGTTAATAGGTCTTTTGGTGGAAGAAAGAGAGCATTATCTACATGAGGCCATTCAGATGTGCCATTTCTTTCAGGGCACTCTTACAAGAGATGAGCCTAAGTAAGAATGGAGAGAAAAGAAACTGAAGATGGGAGAAGTGCACTGGATCTCATTTTCTCCTGTGGTCCCCAATGGCAGTACTTGCAGCTAACAATCCCTGTTTTGTGTTCATTGACTGGCTTGTTTTGTAAACCTGTCTCGTAATGCAATGGGTAGGCCTTGTGTATCTATGGCAATAAAATAGACTGCAACAAGTTGCATCAAGAAATTCTAAATATTGCTTCTGGTGGGTATGATTGGTCTGTTACAAAATATATATAACTGAATATAAGCCACTTAGTTCATTGTTACCCTGTTGGGTAATATGACACTTTCACTCCGAAAAGAGCAGATGGGTGGAGTAGCTCATAATCAAATTACTATATAATGCTGCTTGCTCTCATCATTCTGTCTGAAGGAATATTGAATTAGAGGATACAAGAGCCTGTTATTGCCCAGCTGTTGAGAGAGAATGAGATATAGAGAGATATAGAGCGAGAGATCACACACCATGGATGACGTAAGCTTATTCCCGGTTTTAGTCAGAAACTCAAAATAAATATTTCAACGGGAATTAAGTTTTGAGATTTTTCATTGTAGGATCAAAATGAAGTGGGTATGGACTTTAAATGAAGTGGGGATGGTATGCTCGCTCGCACACTTTTTAATACATCCCCTTATAAATGGTTTCTCCCAAATTGATATTGCTGTTCTTTTCATCTTCATGCCAATATCATGAGTATTTACATGTGTTGAGGAAATGTTTGGTCAAGTTTTTGGCACATTTCAGTTTCATTATTAAATGCAGTCATTTACCTGTTTGCATCCTCGAAGTGGACGTGATATTTAGGTGCACATGAACACACTCTGAGCTTACAAAAAATACAGCTTGTTTGTTTCCTTTGTTTGTAATTTGAGCATCTCGGAGCTCCATATCTGTCAGTGTTTGTCACGTGCGTACTAGGAGTGAGTGACTGCCGAGATCCACTGATCTGTGTTGAACACCATAGGGAGATGAAGCCATTCATTTTCAACGGAGGGAAGTGAAGTGGGCGAGGGGACCATTGGGCGATGCGAGCATGGGCAAGGGAGCATGAAAAGGGGAGGGGATTTCCACATAACACAATCATTTGGATAGCCACTTTAGCTTCACCATTATGCTATTGCTAGCAAGCTAGCAAGCAGGCTAGGTATACTCTTAGAAAAAACGGTTCCAAAAGGGTTCTTCGGCTGTCCCCATAGGAGAACCCTTTTTGGTTCCAGGTAAAACAATTTTGGGTTCCATGTAGAACCCTCTGGGGAAATGGCTCTACATGGAATCTAATAGGGAAGCCCTGGAAGCAGAAATTATTTTTTTAAAGGGTTCTCCTATGGGGACAGCCGAAGAAACCTTTTAGGTTATAGATAGCACCTTTTTTTCTAAGAGTTTAGTGCTAGGTATCAACAGCCAATCCAGTATCGTCTGGAAGCTATAGAGAGCTTTGATTGGTCAATAGCATTGCGATATCGCGGCGTATTTGCATTAATTCAGCTTTCTCCAACTTTGGTTCCACCCTGTTCACTCTCCCGCGACCATGCTCCCAGCGCCCAATTGTCCCCCTGCCGACTTCCCTTCCCTCCATTGAAAATGAATGGGGCTTCATTGTTTCCTTACCCCCAACGTGTTGTGTAGAAATGCACTGTTTGTTGGGGAAAGCTGAACTTCATGCAAATATTCTGTGATATCGAGGCGCGATTGACCAATCAAAGCTAATTATAGCTTCCAGCCACTACTGAATTGCTGTTGATATCTAGCGTTATCTAGCATTCTTGCTACTAGCTAGCACCTCAATGAGGGTGAAGCTAGCGTGGCTATCCAATTTATCGCTGATAGTGGAAATCTCTGGTGGTATACAGTGGTAACTCGTTTAGTTACGCCAGCTTCACCCTCATATGGGTGCTAGCAAGGTAACAATCATGCTAGGTAGTGCTACACTCTTAGGGAAAAAGGTGCTATCATATCATACTATAGGAGAACCCTTTGAAGAACCCTTTTTGGTTGAAGGTAGAACCCTTTTGGTTCCTCACTTTTTGTTGATCTCTCTAAGGCTTTTGATACAGTTGATCATGCTATACTAAGGCAGAGATTGTCGAGTGTAGGTCTTTCGGAGCATGCAGTTGCATGGTTTGCTAACTATCTGTCTGATAGAACTCAGTGCACTCAATTTGATGGGCTTATGTCTGTTAAATTGTCTGTCCTGAATGGTGTGCCCCAAGGCTCTGTACTTGGTCCTCCCTTATTCACTATTTATATATATGATTTAGACAAAAATGTCCAAAATGCACAACTTCATTTTTATGCTGATGATACTGTTATTTACTGTTGTCCGTCATCTCTTACAAAAGCTTTCCAGAACATGCAAACTGCTTTTTATACTGTTCAACATACCTTGTGTCAATTGAAGCTTATCCTCAATACTGACAAAACTAAACTAATGGTGTTTTCTAATGCAAGAAATAGACCTCTGAACCTTTCACCTATTACTACCCGTCAGGGCAAGGAGATTGAGGTTGTAACCTCATATAAATATCTTGGAATTTTAATTGATGACGGCCTCTCTTTTAAATTCCATATTCAACAACTTTAAAAAAATTGAAGCTGAAATTGGGATTTTATTTTAGGAATAAGGCCTGTTTTTCTTTTGAAGCCAGAAGGAGGCTAGTATCAGCTACATTTATGCCTTTACTAGACAATGGGGATATTTTATATATGAATGCTTCCGCTCAGTGTTTGAGATCAATTGACACTCTTTACCATGGCACTTTGAGATTTATTTTAAACTGCAAAACCCTTACGCACCACTGCACTTTGTATACCAGGGTTGGCTGGCCTTCTCTAGTCACTCGTAGGCTCAGTCACTGGTATACTTTTATTCACAAAGCCATTTTGGGTTTACTACCTTTTATTTGTGCATTTTTATTGTTCAGAAATGTGGTGGGTACTCTCTTCGTTCGCTGGACTTTATCCTGCTGACTGTTCCAAATGTCCGAACTAAATTTGGTAAAAGGGCTTTTATGTACTCTGCGCCATCGTCTTGGAACACCTTACAAAATACTTTTAAACTGGAAGAACTTGTCCCGATTGGTGTTTTTAAATCACGGATGAAGGTTTTTGAGGCTGATTCCCTGACCTGTCAATGTTTTTAATTTGCTGTTTTATACTCTTGTGAATTCAATGGTTTTTACTAGATTACTTGTAGTTTTTCATGTTGTCTGTCTGTCATTTCTTTGTAATGACTTGGTGCTGCCTATCTTGGCCAGGGCGCTCTCAAAAGAGAGATTTTAATCTCAATGAGCCCTTCCTGGTTAAATAAAGGTTAAATAAAATTTAAAAAATAGAACTGTTTGGGTTCCATGTAGAACTCTTTGCACAGAGGGTTCTACAAGGAACAAAAAATGGTTCTACCTGGAAACAAAAAGTGTTTAACCTGGAACCAAAAAGGGTTCTTCAAAGGGTTCTCCTACGGTATGATATGATAGCACCTTTTTTCCTAAGAGTGTAGCACTACCTAGCATGATTGCTAGTATGGAGTGGTCAAGAATTTAGATTTTCAGCAAAAGCAAGAAGGGCAAATGAATACAGGCCATCAAGTCTTCAAAAAGAACATGTAGAGCAACAACGGGGAAAAATGACACTAACGAGGAACAAGGGGAAAAAGTAGAAGCGCTTCTTGAGTGGTGCAATTCAGAACCTGTATCAGAAGTTTAAGAGGGAATATTCAGAGATTCAAATTTCCTACTATGAATTCTGCAAAATATGTCATTTTTGGTTGTCAAGCCAGCACTCCAAGATTGAGAACCTTATTGAGCCTTTGTGTTGTGAGAACCTGAAGGAGTGTATGTATAGAGAGTGATCCCTTCGCCAAGCAAAAGAGCTTAAAACATATGACTTCGATGCTGGTGAGCAGACATGGTGGTTTGAGTGGAAAACAAAGCTGAAGAGAGAGAGAAGAAAAACAAAGAGGGAAACATGGAGAAGCTCACTGTACATTTGACAGTAAAAGAAAAGATGTGGAAGACTTCTACAAAGGATTGAAAGAGAAGTTGGGGAAAGCACGTGTACAACATTCAACACCAACATTCCAAACTGAGAGAATTAAATGGGATCAGTGTCCCTAAATAGGGACAGTTGTTGCTAAATTTTGGATAATGTGACTAGAATGACATTGTAAACAACAGCCAACTTTCTATGGAACTTAGACATGTTTTATACAGGCAGAAAGCTTGAATTCTTGTTAATCTAACTGCAGTGTCCAATTTACATTAGCTATTACATCAAAAAAATACCATGCTATTGTTTGAGGATAGTGCACAACAACAAAACACTTTTATCACGGCAACTAGTTTAATACATTCACCTCTGAAGGTAAATAATGTGTCAATAATTCAGTAACATGGCTCTCATGTTTCCTCCTGAGGGTCCCAGAGATAAAATCTAGTGTAGTTTTGTTTGAAAAAAAGTATTTTTTATATTCAAATGTATGAACTGGGTTCTACCGTTTGATCCCACTGCTGTCTCTGGCTCCACACCCACCCCGCCCGCCCATCTAGATGTGTGAAAGTTAGTGTCTTAACTGTAGGGAAGCTAATTTTATTTTTATTTTTTATTTTTATTTTACCTTTATTTAACCAGGCAAGTCAGTTAAGAACAAATTCTTATTTTCAATGACGGCCTGGGAACAGTGGGTTAACTGCCTGTTCAGGGGCAGAACGACAGATTTGTACCTTGTCAGCTCGGGGGTTTGAACTCGCAACCTTCCGGTTACTAGTCCAACGCTCTAACCACTAGGCTACCCTGCCGCCCATAATGATCCATCATGTATGACATCCCTGGGAGTGTGTAAACTAAAAAAACGTATTACCATAGTATTTTTTGTATATTCTCTATATTTATGTACTTGAAAATGTATAAATTGACCAATTTGGCACATTTGGGCAAACTCCTGGCAGACTTGATACAACGTATTGTGTAGTGATGTAATTATTCACTGCATCGGTCTGAAACTTTGCACACACACTGCTTCCATCTTGTGGACAAAGTGTAAATTATACCTAGAATCCTATCTCAATGTATGGCCTTTCTCTTGTATTTCAAAGATGATAGCACGCCCCAAAAAATGATAGTTTACCAGATCTAATGTGTTATATTCTCCTACATTCATTTCACATTACCACAAACTTCAGTGTTTCTTTTCAAATGGTATCAAGAATATGCATATCCTTGCTTCAGGTCTTGAGCTACAGGCAGTTAGACTTGGGTTGGCAAAATTTGAAAAAAAGGGTCTGATCCTTAAGTTAAAAGAGAATCTGGGGAAAGAGGAGATCAAAGTTGTATACTTTGCAGTGAACTACCTGTGTAAATACACCAGTGAAATTCAGGTAGTTGTAATTCTCACAAGCAGATTCTCCACGCCTGTGTTGGATACACCACAAATGATACAGTTTCACTTTGCACACTGAGCTCTTCTATGCGGCATGACCCCTCTGCTATCTGGGCCCATCTCTCAAAAACACTGACCTACTTCCTTGATCTCTGCCCATCGGCTACTGCTGAACACTTTGTGAGTGATGGGCCTTCAACCCAGTCCCCCCCCCCCCCAAAATGTACTATCTCTCCACCCTTCCCTTTGAAATGGGCTTCTAGAGAGTAGGCCGTCATTGTAAATAAGAATTTGTTTTTAAATGACTTGCCTAGTTAAATAAAGTTTCAATGTAAAAAAAGAAAAAGAAAAGTGAAAGTGTCACATGGAATTTCCTAGAAGCCGGACATGGAAAAGGCCAAGCTGATGAGGTAGGAACAGCTGTGAAACGAAGAGCAAATGGAATTGTGGCACAAGGCAAGGATCTCCCAAATGGAAGAACTGTATTTGAGGACCAGTCAAAAGATCAGTCAGCTATCAAGCAGTTATATATCTCAGAGGAGGAGATAGCGAGCATGGAGGCCCTTCTACCAGATCACCTGGAGAAAATGCGTGGGACAATGAACATATACCAGGTAATATTTGTGGGTTATTTTATATCAAATCTCACATTTGTTATACAAACATATTATCACTACTCTCTATATCACTAGACTATGCAATCATTACATATTTCGAATGTGCATAACTTTTAGAATTTCCTGTGTTTCCAGATTGTCAGCGACAGTCCAGGAGAGATAACTTGGAGGATACTCCTGTTCCTTTCCACATCACTGCAACTGTTTCAGTCCACAGACTGATTCTGGTTGAAAAAACAGAGGCAGACCAAGATGGAAAATCCAACACATCTCACAGTGCCGTCCAGCCCATTGAAGATCTAAGTGAAGCATTGATCGGAGTGTGGTGGAGTATGATCAGGACGCTTACCCTGGCATCGTGCAAGATGTCACGCAGAGAGTGGTGCTCTTGTCGCGTTGGCCCCAACCATTTTTTGTTGTTGTTGGCAGATGAGAGACGACATCATACAGACCACAGCATGCGCTTGGACTTGTCCCTGAGCCCCATGCAGTGACCAAAAGGCACATGGAGCTGGATGCATTTGTCTGGGAGCAACTCACAAAGCTCTCTTTCTAGATACCCTTGGAAATTCACTATACAGTACATACAAAGCAGGACATAAAATCAGACATGAAATAAAACATGTGTAGCTCTCAATGAACTCTTCCTTCAATATATGTGCTAGAATTTCTAGTTGTTGCATCTGTGTGTAGCCAAAACATTGTTCTCATGTTGAAAAGGTCCTAGTTCCAGTGTTTTGGAACCGTACTTTGTCTTATATATTAATTCAATGTTTAACAATGGTTGTTGTTCAACATGTTTGCAATCAAATACTGTTTTCATACGTTTACAATTAAATTATTTATTTTAGATAGGGAAATTATATGGTTGTCATCATGATCTCACAAAACGTTTGGGTGGAAATATCTTATTTTTCATGATAAGTACATTTTTCAGCTGTCATCGGGGCAAGTTTATACATTCAGGCGTCGTGTTGAATTATTCATATTAGGAAAACCTTAAAAATCACTTAAAAGAATATTCAATACAAGTTATGTACAAATGTGTAAGAAATTTGTTATAAATAAATTGTATGATATTTTATTTTCAACTAAAATGGATGTTAAATGATATGATGGAAATTACATTTGTCTACGGTTGTCTGGGAAAAATAACCAAAATATATAAATTCCTGAATAGAACTATCGCAACCATTATCAGATATTGTTTCTAGACAAATCAAAGACAATTACAGTGCCTTGCGAAAGTATTCGGCCCCCTTGAACTTTGCGACCTATTGCCACATTTATGGCTTCAAACATAAAGATATAAAACGGTATTTTTTTTGTGAAGAATCAACAACAAGTGGGACACAATCATGAAGTGGAACGACATTTATTCGATATTTCAAACTTTTTTAACAAATCAAAAACTGAAAAATTGGGCGTGCAAAATTATTCAGCCCCTTTACTTTCATTGCAGCAAACTCTCTCCAAAAGTTCAGTGAGGATCTCTGAATGATCCAATGTTGACCTAAATGACTAATGATGATAAATACAATCCACCTGTGTGTAATCAAGTCTCCGTATAAATGCACCTGCACTGTGATAGTCTCAGAGGTCCGTTAAAAGCGCAGAGAGCATCATGAAGAACAAGGAACACACCAGGCAGGTCCGAGATACTGTTGTGAAGAAGTTTAAAGCCGGATTTGGATACAAAAAGATTTCCCAAGCTTTAAACATCCCAAGGAGCACTGTGCAAGCGATAATATTGAAATGGAAGGAGTATCAGACCACTGCAAATCTACCAAGACCTGGCCATCCCTCTAAACTTTCAGCTCATACAAGGAGAAGACTGATCAGAGATGCAGCCAAGAGGCCCATGATCACTCTGGATGAACTGCAGAGATCTACAGCTGAGGTGGGAGACTCTGTCCATAGGACAACAATCAGTCGTATATTGCACAAATCTGGCCTTTATGGAAGAGTGGCAAGAAGAAAGCCATTTCTTAAAGATATCCATAAAAAGTGTTGTTTAAAGTTTGCCACAAGCCACCTGGGAGACACACCAAACATGTGGAAGAAGGTGCTCTGGTCAGATGAAACCAAAATTGAACTTTTTGGCAACAATGCAAAACATTATGTTTGGCGTAAAAGCAACACAGCTGAACACACCATCCCCACTGTCAAACATGGTGGTGGCAGCATCATGGTTTGGGCCTGCTTTTCTTCAGCAGGGACAGGGAAGATGGTTAAAATTGATGGGAAGATGGATGGAGCCAAATACAGGACCATTCTGGAAGAAAACCTGATGGAGTCTGCAAAAGACCTGAGACTGGGACGGAGATTTGTCTTCCAACAAGACAATGATCCAAAACAAAAGCAAAATCTACAATGGAATGGTTCAAAAATAAACATATCCAGGTGTTAGAATGGCCAAGTCAAAGTCCAGACCTGAATCCAATCGAGAATCTGTGGAAAGAACTGAAAACTGCTGTTCACAAATGCTCTCCATCCAACCTCACTGAGCTCGAGCTGTTTTGCAAGGAGGAATGGGAAAAAATGTCAGTCTCTCGATGTGCAAAACTGATAGAGACATACCCGAAGCGACTTACAGCTGTAATCGCAGCAAAAGGTGGCGCTACAAAGTATTAACTTAAAGGGGCTGAATAATTTTGCACGCCCAATTTTTCAGTTTTTGATTTGTTAAAAAAGTTTGAAATATCCAATAAATGTCGTTCCACTTCATGATTGTGTCCCACTTGTTGTTGATTCTTCACAAAAAAATACAGTTTTATATCTTTATGTTTGAAGCCATAAATGTGGCAATAGGTCGCAAAGTTCAAGGGGGCCGAATACTTTCGCAAGGCACTGTATAATACTGGTAAAAGCTATGCAGCTCGACCAACATCCGCAGGGACGCGCACCTCGCCAAAATTACTAACCAACGCGGCTCCACATACTGTACATGTCCTCTTTTCATTTGAATGTGTTCACAGTTGGAATAATTGTTTGAGCCGCGCTGAGAATTCGAAAAGTATAAAAGCCAACAGTCCAATATTATAGAACACCGCTGTGCATAAGCGTACATGTTTTGGACTGATAGGTGCTACTAGTAATAGTCCTACCTTGCTGCCTATTGTACTTCAGTACTCTATACTATATATTAATTTATTAAAAGTGTTCCCGCTTTGAGTTTACTTCTAGAATCTTACAAGTTTTATATTTAAATGTGGATACATAGAAGATACCTGTTGCATAATGTAATGAATGTTTTTGGTTAAGAGTATACATGGTTAATGGTATGAGAGAGACCATTTGTATAAAGATACCTGTTTTCAGGTGTACTTCAGTTCTATTTTAGCTCAGGTATGTGAGTTGTGGGGAAGCTGAGGGGCAATAGGCTGGTATGCTCCAATCTGCTATAGTTGGCTTGGAATAGGCTGAATCGTTCAGTGTTTTGACAGTATTTGAAATCTGTTTATTTTGTAAATATCTTTCTGGACCTATGTAAATATCCATTGGATTTCGTCTTTCAGCTGTACAACATTTTCACTGTGAATAAACTGGATGCTATTTTGCACCTGATCCTGCTGCCTCCTGTTACTCACTGCGCTTTTAACATGGCTGATCCAACATCTGGGCCCTACAACAGACTGGCCCATTTACTCAAAATTATTTTTTTTGTGTGAAATACAACCCAATCCTCCCTCACCCTAAGTGGAACAACAAGCACACAGTATACATTTGATAAAATGAGTGTTTCTCACATTACAGTCGTAGTTCAGGAGTGTGAGTTCAGTGGCACAGAAAGCAGCGCTGAACGCAAGCCGGTTTTCCAGCAGACCAGTCATGCATGATGAGCACAAATCACCTGCACGAGCTGTGAAACCCGGACTTAATAACAAACAGTAAACACAATCTGCAATTTGAATGTTACGTTCCATATAACACCAACATTTAGTTAGTGGATGGATAAACATGACAAGCTCCGAAGTCATTACATAAATCTTGTATAACAGAAAATGTCTAAGATTCCCAAGATTAGCTTAAATACCCTCCCACTCTCTTCCTTATGGGGGTCTGGAGGAGAAATGTACAGACATGCAACTGGAGAGGGAATTCACAAGAAGGTGAAAGGTTTCTATCACAAGAAGGTGAAAGGTTGATTGATAGAAAATGGAAACAGCCTATCAGAAGGTTGCGCTCGCTGGCACTTGACAGCTCTGGCAATGGGACCTTTTGTTTTGTCAAGCAGTTTCCTTTCATAATCCCTTCCTACACAAGCTGCTTGGGAGAAAAAAAAGAAAAAAAAAGTGCAATCTAGGTGGCCGTTATTAGGGGCAGGTCTTTACAGTGCAGGTCATGGCCTATGCCATACAACCCCACACAGCTTCACCATTCACATGGCCAGAGTGGTCATTGTGGTGGACCACTCACATCTAGCATTATGTTTTCATCTGGGTTTGCTCACATTGAAAAAGCTTTGTGCATGATACGATATTACTGTGGGCTGTGTCTGTCAAGGAACAATAACGGACTGAGATGTGAGTCAGGTAAGGGGTGTAGAAATCTGACTACCTCCCCTGAACCTTATCTGTCTGCATGACCTGGCTGGACGCAGCTGTCTCTCTATGCCCGTCCTGCCGCTCTGCTGCTTCACATCGCCAGGCTAAACTGTGTGACACACTACACATACAGTAGCTCACACTCCTCCACCTCCCTTCCAGCTACCCTGAGCAGAGAGGGGAAGAGAGATGGGAAAGAGCACCGAAAAGCTGGTTTAAACACAGGATGCATTATGATACCACCACAGCGCTTAATTCTTGAAAAGGTTCATTAGTTCATCCACTGCAGTCTGCCTAAACCTCTTGGGATGAAGAGCGTCTGGACTCATTCTGCAGAGACATGAGAGGCATATGCTGATTCATCACGGACGGGACACAAATCCCCTGAGAGACTGTCAGGTAGCACAAATTTCAGGAACAGCAACTGAGGGATCAGCAAGTCCCCTTTACCGTTTTCCGGGCAGGGCAGGGAAACAGGGGCTTTTCATGCCCTCATTGCAATGGCAGCCTGAATAAATCTCTCCACAATCTCTTTTTTTTGCCCATGTTGTGCTGAATATGTGGCTGGGTGGCAGCTGCAGGTTGGGCGATAACAGCGAAGAGCTTTTGTAGCTGCTCTGCTTATGGGCAGGAGATGACAAGATGCCTTCCCCCTTTGTGTGGCAGGGAGAGAGCCGAGGGGTATGCAGGGACAGGGTTCACATGGGGCGAATGAAAATAAATGCTTCAGTGATGCAGCAGGCGTCAAGTCAAGCTGGGACACAAGCACCTTTTCCAAGCAGCTGATACACTTTGAACTGATCTCCAGGTGCAGCTTAATATGTCATCATATTCCACAGTGCAGAGATCAAAAGGAGAATCTGTGGATGTCAGTGGATATGCCAAACCAAATCTGTTATTTATTAACAATTTCACAAGTACCACTGACCTGCCCATCTCCAATAGTCAGGCTAATTCTGGCCCAGTCCGTTTGAAATTGAGACATATTTGGGGATTACCATACAAGAAGTCTACTGTACTACCTGAGATCTGCCTAACACAATCCCTTATTATGTCAATTAAAATAGAGTATGTAAGCTTTTCTTTAACAGAAATCTCAGCAAGCCTCAGAAATAGTCATATTGCAATGCATCTGAAACCATCCTAAGGGAACATGAAACATCTCTATTGCATTTGAATAGCCTATATCTGCAAATAGCGTAGTTGTTTAAGGAGACATACTGTAGCCAGCCATATATGTGTGTAAATGTGAAATGACAACTGGCCACCCTCTTCACATGTATGCGTTATACTCTGCTGCCCATCTGTGGTGGAAACATGAAATAGCCCTAAAGTTAAGAATCCCCACTCATCAACATGTTAGAAAACCATGCCAGATCTTTGAATATGCATTGTTTCTCTGTTTTTGGTAACATATCCTTATATGTTAAAGGTAACCATGTTTCATCTGATAGATATTTGTCTTGTATGTCCTTGTCTTAGAATGTGATGTGGTAACAATGCACTGTTTGTGGCTCATATTTCAATTAGGCTGTTGGTATGGCAACAGATTTTACTTAGACACAGGCAGTGATGGTTCTTTATTAGATTAGATAGTTCGTTATTTTATGTTGATATTTGCTTTGTAACTACATATTTTTGTAACTATACATTGTAACTATATTGAACAACAATGCTTTGGTGCATTGTAATTCTGTTTTCCAAGAATACACAAACGTATTATTTCTGAATAATGTGAATCGCATATTCACCACATTGTTACAGAGTAGCATATCGTTATTCCTAAAGAAATAGAACAGTAATTATTAGGTAATTACTGTAACTAACTATTTCTAATAAATTGTCAAAGTAGATAGGCCTATAAGGTCATTAACAGACAGACTTCTTTGTGTTTATTATTTGCTATGTGGTTAACCTGGCATGCCCCTTTGGATGTTTTATCTTCCTGAGATAAATAGGCTACACTTCTATGCATTGCAACACACATTCTTGACTTGGTCCATTAGAATAGTTCCACAGACAAGTCCAGCAAAAATATTGGAGTTTACTGCCCACATGTGTTGTGATACAATATATATTCCTGTTGACTGTATTCTATTTTGCCATTGGCCGAATCGTTGCGTTATTCTGTAGCTTCCTTTGACGCTTCATGTCATTTCATTGGATATAGCCCATATTGTTTTCCCATTGCTCATTGGTCCACAAATGGCAACGAGTTATTCCATTTGCTAGAAGCTCAATACCTTGATCTCGAAAGCACCCAATTGGTTCATAAACTGGGTTAGTGGTGCAACGTTCATCACAGGAGGAAAGTAGGTCAGTGTATTCCTACTGCCTACCACTGTTCCTATCCGCATCAGTGCACATGTGCTGCCTTTCCACACGTAAGTCACATACTATGTTATATCTTATGTAAAAGACCTATAACATGTTTCATTTATTCAACATTTGGTATACTGTGTGCATTTCTTTACTCGTATTATGGTTTCAATTGGCTATCTAATGCCATTCCCGAGGATGTGCAGTCATCGTTTTACAATGTAACTTTTAAAGGCACACAGTGTAATTTAATGTCGTGAAAAAAAACGCGATTTGTAGGTGTCTAACCTAATTTAAACATCTGGAATGTCCGTATGTAATTTTATTTTATTTGGAGGCTATTTTCTTCTATTTGTACATTGCGTGATTTGTCTGAACTTCCCTACCACGGCTCAGATTAAACGAGGTCATAGCTCTGTTGCATAAATCGACTAGTGACGGGTAGTTGATTACCTGTTACAATCATTTACCTTTTATAGTCCTATATAGTCATCCTTTAATTAACAGCAACAATGTTTCTCCTCTATATGAGCAATGCAATGCGGATGTTGGGCTGATATTGATACAATGTAATGAAAACACACTGCACTGGATTCTGTTCTGTATCAGATTATATCAAATCAATGTGACAGTCACTGACAGATTTCTTTCCATTTGTAAACGATTTGCAGTGCATTAGGACTGTATGTTTCATTATTTAATGACCGTTGTCATTAGGCCTTATATGCTCCACACATCCTAGTGCAGAATAGTCTAATAATAGCCATCTATTTCTACCAAGCATAACAAATACAACTTTGTTAAATTTAAATCTGTTCATAAAAGTACACCATCAATTGCAAAATTTTGGGGAAAAAAAAAAAAAAAAGTAAACAATCTATCTATTTATGTGAAAGTTATATGTTGGACAAGCTATTTATAAAAATAGTCTCAACATGCTGTCTATTCCTGACTAACAAATGGCTACAGCACCCCATGTCCAGGGAATGCACAATGCAAAGCTCACATTTAAAAGGACATTACTTTGCTATTCTTAAAATCTGAAACAGCTATTCCTGAAAAAGTCAACAAGTGTATCAGTAATGTGACAGGAATAACATAGATGATGGTTTTAATTTGACATAATATGCCATGAAGGTAAATAGAGGTCAGTGGGGTCAGAGGAAATTCAATTGTGATTGCGCTGTCTTTACTAACTCATTGATGGACAGTAGTAGGCTATAAGACAGGTCTTGTTATTGTTTTATGAAATATTTACCTATCCGAACTGCACATTAACACAGGAAAGTGGATTTTATTGGCTACTTAATCAAATGTTGGTAATCATTCTTTACTTTAGCGAGTTGCGTAATGTCACATTACAGTATGTGTGGCGCTCGGTTGCTTCCACTGGAGCTGTGCAACTCACAGTAGCTTTTATGTTGGGTACCCATTATTACACACTTTTTGATTTTCCACTTCTATTCGGAAGTCTCTCAGTCTTTCTTCATGTTGCTCTCATCCCAATAGCCAACTTTAGGTTTCAACGGAGGGATTCAACAGTAAGCAAGGCATCGAATTTGAACACACTCCTACAGTGTACTGTATATGACCATAACCTGACCATATTCACCTGCCCTGCCAGGACGATGCTCCACTGAGCTTTCGATAAGCCTACAGTAGCTCTCAAAGAACATGCAACATGAACAAGAACAAGAACAAGAAATTCAAGCTGCTTTTTGCAAATCAGGAATATTGTAAAACATGCTTGAAGCCAACAGCAAATTTGCAGAAAGAGCAGGATATGCCGACGGAGAAATCTGACCTTGAAATTCTGTACATCTACAGTTGAAGTCGGAAGTTTACATACACCTTAGCCAAATACGTTTAAACTCAGTTTTTCACAATTCCTGACATTTAATCTGAGTAAAAAATCCCTGTCTGAGGTCAGTTAGGATCACCACTTCATTTTAAGAATGTGAAATGTCAGAATAATAGTAGAGAGAATGATATATTTGAGCTTTTATTCCTTTCATCACATTCCCAGTGGGTCAGACGTTTACATACACTCAATTAGTATTTGGTAGCATTGCCTTTAAATTGTTTAACTTGGGTCAAACGTTTTGGGTAGCCTTCCACAAGCTTCCCACAATAAGTTGGGTGAATTTTGGCCCATTCCTCCTGACAGAGCTCGTGTAATTGAGTCAGGTTTGTAGGCCTCCTTGCTTGCACACGCTTTTTCAGTTCTGCCCACAAATTGTCTATAAGATTTTGGTGTTCTTCGGCTTGCAAGCCTTCCCCTTTTTCCTCCAAACATAACGATGGTTATTATGGCCAAACAGTTTTATTTTTGTTTCATCAGACCAGAGGACATTTCTCCAAAAAGTACAATCTTTGTCCCCATGTGCAGTTGCAAACCGGAGTCTGGCTTTTTTTGTGGCGGTTTTGGAGCAGTGGCTTCTTCCTTGCTGAGCGGCCTTTCAGGTTATGTCGATATAGGACTTACTTCTATACTTGCGTACTATTGTTTGTACAGATGAACGTGGTACCTTCAGGTGTTTGGAAATTGCTCCCAAGGATGAACCAGACGTATGGAGGTCTGGAATTTTTTTCTGAGGTCGTGGCTGATTTCTTTTGATTTTCCCATGATGTCAAGCAAAGAGGCACTGAGTTTGAAGGTAGGCCTTGAAATACATCCACAGGTACACCTCCAATTGACTCAAATGATGTCAATTAGCCTATCAGAAGCTTCTAAAGCCATGACATCATTTTCTGGAATTTTCCAAGCTGTTTAAAGGCACAGTCAACTTAGTGTATGTAAACTTCTGACACACTGGAATTGTGATACAGTGAATTTTAAGTGAAATAATCTGTCTGTAAACAATTGTTGGAAAAATGACTTGTGTCATGCACAAAGTAGATGTCCTAACAGACTTGCCAAAACTGTAGTTCGTTAACAAGAAATTTGTGGAGTGGTGAAAAACTAGTTTTAATGACTCCAACCTAAGTGTATGTAAACTTCCAACTTCAACTGTAGATATGGTTAAAGTGACTATGCATATATGATAAACAGAGAGTGGCAGTAGCGTAAAAGAGGGGTTGCAGATAGTCCGGGTAGCCAATGTGCGGGGGCACCGGTTGGTCGGGCTAATTGAGATTGTATGTACATGAATGTGTAATTAAAGTGACTATACATACCTGTATATATTAAAAAGAGATTGTAGCAGCAGCGTGAAAGAGGGGTTGGGGGGGTAACACAATGCAAATAGTCCGGGTAGCCATTTGATTACCTGTTCAGGAGTCTTATGGTTTGGGGGTAAAAACTGTTGAGAAGCCTTTTTGTCCTAGACTTGGCACTCCGGTACCACTTGCCATGTGGTAGTAGAGAGAACAGTCTATGACTGGGGTGGCTGGGGTCTTTGACAATTTTTAGGGCCTTCCTCTGACTCACCCTGGAGTAGAGGTCCTGGATGCCAGGTAGCTTTGCCCCAGTGATATACTGGACCGTACGCACTACCCCCTGTAGTGCCTTGCAGTCGGAGGCCGAGCAGTTGTCGTACCAGGCAGTGATGCAACCAGTCAGGATGCTCTTGATGTTGCAGCTGTAGAACCTTTTGAGGATCTGAGGACCCATGCCAAATCTTTTTAGTTTCCCGAGGGGGAATAGGCTTTGTCGTGCCCTCTTCACAACTGTCTTGGTGTAAGACGAGCGTCAGAGCCGGTGTAGTCCAATTCAGTCTTATCTTCTGGTTGGGGAATGTACAGTGCCTTGCGAAAGTATTCAGCCCCCTTGAACTTTGCGACCTTTTGCCACATTTCAGGCTTCAAACATAAAGATATAAAACTGTATTTTTTTGTGAAGAATCAACAACAAGTGGGACACAATCATGAAGTGGAACGACATTTATTGGATATTTCAAACTTTTTTAACAAATCAAAAACTGAAAAATTGGGCGTGCAAAATTATTCAGCCCCCTTAAGTTAATACTTTGTAGCGCCACCTTTTGCTGCGATTACAGCTGTAAGTCGCTTGGGGTATGTCTCTATCAGTTTTGCACATCGAGAGACTGAAATTTTTTCCCATTCCTCCTTGCAAAACAGCTCGAGCTCAGTGAGGTTGGATGGAGAGCATTTGTGAACAGCAGTTTTCAGTTCTTTCCACAGATTCTCGATTGGATTCAGGTCTGGACTTTGACTTGGCCATTCTAACACCTGGATATGTTTATTTTTGAACCATTCCATTGTAGATTTTGCTTTATGTTTTGGATCATTGTCTTGTTGGAAGACAAATCTCCGTCCCAGTCTCAGGTCTTTTGCAGACTCCATCAGGTTTTCTTCCAGAATGGTCCTGTATTTGGCTCCATCCATCTTCCCATCAATTTTAACCATCTTCCCTGTCCCTGCTGAAGAAAAGCAGGCCCAAACCATGATGCTGCCACCACCATGTTTGACAGTGGGGATGGTGTGTTCAGCTGTGTTGCTTTTACGCCAAACATAACGTTTTGCATTGTTGCCAAAAAGTTCCATTTTGGTTTCATCTGACCAGAGCACCTTCTTCCACATGTTTGGTGTGTCTCCCAGGTGGCTTGTGGCAAACTTTAAACAACACTTTTTATGGATATCTTTAAGAAATGGCTTTCTTCTTGCCACTCTTCCATAAAGGCCAGATTTGTGCAATATACGACTGATTGTTGTCCTATGGACAGAGTCTCCCACCTCAGCTGTAGATCTCTGCAGTTCATCCAGAGTGATCATGGGCCTCTTGGCTGCATCTCTGATCAGTCTTCTCCTTGTATGAGCTGAAAGTTTAGAGGGACGGCCAGGTCTTGGTAGATTTGCAGTGGTCTGATACTCCTTCCATTTCAATATTATCGCTTGCACAGTGCTCCTTGGGATGTTTAAAGCTTGGGAAATCTTTTTGTATCCAAATCCGGCTTTAAACTTCTTCACAACAGTATCTCGGACCTGCCTGGTGTGTTCCTTGTTCTTCATGATGCTCTCTGCGCTTTTAAAGGACCTCTGAGACTATCACAGTGCAGGTGCATTTATACGGAGACTTGATTACACACAGGTGGATTGTATTTATCATCATTAGTCATTTAGGTCAACATTGGATCATTCAGAGATCCTCACTGAACTTCTGGAGAGAGTTTGCTGCACTGAAAGTAAAGGGGCTGAATAATTTTGCACGTCCAATTTTTCAGTTTTTGATTTGTTAAAAAAGTTTGAAATATCCAATAAATGTCGTTCCACTTCATGATTGTGTCCCACTTGTTGTTGATTCTTCACAAAAAAATACAGTTGTATATCTTTATGTTTGAAGCCTGAAATGTGGCAAAAGGTCGCAAAGTTCAAGGGGGCCGAATACTTTCGCAAGGCACTGTATATACAGTCACTGTGGGGACAACGTCCTCAATGCACTTATTGATGAAGCCAGTGACTGATGTGGTGTACTCCTCAATGCCATTGGAAGAATCCCGGAACATGTTCCAGTCTGTGATAGCAGACTGGAACATGATCCCTGCTGATGATCCCTGCTTTAGGTGTTAGAGGAAGATTCATGTCACTTAACCCACCTAAGCCAATCATTTGAAGCAATAGGTTTTCTCAACCAATAATAGAGTAATAATACAGTAATAATAATTGACAAAGTCAAAGGAGGCTAGGTAGAGCTATAGCTGCCACCTAAGCCTAGAGCTGACCGGTCAGAAATGTAGTTTTTTGTTAGACTATTGTGAATGGTTGTCCAGCTGTCTGCTTTGCCCTTTCCCTGAGGCACACACAATGCTCGTTAATCTCGGTTGCTGATTTTTTAGACCCAAAATGGTCTCATTCCCCTTGAGTTGTGCATGTGTTTTGTCCATTCTGCTGACATGCTTGATATTTTCCTCTGGAGTTGTTTATGAGAGTAGCTGAGTGCAGCTATAGGTGTAAACATCCCAAATCAAAAGAAGGCATTGCTGTTATCCTTGTACTCCAATGATGATATGAGCAGGAAGGTTAAAAGTCGAAACAGAACGTTGTTCTGTTTATGGTGTGCATGTGTCTCACTGACCTATAAATAAGGGGGGGGGGGGGGGGGGTGGAGCCATAAGAGCACATGCTAAAAGGAAGGAGAAGTGGTCTCTTTTGTATATATCTCCCCATAGAGCCATGATAGTCTGGGAAACATAAAAATATATAGGCCTAGCTGTTCTGTTCCTAATTACAGGAATCACATCAGGGACTGGGCTGTCTGTTGTCCATAGTATACTGTGTGGCATTCAAAATGTAGTACTTTCTGTAGCCATCTCCTCTACTCACACTATCTCCAGATCACCTCCCATCTGTCGCCCATCAGAGCTTTCTAAACAAGCCACTTAATCAGAGCACCACTCGCTCTTACATCATAGGCCTAGATGAGTCGCCACTCCCGGCTGGCCAGTGTGTTTTACACTGTGACCTGACCTATTGTCCTACCTGATCCCTCTCTTTCCTCTCCAGGTACTGTGCCTGTCGATGGATCTGTGAGAAAAAGCCCAGCTCTGACATAAGGAGGCCAGTCCACTTCCTGCACCACTCATTCAGGTATGTGGACGCACATGGTTCTGTGTGATTTCATAAGAATTGACAGCTGCCCTGAAATGAGTTTGCGACCTTCATTTGAAGTGAATCACCAATGACATTTGTGACGCACGGCTTCATTCTGTTTCACTTCAAACTGGCCACATGAGCAGTTGGCGGGGAGAACAGTTAGGGATGAAGTAAGTTATGAGCGCAGTCAGTCAGTCATACATAAGCACAGTCATGTGTGAGGGTGGTTTTCTCACAGCTATCTGTGTTTCATCAATATTGTTTTCCTGCATCTTATTAACTTGAACTGGAGTCTTATTTCTGCTTTAAAAAAAACAACATGTCTTCTAACCATCTATTCCACCAAAGCTTTAACGTCTCCTGTCTATCTTTCTAGACTGGCTCTTAGAACGCTCTGTTCTGAGTAAAGGAGCCTACTGAGAAACGGACAGCTTGACTTACATAGCACACACAGGCCATGTCATTACAGGAGCCAAGCCTGAGCATTCCAGGACGGCACACAACAGAAGGGAATTACAGACAGCCTTACAGCGCTAGGATAATGCTGCTGAGTGCACAGGACACTCTGTTTCATCTGAACGTGACAGAACGATGGGATCACGTCAGGGGAGTGGCTTAAATAGGAACACAACAGTGACATAGCATTAAGAACATTATGAAAGATAGAAGTTCTTGCACGGCAGACAGTATCATAGTGCTGTGTAAGCTAACCATGCGTATCCAGCTGAGCTGACACATTGTAGATTCACCCTGACCCTGTTACACGTAGTTCTGCCTCTTCCATACTTCACCTTATCTGATCATGGTTTTTGTTTCCGCACAGCTTAAATATAAACGTTTTTGTCACTTAGATACCACAGAGGTCATGTGCATTAAAACATTAGAAATGGTCAGAATCCAACTTTAGTGATCTTCTAGCGTTGTAAAATGGATGGGGTTGAGTGTTACTGAATATGTGAATGCCATGGAGATGTTAAAATGATACTAAAGTATTTTCATTAGACTGATGAGCAGTGGAGTGGTGGTGTCAGGAGAGTTGAGACCTGCATGCTATCAGTGGGTTATGTGTAGCAGAAAAGGTTCCCTAATTGGCAAGCATTCAAGAAGTTCCTGCACCACTGTATCCGGGCAACCAGAGATTTGTCACAACTAGCTAAGCTGACCTTAAAATAGGGTTTCCTTTTTCTCCTTTTTTTTGTCAGTAAGAGCGAGAGCTTTTGTGTTTGAGTATACACTCAGCATACCAAACATTATGAACACCTTCCTAATATTGAGTTGCACCCCCATGCCCCCAGAACAGCCTCCGTTTGTACTCGACAAGGTTTCGAAAGCGTTCCACCGGTATGCTGGCCTGTGTTGACTCCAATGCTTTCCACAGTTGGTGGTGGATCGTTCTTGATACCCACAGGAAACTATTGAACATGAAAACCCAGCAGTGTTGCAGTTCTTGGCACAAACCGGTGTGCCTGGCACCTACTACCATATCCCATTCAAAGGCACTTACATTTTTTGTCTTGCCCATTCACCCTCTGAATGGCACACATACACAATCCATGTCTCAATTGTCTCTAGGCTTAAAAATCCTTCTTTAACCTGTCTACTCCCCATCTACACTGATTTAAAGTGGAATTAACAAGTGACAATCAATCATAGCTTTCACCTGGATTCACCTGGTAAGTTAATATCATGGAAAGAGCAGGTGTTTGTAGGTGTAGGTGTAGCGTAGGTGTTTTAGCCTTCCTTTAGCTTATGTGACAAAATTAACGTTTACAAAAAGGCTTATTCTCAGGAGTACTGTTTTATGCAGCTTACAAAAAAAACATGTAAAAAAACATAGATGATGATTGGTAAAGCAAGTTCTCTTTGTCCCGTGGATTACATGGTCAGCTCAGATGTCTGTTATATGTCTGTGACATATACTGTACCAGAGTGAAGGGTCAGGTTGTAGTGTAGTTGTCTATGGTGACGGTGACAATAACAAAGTTCCTGGCTGCAGACAAGAAATAATGGGGTGTAATTATGGTTTGGTTCGATGTAATCACACTCTGAAACTGTCACATCGTACGGATAGGGAAAAAGAGCTGGGGAAAAATAGGTCAGTGGAGAATCTAATTACAATGAAAAGACTTTCAGGCACAGTGGAGCAGAGCATTAGTTCTGGTCTGATTACAGGAGCAGGACAAGCCACAGTGACCTGAGGTGGCTGGGCTTTTTAAGGTATTTTTGTGCAACCTGGTCTCAGAGCATTTCGTATTATTCTGTATGTAAATCCGAGACACTCCATTTAGTATGATATGTTAAGTTTCGTGTGGTATGTATTCATTTGTGGATGTCCATCACCCATTCGTATGATATGTTACAAATTACAATTTGGATTATATGTTACAAATTTGTGAAACGTGCAATATGCTACAATTTTTCAAAACGAACAATATGTTATGAAATTGCAAAACGCATGATATGTTACAAATTCTAGCAAGGTGGCTAACTTTAGCTAGGCTAGGGGTTAGGGTTAAGGTTAGGAGTTGGGCTAGGGTTAGGGGAAGGGTTAGCTAACATACTAAGTAGTTGCAAAGTAGCTAAAAAGTAGTAAGTAGTTGAAAATGAGCTAATTAGCTAAAATGTTAAAGTTGTTAGATGTGGGTTGCTAGATGTTCACTTTATATTTTCGTTTTTGCCGTAACCATCTGTCTTATGTATCCATACCAAACGTAACATATCATACTAATTTGAGTGTCCCAGATTTACATTTACTGTAAATCTGAAAGTGCTAGCAGCATTGTTAATAGGTTATTTACAAAGCCTAGGAAACATGCAATTTGTGAGGGTAGGGCTTGGTAATGTGACCAAAATATCATATCACAGTATTTTCCAATTTTTTTACAGTATGGCGGTATTTGATAGTATTTTATTTTTCTGAATAATAAAGGTTGAAAATAGGTTTTATAAGTAGTGGATGACCCTAGGATGGCAAAAAAGTAATTTTAAGTGGTTTAAATGGTCTTTCTCTCTTCTGACTGTTTTATACTCAAACAAACTAGGACAAAACTGACAGTGTAGTTTATGTAGCACTGTATCCAAATGTAAAAATCCATACCTTAAAATATGATATATCGCCCAGCCCTATGTGAGGTTAAGGTCATCTATCGAGGCAAATTGACCAGGATTACAATGTTACAAGGACGTTGTGCAGGAAACTACAAGGACCACCAAGTGATGGGTTAGCAGAGGAGACTCATTTAATCTATCTAAGTGAGGTTAGGAAAAGGCCATATTACTGATTGGATTATATAAACAGTGATCAATGTAGATATGGGTTTCTTCATGAAATGTGACTCCCCTTCCTCTGTAACATTGGCATTGTTTTATCTGAATGAGCCTTTACATTAAAGACTAATCTCACTAAATGATGTCTCTGACAGACACCTAGGTTTATGTAGCATATGCTGCATTATGTTATGGACACTATTCCCAAGCATCCGTTTTTAGTAATCCAAGGTTTTCATTGATGACAAAATCAATTCTACGCACATCAATCTTCTGGTTCATTGTTGCTGGAGGTAAAGTGAATGATGCCTCTCAAAGATACTCTTGATTGTTGCCTAAGGGAGAGAGAGAGGCTTGAGCCTCTGCTATAGCTTTCGCCTTATGTAAGACCTTATAATTTCTATCTCAAACCATAGAGATATGAATCGGTCCTCTTACATCACCTTTACTGAACGGGCCATCTACGGTATACGTCAGCACAAAGTCCAGGTTATACGGCAGCTGCTCAGGTTCAGAGGGCTTTGTTATATGATGCTGCTGTGGTTTCCTCATGCCTTGTATATAAAGAGGACGTCTGACTCTTCACTGACTTGCCTTTCAGATCTGGGTCACTGCTGGAAAGAAACTGAGTGATATGTTTTGAGGATAGCCGGCCTAATGAATATTTGTGGTGAGTGTCACACCCGCTTTAAAACAACCACCATTTATTTCACTTTTTGATCAATTGTCTTTGTCTAGGAATTTAGATTTTTATATCTATAGTGTTCTTTCATAGTCGCATTCACGTCAACTGACCTTTTTTTGTGTGTTATGGAGAATAATACGTGTTGAAATCAGTGTGTTTTCTCTCTAAAGGTGATCTAATGGCAGACCAAAGAATGGACATTTCCTCCACGATGAACGAGTTCTTGTCTCCCGGCTCCACTGATCTAATCAGCTCGATCGGCACACCCGGCATGGACTACACACGCAAGAGAAAAAGCAGCACCACAGACTACCAGTAAGCCTGACTTCAAAACTGCTTATAGACTTTGTCCTACTTGCTACCTGAAGATAGTACATGTGCCAATCATCTTTATTATATTAATGTCATGTTAGGTCTGGTTTAGTGAGATCACATTGTTTGTCATTCATGCCATTTTCTGATAGATGTGTATGTTTGCATGGCAGCTTTTTGATAAACTATATGGAAATATTTTCTTACTGTGTGTCAAAGGTTTCCACTTAAAGTTGACAAGATTTAAGATTTACCTACCTAGATATGAACAACCAATTAGGAACAAATGGTAGCATAACCTTGATTTAGATTAGATCAGAATAATCCGTATACTTCATTTGAATTGTAATATACGAACTTCCTTGCTTTCACAGAATTGATGACTTTTCTTTTGAGTAAGTATCAAATCAAATTATGAATGTTGAAGTATATTTGTAGTAAAGGAGCCGATCCCGTGTCAGATTAGTTGGCCCTCTGTGATCCTTGTTTGGTCGGGATTGGCCTCTTCTTTGATCAAACTCTACAAACTGTTCTAGCATTTACCCCTAGAAATAGAGGTTAGACACTAATGTATTCCTCATCCCTAATTTAGGTCAATCAAAATGAATGCGCTATGGTGATCAGTACCCTGAGAGTGACTGGTCAGTTACTATGTACACAATGGATCGCTGTGAATATGGGAGAGCCATTCATGCTATAGTGTAGATTTGAATAGTTAGAATTAGGATACACATCAAAGCACAAAGGGGTGCTGCAGTAACAATCTTGAAGCACCAAGAAAGTATTACAGTTGTCTTCTAAAAATGTATTTGCTGGTATTTAGTTTGATCAGGCCTTCGTTTATTAGAGATATTAATTTGATTTGATGTATGATGTATAATGGATGATGGATGATACATTATATTATTGTCTGTAGCTCATTCACTAAAAGCACATATTTATTTTTACCTGCCTTAGTGAGACTTAAATCAACAACTGTGTGAATACCTTTGGGTCAATTTTGTAGAGCCAGTCATATTTGAAATAATCTTAATTTGAGGCTGTTGAATGCTATTATAGTATGGAGTCGGTGAGAATATGTAATGGGTCATGGCTTAATTTCAGTAGGGCTGAGTGGGATGACAGAGTAGGAGTTCAGCTGTGAACAATATCAGAGGCACTAGAAAGGTCTCAAAGAACCAGGTTCCTAATTCTGTAGGGACATTTCTAATAACTATTCATTTTGCTTCTACCAAAGATGGTAAGAAAATATTTGAATGGCTTGCATTAATAATGTTGATGTTCCATGTGAACCAAAGGCTCTCCATGTTTTTTTTACTATAAACATTTCAGACGACTTCTCACTTTAGTGTTTTGCTTTATTCATACTTACATTGCATACTGTAACATCATTATTTAATATTTGTTGTAAAAATTATTGTTTTACTATATTTCTTTGTACTAATGTTATTGCTTCTCCTCAAAGGGATAGCATGGACACAGACAATGATAGACTTGGTGATCATCAAGGCCGGATAAAAAATGCCAGGTAACCAAATGTTTCTATCTTCCATAGGATGACATAAACATCTATGGAATAAAAATATTTGTATTTATATTAGAGATTAGGCATGTTTCTGTAAATACAGGCCGACTATGGATGTGTTGATTCGTTTGTCTGCATTAAATGCTCTTTGTATTGTTTGGATGGCAGGGAGGCCCACAGTCAGATTGAGAAGAGACGCAGGGACAAGATGAACAGCTTCATAGACGAGCTGGCCGCACTAGTGCCTACATGCAACGCTATGTCCCGTAAACTGGACAAACTAACAGTCCTGCGCATGGCTGTCCAGCACATGAAGACCTTAAGAGGTGAGGCGAGAAGGATTTTAATAGGACTGCTGCCAGAACAGTACAATGATGACAACCACCACCATGCAGCTGATCAATAAAGTACATCAGAATAATACAATTTAGTTGTCTTACATACAAGCTTTTTCTGAATCACAGGTGCTGCTAACCCCTACACTGAAGCTATCTACAAACCAGCCTTCCTGTCAGACGACGAACTGAAGCACTTAATACTGAGGGTGTGTGTCCTTACCTCCATAGACTGTATGGTGTCCTCAGAGTACGTTTCATGATGAGTATGCATGTGACTCAGTATTTCTCTCTTATCTCCCCCTCTCCTCTCCACAGGCATCTGATGGCTTTCTGTTTGTTGTTGGCTGCGATCGAGGGAAGATACTGTTTGTTTCGGAGACGGTCTACAAAATCCTAAACTTCAGCCAAGTACGTCCTCTCCAATATGTTGCTGTTTTTTTTCATTAAATGGTGGTACTGTAGTCATTTTGACCCTCATGAGCTATCCTGATGACATGCATATAACATTTATTTATTATTATTAACCTGGTATTACTTTACAGACATTTACATTTCAGTTGTTTAGCAGACACTCTAATCCAGAGTGATTTACAGTTAGTGCATTCATCTTAAGATAAGTAGCTAAGACAACTACATCTCAGTCAGTACATTTTTCCACAATAAAGTAGCTATCAGCAAAGTCGGTGCTAGTTGGAAAAAGTCAAGTACAAGTGTTAGTTCACGAAAGGCAAGTGTGTTAGTTATTTTCATTTTTTTTATGGGCCTCATTTATGTAACGTGGTCTTATTTTACGGAACTCTCTCCCTCCCTGTGCAGAATGACCTGATTGGCCAGAGCCTATTTGATTACCTGCATCCTAAAGACATTGCCAAAGTCAAGGAGCAGCTGTCCTCATCGGACACGGCGCCGCGGGAGCGCCTCATTGATTCCAAAAGTAATGCATCCTGGCCTCTAGTTACCAGCCTTTCTTATAGTGCCCGGGGGGTGGAGAACAAGGAAAGCAGGGACACAGTGTATCTGATAGAGTAGAAGAGCAGACTGTAATCAGAGTGTCATCAGCCTGCTGTCCCCTACACAGCTAGCAAAGTGACACACCCCTCAATGTATCCCCCTGTACCGTGTGTTCCTCATTATTTAAATGTCAGAAGCTAAATGTAGGGTAGTGCTATTTTTACATTAAGCCATGCTGGGTTCAGGGTAAAAATAAACAGTCAAAGAATTTCTGTAAATTCAGCAAAAAAAAATGTAATTGCAAATGATGTATTGTAGCTTTATTTGCCAGAGTAAGACTTGATACAGTATATATTTATAAAGTATCATGGGTGATACTGTTCCTGTTGTTGCAGCATAAATGAAATGCTATGTTGTGTCTGGTCCTCAGCTGGCCTTCCAGTAAAGACAGACATCACCCCCGGCTCATCCAGACTTTGCTCTGGAGCCAGGCGATCCTTCTTCTGCAGGATGAAGTGTAATCGGCCCCTCATCAAAATGGAGGACAAGGACTTCCCATCCACCTGCTCCAAGAAGAAAGGTACTTTAGCCTCCTGTCTTTTCCTTATGTAACTTCCTCAAGGGTGTTTTTTAATCTCCTGTGATTCATTTTAGTTAACAGTTCATTTGGTTTCGTACCAATAGAATACTTACTCATTGATGTCAGTGATAGCTCCAGAGTAGAACTAGATGAGGATGATGATACATTCCCTGTGTCCACAGCTGACCGTAAGAGCTTCTGCACAATACACAGTACTGGCTACCTGAAGAGCTGGCCGCCTACCAAGATGGGTCTGGATGACGACAATGAACCAGACAATGAGGGCTGCAACCTCAGTTGTCTGGTGGCCATTGGACGGCTGCATCCCCACATTGTCCCTCAGCCAATGAACAATGAGATCCGTGTCAAGCCCACTGAGTATGTCTCGCGCCATGCCATCGACGGGAAGTTTGTCTTTGTTGATCAGAGGTGAGAGATGTTTTATGGCACGCAGGCAGACATACAAACATGTATCAAAGGACGTGCCAGTTGGCCCCTAGACAGTGATGTTCTGACACCTGGCTGGACCTCGTGGGCAGTCCAGAGCTGGATTTACTGTGGAGTGACAGCTTATGTGTGAGTGAGGTTTTTGTCAATGTCCAAATATAGCATCAGCAACATGTTCCAGATGGAGGTGTAATGCAGGCCCAGAGGGCAGACAGAATTCAGAGTAGATATGTTGACAAAAAATACTCCACTGCCCCCTGACAAAACAATCCCATAACCTCGCCGCGTCACTAATACTGTTGAGTACACTGGGAATTTCTAGATAATGTCATAGGGCTGGGCGATATGGACAAAATATCATATCACAATATTTATATAAAAAAAGGATGGTATTTGATGTTTTTGAATAATACAAGTTTAAAATGTTTTTTCTGAGTAATTCATAACCCTACGGTGGCAACACATAAATTATTAGCGAGTTCAATGGGGCTTTCTCCCTTTATACTATTCTATCCAAACAAAAATGATTTTCAGCATTTCCATCTATTTCTGCTTATCCTGCACTTTTATTAACATTTCCACAAGGTGCCACTCAGCATGATATTGGCAAAAAATATATATCTAGCTAGCCAACATATCCTTTACCATCCCACTGCTACTGTTCTAGAGGACTGTTGGGAATATACTAGTAGACAAGGCAGTGGTTTTGGTTGGACAGTTGGAAAGCTTGCTGATGAGAGTAGTTGGAGGGAGTTCGAGGTTGGCCCTTCTGTGTTGATAGGGGACGGTCCTTTATGGTTACTCCCAGATCCTGTTGTTGATCTAACCTTGGTAGAAAAAAATAATGATTGGTCAAAAGTCAGTGATATAGGGAAACTGGTTCACAATTACATTGGTAGAAGTTGTTATGCATTCTTACCACTTTTCACAGATAGATCCAAGGACCCAGATAGTGGGCGCACAGGAGCAGGCGTTTACGTTCCTGAATTTGATGTGCAGATATGTAGAAGACTAAACTGTCAGCATACTCAGTTGAACTGTTGGCAATAGTAGTTTCCCTCAAGTGGGTGGAGGACGTACAACCTGTCAGAATGATAGTATGCTCAGATTCCCTGTTTGTATTGAATAGTTTATCGTCTGGCAAATATAATAGTAGTGACCTACTATTGGAGGTATTATTGCTATTATGGAGAATTGAGAGACTGGTTGTAGTAGTTAGATTCTGCTGGGACCCAGCCCATTCGGGTGTGGAAGGGAATGAAATTGTAGACCAGTTGGCCAAAAGAGCTTCAAAACTAGATATAATTGATATTAATGTTCCATTGGGTAGAGTTGAGGCCAAATGTAAGATCAGAGCCATTTTGATAGATGTGTGGAGGAGAGCTGGGACTCTGAGCCCAAGGGCCCGGCATTTATATACTCTCCAAAGAAAGGTCGGTGGACCAAGATTCAAAGGTCTAATTAGGAAGGAAGAGGTGCTGTTGGCTTGATTGTGCCTAGGACAATGTGCATTGAACTCAGCATTACATCTGGTTGGCGAGCATGTGAATGGTTTGTGTCTCAAGTGTATGGTCGATGAAATGATGGCGTATGTGTTTTTATATTGTTGTAAATATGTTGAAGAGAGGGAAAGATTGAAGTGTAAGGTTATTGAGGTTGGACGGTTTGGAAGGGATTTTGGGGATGGAGGAGGGTCTTTTAGAAGTTAGTAAGGCTCTTTTTGATTTTCTCAGAAGTACTGAGTTAGGTAGGAGGATTTAGAAATGTAGAGCTAATGTAAACCGTGATTGACCAAACACTCCAGCATAGTAGGTGGCGGCATGCACCTTTAACGTTTGTTTGCGGACCCGCCATAATATCATAGAAGAAGAAGCCAACATATGCATACTTTGCCTATTCCTCTCTGATAAGATTCCATTGCACAACATGCTTTTCTTGGCTTACACCGGCACTGGTACCAGGCAGTGTTAGCTAACTAAATAAGTTTGCTCTGACTCTTAGTACATTTAGCTAGCTAGCCACTAGCCAGGTAACTAGCGATAAGCATTAACGGCTAACAAGTTATTTTAGCAACACCTTACTAAGAAAAGACCAACTAGCAAACAGTAGTTTGCAGACAGTAAGATGCACAAACGAATAGAGAAATTATAGGACGCTTGTGGAAAGTAGCATGTCACCAACATTGTTGCATCCATCTGACCTTGCGGAGTGAACGGAAAGAAAGTGCTCTCTTCTTGAGTGACGGGGCAGGGCTTTGTTAGCGTCATGCAGCATGACTCAAGAAGCAAACGGACTAAACCATAAAAACAGGCATTACACCCGCCAGAGTTGCGTATTTCATTTAAAACAAAACAAACATTGAAATACCGTTATAGAAGTTAAAGTAAAAACTGAAACCGGTCCGTGCATCAATACCGGTATATAGTCAAATATGGTACACTGCCCAGCCCTAGATTGTCATGGCATTGATTATGATCAAGCAAGCAAAGCAGGGGGGAGAATATTATTTTATTTGCATACAATAAAAAAAAGATGTGGGCTAGACTTATCTTAAAAATGTCCTAAATACCACTGGCCTGCTTTGATAGTCAGGACTTGTGTTTAATACTGTTCTCTGTTGTAGGGCCACTGCCATTTTGGCTTATCTACCCCAAGAGTTGCTGGGTACATCGTTTTATGAGTACTTTCATCAAGATGACATAGGGCACCTTGCGGAATGTCATAGACAAGGTATGTATCAGATTGAACAAGGACACCAATATAACACCAAAGATCAACGTTTTAGACTCTGTGATACATCCCTGAATCTCAGGCCATACATGAGTAA
The DNA here is from genome assembly GCF_045791955.1 of Oncorhynchus clarkii lewisi. Lineage (NCBI taxonomy): Eukaryota > Metazoa > Chordata > Actinopteri > Salmoniformes > Salmonidae > Oncorhynchus > Oncorhynchus clarkii. The sequence goes on along the minus strand of NC_092172.1, from coordinate 16,259,939 downwards.
TATGATAATGTCTGGTAATTTAGTCATAAAAAATGTATTGTGCTAAGCCTGTCACATAGCGAGTAGACTGCGATATGAATTAATCTAGAACGTGGCAGGCTACCATTTGGCAGTGTGCAGATATCATGCCTTATTGAGCTCACCCCCTGGCTGCCACCTCTGTTCTCAGTGCTCCAGATGAGGGAGAAAATCAATACAAACTGCTACAAGTTCAAAATAAAAGACGGCTCCTTTATCACGCTGAGGAGTCACTGGTTCAGTTTTATGAACCCTTGGACCAAAGAGGTGGAGTACATTGTCTCCACCAACACTGTTGTCTGGTAAGTAGCTACACACATCTGTTTCTGCTAGGACTTCCTTCCATAGCCCCCATTTAACTAGTCAATGCATAATATTACACTGTATTCATTGTATTAGGGTCATATCCTAATAAAGTCGGATAATAAATGTACAATTTTAAACAGCTGATTACAATGCCTACTGTGTCAAAATTGTTTTATCACCACGACTATTGTTTCAACATGAAATCAATGCCCAACTCATATAGCTGTCTGGCTTGCCTCAGAAAACAAAGCATGTATTATTGGAACTCTTGCATATTTATTACTGTGTCTTTCTAGAGCTGTTGGGCTATCTATGCAATAGACGTTAATAAGCTGCCCAAATGAGGTGTGAAGTGATGAGCATGCTCAGTGATGATGCTCACTCTCTCTTCTCTGTCTCACAGCGGCAGCGTGCCTGAAGGATCTGATGGCATCTATCCTCAGCTCGCCGCCTCCCCCCAGAGCATGGATAGTGTACTCACAGACGGTAAGCCTGCCCTCCTGCTGTGCTCTCACACAGCAAATCACCTGCTTGGATGAAGTGTGACTGTACTTTGATGAGTTGACATACACTTTTTGTGTGCCTGGCATGACTGTGACTAAGTAATGGTTTTGTTTTCCGAAATGTGACTGAGCTTTTGCGTTTGTTGCTTCCAGGAAACGGGAAGCGGGCCCTTCAGACTGTGCCTGGCATCCCCGGTGGCACAAGGGCAGGGGCGGGAAAGATTGGCCGGATAATCGCAGAGGAGGTGATGGAGATCCAGAGGTGAGAGGAACCATGTGGATTGTGTTATGATTGTCTTGTCAAACATAAATTGGCATGTCTGTATGGTCATAACTATACCATGGTCATTGACCCCCAGTGCATAATGGAAATGTCTGTGTGTGACTGAGACTGTATGGGGCTGTGTCCTGCTGTTTTTACCCTGGGTTTTCTTTACTCTTCCAGGATAAGAGGCTCTTCGCCCTCCAGCTGTGGCTCCAGTCCTCACAACTTCACCAGCACTCCACCCCCAGACATGTCGTCCCCAGGGGGAAAGAAGGTAAGAGCTCCCATCTGTCCTTCCCATTCTCATCCACTTCAACCCCTCCCAACTGGGAGGAAGTCTGCTATTCACTCCACTGCTCATCCATGTAAAGTCAGTAATGAGCACATCTGGTGGATGTTTTTAGTGTCTGTTGGTGGCTCATACTTCAGGATGCAATGGTGATTCCTGAATGTCAATTCTGTCTTGATTCTCTCACAGATACAGAACAGTGGAACTCCAGAACATCCCTCAGCAGGGCTGATACCGGGACCAGACTCCGTAGGCTATCCATACTCCAACAACTCCAATCTAAGTATGTATTTTTCCCCGCTCTGAAATCTAATCTCGATTACAGTTAATGAAACTATCCACATAAAATCTTCGATATTTAACCCTTGTCCCTACCCTATTTAGGTGATAACTCTCACATTGGCATTGACATCATGGATGAGCCAGGCTCCAGTAGCCCGAGTAATGACGAGGCAGCCATGGCTGTGATCATGAGCCTTCTGGAGGCAGACGCAGGGTTGGGAGGCCCAGTGGACTTCAGTGACCTGCCCTGGCCACTGTGAGGACTGTCAGGCTAAGGCAAGGCCTCCTAAATGAGCTGAACATGGTGGAGTAAGGGCTGGGTGTTAAAGTATTCACATTGTGTCAGTTTGTGACCAGTACCAGAGAGCCATATCAACAGGGCTAATGTGACTGTAGCCTCACAGTTAGGCTGAATGCAGGCGGGCCCTGAAAAGGAAGGAATACTAGGCCTGGGATCGGCCATGATGTACAGTCCACCTCAGTGCGGTTGGGGAAAAGTGAAACTGCCTCATTACCCCTGTAGTATTATTGTACCAGTTATCCGGGTTTTTCTATGTCCATTCATCCTCACAGGCATTGAACCCAGCTCTTTTATAATGACATTCGTTTTTGTGTGTTTTTACACTTCAAAAAACATGTTTAATATTTCTAAAGAAAATTGTATGTTTATTCTAATTCTCTAAATATATATATATGAAAGTGTATTGTCAGCAGTGAATTATTTTTAAAATAAAACTTCCTCTATTGCTTATTTCCATTTTCTAAAATACGAAACAGGGCGGTCTGTATTAAGTTACCATCCAGTGGCATAACACTGCTAAATCAACTGTAGGGATTTTACATTGTTGCTACAATGTGGAAATCCAAGGTACTTTGCTACAATATGTTGAATGTGGAAACACAGTGAGTAATCCGTTTGCTTGCCAACAATAGATGAAATGCCAAAATCACAGACACACAGGATGTGCTTTACTACTGACCCCTGGGAAATATTGTTGTTCCCTAGCAACAGGCAGACTATCCAAATGACCCATAAAAGGAAAACTTTCCTCCTGATCTGAAATCAGGTCAACTCAAACCACAATTGCAGGCTAGGTATTGCACATGTATTAGGCTACTTTTTGAACTTTCAGTTTGAAAGTGTAGGGGCTCTATTCAAATCTGTATCGCTGAAGCATTACAGATTGTGCAATAGAAATGTAAAGGAGATTTCTAATTGATGCAGCACTTACCATGAATACAGTCTCCACTAATGCAGCAACATTGCCTCTAAATTTCAATCATGCTGTAAAGCTGAACTTTCACAATACAGATTGAATAGAGCCCTAGGTTGGGAAGTCATGTCACAGAAATGATTAACAAATGGTTTAAAAATATCCTATTACACACACTCTACGTCAGGGATCATCAACTAGACTCAGCCTCGGGCAGATGTTTTTGTGAGTGGATGGTCGGGGGGCCAGAACATAATTACAAATAATTTGTAGACTGCAATTTGACTGCAAGAATCCCAAACAGATATAATACTTGACAAGAACATGACCATTTCAAACCTGGCTTAAATGTATATACGATCACGTGTCTCTCATGTGTGGGAATACTTGGGAACAGATTTCCAAAATTAAAATAACTGGTGTTTCCTGCAAAATGATTTTTGCTCAGAAAATGTGTGTATAAACCCATCAGCTCTACATAAAGGGATAAGGTGAAAGTAACCTCTCAACTGAAGTGCTATTAATGTATAATAAGCATAATGATAATAAAAACACAATACAATGTGATTTGAACGTCTTTATATCATGCTGAATATTTAAGGAGCACAGAATCACATTACATTACCAATTCTATGATGTCAACCAACCCTTACATGATTCAAAGTATATCTAAGGGGAATTCAACAGTAATTTCCACTGAATGGTGATGAAATCAGAGGCTTTTCTCCATGGCCAGGCATCCCGCTCTGCACCTATTCCCCGAACAGTTACAGTATTCACTAGTCTTGCCATCCAGGAAGTATGCCCAGAACTGCACTTGAAATAAAACTCAGGGGGAGAACACAGTAACACCAGTGCACAGCCCAATAACCATTGTACAATAACAATATATAATAATAACAAAATAATTGGGTTTGCTAAATTTATTTCAAACAATTAACAGAAAAATAAATTCCTTTGGTCAAGTATTTTATTTGAAGAAATAAGAGAAATATGCCCTTTTGCCAGTCTAGTCCCTTATCGGGTTTTTACAGTCGACCAGATCCTTGAGGCTCTAAGGCTGCGGAGGAGGTGCCAAGGCAATATGGTTATGATGCCCCTCTAGCTCCATGCTGCGGTACGCTGGGGAGGGAGGTGTCAGGGAGGGGGCAGTCCTCAGACTGTGGGCGAGGGGGCGTCTGGGTCACCGGGGTCGTTGTTGTAGTTGTTGCTGTACTGGGGTCCGCTGGGGGGCTGGTTGGGGAGGTTGTCCAGCTCGTCCACCTGAGGGCCAGGGTGCATGTTGACCAGCTGGTCCTGGGGGATATCTGCAGCAGCTGCAGCCAGGTTAGTGATGGACTTGCTTTTGACACACTGGAAGTCAACATGGCGGCTCTTGCCCTCCTCCTTCTCCCAGGACATGCGGATGAAGGGCCTCTGGACGTAGTTGTAGATGACCTCAGGACGGCCACCAGGACGCTTCTTCACCTTCTCTTTATACGTGGGGTAACCTACCAATACATGGTGCAGACAACAGAGCCAGTGAGTTCACAATGCTGAAGCGAAATCTTACATTTTTGCTCTGAACCCCAGCAAATACATGATAAAAATCAGCATCTTACCTTCAATGCCTAATCTTATTTTCTTCAGTCCTCTCTCCTTTAAAACTGATTTGGCAACATCTCGATTTTCTATATACTTGAAGAACCGGTATAGTTTTGTACTGTATATTACTGCAGAGAGAAAATAAAATGTTGTGAAACACACAGCAACTCATTATCAACAACTTTTTTAAGCAGTGTCAATTAAGTTGGTCCCTTTAGGTAAGTGAACAACAGTTTAATCCACAGCAGAGATTACTAATTAGGAAGAACACATTTTTGGTATTTAGTATCTTATTAGGATCCCTATTAGCTGTTGCGAAAGCCGAAACTACTCTACCTGGGGTCCACACAGAACATGAAACATGACATAATACAGAACATAAATAGACCAGAACAGCTCAAGGACAGAACTACTTACATTTAAAAATGACACAGTCTACATATCAATATGCACACAAAATATCTAGGTCAAATAGGGGTGGGTGGAGAGTGTGTGTGTATTAACTCACTCTGTGAGTACTCTTCTCCCATCTGTGGTGGGTACTCTTCGTCCCAGTCCACTACGTCGTCATCAGTGAGCACCACGATGTGGCATTCTCTCTCTCCGCTCTGGGCGCTGGCCACCATCAGAGACACAACCATTTCCTCCAGGTAGAACTCAAACTGACGCCGGGCACCATCGTTAGACAGCTCATGCATGAGGGCACCTAGGGACAGTGGGACATGGTCAGTCAGGAGACAGCAGTTCAGAGACGCAAACCAACACACTAACTTTCCATAACATTTTCATCAGTTAATGGAAACCTAATTAAATCACTAATAAGGGATATTAAAACCAAGGGCTCATTATTTATGTTCACTGAGCCAACCAGGTCAAGAAGGGTAAAAAGGGGGTGTACTCACTGAGGTCTCTGCACTTGATGGTGCTGTAGTCAAAGGTGATGCACAGATAGTCACATGCCTCTCTCAGCTCAGGGATGGAGATTCCATCAGGGCAACGTATTATCCCAGATTTGTAGTAATCCTGCCAGTTAGAGAGTGAACAGAGAAAACACAAAAGACAGGCATTACAGAGACTGCCCCCTATCAGCTCCCCCTTCCTAAAATGTTCAAAATGGCCAATGCCCTTCCCCCTATGTACAGATATCAGTTTATTGCCAGTTGAGCTGGGCATGGATATAGCTTTGCAAATGCAAAAATAAAATGGTGCATCTTTCTAAACAAGTGCGGTGCCTCTGAGGCCAGATTGATCCATGTTTGTCAACAACAGCCCACATGTATCAATCCCATCCTCCATTTTCACATCAGCAGCCTACAGCCAGTGGTATTGATTGTTGTACTTGTTCTCAGGACATTCATAGCCTCAGTGGACAACTCATGGCATATACTCTATAATAACAGTCTGAGGTTGACTCTATAGCCTTAAGTAAATGTTTCTGTTGTCTATATAATTAAGCTACAAAGTTTCAGACAATCAACAAATAAGTTAATCAATTCAGGATTACTATGAGTAGCAGGCTGCCCCTCCCATTGTGGCTCAGAAGAGCAAAGGTTAGCAATGGCTACGCTAGATCAAGGAATTATTTTCAAGTAAAAACAGTCAATAATTGACCAAGTTAGTAAAAGGGAGTGTTGTACTTGGTAATAAAGTGCTATTGACTGACCAGGATGGCTCGGAACACTGTAGAGCTGATGCCCTCGGCGACTTCATACTCTCCTTTTTCATTGGGCCGTGTGAAATTGTGTTCCCTTCCAGATCCAAACATTCTGCAAGAAACCACAAAACAGGTCACATTTCACAGGGTCACACTTCAGTGTTGTTCAGCTTTTTTATTGTATGAAAGCTGAAGGAAAAAACCCATGTAGGTGACTTCCTCCTCATAACCATAATGGTAAAACAAAACTTGATACGGATTGATGATTTCACCATAACAAAGTACAACAATGAGGTCAGCCCTACCTGCCCAGCATGGTGTTGGGCTGTGCTGTGAAGATTGAAGGGTCCACCACGAACCGTGTGTTATCTACTATAAGAGTGACCCTCTCGGAGCCTGAGGTCCGGATGATGCGGGTACCCAGGCCCGTGCCCAGTCCCTCCTTGCTATTCTCATAGACAAACACCATATCTCCCACTCCCAGGCTCTTAAAGCAGCCCTCAGTGCTGGACAGGCTGCTATTACGGCTGCTGACCACCCCGCTACTACTGGAGCTGCTGGGGGAAATCCTCTGAGGACGGGGGCTGCTGGGCCTGGAGCCACCGTCTCTCTCACGGTCTGGAGGTGGAGGGAGAGAGGCACTAACTCACTGGCATGACGACTGACCTTTCTCACAGACTACTCCTATTACATGCCAACATTAGAATCCATCCATGTTCTCTTAGAAATATTATTTTAGGAGACTGTGTGAAAGTGTTCGCACTACATTCTACTCACCGCTGTTGTGCTGGCGGGTGGGCGAGGTGACATTTCTGATGCAGGGGGTGAGCTGGCCCTCTCCCCTCTCGTGCGACGAGTCCCGGGAGCGGTCGCTGGAGCGGCGGCGGTCGCGTGAGCGGTCACTGCCCCCACTAGCACCATGCAGGCTCATCTTCACCAGGTCTGCCTCTAGTCGAGATGCACGCGACTGAGCGCTGTCCAGAGCAGAAAGCACAATAAATACTAATTGCAGTTAAACTTCTAACACACTTCTTCCCCTAATGTATTATTACAGATTGAAGGTCACAAACCTTGTGTCTGCTGTAACCGTAAAGACACTCAGGACCTCTGTCAGCAGTGACAGTATGGTCCAGGGCTTTACTAGAACCAGTATTTACCTCTAGAGGTAATTATAACACCAGCCTGGGCCATACTGTCACAGTCACGATTTTGTGACCTTGTGGGAGATCTGTCGACGTGCCCTTGAGCAGGGCGTTGACCCTGGTTGCTTCTGTATGTCGCTCTGGATGGGAGTCTGTAAGATGACTACTAATGTGATGTAGTTGTTGAGCGGCTTCACTGCAAGTATATTGTATGTTTTAAATATTCAATAATAATAAAACCATTTTTTAAAAGACAGACAGCATAGAAGCAGCCCATCTAACCCAAGAAGACTAACTGGAGAGAATGGAAGGACACAAATGTACACGCACAAAAGCAGAATCCCTTTTAGTGTAGGTAGACCACTTGTCTATTGGTACATCGTATAAAGGGAAAAGACATTAAGAGCAGTATCAAAATGATTGCGTCCCTATATAGGCCTACAATCATGAGTAATAGCTTCCCATTTAGTATTGAAATATTGAACATATTGTCCCAGAGATTCAGTAAAAGCACAGTGTTGTATAGGATAATGTCTGTTCCCTTAATATGAGGGCACATCACATCAGTGAGCCATTGAAGTATAAAAAGCAGGCCAACGTTCCTGTTTGGAGAGAAGCCAAAAAACACACTTGCATGGTCATGTTCTGCACCAGTTCTTAGAAGTTATGAAAAATAAGGACTGTTTTTTTAAAGAGTTTGCTTTGGAAGTTAGGTAACTAGTCTCTCTAGGGACTGAACTCTGTATATATTCTGTATAGAATAACTGAACTACAATGACCCAAGAAATGCCAAAGACTTTCTTTCTGCCAAAACAACAGCCAGTAAAGGGCATAGACCATTAGCAAACACTTTAAACTTGTAGTTATAAAGTGTACATAGCGCTGTCATGCTGTCATGACAGTGGACTTTTAAAATAATGACTACTGGAGAGTTTTGACAGCCCATCTGACTTTACAGCCATGATAAAAACAGTAGCCTTTTATGATGTTGGGCTCAAGAGTAACCAGGCCTTTATTGGAAATCACAATGGTCAATGTCAACATTATGAAATCAAAATGTATTTGTTACATGTGCCGAATACAACAGGTGTAGACTTTACCAACAAGTCCTTAACCAACAGCACAGAGCTTTTTATAAGAAAATACTTGCAAAACAATATATAGAAAAGTAAAGAAGTGCACAATGAGTGTGTGACTATGCTGAAAAACATCTGTCTAGACTATAATAGGATGGACTACACCTATAGCACTATACACATGAAAATGGATGTGAAATGCCTCCACAGAAATGACAACCATTTTGGTTAGTGTCAGTTTTATCTGACCGTACACACTATCAAATATAAAGTAATTGCCTCACCTCGAGTGCTTGCAGAGTTTGCGAGGTCGGTTGTTTTTCGTTCCCAATTCTCAGTGTCACTTGAGTTGCTATCATATGACTGGACGTGCTGCCATCACCAATGCAGAGACATCCAGCCCAGATTACTCACCATTCATAATCTGACATGACGAAGGGAGTCGAGTTAGATATTCATTTACTGGGTTAATTCAGGAGAGCCAAACAAACTGTACATATTCACATAGATGCTAGTTATACATTCAGTGAATACGAAACTAAAAAGCAGTTCCCCTTCGCATTCTAACTCTTCACAGCTGCTCGCCAGCTAATGTCACGATGATCCCGAATAATACGAGCTAAACTAATTGTGGCTAACTAGCTAGCTAATTGTGACTAACTAGCTAGCTAACTAACAATGATGACAGTAGCACCTCAGCTAACTAATGTGATCACAACATAGCCAGCACTAAATTAGTTACCAGTCCCAGCTAGTAAATAGCAGAGATGATTTAGAATGTTTGTAAAAATAGAAATATATTTGTTTAGCTAGCCAGGCAGTGGCTACCTATGTGAAGCTGGCCACAACAAGGATTAGCCACAATAGTGGAACTTGCGGGCAGCCTTCAAAATAAAAGTCCCCCATTGAAAGCGATGCAAACGGATACAAATTGCGGACTCAGGCCATATTTGGACTAGATCATGTTAAACAAGTTCTAAATGTTGTTATATAATCTTAAAAGACAATTAGTTAATTTGACAAAATAAAGCAAAAATCTGTTGAAATCGTATTGTGGCTGTAATAGACCTCAGTTGTAATTGGGGCATACTTATAAAGTCTACACCCCCTTTGGATTTCTTCACATGTTGTGTGACAAAGTGGGATTGAAATGGATTTGTCCTTTTATGGTCAACGATCTACACAAAATACTCCAATGTCAAAGTGCACACCTGTATTGGACAATATTTGCCCATTATTTTTTTCAAAATTCTTCAAGCTCTGTCAAGGTGCTGGGGATCATAGCTAGACAGCAATTTTCAAGTCTTGCCATAGATTTAAGCAGATTTAGGTCAAAACTAACTTGACCACTCAGGAACATACAGTTCTTCTTGGCAAGCAACTCCAGTGCAGATTTGGCTTATTGTCCTGCTGAAAGGTGAATTCCCCTCCCAGTGTCTGGTGTAAAAGCAGACAAACAGATTTTCCTGTAGGATTTCATCCTAGATTTTCATCCTGAAAAACTCATACCCATACCATGCTGGAGCCAGCACCATGCTTGAAAATCAGGAGGCAGTTAACTCAGTGATCTATTCCTTTGCTGTGTTTTTTTTGTAGTATTACTTTAGTGCCTTAATGCATATACATGTTTAGGAATATTTTTTGATTCTGTATATTTAAATTGTTATTTTCACTCGGTCATTTAAGTCATTATTGTAGTCACTACAATGTTGTTGATCCATCCTCAGATCACAGCCATTGAACTCTGTAGCTGTTTTAAAATCACATCCTGAAACAGTTTCCTTCCTGTCATGCAGCTCAGTTCAGAATGACGATTTAGTCTGGTTTAATATATCATCCACAGCATAATTATTAACTTAACCATGCTTAAATATATATTCAATGTCTGATCTGTTATTATTACCCATCTACCAATCACTGCCCTTCCTTATGAGGCTTTTAAAAAGCTCCCTGGTCTTTAAATGCAATATTTGACTGAGGGACCTTACAGATACACAGTACCAGTCAAAAGTTTGCCAAGAGTGTGCAAAGCTGTCATCAAGGCAAAGGGTGGCTATTTGAAGAATCTCAAATATATTTTGATTTGTTAAACACTTTTTTTGTTACTACATGATTCCATATGTGTTATTTCATAGTTTGTGTCTTCACTATTATTCTACAATGTAGAAAATAGTACAAATAAAGAAAAACCCTTGAATGAGTAGGTGTCCAAACTTTTGACTTGTACTGTATGTATGTAGGACAGAGGAAGGGGGTAGTCATAAAAAAATAATAATGTCAACCTCTATTATTTCACATATAAAACTAAAGTGTGATTTGATAAGCCACATTTTACTTCTGAACTCATTTAGGCTTTCCTAAACAAAGTGGGTGAATACTTATCCAATGACTTGACAATGATTTTAGTTATATCTCTGTGGAGATGGGAGAATCTTCCAGAAGGACAAACATCTCTGCAGCACTCCACCAATCAGTCCTTCATGGTAGAGCGGCCAAACGGAAGCCACTCCTCAGTAAAATTTGCCAAACGGCCCCTTATTAAGGACTCAGACCATGAGAAACAAGATTCACTGGTCTGATGAAATCAAGATTGAGTGCTTTGGCCTGATGGTGGCAGCATCATGCTGTTGGGATTTTTTTCAGTGGCAGGGATTGGGAGACTAGTTAGGATCGAGGGAAAGATTAACAGAGCAAAGTACAGAGAGATCCTTGATGAAAACCTGCTCCACAGTGCTCACGACCTCAGAGAAGGTTCACCTCCAACAGGACAATGCACACAACACAGGAGTGGCTTCAGGACATGTCTCTGAATATCCTTGAGTGGCCCTGCCAGAGCCTGGACCTGAACCCGATCGAACGTCTCGAGAGACCTGAAAATAGCTGTACAGCAACGCTCCCCATCCAACCTGACAGGACCGGAGAGGATCTGCAGAGAAGAATGGGAGAAAGTCCCCAAATACAGGTGTGCCAAGCTTGTAACGTCATAGCCTCAAGTCTTCTTGGGTGTAATCGCTACCAAAAGTTCTTCAACAAAGTAAAGGGTCTTAATACTTATGTAAATGTGACCTTTTTTCTTGAGATTTGCATAAATGTCTAAACCGGTTTTTGATTTGTCATTATGGTGTGTTGTGTGTAGATTAATGAGATATATATTTGAATAAGGCTGTAATGTAACAAAATGTGGAGAAAGTCAAGGGATCTGAATACTTTTTGAATGCCCTGTATAGCCTTACCTATGAATCTTGGGTCATTGAAATGGGGTAGCAACTGACGGACATCCACAGATTACAATTCTGAAGAGTTCACACAAATATGAGCGTCGTAGCTCTTACTGCGAGACTAAAAACTGTATAGTGAGGTGATTTCCGACAGTTAAAGATAAATATTAGCGTCATAGCGCATATGAGTTGTGTAAACACTTCAGAATTGTAATCTGTGTGTGTCAGAGTAGGCTGATACCTATGGCTCTCGTATTCGTACTGAACTGTTCGGTAGGGGGCCCTTGGTTTGGTCCACACTGTGAACCTGAATAAATACATACAAAATAAAATGTTAAACTACTAAAAGCTATGTCTATGCTGCGTTGTATGCCCCTGCCTCGAGTAAAACTGACCTGAAAACAACATTGTAGGCTATTCCACTGACAACTAGACCATATGCGCACATTGTAATCAAAATCTTAACTGGCGTCATGATGTTGCCTCTTTGGATGTGGCGAGGCCCATCCCCCTGCCTCCCCCTTTCCTCCTTTAACTAGGCTGCTGTGGTCAGAGAGACGTCGTAAATTCCTCATGGACACAGTATAGAGAGTACATTTTCATAGAGAACAAAGGAATTTCTCCCACCTCACAGAACTTGAGGTACGAACAAATTTCATGTTCGGGAGAAAGTATAAAAGATCGGTGAAGAATCCAGCTACGAACTGGTCCGTTTGTTTTCAACTTGGGGAAGCTCATGGGAGACGGTGTGGCCACATTACCATAACACTGTTTATATAATAGCCTCAGATATGAGGTTTACATCTAATTGTTGTATAAAAATGAATGAGTGAGCATGATACTGTTTACACAATTTTACAATGTGATTTTGGACTGTTTATTGAAGGAAAACTCAAAAAGGGAATTGGAGTTAACTAAATCAGAGGACCGCCCCTGAGCCCAGTTAGGGTCAGACATCCTGGGACAGCCCCTTTTCTGCAATTCCGAATAAAACCCAACTTCGAGAAATTATCACGAGACCATGTTTTTCTCCATTAGGAGGGGACAAAGGTTGTAGACCATTGCTGAATCATTTAACCATACCACGTGGTTAAACTCTTAGACTATCGATACCGACAGAATAAGAACAAGTCTTTGATATTAATTACCAGTCTGCAGCTAGGAATTCGGTATCAATGAACCAGTCTCAATGAATGGACGCGAATGAACGCGAAGAACGATAACCGCCGAAACATCCATTCTATAACGAAACGAATGAAGGTCACTCTGAACAATCCACTCTAACCGCAACCGGCGATCAAGAAGACACACTGATTGATTGCAATTGTTCCCGAATGAGTGAGCGTTCATGTGCAAAGGATTAGCATTTCAATTGTTATAATTATCACTTATAGTGACTCCTTAGTCGACCCCCACTTCCCCTTTGTCTAACAAGCCGCCATAGCCCACTAGGGCACATTCTCCTATCATTTCTTGTAACCACATTTACCTTGTTTGTTTGTTTGTATATGCATTTCTGTGAATTACTTAGTAATAAACACACGATTTAAGACAATTCTTTTTTTTTTTTTACCTTTATTTAACTAGGCAAGTCAGTTAAGAACAAATTCTTTTTTTCAATGACAGCCTAGGAACAGTGCCTGCCTGTTCAGGAGCAGAACGACAGATTTGTACCTTGTCAGCTCGGGGGTTTGAACTTACAACCTTCCGGTTACTAGTCCAACGCTCTAACCACTAGGCTACCCTGCCGCCCCGTATGGATGACTCATAGTGAAGACTGGGTTCGTGCAGATAACCAACAATTTACGACGTTTGGAATGAGATTAATGTGAGGTAAAGTAAATCATTCATTCATCAGAAGACTATGGATCAGATATGAAAATATCTGAAAAGTTATTTTAGGAAATTATAACTTTGTAATCTGAATATCTTTCCTTGGTGCCACAACTTCATAGTTAATTACATTTACGGCTTGGTTTAAGTCTCTCCCTCCGCCAGTCACTCGCTCACAGTACACACACACAAGACTCCTCCATCTGCTACAGCGGCACCTCTTTCTCCCTCACGCTTTATCAACTCTGATTAACAAAGTAGTTTACAAATTGACTTTTCTGCCGCTTCCCTCACTCGGATCGGGTCTAGATCCAACCAGGTCCATACGTTCCCTGGTCTAGTTGCCTTCGGGTTTGTTCAGTCTATATTGAAAATTGTATTTATGCATAGAGTGGGAATGCCCCAGGTCCATTTTGGAACGGGTCCAAAGTGTAGACTACTTGAGAGGCCCAAAATAAATCTCTGTCACAACAGACAATGCAGGAACATTGTGGATGCTGTCACAGAAGCTGGACTTTTGTTTTGAGTCTTTTGCCAAATAAACAAAAAAATAACTACAGCAACTGTTAGCATTTCAATTTCCTGCTGTATCAATAAGTACCGGACATCCATAGGGGCGGCAGGTAGCCCCGTGGTTAGAGCGTTGGGCAAGTAACTGAAAGGTTGCTAGATGGAATTCCCAAGCTGACAAGGTACAAATCTGTCGTTCTGGCCCTCATAGGCTGTCATTGTAAATAAGAATTTGTTCTTAACTGACTTGCCTAGTTAAATAAAATACATTGCATTATTGAGCATTCATATTGCAAAGAAGGCTGCAAAGATTCAGCAACAGGCTGAATAGTGAGGTGATTTCCCACAGTTAAAGTTCCCGAATATGAGCTACAACGCTAATACTTGTGTAAACTCTTCAGAATTGTGAGGCCCGACAGATTACCAGGATGCGTACTCAGAGCACACGCTGACCAGCTGGCAAGTGTCTTCACTGACATCTTCAACCTCTCCCTGACACAGTCTGTGATATGTAATGTTTCAACACACCACCGTAATCCCTGCACCCAAGAACGCCAAGGTAACCTGTCTAAATGTCTATGGCTGTGAAATGCTTTGAAAGGCAGGTGATGGTTCACGTCAACATCATCCGACACCCTGGTCTCACTCCAATTCGCATACCGCCCCAACAGATCCACTGATGACGCAACCTCTATTGCATTCCACACTGCCCTCTCCCATCTGGACAAGAGGAACACCCGTGTAAGAAAGATGTTTATTGACTACAGCTCAGCTCACTAAGGAATTATCATGGTCCACACACACCAAAAGTCAGAAAAGGCACAACAACGACTCTTCCCCCTCTGGAGGCTGCAAAGATTCGGCATGGGCCTTCAGATACTACAAAACGTATATAGCTGCATCATTAAGAGCATCTTGACCGGCTACATCACCGCTACAGAGTGTAGTACATACTACCCAGTACATCACTGGGGCCAAGCTCCCTGCCATCCAGAAACTCTATACCAGGCGGTGTCAGAGGAAAGCCCTAAAAATGTTTAAACTGTCAACGACTGCCACCCAAGTTAGACTGTTCTCTCTGTTACCACACGGCAAACGGTATCGATGCATCAAGCCTGGAACCAACAGGACCCTGAACGGCTTCTACCCACAAAGCCATAAGACTGCTAAATAGTTAACCACATAGCTACCCAGATTAGCTATCTGCATTGACCCTTTTATCCCTACCTATATGTACATATCTACTTCAATTACCTAGTGCACCTAAACAACGACTCTGTACTAGTACCCTGTGTATATAGCCAAGTTATTGTTACTCATTGTGTGTTTATTCCTCATGTTACAATGTTTCTATAATTGTTCTATGCCGTAAGTAAGCATTTCACTGTTAGTCTACACCTGTTTAAAAAGCATGTGACAAATAAAAATGAGTTGATTAGGCTGATACATTGCAATATGAATGTCAATACGCACAATAGGCTAGTGAGGTGACTTCCCACAATTAAAGTTCTCTAATATGAGCTACTACACTAATATTTGTATAAACTCTTCAGAATTGTAATCTGTGGGTGTCACAGAGTAGGCTGATACCAATGGATTTTGGGTCCATGAAATGGGGTATCAGCCTACTCAGTGACATCCACAGATTACAATTCTGAAACCAGTGTGAAATGAGCCACATTAAGCTCACCAGCCAATCTATTATGTATTGAACATTCATATTGCAATGTACATCCTTACCTATGGATCTTGGTTCCATGAAATGGGGTAAGGCTGTACCGTGCATGTTAGTATGCCCCCAATGCTATTCTGAACTGTAACACATCCACAGTGCTATTTCAACTTTTTTTTTTTGTTATCAAATCAACAAATAATTGTATTACCACTATTTGTTTCCGTTTGCATCACTTTCAATTGAGGACTTTTATTTTGAAGGCATTCAGCAAATTCCACTATTGTAGCTGAGCTTCACAGTGGCTAACATGAGCAAACATGATGTGTAAACAGTTGGCTATTGACTCGTCAGCTAACTGGACAAAACAAAACCTAGCTAGTTTCATGTCAAGTTAGCTAGGTAGCTGCATTAGTTCAGGGTATTGATCAATAACCAATCAATAGTTACGTTAGCTACAACAAGCTATATATGCAGAGGAACTACCAGTAAACTAGCTAGCTCAAACATGTGAACACTTACATTCACCAAAACAAGTCTTACCTTTTAAATGATAAATATTCTCGCATTAATATCATATACCCTGTACAAAACATATACATGGAATTCAAAGGATCAATCCAATCCGTTAAAATAATTGATTTTGGTTTGGCATTGTCCGCTAAAAGGCAAAAGAGATGTTGTCCCTGCTGCTCAGACGCTCTCGCGAGATTTGGCTGTAATTTTAAAAATAAATATATAGCCCAGTTTCTTCTTCTTCTTCTTCTTCTTCTTCTTCTTCTTCTTCTTCTTCTTCTTCTTGGCAGTCCGCAAACAAATATCATAGGTGCATGCCGCCACCTACTGTATTTGCTGTGTATCAACCTACTATTCTAGATAATGAATTCATTACACTTAGTGAGATTTTTGTTGTTGTTGCCCTTCCAACTAACCCTACACCCATTAAAACCTCACCACTATTCCACTACTTTGGCCCCATCTGATCCTACTCCAGGCCAGCAGTCTGTGAGGATGGGACACTATAATTCAAAAACATCTAACGCTTCGGCAGTAAAATCTCGTTCACCCAAGTACTTCTCTGCAGCTGCCACCTATCTATCCTCTGTGATTTACGTTCCATCCCTGCAGTACAATTGACAACCATGGACTTGAACGCCAAAAAACCCCAACCTTACTGAAGTATGTTATTCCTATCACTCCATTGGCCTCGGCCTACTCACAGGGATTCTCTTAGGATCCCTCACCCTGGACCCATCTTCCTCTCCTACTCTCTTCACTGCCTTATCATATGACACCTTCTGCACTACTCTGATCATGGCAACCTCAACCTGCCCTTCTCTCACCGGACACAGTTCTGATCTCCAGTACCACGGGTACCCCTACAGTTTACACACACAACTTTTTCCACTGATACTACACATTCCTTTGTCTCATGTCCTCCTGCACACTTCTCAAATCTAGGAATCTCCCTCCAACACACTGCTTATCTGAGGTTTGAGACGGACCACATCCTATAAAGTGTATTGCCGCCCCCTACTGTACAGGGTAGTGAACAATAGAATGAAAAAACATTGAAGAATAAACCCCGGACATAATACAAAAAATAGACACATTAAAACCCCATCCCACTTCTCCAGTCACAATCTAATTCAAGTCACATCCCTACAGGCTCGGGGGCCTGTGATGGTGGAACATTCTTCGACAGGATTCCCTGCAGGCCTCTGCTGTAAAATCACTGAGTCCCAAAAAGTGTTCAGCTGCACTCACAATGATGACATTTTTCTCAGATTCCTTCCATTTGTGGTGTGCAGTTTATAAACATTTCAATAAATTATACAAAGTCCACCTTTTTCATATTCAATTTATTATGATCCTTCAGTTGCCGAGAAACATTGGCCGTGTTTGAGAGAAAGAAAAAGGTAATGTGTCATGGTTAAATTGTGACCGACTGATCAACAAATAATAATGAGTAGTTATTTATGATCCAAGGTTGCACTGTCGGATGGAATGCCAAACAAACTCATTCACTGGTGCAGGCTCTACTAAAGCGTACCATGTGGTAGGATTTTAACAGTGAGGAGGCATACAAGGAACATGTGCTTTTTCTTGCCTATGTGAGGCTTTTTATTTGCGAGTGGATATAGCCAGTAGACTTAATAAACTTATCGGAATCAAGGAGAGCCCTAACAAATGAAAACCCAGGCTTCAATCCATGCCGACCTGTTACCTGTCTGTCTAGTCTCCCAAACAAAGCAAAGGCATGTTTCTTGTAGCAACAACCATGACCCAGAACGCATCACAAATCCTACCAATTACATAACTAACAATCAACTTCAATAAAAGGTATGGCAATGATATACAAACACATTCAGGTAATATATTCACATGATAAATATCCCCACATCACTAACAGTCAATAAATGTGATTCTCCTAATAAACAGGGATTAATCCATGTCTGGACATACATAATCAGGCAAGACTTTAGATTATGTGACGTAAAACATAATGACAATCGTCACGTTTACTCCCTATTCTCCTTGACGCACGAAGTGTGGAGAAAAAGCACTAAACAGTTATAGGTTTACCACTTTCGTTGAAATGAAGGCTGTCAAAAGCATTTAAACACAAAAACAAGCTGAATGTACAGGAACAGGAACCATAATAGGAGCTGGCTGGCATTTCACCAGGGTCCTGACATTGCATTGCAGTAGGCCTACACAGGTAAACATGAATGAGCAACATCACCTGAAACAATGAGAACATGCACTCTGTATGATTGTTCATCTTGAACAACAGCTTCACTCACAGGTCTTCACTGACCTGCTTGGTTGTTGAGGGCATGTCCACCCTTCTTGGCACAGTCACCTTTTGCAGAGAAGTCGTCAGGTGAATCAGGAAAGCAATGTTCAGTTTTGACTGCCACTTACCCAGCAGTACCAAGGGCAGGGTCAGACCCCTCCCCAGCTTCAGGCCTAGGGTACAACTCAGTATTATCAGTCTCAGGAGATAGCGTGTGAGGGGCTCTTCACTCTTACCAGCAACCGGCAGAGACTCCGCCCCACCGCCATCCATCAGCTCAGCAGTATTGGCCATGGGCAGCTGGCTAGCCACCAGCTCATCAACAGCATCAGAAACCTGCAGCTCCACTGGAGTCTCAGGCACCCCAGCCTGCAGCTCGGACTCACCTCCAGCAGGAAGCAGAAGATCAGGGACAGGTAGATCAGGGACCTCACCAGCAGACAGAGAAAGCTCATCCTCTCCTCCAAGAGCACACCGCAGAACAGAGTGGACAGTTCCTCATCGGTAACAGTGCTTGACTGTGGGGCCTCTACAACAGGTGGCGAATCAGCCGACGCCTCGGACCTCCATGGCTGGTGGAACACGCAGGTTTCCAGTATGTGCCCGTGCTTGTCGCAGTGATAACACCAGGCCTTACCACCAAGGCAGGCTTCCCAGTCATGGCCACAGTCACATGCACAGGTTCTCTTAGGGGTGCAGGTATTGCAGTCGCACAGCTCCTTCCCCAGAGACATGCCTCGCCCCATCACCTCCAGTAGAACCCGTTGCACCTTGAAGAGCTGTATTTATTCCAGATGTTATTGTCTTTCTATTATTTTTCTATTTTGCTTTATGCAATGTTTGGAAGGGTCCATAAGTAAGCATTTCACTGTTATTCTACACACATTTGATTGGATTTGAGCATATAACCTCAGCTGGCATACTATATTCTTCCCTTCGGCATACACTGGATACATGACCAAATCTTTTGCATTCATGACACTGAAGGGGTTTGTGCACATAGGTTCTTACAGGGTATCTCACAAAGCCTAATTTACATGAGAAGGGAGAGATTCTTCTTCTTCCTTCAGTGTCTCAACCCCTTGTCTTACTTCCACTCAGAGTGCGAATTATACCTTAACATTCGGTCCTCCTTTGTGTACAGGCGCTTCATGTGCACGGGCTTAATAGTAAAGACATACGTTTTTTTATAACTTTTTAATTTGAAATGAACACATTCGGTGAATGCCATTGTAGCCGTAATTAATTGATGTGTCATTTTTTGTAGAAAGACAAGTTGGGATACCTGAAAAGGGTCTGAGACACGGGACTGTCCCAGGATGACAAGTAGATACATGGAAGAATTTTGTTTCAACCATGACACAGAGCTGGGGATGTACATTTCATTTGGAATAAGCTTTTATTTTAATAGTTATCACTATAGCAGTACAAATTGCATATAAAACTAGTAAAATGATTAAATTAGCATTATTTGGAGCCCCCCCAAAGTTTGACTTTGTTGCATTTAGGGGGACTCATGTCTCATTCAGGAGTCCCCCGTAACTCCACCCCACAAATGTAGACCTGCCATTTTTTTTTGCAAATATTCAATTTATTAATGCATATAAAAATAATTTCACATGATATTCACATTGAAATCAATATTTTTTTTAACATTTTGTGCTTTTCATGAATTCTTATTTTGAAATTACAAAGCCTCTGTGAGAGTAGTAAACAGTGATGTCATTATGATTATAACGGTATAAACAGTAACCAAGTTGGTCCTCATTGTGAACATTTTTTAAAGTAAACAGTGCTTTACACTGAAATAAAGCAATGTCAAGGAGATGGACATATCAAAGACAATAACAAACCTTTTTTGAGACTGCTAACGGTAATTTGACACATACAAATCAAATCAAATGTTGTCACATGCGCCGAACACAACAAGTATAGACTTTACCGTGAAATGCTTACATACAAGCCCTTACCCAACAGTGCAAGAAGAGTGAAGAAAATATTTACCAAATAAACTAAAGTAAAAAATTATAAAAAGTAACACAATAGCATAACAATAACGAGGCTATATACAGGGGATACCGGTACAGAGTCAGTGTGCAGGGGTACAAGTTAGAGGTCATTTGTACATGTAGGTAGGGGTGAAGTGACTATGCATAGATAATAAACAGCGAGTAGCAGCAGTGTACAAAACAAATGGGGGGGGGGGGGGGGGGGTCAATGTAATAGTCCGATGGCCATTTTATTAGTTATTCAGCAGTCTTTTGGCTTGGGGGTAGAAGCTGTTAAGGAGCCTTTTGGTCCTAGAATTGGTGCTGCGATACCGCTTGCCATGCGGTAGCAGAGAAAATAGTCTATGAGTGGGTGACTGGAGTCTGTGACAATTTTATGGGCTTTCCTCTAACACCACCTAATATTTGGATGGCAGGAAGCTTGGCCCCAGTGATGCACTGGGCCGTATGCACTACCCTCCGGAGCGCCTTACAGTCAGATGCCGAGCAGTTGCCATACCAGGTGGTGATGCAACCAGTCAGGATACTCTCGATGCTGCAGCTGTAGAACTTTTTGAGGATCTGGGGACCAATGCCAAATCTTTTCAGTCTCCTGAGGGGGAAAATATTTTGTTGTGCCCTATTCACGACTGTCTTGGTGTGTTTGGACCATGATAGTTCGTTGGTGATGTGGACACCAAGGAACTTGAAACTCTCAACCCGCTCCACTACAGCCCCGTTGATGTTAATGGGGGCTTGTTCGGCCCGCCTTTTCCTGTAGTCCACAATCAGCTCCTTTGTCTTGCTCACATTGAGGAAGAGGTTGTTGTCCTGCCAGAACTGCCAGTTCTCTGACCTCCTCCCTATAGGCTGTATCATCGTTGTCGGTGATCAGGCCTACCACTGTTGTGTCATCAGCAAACTTAATGATGGTGTTGGAGTCGTGTTTGGCTACGCAGTCGTGTGTGAACAGGGAGTACAGGAGGGGACAAAGTACACACCCCTGAGAGGCCCCAGTGTTGAGGATCAGCATGGCAGACGTTCAACACCCTAGTGCCTGGGGCGGCCCGTCAGGAAGTCCAGGATCCAATTGCAGAGGGAGGTGTTTAGTCCTAGGATCCTTAGCTTAGTGATGAGCTTTGTGGGCACTAGGGTGTTGAACGCTGAGCTGTCTTCAATGAACAGCATTATCGCATAGGTGTTCCTTTTGTCCAGGTGGGAAAGGGCAGTGTGGAGTGCGATTGAGATTACCTCATCTGTGGATCTGTTGGGGTGGTATGCGAATTGGAGTGGGTCTAGGGTATCCGGGAGGATAATGTTGATGTGAGTCATGACCAGCCTTTCAAAGCACTTCATGGCTACCCACGTGAGCGCTACGGGGCAGTAATCATTTAGGCAGGTTACCTTCTCTTCCTTGGGCTCAGGGACTATGGTGCTCTGCTTGAAACATGTAGGTATTACAGACTCAGTTAGGGAGAGGTTGAAAATGTAATGGAAGACACTTGCCAGTTGGTCCATGCATGCTTTGAGTTCATGTCCTGGTAATCCATCTGGCCCCGCGGCTTTGTAAATGTTTACCTGTTTAAAAGTCTTGCTCACATCGGCTACCGAGAACATTATCACACAGTCATCCAGAACAGCTGGTGCTCTCGTGCGTGCTTCAGTGTTGCTTGCCTCGAAGCAAGCATAATAGGCATTTAGCTCATCTGGTAGGCTTGCGTCACTGGGCAGCTCGAGTCTAGGTTTCCCTTTGTTGACCGTAATAGTTTTCAAGCCCTGCCACATCCAACGAGTGTCAGGGCCGGTGTAGTAAGAGGTGAAGGTGGTAAAGTGGTGTAAAAAAATACATACTGTTCTGTGTGCTTTAGTCCAGGTAGTGGTCATTAACAAAATGTCTTGTTAATTCAAATGAAGAAAAACCAGGAAATAAATAAAAAATATAAATAAATAAATAGTAAATACATTAATAAAAACATAATTAGAATAATATATTTTAGAAAATATCTAAAACTAAAATGAGTTTCACAAGTTTCATTGTGAAATTTCAACTGTTTTTTTTACGAGGTATTACTTGTGTAAGACTGAAAAGAAGACAAACCCTGAATACTCAGGCTTAACTTGTATACAGGCTCAGTCCTGTGAGATCATCAGGAAGCAGACTCCGGATCTTCCCTGATTGTCCATGTTGTTGTGCTTTGGCGTGTGAGGCTGCAATTATATCCTTTAACTTCAGCTGAAGCCAGTCTTGTCTCTCCCCCACCTGCTTGTGTACTCCCACGTTATGCATGAGCTGGACCTCACTGATGGACCTCTTTCTGTTGGTCAGAGAATAACCATTGCAACCCGTTTGAATTGAGGTGACTTAGAATACAGGACACAACAAAGAAATGAAATGCCATTGAGGAATAAACCACGGTATGAAATGCAACACACAAAATTGCATTTTTACAGTTAAGTCGGTTAACTTACCTCATTGGTCTCGCCTCTGTGTGTAAACTGCAGAGGACAATTATCAAAAAAATTTTGTCCAAAGATTTGATGGAAAGCATATTGATTGCCTGAAAAATTAAGAACACGTCTCAGCAATCTTCTATGAACTTATTTAACTCATTACTAGTAATCTGTTTTCCATAAAGGTCAGTAACATGTCTATCTCTTTAACTCTGTGGTAAAACAATGCTTCACATTTAACATAACGTTAAGACAGTTATTAAATGTATCTTAGATTGTCAATATCAGATTACAACATTTATTGCAAACTTTTACTTACCAGTTTCTGCCTGAGTTAATTCCACAAAGTTTAGATATGTTTTTCTATAATGCTTTGGAGGGGCCAGTCTAGCTGGTTGATCAGTCTTTTATAAGTGCTTAGAGTAACTCTCCCTCCTTTTTATACAGTAGCCCTCCCCTGGTCATTGATGAGCCACTTTCATTATTGATGTTGATGTCACCCGTTCAGTGCAGGCATCTGCATGACGACACCTCCACCAACACTCACCACTAATTCAGCTTTCAGCACCTCTGCCAAGAGCCCTACTGGTCACACTGCTTTTGAACCTATTTCATGGTTGTCCATGACACTGAACAAGAGGGACTACTTCAATTAAACCTCTATCTATTCATCTACCAAACTGCAGAAACTTGGGATGTCATGAAAGTTTTTGATATTGATGTCTTTATTTTTTTGCTGTACGTAACAGAGCTTTGCTATCCTCAGATTACCCAGAGTTGCTGTCTCTGGCTGTCATCTAAATATAGAAACAAGGCTGTTTATTTATTTCAAGCATGTAAAGGGTATATGAGGCCTTGAAGTGAAAAAGTGCTGTTGGACCACCACAAAAACAAATGCTCAATGGAACCCATCCACAGACCGTTTAT
The DNA here is from genome assembly GCF_045791955.1 of Oncorhynchus clarkii lewisi. Taxonomy (NCBI): domain Eukaryota; kingdom Metazoa; phylum Chordata; class Actinopteri; order Salmoniformes; family Salmonidae; genus Oncorhynchus; species Oncorhynchus clarkii. Next base: position 16,236,207 of record NC_092172.1, on the reverse strand, counting down.
TGGTAACTTTGGCGAGGAGAACATTTCTTTGGAGACAGTCGTTGGTATTTCAACACATTAGAAAGCGAAATGTGTTTAGAGAGATGTGCCCAGGCTGTGACGTCTAAATTGTACTCTGACTTCAGGCTTGACTTAGACTTTGGACCAGTGAAGAGAGTTCCGTCACTCTCTACACACTTCCTGTAAAGGTAGCAATGTGAGGGTGAAAGAGCATAGCATCCACTTGCGTTTACTCTTGGTATTCACAGCATCAGGTGAATTTATCTTGCAGCAAGCTATTATGCAGTGTGTTCAGAAAGTATTCACACACCTTGACTTTTTATGCATTTTGTTGTGTTACAGCATATATTTAAAATATATACAATTTAGTTTTTGTTTTGTCACTGGCCTACACACAACACCCCATAATGTCAAAGTGGAATTATGTTAAAAATTTGAAAAACATCTGAAATCTGAAATGTCTTGACTCAATAAGTATTCAACCCTTTTGTTATGGCAAGCCTATATATGTTCAGGAGTAGACATTTGCTTAACAAGTCACATAATAAGTTGCCTGAACTACTGTCATCTGTGTGCAATAATATTGTTTAACATGATTTTTGAATGACTACCTCATCTCTGTACCCCACACATACAATTATCTGCAAATGTCCCTCAGTCGAGTTGTGAATTTCAAACACAGATTCAACCCCAAATACCAGGGAGGTTTTCCAATGCCTCACAAAGGGCACCTATTGGTAGAAGTGTATAAATAAATAAAAGCAGTCATTGAATATCCTTTTGAGTATGGTGAAGTTAAAAATGACACTTTGGATGATGTATCAATACACCCAGTCACTACAAAGATGCAGGTGTCCTTCCTAACTCAGTCGCCGGAGAGGGAGTAAACCGCTCAGGGATTTCATCATGAGGCCAATGGTGACCTTAAAACAGTTAATGGCTGTGATAGGTGAAAACTGGAGGATGGATCAACAACTTTGTAGTTAGTCCACAATTGGACTAATTGAAATGAAGGAAGCCTGTACAGAATAAAAATATTCAAAAACATGCATCTTTTTTGCAACAAATCACTAAAGTAAAACATTCCAACAATGTGGCAAAGCAGATAACTTTTTGTCCTGAATACAGAGTGTTATGTTTAGGGCAAATCCAATACAACACATTACTGAGTACCACTCTCCATATTCTCAAGCATAGTGGTGGCTGCATCATGTTATGGGTATGCTTGTAATTGTAAGGAATGGATCGTTTTTCAGGATAAAAAAGAAGAGGAATGGAGCTAAGCACAGGCAAAATCCTAGAGGAAAACTTGTTTCAGTCTGCTTTCCACCAGAAGCTGCACACATTTTGAAAAACATGTTTTCACTTTGTCATTAAGGGTTTATCGTGTGCAGATGGGTGAGAACAAAAATCTCCTTAATCCATTTTGAATTCAGGCTGTAACACAACAAAATCTGTTATAAATAATTTCTATATACATTTGAAATATATTATAAGCACAAGATATTTAGCTACATAGAACACCACTGTTATATTGAGGTCTTTAGTTGGGCCTACCTGTGCCTTACATGATCTATGGGTGGTGGATAACCTTGTCATACTTTCACAGGACACATTAGGTAACCATGAGATAGGTTTTCTAAATGTGGAAGAGGAATGGCTATGCCATGACAGAAGGACCAGAAGGAGTAGGTCCCACAAAAGGAACAATATCTAGCTGTCACAAGATGACCTCTTTACAGTAGCCTTGGGTGGATCTCTTACAATGTCTTGTTACATATTCTCATAACATATTATGTTTAATAGGAATACTAATTTTAATAGGACACCTGCTCCACCCCTCATGAATCCAGTCACTGTTTGGTATTGTTGTACAGATAAAAGTTCAGAATCCTGCTCAAAGGTCAAAGGTTGATTTATGTGATGGCTGTCATTTAAGTGGGCGGTACCTTTGCCGGCTTGGCCGCCACTACGCATAAGCTACATAAGCGGGCCCCGCGGCCACTAGGGGGACCCCCCCCCCCCCCCCCCAAAAAAAAGCAGTCACTGACAGTCACTCAATTAGCCCATGTCAGCTAACATTTTTAGATTGGTAATTTAGTCTAGCCATCAATCTGAAGGTTGATGGGTACAACAAAACTTCACTTAGGGCCCCCAAAAGGCAAGGGCTATGGGTCAGTGTGGTGTGATGTGAGAGGTAGAGGAGGTGGAGGAGGAGAAGGAAGAAGAGGAGGAGGCGGGGAACAATGCTGTTAATTAAGGCTGAGTTGTTTGTCCATAAATCCTATACATCTTGCACGTAAACAGCTTAAATTGCTCTCTACCTGTGTGCTCTGCTGGAAAGGATAGGCTTGGACACGTGTGCTATACCCGACCAACTTGCTCTCATTACCTCATGTGGGGACAATGTGAACCATCCTACTAATGGTATGCCCCTGCAGTGGTGTGCAGGGGGACTCGACAGGGATTAAGGTGAAGAATTGCTTACAAACCATTAACTTTGGTCACCCCATGTCACAATGACAGCAACACAAATCACGCAGGGTTCCTTTCTATATTTGTATCTTTTAACCAGATAAGTAGAACAAAAGGAATCTATATTTAAATGTTTGTGTACATTGTTTTCACTAAGGATGGATACATTATCATTCCTTAACATGGTATGAAAAAAAATGTGGAGGAAAAGTCTGTATAAGTCAAATGTACTATAATATGGTAGTTTTTAGCTTATGTCAATGTTCCTTTTATCATATATTGTTTTGTATAATTGATGTTCTGTTCATACTGCATGTCCCCAGCAGGGGACTGAAACAGGTCTCTCACCTCTGCATTGTTTCTCCAAGGCTATGCGAAGCCATACCAGCTATCCTTGCTTTCCCTGAAATCTATAAATGGACCTCTATTTTTCAAGAAATGAGGTCACTAAACTTGTATTTATAATTTGACAAAATAGGATATATTTAGATGGTCTACATCATCTTTAATCATTGTATGTGCTACCAAGACAAACACATAGGACATTTACAGAAACTGCAGTGTTAATTAAGATACGACGACTTAGGGATAAAACGATGTATCACTTTTGAACATGTTAGAATGCTGTGATCAGCCACGAGCTATACGTGTATATCAAAGCTCTCTGGGGCCAGCCAACATCATGTCAAGCCTGCCCTCCTTCCTTCAGTGTGTAACTGTTTTGCTCACTGAATTGTCTGATACACAATGTAGATATGTTCCTACATATCCATCCATCGCATAGTGTACATTTGCCATGTTCTGTCTGACTGCTTTGCACAGGTGTTAAGAGAGTCACATTGGGCTCTCTGGGTTATTGTTCACAGAGTGCATGGTAGCCTACATATACTCCAAGAACTAGCAAATGAACTTAAATGCCAAATAGAGGAATGGCTCAAAGTTTGCATTATGTCCTCCCCTGTCTATACAAACAGTTTCTCTAAACATCACCAATGCCTTTCAAAACATAAATATAACAGTGCACTATCACCGTAAATGTCAAACATGGAGAAGCATTAAGACTACGTTAATATTTGTGATTCATTATGCCTGTTGACATGATGATTTTCATGCAATTTCAATGAGAAAACAACATCTATTTTAGATTAGGAAAACACAATGAGAGGTGATATTACGGTGTGAGGGACAGTAAATATCCACCAGCAAAATGACTCAGACCTTGAGGGGCAAGGTCTGGGTCATGTGACCTTGCTTTTGAATTTATACTTTATCATCTGAAAGGAAATGGAGGCTGCTGCTGTGTGCTCATGATGGACTAAGGCACTTTTTATAAGTGTGTGTGTGTGTGTAAACATCCCAAATGCCTCTGCAACATCTGAAAAAGGTTTCAATCTGTCCAGTATCCCCCACAATAGCCACCATTAGCCATGGACAGGATATCAAACAGATGCCTGGGGCGATGTCTCTCTGCCATGCCATCCTGTCTGTCTGCTGTTTCTTAGGCACAAAACTTGCTTCCCTTTCCATTTCCACAGACACCACAAGAAGAGTCTAGCATAATTCTCTGCTTTCTATTCTCGGCACATAGTTACTCCCTTCGTTGCTTCCTTGCATTTCAGAGACCACAATTAGATTATGTTAAATTCTGCTTCAGCGGCGAACATTTGAAGAGGCAACAACTAGAACAATGAAAAAGAAAACACTCTAACATTCCAGCACAAATTTGAACGGAAGGGCTATGATCCCAGGGCAGCTTCTCAAAATGTAACACCTTCTGTGGACTTATACAGTTATACCAGCAGTACAGTGTGATACTACAGAGACTACTGTAAACTCTTGTCAGTGTATCCTGCTGTGAAGGAGAAGACAAGCTGTATAGCTAATTGAACTCTGATAACTTATGCAGTGTTAAGATTAGTCCACATCGGTCAAAGTCAGCTTCATAAACACGTTCTGCAGAAACGGAAGGTGCCTGCCAGCTCTGAGGATGAGCTTTCACCTGGAACATGGAAAGTGAAGACAAGTTTTCAGCTTCCTTCAGTAAATTGTCCAAAAATGACGGAAAGATATTTAAAGAGGAATTACATTTTCAAAAACATTGATAAAAGTAACCATTTTAATGTGCAGTCAATATGGATGTTCATTTGCATGGACAAAGGGGAATTCCCAAAGATCTCTGTTTAGATCAGAACACAGTCTATTATGGTACTACGCATTACTGAAAATAAAACATGAGAAGTAGTCATTGAGGCAGGGGAACGAAAAAGCATTACTCAAATGTTTTTGCGCATGAACATTTGGATAACTAAAATAACTAATTAGTGGTGATAAAAAATTAAAGAGGCATGTCTGTTTAAATGTGAGAGAAAGTCAGAGAAATTGAGATTTTCCCTTGATCCTGACTAAGTAATGAATCCAAAGTTAAGACACACTCAATCTTTCATTCAAAATGAACTGCTCCAAAAGAAGTCAAAGCAGGAACAAAGAATCCCAGAGATAAAGGAATGTCCTGTGAGCTGTGTAAGGTTAGCAGAGAGACTGTGGATTAAAAGCTTGAACAAAATGCTAGAAGCTTGACATCACAAGTATTTTTCCTGCATGCAAATCACTACCCAGGACGTGTGGAGGAAAAGGAGGGCAGGGAAAGAGACTAGAGATTTTAATTGCTGCGTGGTTCTGGTGCAACACAATACAATACGTAACACCATTCTTTAGCCACAAGAGGTCAGTATGCTTCCACACAGTTTAGTGGAATCAAATTCACTGGCAAGTTTCATTATTTGACAACTAACAGTATGTGTTATGTAAGCGATAAACACAGACCAGGATGAAGAGAGAGAGAGAGAGAGAGAGAGAGAGAGAGAGTGTGTGTGTGTGTGTGTGTGTGTGTGTGTGTGTGTGTGTGTGTGTGTGTGTGTGTGTGTAACAAGCCTGGCTACATCTGTAGGCCATGTGGACCCCAGAAAACACACAAACACATCAACGGGAGAAAACAGGGGTGCGGTTCTCGTGTGTGTGTTGGAAGTCAAGTGTCTTCTCTGCACACTAAAAAAAGCCTCTCTAATATTGGACCTGTAACATTGCACAGATTTTATATTTTTATTTTTATTTCATCTTTACTTAACCAGCTAGGCCAGTTGAGAACAAGGTCTCATTTACAACTGCGACCTGGCCAAGTTAAAGCAAAGCAGTGCAACACAAACAACAACACAGAGTTACACATGGAATAAACAAACGTACAGTCAATAACGCAATAGAAAAAAATCTATATACAGTGTGTGCAAATTAGGTAAAATTAGGGAGGTAAGACAAGAAATAGGCCATAGTGGCAAGGTAATTACAATTTAGAAATTAAACACTGGAGTGATAGATGTGCAGAAGATGAATGTGCAAGTAGAGATACTGGTGTGCAAAGGAGCAAAAATAAAATTTAAATAAAAAATAACAATATGAGGATGAGGTAGTTGGGTGGGTTAATTACAGATGGGCTATGTGCAGGTGCAATGATCTGTGAGCTGCTCTGACAGCTGATGCTTAAAGTTAGTGAGGGAGATATGAGTCTCCAGCTTCAGTGATTTTTGCAATTCGTTCCAGTCATTGGCAGCAGAGAACTGGAAGGGAAGGCGGCCAAAGGATTAATAGGCTTTGGACGGGTGAAATATACCTGCTGGAGCGTGTGCTACGGGTGGGTGCTGCTATGGTGACCTCGCTTCATACTCATCGCCAAACCCACTGGCTCCAGGTCATCTACAAGACCCTGCTAGGTAAAGTCTCCCCTTATCTCAGCTCGCTGGTCACCATAGCAGCACCCACCTGTAGCACACGCTCCAGCAGGTATATCTCTCTGGTCACCCCCAAAACCAATTCTTCCTTTGGTCGCCTCTCCTTCCAGTTCTCTGCTGCCAATGACTGGAACGAACTACAAAAATCTCTGAAACTGGAAACACTTATCTCCCTCACTAGCTTGAAGCACCAGCTGTCAAAGCAGCTCACAGATTACTGCACCTGTACATAGCCCACCTATTATTTAGCCCAAACAACTACTTCTCCCCCTAATGTATTTATTTATTTATTTTGTTCCTTTGCACCACATTATTTCTATCTCTACTTTTCACATTCATCCACTGCAAATCTACCATTCCAGTGTTTTACTTGCTATATTGTATTTACTTCGCCACCATGGCCTTTTTTTCCCCTTTACCTCCCTTATCTCACCTCATTTGCTCACATTGTATATATACGTATTTTTGTACTGTATTATTGACTGTATGTTTGTTTTTACTCCATGTGTAACTCTGTGTCGTTGTATGTGTCGAACTGCTTTGCTTTATCTTGGCCAGGTCGCAATTGTAAATGGGAACTTGTTCTCAACTTGCCTAACCTGGTTAAATAAAGGTGAAATAAAAAATATATATTGTGCAAGAGTACTGTATACTATTTTACTATTTTTTCGTACTTTGTCACAAGACTATCTCTAAACTGAGAGCCCCAAAAGGAGGGCAGGGAAAGAGACTATGCTGCCCTGTTCTGTTGTTTTATATTGCCCACAACACTTTACATAAAATACGTAACTCCATTCTTTAGCCACAAGAGGTCAGTATGCTTTCACACAGTTTAGTGGAATCAAATTCACTGGCAAGTTCCATTATTTGACATTGATACATCTTATTTCAACAAGATTTTAAATCCTCTATCTTTTGCAAGGCCTTTTTGTCAATATCTAGAATCCTGTCTTAACCCCATCCCACATGCTTACAGCATAACTTTGGAGCCCTCTGTCAATGTAATGGGGAGGTACTGGTGATCAATCGGTGTCCAGGAATTGGATTTCTGCAGGCGAGGAAAGTGGTTTCGATTAGGAGTTCAGGCATTATGTTGCTTCAAGAATTATGATCTTATCCCCCCTCTAGAACTTTTCTCATCCCTCCAATGAATTAGCAGTCTTACTGTCTGGTCTGTAGTTAATGTACTGAAGTGGTCCTATAACTAATGAACTATTTCAGCTATGTCACAGCCTATTGGTTTTCATAGGAATTTCTGAACGTTACTATTTTCCTTGTTCTACAATGTTGCAGAGCTGGTAAAGTGTAACAGATATAGGCAATGGACTGCAACCGGTGCATCAAAGTGTGTGTACACTTCAAATACACATTTGCGGCTGTGAGAAAGAAAGTTCTGTGGAGAAACTGGTATATTTCTGCACCTCTGGGAGTCTGCTCTGCCCGGGTGATTCCAGTGTGGTTCTTCCAGGATGAAGTGTTGCAGTGTGGTATGCCTGTGGAGGACTGAGGCACACTGGTTGATGACTGATAGGCAGGCTCTCTGACAAGCTGCACTCTGAGCGATGGAGGTCCAACCTCCACAGTAACGGCCTGTCAACCACCTGACAGCATGACCCACCCTCTTAATATTGGGTCTCATACTCCAAACCAAACCTTGTATCCAAAATACAGTTATGGGGTAAGTAGAAGGACCCTTCCCACCCTCTCCATAATCTGTACTGTATGGAATCTCTGTCCCTTTCTCTTGCCTCATAAATGACCATGCAGACATTTGTACATGCACACACGCTCATTTCAGAGTGTTACAGTAAGCTCTAAATTACGGTGTATGGTGTATGGGTCAAGGAGTTCAGAAATCATCCATTAGCAAAGGAAGAGTAGGAAAAAACTCTTTAGAATGCACATTTAATTGACTGAACCCTCAGCATGAATGACATGAATTACATTCAGAACAAAGGCTAGCTGTGCTGAATTATTCATATGAATCGGCTTATTGAAGCCCCTCAATTCTGGTCCTTAATAAATTAATTTCAGCTGTCTGAAGCGGCCAAACTTAGCCAATAGAACCATCCACACAGAGTGGTTCCTATAGGAGGTATCTCCAGGGAGTTTCCTATCAGCTCAGCCCAGCACACAGCATGTCTCTCTGGTATTGTGAGAAAGAAAGTGAGACAGCTGTTTATTTTCTGGGAAACCTTGCAGGGCATCTATTTGGCTCTCCTGCAATGAGCAGGGAATTCTCCAAGCATGCTGTTTGGAGCTGTTGGGGTCACGGGGTCAAAGTTGATGGACAGGGGTAGTCCTGACCCAGCTCCAACCGGTTAACATTCCACGCATAGACACCTACCCGGATCTGCTGAGACACAGCAATGGCGGACATGAGATCTACAAATTGTGTGGGGGTTCAGGAACCGTCAGAGTCATTGTCCTCTGGCTGATTCCTGTGGCTGATTCCTGTGGTGAGCCCTGTGGTTGATTCCTACTCCACTCACACATCCAGGGCTTCCCACCTGATGAGCAAGCCTGTCTGCAGGAGGAATTTGCTGGCCGCTGGCACATTTTGAGATTAGAGGCGAGGCGAAATCTCTTGCTCTGAGGAGTCTCCGTGGACTGAGGTACAAATGTTCTGTTTGAAGAGGGATGGAGAAAATGAAAAGAAGAGAAAATATCTTGTATTTTTTTTAAGAGAGAGCCCATATCAAATTCTCTAGTTTAACCAACTGAGGCAGTGGGGATGTTGTAACAATAAGACTCACTTTTACATTGGTATTATGCCATTAATACACACAAAACACATCACATCAGCATGAAAACCAAATACATGGCTGGTATCAACCCTGATAGAGGTGTGCAGAGGCATCATGCACCCCAAAATCGAATGGGGAACAAAATGTGTGAGGATGGCTTCCCCGTCCGGATGTTTTTTTTTCTTCCTGCAATCCAGAGCCATAATCATTCTGCTTAATTCCTTGTAAAAAAATATGTTTCTTTTTCTGCATATATAAGCGTACCTCGTACCTCGGTTATTTTAGGTGGTTATTTTAGGTGGTTATTTTAGGTGGTTATTTTAGGTGGTTATTTTTATTTTTTAAGAAACTGCTTCCCTGCATCTCTGCTAAAATCTGGGTAAAAAGATGTCAAGGAATGTGAGTCTTATTCAGTACATTTAGTAATTGCTTGCCAACAAAGATAGTTAGAAAAGCTTGCTACTCTAACTTGATTTCTAGTTTGAAATCTCTTCTTGGGTAGCTAGTTACGAGGTTGGGAGATTGGGAACCTATCTGGGCTAGCTAAAACCAACTTCATAAAATTGCTAGGTGGCTAGTAGTAATACAGAGAAACAACAACAGCAAATTTAACCAGAAAGTGCTATATCTATTTTTAAAAGAGGACAAATCTGAGGGGGCACCTTCCCCTGTGCCCCTATGGGCGTGACGCCTCTGGAGGTGTGGGTGTATTCCTGCTTTCCAACAACAGCATATTTACTCACTGATCAAGTCTATAGTGAAACACACATTTCCCACAGTCACCTCTATACACAAACTCATAACAACAGAAGTTGTGATCCATCATCCTTTGTAAGAAATCAGTCAATGAAATCATACTCTCTGCCTGCCTCAGGTGGTGAAGGCTTTACTGATACAAACATTCTGTAAGGACAAACAAGTTGTACTGTTCCATTACAAAATATCTCCTCTAGACTGCAGGAAAAATAACGAAGCCATTTATCAAAAATCACCCAATAACAGCAGCAGTAAACTATAAGCTACATTTAGAACCTGCACAATAGCAAGAAATAAGGTGCATTATCAAATGTTTAGGATTTATAGATTTAAAGGAAGGCTACGGCCTATTTCCATGAAACGGTTGAATAGAGGTATGGCATTATTTGTGTAAGAGTAGACCTGTGTTATATAGTCCAAGGTTTCACATTCTCTACTGTACTCTATGTGCACCACATACTCTGCAGTCTCTGTGTTCATTTTATTCCCCAAGCATCTCAATCTGTGAGGAGGCTGGAGAGAGAAAGATTTACCCTGTGCTAAAGCCACAGCCCATGACATTTAGCACATCCTTGAGCACTTTATGTATCAGGCCTTAAACGACTCTGTCTCCTCAGTATTTCATCCTCTCCACAGGTGTAAGGTGTAATGGGATTTAGCTCTGACAGCCTGATCATGTTATTGACCTCCATGAAGTGAGTCATTACTACCATAGTCAAGATTTTCAACAGTGCAGTTCACATACAGTACCAGTCAAAAGTTTGGACACATGTACTCATTCAAGGGTTTTTCTTCATTTTTAACATTTTCTACATATGGAATCATGTAGTAACCAAAAAAGTGTTAAACAAATCAAAATACATTTTATATTTGAGATTCTTCAAAGTAGCCACCTTTTTCCTTGATGACAGCTTTGCACACTCTTGGCATTCTTTCAACCAGCTTCATGATGTAGTCACCTGGAATGCATTTCAATTAACAGATGTGCCTTGTTATTGTGGAATTTCTGTGTTGTGACAAGGTAAGGGTGGTATACAGAAGATAGCCCTATATGGTTAAAGACCAAGTCCATATATATTTTTTTAACCTTTATTTAACTACGCAAGTCAGTAAAGAAAACATTTTTATTTTCAATGACAGCCTAGGAACAGTGGGTTAACTACCTTGTTCATGGGCAGAAAGACACATTTTTACCTTGTCAGCTCAGAATTCGATCTTGCAATCTTTCGGTTACTAGTCCAACGCTCTAACCCCTAGGCTACCTGCCACCCCACATTATGGCAAGAACAGCTCAAATAAGCAAAGAGAAACAACATTCCATCATTACTTTAAGACATGAAGGTCAGTCAATCCAGAAAATGTCAAGAACTTTGAACGTTTCTTCAATGCAGTCGCAAAAAGCATTAAGCGCTATGATGAAACGGGCTCTTATGAGGACCGCCACAGGAAAGGAAGACCCAGTGTTACCTCTGCTGCAGAGGATACGTTCATTAGAGTTACTAGTCTCAGATTGCAGCCCAAATAAATGCTTCACAGAGTTCAAGTAACAGACACATCTCAACATCAACTTTTCAGAGCAGACTATGTGAATCAGTCCTTCATGGTCAAATTGCTGCAAAGAAACCACTACTAAATGACTCCAATAAGAAGAAGATGCATGGGCCAAGAAACACGAGCAATGGACATTAGACCGAGTCCAAAGTGGAGATTTTTGGTTCCAACCACTGTGTCTTTGTGAGACACAGAGTACGTGAATGGATTATCTCCGCACGCGTGGTTCCCACCATGAAGCATGGAAGAGGAGGTGAGATGGTGTGGGGGTGCTTTGATGGTGATTTATTTAGATTTCAAGGCACACAACCAGCATGGCTACCACAGCACTCTGCAGCGATACGCCATCCCATCTGGTTTGCGCTTAGTGGGACTATCATTTTTTTCGTACAGGACAATGATCCAGCACACCTCCAGGCTGTGTAAGGGCTATTTGACCAAGAAGGAGAGTGATGGAGTGCTGCATCAGATAACCTGGCCTCCACAATCACCAATTGAATAACCAATTGAGATGGTTTGGGACGATTTGGACAGCAGAGTGAAGGAAAAGCAGCCAACAAGTGCTCAGCACATGTGGGAACTCCTTCATGACTGTTGGAAAAGCATTTCAGGTGAAGCTGGTTGAGAGAATGCCAAGAGTGTGCAAAGCTGTCATCAAGGCAAAGGGTGGCTACTTTGAAGAATATAAAATATAAAATATATTTTGATATGTTTATCACTTTTTTGGTTACTACATGATTCCATATGTGTTATTTCATAGTTTTGATTTCTTCACTATTATTCTACAATGTAGAAAATATAACAAATAAAGACAACCCTTTAATGAGTAGGTGTGTCCAAACTTTTGACTTATACTGTATGTTTTCCTAGAAACAATGATGACTCAACTTGCCCCACTCTCCCCTACGTTATAAATACTATTTTCCTTCCAGTCTTTCAAATGAATAACTACACAATGTTGATGTAAACAAAATTAAGTTCAACTAAATTGGTTGAAAATGTGTCATTTAATGAGTATGAATGCAATACATATTATAGTATTTATGAGTGAATGAGGTTGTGAGGAGGTTGTGCCTTGGAAAATAACTATGATATTAACTTTGCCGCAGTGGGCAAAATCAGAGTGTTTCTTGGTAGTCTTAAACATATTTACTTTGAAACAAAAGTATACACCTCACACACATGGTTACGGGCTTAATTAAAAGAAGACACCTGTACCATGTCAGACATAGAGTTGAAATGTATTACATTTTGAGTTTGATCCCAATATTTCTATCAGTTTTGAAGGTAAGCCCCAGGTGCAGACAGTGTCGAAGTAACAAAAATGTATTAAATTGTACACAGCAGGCAAAGGTACAGGACGGCAGGCAGACTCAGGGACAGGTCAGGCAGAGGTTGGTAAACCAGAGTGGTGGGGCAAAGGTACAGAACGGCAGGCAGGGTCAGGGCAGGCAGAAAGGGAAAAGACTGGAAAATACACAGGGGATAATGGGGAGGATGGGCAACACCTGGAGGAGGGTGGAGACAATCACAAAGACAGGTGAAACAGATCAGTGTGTGACAATTTCACTGTATATACATCCCAGAAGACTGGAACATAACGAAACCGTTTGACATAGAAACACCAGATTGTAAGCATAAAAAAAATATAAATGTTTATTCATAATGAAATTATGAAAAATATGAATAACATTCCACCCTTACAATCATGTTTGGCTGGTAACTTATTCTTTATACGTTTGGGGCTGCTGGTGAACCATGATGTGAAGGCATAATCAAAGTTACACTGGACTAGCACACTTGCCAGAGTCTTTAGGATGTCTATAGCCAGGTTTCCATCCAATTGGCAACAGATTTTCATGTGAATATTTAAACATCTTCATAAAAACCAAATGCAATTTCAAAGTTTCCTTCAGGACAATTGGTTGCCGATCAACATGACAGGGGAAAATTTTAATTTACCAGACATTTGAGAAATTTAACGAACATCCACATGCATTCAGAGCCAACCTTGCGCAGCCAGCACCATCAATAAATGAGGGATGTGGGCCAAATGAGCAACAATTACGTATCCTTAAATATAGCCTTTAACAAATTACAAAAACACTATTCATTGCATTTTGATGTGTAGCATATGCAAATCTTTCTAGACAATTTTTTTAGGGGGGGGGGGGGGGGGGTTAAGCTCCTTTGCTACTGTCCATCTCACGGTTCAGCTGTCAGAGATTTGAGTACAAAATGTATCAGAGCATTGCATGCAAAGTCTTAGGTGTCCACCGAATGCACTGTATATAAGGAAAAAGATGCTTAGCCTAACCCCAGAGAGATACATATACCGGTGGCATGCTATGACACCGACATGCACTTCTTTATGTCAGATGACTACTGCGTCTGCTATACAGATATAGACATACAGAAAGAGGATAATTATTACATTTTCGATTAGAATATTTCATATAAAGTTAAGCATTGTATTGTTAGATTATAGGAGTCACTCTGGTAGGCCTGAAACAGTCTTCCTCACCACAAGGTCAACTGTCTCAGTCAACTGCACTGCCTTCATATCATAGGCCTGCTATGGCTAAAGCTTAATAATAGCCACAACACACCAAACCTTCAAAGGTAAGTCAAGCCATTGTTTATAGGGAAAATACGAGTAGAAGAGCAAATGGAAGTCTCTAAGTGCTTTGCACACCTTGATTGCACAATATTTGCACATTATTGTTTAAAAACATGCATCAATCTGTCACATTGGTTGTTGATCATTGCTAGACAGCCATTTTCAAGTCTTGCCATAGCTTTTCAAGATGATTTAAGTCAAAACTGTAACTAAACCACTCAGCAATGTTCAATGTCATCTTGTTATTTATATATTTTTTTATATTTAACCTTTATTTGGTAAGTAACTCCAGTGTATATTTGGCCTTGCGTTTTAGGTTATTACCCTGCTGAAAGGTGAATTTGTCTCCTAGTGTCTGTTGGAAAGCAGACTGAACCAGGTTTTCCTCTATGGTTTTGCCTGTGCTTAGCTCTATTCCGTTTCTTTTTATCCTAAAAGACTCCCTAGTCCTTGCCGATGACAAGCATACCCATATCATGATGCAGCCACCAACATGCTTGAAAATATAAAGAGTGGTACTCAGTGATGTGTTGCATTGGATTTGCGTCAAACATAACGCTTTGTATTAAGGACATAAAATACTCTTCTTTGCCACATTTTTTGCAGTTTTACTTTAGTGCCTTATCGCAAACAGGATCCATGTTTTGGAATATTTGTTATTCTGTACAGGCTTTTTTTCTTTTCACTCTGTCATTTAAGTTAGTATTGTAGAGTAACTACAATGTTGTTGATCTATCTTTTTAGGATGAGTTTTGTGATTTAGGAGTTTTCTCCTATCACAGCCATTAAACTATGTAACTGTTTTAAAGTCACCATTGGCCTCACGGTGAAATCCCTGAGCAGTTTCCTTCCTCTCTGGCAACTGAGTTAGAAATGATACCTGTATCTTTGTAGTGACTGGGTGTATTGATATACCATCCAAAGTGTAATTAATAACTTCACCATGCTTTTTTTCCTCCAATCTACCGATAGGTGCCCTTCTTTGCATGGCATTAAAATGCCTCCCTGGTCTTTGTGGTTGAATCTTTGTTCGAAATCCACTGCTCGTCTGTATGTGTGGGGTGCAGAGATGAGGTTGTCATGTTAAACACTTTTATTGCACACACAGAGTCCATGCAACTTGTCCATGCAACTCGTATTGAGTAGCTTGGATGAATACGGTGCCCAGAGTAAACTGCCTGCTGCTCAGTCCCAGTTGCTAATATGTGCATATTATTAGTATATTTGGATAGAAAACACTCTGAAGTTTCTAAAACGGTTTGAATGATGTCTGTGAGTATTACAGAACTCAAATGGCAGGCAAAAACCTGTTGGTTGTTTTTCAACTCATTCCCTATTGAAGATACAGTGGGATATTGGTCATGTTGCACTTCCTAAGGCTTCCACTAGATGTCAACAGTCTTTAGAACCTTGTTTGATACTTCTACTGTAAAGGAGGGAGAAATGAGGGCTCTTTGAGTCAGTGGTCTGGCAGAGTGCCAGAAGCTTGTGACGCTCGTTCACGTGAGAGTTAGCTCGCGTTCCATTGCATTTCTGAAGACAAATGAATTATCCGGTTGGAACATTATTGAAGATTTATGTTAAAAACATCCTAAAGATTGATTCTATACATCGTTTGACATGTTTCTACGGACTGTAACGAAAATGTTTGACATTTCGTCTGCTCCTAGTGAACGTGCTTTGTGAGTTTGGATTTGTTTACAAAACGCGCTAACAAAAGTAGCTATTTGGACATAAATGATGGACATTATCGAAACAAAACAAACATTTATTGGTGAACTGGGATTCCTGGGAGTGCATTCTGATGAAGATCATCAAAGGTAAGTGAATATTTCTAATGTTATTTCTGACTTCTTATGACTGCACAATATGGTGGATATATTTTTGGCTTGTTTGGTCTTTGCGCGCCGTACTCAGATTATTGCATGGTTTGCTTTTTCTGTAAAGCTTTTTTGAAATCTGACACATCGGTTGCATTAACCTGTTGCGACGACCAAACCCGGTTCCGGGATTCTATTTATAGACCTAAGCTCATTACCATAACGCAACGTTAACTATTCATGAAAATTGCAAATGAAATGAAATAAATATGCTATCTCTCAAGCTTAGCCTTTTGTTATTAACACTGTCATCTCAGATTTTCAAAATATGCTTTTCAACCATAGGAAAACAATAATTTGTGTAACAGTAGCTAGCTAGCGTAGCATTTAGCGTTAGCATTAGCGTTAGCATTTAGCAAGCAACTATCACAAAAACAAGTAAAGCCTTCAAATAAAATAACTTACCTTTTAAGAACTTCTGATGTTTTCAATGAGGAGACTCTCAGTTAGATAGCAGATGCTCAGTTTTTCCAAAAATATTCTTTGTGTATTAGAAATAGCTCCGTTTTGTACATCACATTTGGCTACCAAAAAAAAAAAAAAAAAAAAAAAAAAAAAAAAAATGAAAATTCAGCCCTCAAAACGCGAACTTTTTTCCAAATTAACTCCATAATATCGACTGAAACATGGCAAACGTGGTTTAGAATCAATCCTCAAGGTGTTTTTCCACATATCTCTTCGATGATATATCCTTTGTGGAAGCCTGGTTTTTCCTTGCTCTCAAATGGAAAAATAAGTGCACCTGGCTTTGCGCTCCAATTTCGACGCAGGGACACCAGGCGGACACTTGGAAAATGTAGTCTCTTATGGTCAATCTTCCAATGATATGCCTACAAATACGTCACAATGCTGCAAACACGTTGGGGAAACGACAGAAAGTGTAGGCTGATTCCTTGCGCAATCACAGCCATATCAGGAGACAATGGAAAACAGAGCTTCAGAGATTCTGCTCATTTCCTGGTTGACGTATCATCTTGGTTTCGCCTGTAGAATGAGTTCAGAGTGTTTTCTTTCCAAAACGGTCAATAATATGCATCGTCGAGCATCTTTTCGTGACAAAATATTGCGCTTAAAACGGGAACGTTTTTTATCCAAAAATGAAATAGCGCCCCTAGAGATCCAAGAGGTTAAGGAGAAGTGTATCTAAAGTTCCATGTATAACACTTGTATTTTCATCAACATTTATTTTAAGTATTTCTGTAAATTGATGTGACTCTCTGCAAAATCACTGGATGTTTTTGAAACAACTGAACATAACGCGCCAATGAATACAGAGATTTTTTGATATAAATATGAACTTTATCAAACCAAACATACATGTATTGTGTAACGTGAAGTCCTATGAGTGTCATCTGATGAACACTATCAAAGGTTAGTGATTCATTTGATCCCTATTTCAGATTTTTGTGACTCCTCTCTTTGGCTGGAAAAAATGGCTGTGTTTTTCTGTGACTTGGCTCTGACCTATAACATAATTGTTTGTCGTGCTTTCGCTGTAAAGCCTATTTGAAATCGGACACTGTGGTGGGAAAAACAAGAAGTGTATCTTTAAAATGGTGTGAAATACGTTATTTGAGGAATTTTAATTATGGGATTTCTGTTGTTTTGAATTTGGCGCCCTGCACTTTCACTGGCTGTTGTCATATCAATCCCGTTAGCGGGATCTAAGCCCTAAGAAGTTTTAAGCACATTCTTACTCCTGAACGTATTTAGGCTTGTCATAACGAAGCGGTTAATACATATTGACTCAAGACATTTCAGCTTTTAATTTTAAATTAATTTGAAAACATTTCTAAAAACATAAGTCCACTTTGACATTGTGTGTAGGCCAGTGACACGAAATCTAAATTGAATACATTTTTAATTCAGGCTGTAACACAACAAAATGTGGAAAAAGTCAAGGTTCGTGAATACTCTCTGAAGGCACTCTATTTCACTAAGGGACTAAACCACTCAGGCTGAACTAATCTTGATGGGGGCATACATTTTCCGCCCTTTCTCTCTCTCACTTCTGAGTTGATGGTCTCATCCTCCATGGCCGCGTCTCCCAATTACAGAATATTAATCTTCCACACTGTACATATAAAAATTCTTAATACTGCGAATTCCAAGGGGTGGCACAGTGGTTAAGGGCGCTGTACTGCAGCGCCAGCTGTGCCATCAGAGTCCCTGGGTTCGCGCCCAGGCTCTGTCGTAACCGGCCGCGACCGGGAGGTCCGTGGGGCGACGCACAATTGGCCTAGCGTCGTCCGGGTTAGGGAGGGCTTGGTCGGTAGGGATGTCCTTGTCTCATCGCGCACCAGCGACTCCTGTGGCGGGCCGGGCACAGTGCGCGCTAACCAAGGTTGCCAGGTGCACGGTGTAGCCTCCAACACATTGGTGCGGCTGGCTTCCGGGTTGGATGCGCGCTGTGTTAAGAAGCAGTGCGGCTGGTTGGGTTGTGTATCGGAGGACGCATGACTTTCAACCTTCGTCTCTCCCGAGCCCGTACGGGAGTTGTAGCGATGAGACAAGATAGTAGCTACTACAACAATTGGGTACCACGAAATTGGGGAGAAAAAGGGGTAAAAATAAAAAATAAAATAAAAAAAATTCTTCCAGAATATATTCTTGAATTGAAATAGCTTGCATTTCATTCTGAGTAATTTGATAAATCAGCATATAACTAACTGTTCCCATACCAATACCTCAAAAAGGGTACTACAATTAGATTGATTCCATAATCATTAAATAATTTACTTTAAAAAATATATTTTCTTACACTGTGCCATTAAAGCTGGAACTGCCATGTCTGTTTGGAATATTACAACAACGAAGAAATCACTGCAAACAAAAAACACTGTTTTTCCCTATGTACAGAATTTATTAAAACATGCTGTTCACTTCCGTTAGGATGCTCCTAACCTCTGTTTAGTAAAAAAAAATATATATTTACAAAAGCGCCTTGGGCGACCAGCGACACTGTTTCCACTTTTGCGGATCCCAGCTTTAAAAAGTTATGTATATATTCAGTATTGATCATAACACCCAGAGAATTACAGTGTTGGGCACGCATGTTTATCAAGGTTATCTGAATGAGCTGAAGTTTATTCATCGTAATTATCCAGAATCAGTAAGCACTGCATAAATTCTCTTCGGCATAAATTCACACCGCATCTCAAAGACCTGGCAAGCAGAACTGTCTGTCTGTCTCTCAAAACATAAACTTCATAATAACGTTTTACATTTCCTAATTAGTCTATTCAAACATGTTGATCCCATTCTCGTCTCAAAGTTCAGAGTTTGAATTAGTAGACTAGAGTACCCTCTGACCTTGTTGTAAAGGCACCACTGCCAAATACTCAGAGGAAAACTAAGCAGTTTAGCTTCATTCCTTTTCTTTTTATCCTAAAAGGGCTTTATTGCCATGGGAAAAGCAAGTGAAATGGATAATAAACAAAAGTGAAAATGTCTAGTTAAATTAAGGTCAAATAAAATAAACAATAAAACATTTACAGTAAACATTACACTTACAAAAGTTCCAAAGAATAAAGACATTCCAAATCTGTGCAGAAGTTCTAGGTGCTGCTGCAGGTCTTCTTTGGTTGGGGACAGAAGCACCAGATCATCAGCAAACAGGTGATGTTTCACTTCAGATTATAGTAGGCTGCATCCCTGTCTCACCCCCCGACCCTGTGGAAAGAAATGTGTGTTTTTTTCCAATTTGTTGTTTGCGTACATGGATTTTATAATGTCATATATTTTCCAAAACACCACTTTCCATCAATTTGTATAGCATGCCCTCATGCCAAATTGAGTCAAAAGCTTTATTGAAATCAACAAAGCATGAGAAGACTTTGCCTTTGTTTTGGTTTGTTTGTTTGTCAATTAGGGTGTTCAGGGTGAATACGTGGTCTGTCGTACGGTAATTTGTTAAAAAGCCAATTTGACATTTGCTCAGTACATTGCTTTCGCTGTGGAAATGTATGAGTCTGCTGTGAATGGTAATGCAGATGATTTCCCAAGGTTGCTGTTGATGCATATCCCATAGTAGTTATTGGGATCAAATTTGTCTCCACTTTTGTGGATTGGGGTGATCAGTCCTTGGTTCCAAATATTGGGGAATATGCCAGAGCTGAGGATGATGTTAAAGAGTTTTAGTATAGCCAATTGGAATTTGTGGTCTGTATATTTTATCATTTCATTGAGGATACCATCAACACCACAGGCCTTTTTGGGTTGGTTTGTATTTTTTGTCCTGTAGTTCATTCAATGTAATTGGAGAATCCAGTGGGTTCTGGTAGTCTTTAATAGTTGATTCTAAGATTTGTATTTTATCATGTATAAGTTTCTACTGTTTGTTCTTTGTTATAGAGCCAAAAAGATTGGAGAAAGGGTTTATCCATACATCTCCATTTTGGATAGATCTCTTCGTGTTGTTTGTTTAGAGTTTTCCAATTTTCCCAGAAGTGGTTGGATTCTATGGATTCTTCAATTACATTGAGCTGATTTCTGTTCCTTCTTTATCCATAGTGTATTTCTGTGTTGTTTTAGTGATTCACCATAGTGAAGGCGTAGGCCCAGGTATTCTGGGTCTCTATGTTTTTGTTTGGATGGGTTTCTCAATTTCTTTCTTAGGTTTTTGCATTCTTCATCAAACCATTTGTCATTGTTGTTCATTTTTTAGGTTGTCTGCTAGACATGTTTAGATTTGATAGGGAAGCTGAGAGGTCAAATATACTGTTTAGGTTTTCTACTGCCAAGTTTACACCTTGTCCAGGAAATTGTCTAGAAGGGATTGAATTTGTTGTTGCCTAATTGTTTTTTGGTAGATTTCCACACTACTTTCCTTCTATCTATAGCATTTATTAATATTATTAATCCTCTTACCGACGTGATCCCTGCACAGGAACACCTCAGCGGAAATTTCAGAGCGCCACCTATAGTATATGTCTCGATAAATCTCAAACTTTCATTAAAACACACATGCAAGGTACTGAATTAAAGCTACACTCGTTGTGAATCTAGCCACCAAGTCAGATTTGTAAAATGCTTTTCGGCGAAAGCATGAGAAGCTATTATCTGATAGCATGCACCCCCCCAAAATACCAGAACGTCACCTAAACAACAGATTTTGCGGTAGCCGGCGCTACACAAAACGCAGAAATAAAATATAAAACATTCATTACCTTTGACGAGCTTCTTTGTTGGCACTCCTATATGTCCCATAAACATCACAATTGGGTCTTTTTCCCGATTAAATCCATCATTGTATACCCAAAATGTCATTTGCTGAAGGCCAGTCAGATCCTGGAAAATGCCCATTTACAAGACGCAACGTCACTTTTTAAAATTATAAAAGTTGCCTATAAACCTTTACAAATCACTTCAAACTACTTTTCTAAACCAACTTCAGGTATTAATAAACGTTAATAATCTATAAAATTGATCACGGGGCGATCTGTATTCGATAGCAGCAAGTCTGGAAATCATGGTCCATGTTTTCAATTTCACAACATTCTGTGGTGCGCCTCAAGACAGGAAGGGCCTATTCGTGACGTAACCAAGGATAAATGAGTCAGAAATTGACAGCAATGGCGACATCGTGTGGAAGCTGTAGGCGTTTACAGGGGATTCGCATATATTTTCGCCTTAGACAATTCATTGAATGGCGGATGAATATTATTTTTGTGTTTTTGGTAAACAGTTTTACCAGGGATTTTTACTCTTAAACACATTCTGTTATAGCCACAGACCCGATTTTAGAGACTTCAGAGTGTTTTCTATACACACATACTTATCATATGCATATACTATATTCCTGGCATGAGTAGCAGGACTTTGAAATGTTGCGCGATTTTTAACAAAAAGCTGCGAAAATTCGCAGCATCCTTAACAAGTTCCTTTGGCTTTGATGCCTCATGATTGAGCAAAGCTCTGTTCAAGTAGTGTGATTTTGCTATGATCTGATAGGGGTGTCAGTGGACTGACTGTGAATGCTCTAAGAGACTCTGGGTTGAGGTCAGTGATAAAGTAGTCTACAGTACTACTGCCAAGAGATGAGCTATAGGTGTACCTACCATAGGGGTCCCCTCAAAGCCTACCATGTACATACCCAGCTTCGGACAGAGCTGCAGGAGTTGTGACCCGCTTTTGTTGGTTATGTGTGTCTAGGGGAGCATATAGGGGAGGGAATGCTGTCACCTTCACGTAGGTGTTTGTCCCCCTGTGTGCTGAGGGTGTCAGGTTCTTGTCCAGTTCTGGCATTTAGGTCGCCACAAACTAGTACATGTCCCTGGGCCTGGAAATTGTTGATCTCCCCCTCTAGGATGGAGAAGCTGTCATGATTAAGGTATTGGAATTCTACTGGGGGGGATATAGGTGGCACACATGAGATAATTTCCTTATTAATTTCTAGCCAGATGTCCTGTTTTGACTAATTTAATAGAGTGGGTTAGGTCTGCTCTATATGAAATTAGCATACCCCTGAGTCTCTTCCCTGTTTCACACCTGGTAGTTTGGTGGATGGGACTTCCAGCTCTCTATAACCTAGAGGGCAACCAGTGGGTCCGCCTCTTTTATAACATGTTTCTTGTAGGATGACAATGTCTGTATTTCCAATTTCTTTGATGAAGTTTGGGTTCCTACACTTTAGGCCAAAGGCAGATGACCTCAGGCCTTGTATATTCCAGGATGAGATAGTAAAAGCTTTGTGTTCCATAGTGTCTAGTGTTGTTTTGTGTGGGTTAGACCCGGGCAATCACAGTTGGTGTGAGCAGGGCACGTTGAGCATCTGATACATACAGTTGAAGTCGGAAGTTTACATACACTTAGGTTGGAGTCTAAAAACAAGTCTAAATAACCACTCCACACATTTCTTGTTAACATACTATAGTTTTGGCAAATCGATTGGGACATCTACTTTGAGCATGACACAAGTAATTTTTCCAACAATTGTTTACAGACAGATTATTTCACTTACAACTCACTGTATCACAATTCCAGTGGGTCAGAAGTTTACAAACATTAAGTTGACTGTGCCTTTAAACAGCTTGGTAAATTCCAGAAAATGATGGCATGGCATTAGAAGATTCTGATAGGCTAACTGATAGGCTAACTGCCACAAAAAAGCCAGACTCCGGTTTGCAACAGCATATGGGGACAAAGATCATACTTTTTGGAGAAATGTCCTCTGGTCTGATGAAACAAAAATATAACTGTTTGGCCATAATGACCATCGTTATGTTTGAAGGGAAAAGGGTGAGGCTTGCAAGTCAAAGAACATAATCCCAACCATGAAGCACAGGGGTAGCAGCATCATGTTGTGGGGGTGCTTTGCTGCAGGAGGGACTGGTGCACTTCACAAAATAGATGGTATCATGAGGAGGAAAATTATGTGGATATATTGAAGCAACATCTAAAGACATCAGTCAGGAAGTTAAAGCTTGGTCGCAAATGGGTCTTCCAAATGAACAATGACCCCAAGCATACTTCCGAAGTTGTAGCAAAATGGCTTGAGGGCAACAAAGTCAAGGTATTGGAGTGGCCATCACAAAGCCCTGACCTCAATCCTATAGAACATTTGTGAGCAGAACTGAAAAGCATGTGCGAGCAAGGAGGCCTACAAACATGACTCAGTTACATCACCTCTGTCAGGAGGAATGGGCCAAAATTCAGCCAACTTATTGTGGGAAGCTTGTGGAAGGCTACCCAAAACGTTTGATCCAAGTTACACAATTTAAAGGCAATGCTACCAAATACTAATTGAGTGTATGTAAACTTCTGACCCACTGGGAATGTGATGAAAGAAATAAAAGTTGAAATAAATCAATCTCTGTCACGCCCTGGCCTTAGTTGCCTTTGTTTTCTTTATTATTTTGGTTAGGTCAGGGTGTGACATGGGGGATTTATGTGCTTTGGCTTGTCTAGGGGTTTTTGTATGTTTATGGGGCTGTGACCTGTCTAGGTAAATTGTATGTCTATGGTTGCCTAGATTGGTTCTCAATTAGAGGCAGCTGTCTATCGTTGTCTCTGATTGGGAACCATATTTAGGCAGGAATATTCTTTGGGTATTTTGTGGGTGGTTGTTTCCTGTGTCTGTGCCACATGGGACTGTTTTCGGTTTTTCCACGTTTTGTAGTTGTGTTCATGTTGAGGTATCCTATTAAAACCATGGACACTTACCACGCTAGGTTTTGGTCCGATCCTTGTTTCACCTCTTCAGAGAAAGAGGAGGAAATCTGCTGTGACAGAACCACCCACCAAATCAGGACCAAGCGGCGTGGTGAAAAGCAGCAACAGCAGGAGGGGCAGCAGCAGCAGCAGCAACAGCAAGAGAGGCAGAACTATTTGGAAAAATGGACTTGGGAGGAGATCCTAGACGGAAAAGGACCCTGGGCACAGCCAGGAGAATATCGCCGCCCCAAGGAAGAGCTGGAGGCAGCGAAGGCGTAGAGGTGCTGGTATGAGGAGGCAGCACGGCGGCGCGGATGGAAGCCCAAGAGTCAGCCCTAAAAATGTATTGGGGGGTGGCACACAGGAAGTGTAGCGAAGCCAGGTAGGAGACCTGCGCCAACTTCCTGTACTTACCGGGGGGTGAGAGAGACCGGGCAGGCACCGTGTTATGCTGTGGAGCGCACGGTGTCCCCAGTGCGGGTGCATAGCCCGATGCGGTACATACCAGCTCCTCGTATCAGCCGGGCTAGAGTGGGCATCGAGCCAGGTGTCATGAAACCGGCTCTACGCATCTGGTCTCCAGTGCGTCTCCTTGGGCCGGCGTACATGGCACCAGCCTTACGCATGGTGTCCCCGGTTCGCCTGCACAGCCCAGTGCGGGCTATTCCACCTCGCCGCACTGGCATGGCGACCGGGAGCATTCAACCAGGTAAGGTTGGGTAGGCTCGGTGCTCAAGAGCTCCAGTGCGCCTGCACGGTCCGGTCTATTCAGTACCACCTCCATGCACCAGCCCTCCGGTGGCAGTTCCCCGCACTCGCCCTGGGGTGCGTGTCCTCGGCCCAGTACCACCAGTGCCAGCACCACGCACCAAGCCTACAGTGCGCCTTGTCTGTCCAGCGCTGCCAGAGCCTTCCTCCTCTCCAGAGCTGCTAGAGTCTCCCGGCTGTCCAGAGCTGCTAGAGTCTCCCGGCTGTCCAGAGCTGCTAGAGTCTCCCGGCTGTCCAGAGCTGCTAGAGTCTCCCGGCTGTCCAGAGCTGCTAGAGTCTCCCGGCTGTCCAGAGCTGCTAGAGTCTCCTGCCAGTCTGCCAGGAGCCGCCAGAGCCGCCAGGATCCTTGAACTGCCCCTCAGTCCAGTGGGGCCATTTAGTAGGGTTGCCAATCCTAGGTTGGCGGCGAGGGGGTCGCCATTCCTAGGAAGAGACTAAAGCGGACAAAAACTATGGTGGGGTCCACGTCCCACGCCAGAGCCGCCACCGTGGACAGACGCCCACCCAGACCCTCCCCTATGGATTTAGGTGTGTGGCCGGGAGTCCGCACCGTTGGGGGGGGGTACTGTCACACCCTGGCCTTAGTTATCTTTGTTTTCTTTATTATTTTGGTTAGGTCAGGGTGTGACATGGGGGATTTATGTGCTTTGACTTGTATAGGGGTTTTTGTATGTTTATGGGGCTGTTTCCTACAATTTACCTAGACAGGTACAGTGCCTTGCGAAAGTATTCGGCCCCCTTGAACTTTGCGACCTTTTGCCACATTTCAGGCTTCAAACATAAAGATATAAAACTGTATTTTTTTGTGAAGAATCAACAACAAGTGGGACACAATCATGAAGTGGAACAACATTTATTGGATATTTCAAACTTTTTTAACAAATCAAAAACTGAAAAATTGGGCGTGCAAAATTATTCAGCCCCCTTAAGTTAATACTTTGTAGCGCCACCTTTTGCTGCGATTACAGCTGTAAGTCGCTTGGGGTATGTCTCTATCAGTTTTGCACATCGAGAGACTGACATTTTTTCCCATTCCTCCTTGCAAAACAGCTCGAGCTCAGTGAGGTTGGATGGAGAGCATTTGTGAACAGCAGTTTTCAGTTCTTTCCACAGATTCTCGATTGGATTCAGGTCTGGACTTTGACTTGGCCATTCTAACACCTGAATATGTTTATTTTTGAACCATTCCATTGTAGATTTTGCTTTATGTTTTGGATCATTGTCTTGTTGGAAGACAAATCTCCGTCCCAGTCTCAGGTCTTTTGCAGACTCCATCAGGTTTTCTTCCAGAATGGTCCTGTATTTGGCTCCATCCATCTTCCCATCAATTTTAACCATCTTCCCTGTCCCTGCTGAAGAAAAGCAGGCCCAAACCATGATGCTGCCACCACCATGTTTGACAGTGGGGATGGTGTGTTCAGCTGTGTTGCTTTTACGCCAAACATGACGTTTGGCATTGTTGCCAAAAAGTTCAATTTTGGTTTCATCTGACCAGAGCACCTTCTTCCACATGTTTGGTGTGTCTCCCAGGTGGCTTGTGGCAAACTTTAAACGACCCTTTTACGGATATCTTTAAGAAATGGCTTTCTTCTTGCCACTCTTCCATAAAGGCCAGATTTGTGCAATATACGACTGATTGTTGTCCTATGGACAGAGTCTCCCACCTCAGCTGTAGATCTCTGCAGTTCATCCAGAGTGATCATGGGCCTCTTGGCTGCATCTCTGATCAGTCTTCTCCTTGTATGAGCTGAAAGTTTAGAGGGACGGCCAGGTCTTGGTAGATTTGCAGTGGGCTGATACTCCTTCCATTTCAATATTATTGCTTGCACAGTGCTCCTTGGGATGTTTAAAGCTTGGGAAATCTTTTTGTATCCAAATCCGGCTTTAAACTTCTTCACAACAGTATCTCGGACCTGCCTGGTGTGTTCCTTGTTCTTCATGATGCTCTCTGTGCTTTTAACGGACCTCTGAGACTATCACAGTGCAGGTGCATTTATACGGAGACTTGATTACACACAGGTGGATTGTATTTATCATCATTAGTCATTTAGGTCAACATTGGATCATTCAGAGATCCTCACTGAACTTCTGGAGAGAGTTTGCTGCACTGAAAGTAAAGGGGCTGAATAATTTTGCACGCCCAATTTTTCAGTTTTTGATTTGTTAAAAAAGTTTGAAATATCCAATAAATGTTGTTCCACTTCATGATTGTGTCCCACTTGTTGTTGATTCTTCACAAAAAAATACAGTTTTATATCTTTATGTTTGAAGCCTGAAATGTGGCAAAAGGTCGCAAAGTTCAAGGGGGCCGAATACTTTCGCAAGGCACTGTATGTTCTGCTGTCATCTTGAGGTCCTTACTACAGGGGCGGGGGGGCATGGGGTGGGCAGAAGGGGCATAGGTCTGATGTGGGGGAGGTGGCTATATAGAGTTTGGCCAGGGTATGCTTGAGGTGGTCTTAGCTGGTTAGGGTGTGGCTGGTGATGCTCTTTCTCGCTCTCATCGCCCTCTCGCTCTCATCGCCGTGTCCTGGCAGGCCTGTCTGGTTGAACTGCATTGACAATGACATTGATAGCTTGCTCCCTCATGGCATGCAGCTAAGTTTTGTTCCAGGAGTTTGCTACACATGCCGACAGATGTCACACAGCATAGGCACAGAAAGGGATACATCCCCACAGTAGCTGGGTGAAGGATCAGCTGAGCGACTTGGGGACAGGTTCCAGTTGAGTTACAGTAATGTGACTGTTTCAGACCTTCTGCTCAGAACAAGGAATGTCAAACATCCAGTAGACATGCCTGTGTGTTCAGCTCCCTCAGTCTGTTGCAGAGATTGTACACTGTATAGCCCTGCCTGCTATTGTGGACTGTCAGGAGAAATCAGACTCAAACATGCCCTGAATCTCTGATGCTCACTCACTAATTCAGCAAAGCGACTACATCCCTACAGGCAACCTGACCTGCCTCACATCAGAAGAGTGAAGTCAAATTCACTTTTTTCTACCCAACAATACCAAACAACGACTGCTTTAAGGGCTAAGAAGCAGAAAAACTATAATGATTGTCATGTGCTCACACTCCGGCCTGAAGGTCACCAGGCTGCTCGTTATGGCGCACACCTGTCACTATCATTACGCGCACCTGCGCATCATCAGACTCACCTGGACTACATCATCTCCCTGATTACCATCCCTATATATTTCACTCCTTTTGGTTCCTTCCCCAGATGTTATTTTTTCTGTTCAAGTGTTAAGTCTGTGCGTTGTTTGTTTCTTGCTGTGTTTATTTAAAAAAAACACTCATTCCCTGTACTTGCTTCCCGACTCTCAGCGCACATCGTTACGATGATGTACCCTGATGATTTAAGAAGTTACAAAAATAAAAACTAAATCAAGGGAAAGTCTGGTAAGACTTCTTTCAGTTTGATGGAATTCATCTCCGGTCGAGCTGTAATGACATATAGATATCAGAACTGTTTACTCCCCATGGTATTCCTTTAAGGCTATGACAGCTCTGTGTCAAATTATTTCCTGTCATCATTAATTGGTTGAGTCATCAAGGCCAAACACAGCTTGAGTGGTGGATAATCAAAGAGATGGGGAGGCTCTGACAATCAAATCAAACCCACATCTTCAGATACTGAGACGAAGGTTCCACTCCCTGCCTGCTGGAAAAGGCTCCTTTGATGTTCACTGTGGTTGGGCTGTGCCGATTCAATATCCGGGAATGAGAAGTAGAGGAGAGGCGCTTGCTTAATTATTTCCTTTAGTACCATAACTCACTGCCGAGACAGGAGAGCAGAAGCTCCAGTCAAACATCGCCTGGTGAGAGAAACATTATATTAAATCACAGGTGGTGTTAACACAAAGTATGAGACTTGAGTATGAGAGAACACAAATGCAATTGCTCTGTTGGATGTTCAGTGTCAACCTTTTTTAAACAGAGGAAGCAAAACAAGGTTTTGTCAAATCCCCCTCGCTCTGTGTGGGATTCCATTGCCTCTGTACTCTGAGACTCTGAGAGCTCCTGTCAGGCTGGGCCGGTGATATTCTTCAAATACAATGCCTATTTATCTCCTGCTTTCAACCCCCCCCCCCACCCCTCCAGTTGGCTGGATTTAGGACCTTGCAGACACCACAGAGTGTGTGAACAGAGGCAGCTGTTGTCTGTGTATGTGTGGTGCTTTTTCTCCGAGATGTAAAACCAAGCAGAGCAGAAGCTGGCTACTCTTTATTTGACTGATGTAGCTGGCAAGGTAACTGCTGTTTGATTTAACAGAACAAAAGTATTTATTCCCAGTGCTGAGCTAGTAGTGTAACTGACATGTAACTACCAATCTCTCCGATTTGGTCCTGCCATACATACCAACAGTGGCTTGCAAAAGTATTCACCCCCCTTGGCATTTTTTCTATTTTGTTGCCTTACAACCTTGAATCACCCTCTCCCAAAGTCAATACTTTGTAGAGGCACCTTTTGCAGCAAATACAGCTACAAGTATCTTGGAGTATGTCTCTATAAGCTTGGCACATGTAGCCACTGGGATTTTTGCCAATTCTTCAAGGCAAAACTGCTCCAGCTTCTTCAAGTTGGATGGGTTCCGCTGGTGTACAGCAATCTTTAAGTCTTACCACAGATTCTCAATTGGATTGAGGTCTGGGCTTTGACTAGGCCATTCCAAGACATTTAAATATTTCCCCTTAGAACACTCAAATGTTGCTTTAGCAGTATTCTTAGGGTCATTGTCCTGCTGGAAGGTGAATCTCCATCCCAGTCTCAAATCTCTGGAAGACTGAAACAGGTTTCCCTCAATAATTTCCCAGTATTTAGCGCACTCCATCATTCCTTCAATTCTGACCAATTTTTATGGAATGGTCTGCCTATACATGTGATAGATGCAGACTCGGTCTCGACCTTTAAGTCTTTATATTTAGACTCATCTTTTCAGTAGGTCCTATGAATGAGTATAGTCTGGTCAAGGGGTGCTAAGGTGAACGGGAAGGCACTGGAGCGACGAACCGCCCTTGCGATCTCTGCCTGGCCGGTTCCCCTCTCTCCATCAGGATTCTCTGTCTCTAACCCTATTACGTCAGCTGAGTCACTGGCTTACTGGTGCTCTTCCATCCCATCCCTAGGAGGGGTGTGTCACGGGGCCACAGTGTCTCCCAACCCCTCCTTTCTCAGCCTCCAGTATTTATGCTGCAATAGTTTGTGTCAGGGGCTAGGGTCAGTCTGTTATATCTGGAGTATTTCTCCTGTCTTATCCGGTGTCCTGTGTGAATTTTTAAGTATTTTCCCTCGAATTCTCTCTCTCTCCCTCTCCCTTCCCGGAGGACCTGAACCCTGGGACCATGCCTCAGGACTACCTGGCCTGATAACTCCTTGCTGTTCCCAGTCCTCCTGGTCGTGCTGCTGCTCTAGTTTCAACTGTTCTGCCTGCGATTATGAAACCATGACCTGTTCACCGGACGTGCTACTGTTACGCCCCTGAAAAAGGGGAGAAATAATCACGAGTGATACGGTATTGTTTCCTCAATGAGAACTTTTAGTGCAATGAGGAAAGACCACGATTTCTCCGGGAACTTGGGTGGAGACCAGAGCAATCGATCTTAGGCTCATAGATTAAGAGCATTTAGTAAATCACAGATTAACATTTTTACCCTTCCATTAGGCACCACAAAATATATTTTTATTTTTTTATTTCACCTTTATTTAACCAGGTAGGCTCTTTGAGAACAAATTCTCATTTGCAACAGCGACTTGGCCAAGATAAAGCTTAGCAATTCGACACATACAACAACACAGTTACACATGGAAAAAACAAAACATACAGTCAATAATACAGTAGAACATAAGAAAACAAAAAGTCTATATACAGTGAGTGCAAATGAGGTAAGTTAAGGAAATAAATAGGCCATGGTGGCGAAGTACTTACAATATAGCAATTAAACACTGGAATGGTAGATCGGCAGAAGATGAATGTGCAGGTAGAGATACTGGGGTGCAAAGGAGCAAAATAAATAAATAAATACCCATATGGGGATGAGGTAGGTAGATAGATGGGCTGTTTACAGATGGGCTATGTACAGGTGTAGTGATCTGTAAGCTGCTCTGACAGCTGGTGCTTAAAGTTAGTGAGGGAGATGTGTGTCTCCAGCTTCAGAGATTTTTGCAATTCGTTCCAGTCAAGGGCAGCAGAGAACTGGAAGGAAAGACGACCAAAGGAGGAATTGGCTTTGGGGGTGACCAGTGAGATATACAGTGGGGCAAAAAAGTAATTAGTCAGCCACCAATTGTGCAAGTTCTCCCACTTAAAAAGATGAGAGAGGCCTGTAATTTTCATCATAGGTACACTTCAACTATGACAGACAAAATGAGGAAAAAAATCCAGAAAATCACATTGTAGGATTTTTAATGAATTTATTTATGGAAAATAAGTATTTGGTCAATAACAAAAGTTTATCTCAATACTTTGTTATATACCCTTTGTTGGCAATGACAGAGGTCAAACGTTTTCTGTAAGTCTTCACAAGGTTTTCACACACTGTTGCTGGTATTTTGGCCCATTCCTCCATGCAGATCTCCTCTAGAGCAGTGATGTTTTGGGGCTGTTGCTGGGCAACACGGACTTTCAACTCCCTCCAAAGATTTTCTATGGGGTTGAGATCTGGAGACTGGCTAGGCCACTCCAGGACCTTGAAATGCTTCTTATGAAGCCACTCCTTCGTTGCCCGGGTGGTGTGTTTGGGATCATTGTCATGCTGAAAGACCCAGCCACGTTTCATCTTCAATGCCCTTGCTGATGGAAGGAGGTTTTCACTCAAAATCTCACGATACATAGCCCCATTCATTCTTTCCTTTACACAGATCAGTCGTCCTGGTCCCTTTGCAGAAAAACAGCCCCAAAGCATGATGTTTCCACCCCCATGCTTCACAGTAGGTATGGTGTTCTTTAGATGCAACTCAGCATTCTTGGTCCTCCAAACACGACGAGTTGAGCTTTTACCAAAAAGTTATATTTTGGTTTCATCTGACCATATGACATTCTCCCAATCTTCTTCTGGATCATCCAAATGCTCTCTAGCAAACTTCAGACGGGCCTGGACATGTACTGGCTTAAGCAGGGGGACACGTCTGGCACTGCAGGATTTGAGTCCCTGGAGGCGTAGTGTGTTACTGATGGTAGGCTTTGTTAACTTTGGTCCCAGCTCTCTGCAGGTCATTCACTAGGTCCCCCCGTGTGATTCTGGGATTTTTGCTCACCGTTCTTGTGATCATTTTGACCCCACGGGGTGAGATCTTGCGTGGAGCCCCAGATCGAGGGAGATTATCAGTGGTCTTGTATGTCTTCCATTTCCTAAAAATTGCTCCCACAGTTGATTTCTTCAGTCTTCCCAGCCTGGTGCAGGTCTACATTTTTTTTCTGGTGTCCTTTGACAGCTCTTTGGTCTTGGCCATAGTGGAGTTTGGAGTGTGACTGTTTGAGGTTGTGGACAGGTGTCTTTTATACTGATAACAAGTTCAAACAGGTGTCATTAATACAGGTAACGAGTGGAGGACAGAGGAGCCTCTTAAAGAAGAAGTTACAGGTCTGTGAGAGCCAGAAATCTTGCTTGTTTGTAGGTGACCAAATACTTATTTTCCACCATAATTTGCAAATAAATGTATTAAAAATCCTACAATGTGATTTTCTGGATTTTTATTTTCCTAATTTTGTCTGTCATAGTTGAAGTGTACCTATGATGGAAATTACAGGACTTTCTCATCTTTTTAAGTGGTAGAACTTGCACAATTGGTGGCTGACAAAATACTTTTTTGCCCCACTGTACCTGCTGGAGCGTGTGCTACGAGTGGGTGCTGCAATGGTGACCAGTGAGCTGAGATAAGGCAGGGATTTACCTAGCAGAGACTTGTAGATAACCTGTAGCCAGTGGGTTTGGCGACGAGTATGAAGCGAGGGCCAACCAACGAGAGCATACAGGTCGCAATGGTGGGTAGTGTATGGGGCTTTGGTGCCAAAAGGATGGCACTGTGATAGACTGCATCCAGTTTGTTGAGTAGTGTTGGAGGCTATTTTACAGATGACATCACTGAAGTCGAGGATCGGTAGAATGGTCAGTTTTACAAGGGTATGTTTGGCAGCATGAGTGAAGGATGCTTTGTTGCGAAATAGGAAGCCGATTCTAGATATAATTTTGGATTGGAGATGCTTAATGTGAGTCTGGAAGGAGAGTTTACAGTCTAACCAGACACCCAGGTATTTGTAGTTGTCCACGTATTCTAAATCAGAGCCGTCCAGAGTAGTGATGCTGGACGGGCGAGCAGGTGCGGGCAGTGATCGATTGAATAGCATGCATTTAGTTTTACTTGCGTTTAAGAGCAGTTGGAGGCCACAGAAGGAGAGTTGTATGGCATTGAAGCTCGTCTGGAGGTTAGTTAACACAGTGTCCAAGGAGGGGCCAGAAGTATACAGAATGGTGTCGTCTGCGTAGAGGTGGATCAGAGAATCACCAGCAGCAAGAGCAACATCATTGATGTATACAGAAAAGAGAGTCGGCCCGAGAATTGAACACTGTGGCACACTCATAGAGACTGTCAGACGGACAACAGGCCCTCCGATTTGACACACTGAACTCTATCAGAGAAGTAGTTGGTGAACCAGGCGAGGCAATAATTTGAGAAACCAAGGCTGTCGAGTCTGCCAATAAGAATGTTGTGATTGACAGAGTCGAAAGCCTTTGCCAGGTCGATGAATGCGGCTGCACAGTAATGTCTCTTATCGATGGCGGTTATGATGTAGTTTAGAACCTTGAGCGTGGCTGAGGTGCACCCATGACCAGCTCTGAAACCAGATTGCATAGCGGAGAAGGTATGGTGGGATTCGAAATGGTCAGTAATCTGTTTGTTAACTTGGCTTTTGAAGACCTTAGAAAGACAGGGTAGGATAGATATACGTCTGTAGCAGTTTGGGTCTAGTGTGTCACCCCCTTTGAAGAGGGGGATGACCGCGGCAGCTTTCCAATCTTTGGGATAGCTTTTCTAACTGCCTGTGTATATTTGTTCCTAACTTCCCTGAAAAGTTGCATATCACGGGGCCTGTTCGATGCTAATGCAGAACGCCACAGGATGTTTTTGTGCTGGTCAAGGGCAGACAGGTCTAGAGTGAACCAAGGACTATATCTATTCCTCGGTCTAAATTTTTTGAGAGGGGCATGCTTATTTAAGATGGTGAGGAAGACACTTTTAAAGAATAGCCAGGCATCATCTACTGACGGGATGAGGTCAATGTCATTCCAGGATATCCCGGCCAGGTCGATTAGAAAGGCCTGCTTGCAGAAGTGTTTCAGGGAGTGTTTGACAATGATGAGGGGTGGTCGTTTGGTCGCAGACCCATTACGGATGCAGGCAATGAGGCAGTGATCGCTGAGATCTTGATTGAAAACAGCAGAGGTGTATTTGGAGGGTGAATTAGTTAGGATGACATCAATGAGGGTGCCCGTGTTTACTGATTTGGGGTTGTACCTGGTAGGTTCATTGATCATTTGTGTGAGATTGAGGGCATCAAGCTTAGTTTGTAGGATGGCCGGGGTGTTAAGCATGTCCCAGTTTAGATCACCTAGTAGCAAGAGCTCAGAAGATAGATGGGGGGCAATCAATTCACATATGGTATTGAGGGCACAGCTGGGGGCAGAGGGAGGTCTATAGCAAGTGGCAACAGTGAGCGACTTGTTTCTGGAAAGGTGAATTTTTAGAAGTAGAAGTTAAAATTATTTGAGTACAGACTTAGCCTGCAGAGTTCTGTATTACTATCTTTGCAGTAGATTGCAACACCGCCCCCTTTGGCAGTTCTATCTTGGCGGAAAACGTTATAGTTAGCAATGGAGAGTTCAGGGTTTTTGTTGGTTTTCCTAAGCCAGGATTCAGACACGGCTAA
This sequence comes from Oncorhynchus clarkii lewisi, assembly GCF_045791955.1. Taxonomy (NCBI): domain Eukaryota; kingdom Metazoa; phylum Chordata; class Actinopteri; order Salmoniformes; family Salmonidae; genus Oncorhynchus; species Oncorhynchus clarkii. Next base: position 16,201,545 of record NC_092172.1, on the reverse strand, counting down.
GACATCTGGGTTGGCAGAGTGTGCTAAAGCAGTGAGTAAAACAAACTTAGGGAGTAGGGTTCTAATGTTAACATGCATGAAACCAAGGCTTTTACGTTTACAGAAGTCAACAAATGAGAGCACCTGGGGGGTGGGAGTGGAGCTAGGCACTGCAGGACCTGGATTAACCTCCACATCACCAGAGGAACAAAGGAGAAGTAGGATAAGGGTACGGCTAAAGACTATACGAACTGGCCGTATTGCACGTTCAGAACAGAGAGTAAAAGGAGCAGGTTTCTGGGCACGATAGCATAGATTCAAGACATAGTGTACAGACAAAGGTAAGGTAGGATGTGAGTACATTGGAGGTAAACCTAGGCATTGAGTAATGAAGAGAGAGATATAGTCTCTAGAGATGTTTAAACCAGGTGGTGTCATCGCATATGTAGGAGGTGGAATAACATGGTTGGTTAAGGCATATTGAGCAGGGCTAGAGGCTCTACAGTGAAATAAGACAGTAATCACTAACCAGGACAGTAATGGACGAGGCATGTTGATATTAGAGAGAGGCATGCGTAGCCAAGTGAACATATGGGTCCAGTGAGTGGTTGGGCTGGCTGGGGACACGGCGATTCAGACAGTTAGCAGGCTAACAAGCTAACAGTTAGTAGGCCGGGGCTAAACAAGCTAGCAGCTAATGGCCCGGGGCAAGCTAGCAGTTAGCAGGCCGGGTTAGCGAGCAAGCAGTTAGCATGGGCCACCAGTTACAGACCGGGCAGGTAAGCTAGCAGTTAGCAGGCCGGGGCCAGCAGCTAGCAGTTAGTAGACAGGGGCAAGCTAGCTGTTAGCAGGCCGGGTTAGCAAGCAGTTAGCAGGGGCTAGCAGTTAGCAGACCGGGCAGGTAAGCTAGCAGTTAGCAGACCGGGCCCGGCAAGCTAGCAGTTAACAGACTGGGTTAGCAAGCAAGTAGATAGCAGGGGCTAGAAACTTAACCTTTGGGGGACGGGGGTAAGTCTGTTTTTTGCCTCTTCGTGCGGCGACGTCGATAGACCAGTCATGGAATTAGTAGAGTTCCAAGTAGCTCTAGGTAGCTAGCAGGCCTAGCTGGTTAGCATAATGGGTCTTCAGCGGGCGTCGCGCCTGAGGGGCCTGTTGTAGTCCTTGGGCAGATTATATCGGTATTCCGGTCGTAGGGGATCTGCGGGGTTCCATGCCCCCTACTGGCTGTAGAAGGGGTCCGGATATTGTAGCCCAGGAGTATACTTCGGTGGTAGCACAGGAGCCCTGGCCGGGCTAGCTTCAAGCTAATTGGTGCTTGCTCTGGGATGGAAATGCTAGCCAGGAGTAGTCATCTGGGATTGCGGTTAGCTAGTTGTGAAGATCCAGATGAAAATGTTCAGTTTGCGGTAGGAATCCGGGGATAAAAATAACAGGTCCGTTATGCTCTGGTTACAGTCACGTTGTTCGAACTGACAAGAGCTTTCCAAGCTGAAGGTTAGCTGATGACCGCTGGCAATGGTTTGCTGACTGATAGCTGGTAGTTAGCTGGCTAGCTTGTAGTTAGCTGGCTAGCTTCAGTTGAGGGATTCCGGATCCGAAGTAAATATAAATACTTTAGGAAAAAAAAGCAGATCCACGCCACATTGGGTGAGGCGGGTTGCAGGGGAGTATTTAGATGTTGAGGTTTATCAAAATATTTGAAAGGATATGCGACGAAAAAGATGTAAAACGATATACACGACAGGACAAAGACGTCTGACTGCTACGCCATCTTGGAAAAAGTAATTAAAATAACGTTTACACATTCCTCTCACAATTCGTATCCTTTGTACGCTTGACAGATTTGAACTTTTTAACACAATTATATGAATGTTATCAATCTCTATCAACTAATTCTGAATGCATGATCTTTTAAACCTTAGATGTTTTAAGATCCTCACATACTATGAACTTACTAATACTTTTTAATGTATAACAGGCTATGAGTATTTCCTTTAACCTGTCACACTACCTTGTCCCAGACCTGCTGTTTTCAACTCTCTCTCTCTCTACCGCACCTGCTGTCTCGAACTCTGAATGCTCGGCCAACTGACATTTACTCCTGAGGTTGTGTGTTGCACCCTCTACAACCACTGTGATTATTATTATTATTTCCGTTCATAGATGACCCTGCTGGTCATCTATGAACGTTTGAACATCTTGACCATGTACTGTTATAATCTCAACCCGGCACAGCCAGAAGAGGACTGGTCACCCCTCAGAGCCTGGTTCCTCTCTAGGTTTCTTCCTAGGTTCCTGCCTTTCTAGAGAGTTTTTCCTAGCCACTGTGCTTCCACATCTGCATTGCTTGCTGTTTGGGACTTTAGACTGGGTTTCTTTATGATGTAAAAAAGGTAATGTAAAAATGTATTTTTATAAACTTATTTAATTGGTTAGCTAATGTTTAATCCCCTCTCGACTAAAGTTATGTTTGAAGTGAATGAACTCGCTAGCTAGTAGCTACCACAGCCAGTTCATTTCTTGGCTCTAGCTACCTATCAGGTAGCAGTATGTAGCAGCCTTTATTTTGTCCCTGTTACATCTGCTCCTGCCACGCCCTCTACTTCTTATCCTGTGTCTCCCTAACCTGCCGCCACTGCCCCAGTGCTCCCTCCCTCTTCAGTGAAACTGAATAACATGCACTCAGAAATGTCATTCCTCTGCTGGAGGTGTAAAACACAAAAGGGGACATATTTGCATATGTTGTGTTCTTGTGAAGGATGGCCTAATCCTGGCAAAGAGTATTTTGTTTTATCTCAGCATATCTACAGATCCTCCCTTCTCCCTGTTTTTGTTTGTTTGGAAATGGGATTGCCATTAATTGCTAAGAAATGCATTGCCATTAATTGGAAGGTTGTTAATCCTCCCACAATGTCACAATGGATGGCAGAAATGTCAAGTTATGTTTCACTAGGTTTTATATATTGCAAGATTAAGGGTATACTGTGCAACTTTCATAAGGTCTGGATGCCTTATATGGAATACTGTATGACAAAAAGAGTCCGCATTGAAAACATGCTCACATCTGGGGAGATTTTTATTTTTTTATTTTTTTATTTCACCTTTATTTAACCAGGTAGGCTAGTTGAGAACAAGTTCTCATTTGCAACTGCGACCTGGCCAAGATAAAGCATAGCAGTGTGAATAGACAACACAGAGTTACACGTGGAGTAAACAATTAACAAGTCAATAACACAGTAGGGAAAAAAAGAGAGTCTATATACATTGTGTGCAAAAGGCATGAGGAGGTAGGCGAATAATTACAATTTTGCAGATTAACACTGGAGTGAAATGATCAGATGTTCATGTACAGGTAGAGATATTGGTGTGCAAAAGAGCAGAAAAGTAAATAAATATAAACAGTATGGGGATGAGGTAGGTAAAATTGGGTGGGCTATTTACCGATAGACTATGTACAGCTGCAGCGATCGGTTAGCTGCTCAGATAGCAGATGTTTGAAGTTGTTGGCTTTAGGGATGATCAGTGAGATACACCTGCTGGAGCGTGTGCTACAGTTGGGTGTTGCCATCGTGACCAGTGAACTGAGATAAAGCGGAGCTTTACCTAGCATGGACTTGTAGATGACCTGGAGCCAGTGGGTCTGGCGACGAATATGTAGCGAGGGCCAGCCGACTAGAGCATACAGGTCGCAGTGGTGGGTGGTATAAGGTGCTTTAGTAACAAAACGGATGGCACTGTGATAAACTGCATCCAGTTTGCTGAGTAGAGTGTTGGAAGCTATTTTGTAGATGACATCGCCAAAGTCGAGGATCGGAAGGATAGTCAGTTTTACTAGGGTAAGTTTGGCGGCGTGAGTGAAGGAGGCTTTGTTGCGGAATAGAAAGCCGACTCTAGATTGGATTTTAGATTGGAGATGTTTGATATGAGTCTGGAAGGAGAGTTTACAGTCTAGCCAGACACCTAGGTACTTATAGATGTCCACATATTCTAGGTTGGAACCATCCAGGGTGGTGATGCTAGTCGGGCGTGCGGGTGCTGGCAGCGAACGGTTGAAAAGCATGCATTTGGTTTTACTAGCGTTTAAGAGCAGTTGGAGGCCATGGAAGGAGTGTTGTATGGCATTGAAGCTCGTTTGGAGGTTAGATAGCACAGTGTCCAAGGAAGGGCCGGAAGTATACAGAATGGTGTCATCTGCGTAGAGGTGGATCAGGGAATCGCCCGCAGCAAGAGCAACATCATTGATATATACAGAGAAAAGAGTCGGCCCGATAATTGAACCCTGTGGCACCCCCATAGAGACTGCCAGAGGACCAGACAGCATGCCCTCCGATTTGACACACTGAACTCTGTCTGCAAAGTAGTTGGTGAACCAGGCATGGCAGTCATCAGAAAAACCGAGATACTTACAGTATTTAGGCAATCCCTAGCTGCTGGGCTCCTCAGTCCTCGCCCTGGGGGCCTGTCATATCGGTGGTTGTCACTCTGGCCTTGGGCAAACACACCTGAAACCATAATGAATGTTTCACTTAGATCCTAAAGCTGAGTGAGGTGTGTTGGGTTGGGGTACTGCAGGGTGGTGACCACTAGGGTGCAGGAGGGAGCGATCCAGCTATAGTGTGTTCAAGTAAAATAAGCTCTACATGTACAGTACTATTAGGTCTATGGTATGAATTACAGTGCCCTCAGTAATTATTGGGACAGTGAAGTATTGAAATCAAAGAATGACTATGACGTTAAAATGCAGACTGTCAGCTTTCGTTTGAGGGTATTTTCATTCATATCGGGTGAACCGTTTAGAAATTACAGCTCTTTTTGTACATATTCCCCCCATTTTAGGGGAGCAACAGTATTAAGACACATTCACTTATATGTGCATTAAAGAAGTAAAAAGTAAAGTATTTGGTCCGACATTCATAGCACGCAATGACTACATCAAGCTTGTGACTCTACACGTGTTGGATGCATTTACTGTTTATTTTGTTTGTGTTTCAGATTATTTTGTGCCCAATAGAAATTAATGGTAAATAATGTATTGTGTCATTTTGGAGTCTTTTATTGTAAATAAGAATATAATGTGTCTATAAACACTTCTACATTAATGTGGATGCTACCATGATTAAGGACAATCCTGAAAGAATCGTTAATAATGATGAGTGAGAAAGTTAGAGACGCACAAATATCATACCCCAAAGACATGATAACCTCTCATGATTACAACTGCAGGGGGGTGGAGGAGGAGGGGGGGTTGATATTTGTGTGTTTAAAACGTTCTCACTCATCATTATTCACGATTCATTCAGGATTATCATCCACATTCTTGTAGAAGTGTTGAAAATAACCCCAAAAGGGTCATATTAAATTGTGTAGAAATGCAGGAAACCCCCAGACTCTCTGACAGGATATGTCCCCCCCACTTCTAAAACCAAAGTTGCGCCCCTGGTTGCCAATAATGTTTTTCATTGAACGGGAATTGTTTGCTTCACAGTGAGACATTCACAAGAAGCTGCTATTCAGCATTGTATTGAGCCTCACAACAACTATAAAAGTCAATCAGAGCAGTTGCAACACAAAGAAAACACTCCTGTGGCCACATGCCCACTGTTATCACTGCAACCCCTCTATTGACCACTATCTCTGTCCTGTCAGAGAGCTTTCATCCTCCTGCGAACTCAGCCATGCTCCTCTCCCTCGTTATCTGACTGCCACGGAGGTGTGACTATCACGGATGACTGATTGTCTTTTGGGGGCGAGTTGTCCTTCAGTCCCATAGCAGCATCTAATCTTGTCCTTGTCCCTTGCTAAACTGCACTAGCAGTCAAGTGCATGAATACTTTTATTACAAAATATTGTTTACGATAGGCTGATCCACAGCTATAATTAACTGTATTTCTGGGTAAAATCAAACTCTCTCACCTTTCCTACTGTCTCATCAAGGACAAGGTCACTTTTATATTGTGATAGCTACTGACATGTACTTGTACTTGGAATCAGAATGCTACTCTCCCCTCCAACTGTATATGGGCTTTCTATGTCAAAACAAGGTACATTTTGCATATAGGGGAAGATGCTCTATGTTCCATGCCTTTATTGGTGGGCTTACAAGTTGTTACTTTTTAACATCTGATTCCATTGAGGAAAACATATAGGCTTCTTTATGGAAGATTATATGCATAAACAGAATGCAAATGATTTAGTATCCCCTCCAAGTAGGTACCTGAACAATCAGAGCAATGGTTGCCAAGGGACCATAGACAGCTGCCCAGCATAGTAGGCACCCAGGAGGCCAAGCTTGATTGGTGCATCTAAACACTGGCTATCCTTTTTCTGTGTTAGAGAGTTACATTGTATTTCAAATCAATATATTGGTTTTAGATCATTAAAAGTGTGGATTGTTTCTCTTAGCTCTTGCCGATCATACAGTGATGTGCTCCCAGCCACTTTACTGATGAACACTTAAAGTACAGTACTTTGTAGTGTTTTTTTGTTAGTTTATTATAATCTCTCAAGGACAGATTCTCGTGGACAGATGAAACGGTGATAATCTGTCATGGCTCACGTTTAATTAAACTGGTACAGTGATGTTCAAGCCTGTGTGTGGATGATAAATGTTTCCCACTAAATTCCATAGCCACAAAGTCAAAATTGGCTATATCGTAAAAATTCATGAAAACAAACATGTCCTTTTTGACCATGATACATACGGTGAAATTAGTGGAAGGGAGGGGTTTGGCCGAGAGTTTCCGTTTGTGAGGGAGGAGACTTCGCTTCCTTCCTTAGCACAAAGGTAATCACAATTGTTAATGGCATTCCCCCCAGAAGTAAAACAGGAAATGACAAACTTTTGCGAGAGAATATTAGGTTTATTCCAATTCTGCTCTCATGTTTATCTTTTCATTAACATGTTTCTCCCCCTGTTGCCTGAGTAATAAAGTGATCCCAATATTCCCTCATCTCACAAAGCTGGGGTAACATAGACATCAGTAGCTTAATCCAATTATAATGAAGAATACACAGACTGTGTAATGGAAAATGAGTAAAAATAATAATCTAGTGGATAACTCCTGCATTTAGTGTCCATCAGTTGACATTTCTGGGATGCATTACAATGAAAATGGAATAAAGTAATTTCTGGGTAGATAAAATATGTTAATTCATATTCCCAATTAGATGTGGAAAACATTTAAGATTTTACCTAATTCCTTATCTAATGAAGTCAATTACAAATCTGCACCCTCCGATTCGGGTACCTTACTCACAGTCAGAGACATCCACAACACTTTAAACACGTATCCAGTTTGGTGAAGTACTATGTAAGAGAAACAAAGCTTGAAGACAATTTAACACTCCTCTTTCCTCTGGTTCAATTTGCTTTGCCCAGCTCCTATTGATTTTGTTTCCTCGAGATTGAGACTGATGGGCACTAAAGTTACATTTAAATGAGATGTGGAAAGTTTTGTGTACTCATTCCCTGGGTGGCTTGTCTCTCACTTTCTTCTGGGCTCTGTGCAGTCACTGTATAATTCATTTTGCTCAGTGTGTTTGCCTTTAGGAAACAATTTACTGCGGCTTAGGCTTTTCTCTCCAACAAATGAGTGACTTTTCTCGTGTCATTAAATATATTGTTTCAGATACTATTTTGAGTGACTCCAGGATAATTTCAAAAAGATGCATTGCAGTAGGGAACAAATGTTTTAAGCAAATGTGAATTGAACAGGAAGCAAATAATGACAAGACTCATGCTGTTAAACTGAGGAAGAGTGGAGGAGGGATGAATAAAGTGTTATAATACACTTTAGTCTACCCTAATATAGGATACTCTGTGCACTTAGTGATACTGTATGTATGTACCTAACTCTACAACAAAAAAAATGGAGATTTGTCTGTTGCCTTGATTATTACTCAACTCAAAACATTCCAAAACTCACCACCATTTATCGCATATTAGAGTTCATTCAAGTACAACAAACAGTTTGTTTGACAGAATAAGACATTTTCAGGCGTGGTGTTATGCTGTTGGAGTGGTGTGTCACTGAGCTGTCATCCCCCTGGCAGTGGCCTAATTCTCTGGGTGCTCCATTCCTGTAGACAGACAGGCGGTGTAGCAGGCAGACGCAGAGGGACCACCGTGTCTGCCTGCCTCTTCAAACAGCCACTTCTCTCACACACACACACACACACACACACACACACACACACACACACACACACACACACACACACACACACACACACACACACACACACACACACACACACACACACACACACACACAGAGTGTTTGTCAAGGCTGGCGATGCCTGTCACAATATCTATCTCACAATACTACAACAGGCAAAGAAATAATACTGGCCCATCCAAACGAGCTCTCTCATGAGATGTGGCAAGGACACAATGTGCAGCTCAATGCAGGCTCAGTGATCAATATGTTTGATAAACTGCTGGGTAAAATCAAAGCCCATGCTGTCACTATGACCACCACTCTGAATGACCTCACAGCACTTGGCCTTGCACTTCATCCTTCCCTGGCTGGCAGTCCTTCTGGTCATTCCACAGTCCAAACTCCAAGGGCTTCCATTACTGTGTCTTAGTGCTGATATGAGCACATCATCCCAAATGAATTACAGTAATGACTTCTTCTTTTCTCCCCTCTCTCTCTCTGTGTCACCCAGAGAGACACATTCTTTGTCTCTCTGGGTAAAGTGCTGGCATGGATCAATATTTTGTACTTGCATATTGGTGTGTGTGTGTGTGTGTGTGTGTGTGTGTGTGTGTGTGTGTGTGTGTGTGTGTGTGTGTGTGTGTGTGTGTGTGTGTGTGTGTGTGTGTGTGTGTGTGTGTGACCTTGCCCACTGTTGTGCAGTAGCAAACACCCTCCTCTGCTTACAGTTTTCTCCTGACAGATATCATTAGCATATCAAACTATCTCAGCATCAGTCGCATCCCTTGTTCCGGCCAAGGAAACAACATCAGAGCTGCTCACTGTTAATGCCTCTGTGTTTCATGCTACTCAGGTCAAATGGTCTCAGTGAGGAAGGAGGAGTGAGAGGCATATTAAATCTATGCCTAGTGTTTGTATGGTTTTGACCTAGAGGCTTCTCCTATTTGACTCTATTCTTCTACCCAACACTAAAATGATCGGCATGTCTGTAAATGAATGTTTAGAGAGTGCCATTCCTGTTTTCTTTAACATTGTCAAACCATAACTCCTTTTCATAATCAATACAATTGCATTGTTAACCCCGAGTACAGCAATGTACAGTCATACACTTCCAATATATACTGTATACTGTATGTTGTGTTCAGCGGAGGTAATAAAACACAATCTCACACACTGAAAATCTCAATAGCTATTATATTCTATAATCTAATTGTATTTATGGGTAACAATGGGCAACACATAGTTTAAGACCTGAACCTTCTTTTGGCATATCAAAAGCTATCATCTTCTGGCTTGTGGGCAATTTGCTCCCTGGGAAACTGCTAATCTGAAACAATGTGTCAGAGGGCAGGTTTGTCTGCAGGCAGCTTAATCAGTTCTGCAGCCAGGTTGCATTAGCGGGATGAGGATGATAAAACCTGCACCGCGGAGGGTAATACTGCAGCATCTATGAGGCATGGAGCTTGTTATCACACATAGTTCTATCAGCATATTAATACAAAGGTAACGCTCCTTCCTCCATGCCACAGTTTCCCCTATTGTGTTTTGGATCGCAGCCATCAGACAATCATCGAAAGTCAGGAGAAGCGACGAATGAAAGAGAACCTGGGGTGATCACACTTGAAATTACCCATATAGACACTACCTCATAACACACACCTCCTGGCTCCTACTGAGGCATCTGTCTCTGTGGAATTGTTCATATTGTTTGACAATACAAACCACAATATGAATGTGATTAATGCTGTGGTGAGATTTGGTTCTTGTCTAGTATACACAGTGAGCATGATTACTCAGGTTGCAATATCTGTCCAAGATTAAACCTAAATCAAATCATATCATACATACAGTACACAGGCAGCCAATTTCTATTGTAGGCTAAGTTTCTAACCTCTGTTTAAATATTTTGGCTCTGGGTCATGTCAGCCTTAGAAGGCCAGCCTAGTAGGAGGCCTCATTTAGTGTTGCCTTCTGTTTGTATCTGTTCATCCCATATCACTGTTATGTGATCCCTACTTGACACAAGCATGGGGATGTGCTGACAAATGTATTCCTGACCTATCCAATTAAAGCAAATCTTAGCTCAGCTGTATGAAAACACTGCCTCAGTGATTGAGCTGACCTGCCCCCCTATCTACTCCCACCACTATGAAAACTGTCAGTCTTCTTATGGGGGGTTAGACCTCCCCTGTACTCTGAATGTATAAACGAATGGATTTCTTCGAAGTTGCAGTGTATGGCTTTCAGTTATCATCTATCCATGAAAATGGCCTGTTTTTCTTTCCCTCGTAAATTGCAGGTTGATGTTTACTTTCATGAGTCTTGTCCTGGAACTGAGCGATTTCTGCCAGATGGGCCAGCTGCAAAGACAAAATTGGCTATATTGTAAAAAAGTATGAAAACTAAAATGTGCTTATTGGTCCTAATTGAAGGTTAGGGTTAGGGTTAGCAGTGTGATTAAGGTTAGGGTTAGGTTTAAAATCAGATTTTATGACATTGTGGCTGTAGTGACCACTCTGCAGAGCTGCCTCCAGTGTAAGATTCATAATGAAAAACGTTAACCTGCTCATAAATGAGGTCATATCAAAGTGTCTTTAACTGTAAGCATTACAGCTCAAGTGAGAAGGTTACTGAAATCGCTCAGTTCCAGGACAAGACTCATGAAAGTAAACATCAACCTGCAATTTACGAGGGAATGAAAAACAAACCTTTATCATGGATAGATGATAACTGAAAGCCGTACACTGCAACTTCGAAGAAATCTATTAGTTTATACATTCAGAGATAAAGAAATAAATATTGTCATTGCATGAACTTTTACTTTATAGGAAGATCAGTAGCCTACATAAAAGATCAACCTTGCCTATAAATGAGAAGTTCATCTCTCATATGGAGATGATTTCATTACACAGACCGGTAAAGCGGCAGGTAGCCTAGTGGTTAGAGCTGTTGGACTAGTAACCGAAAGGTTGCAAGATTAAATCCCTGAGCTGACAAGGTAAAAATCTGTTGTTCTGCCCCTGAACAAGGCAGTTAACCCATTGTTCCTAGGCCATCATTGAAAATAAGAAGTTGTTCTTAACTGACTTGCCTAGTTAAATAAAGGTTTTAAAAAAGTCCACAGAAAACTAATTTGAGATGTTGTTCAAAAGTATATTAACTAAACTAGGAACGGCTTCTGTGTTTGCAGACTTTAAGGATGAGGTTCATATTAAAACTCTTAAAATGAGAAATGACTCAGAAATTTACAAATCATTGTGCAAACTAGGACTCTAAACCCAATACGTATTGCCAGGAAGCACATTATGAGTTTCAATGCCATAAGCAATGTATTTTATGAAGCTGATAATTGAGTCACAAGGCCTTTCAGAAGTATTGATGGGTTTGCAACTGCAATATACAGAGGATTAGGGCTTATTGTATAGTGTGCACCGCCGAGAGAAGTTCACCACCAGGTGGTCATAAAATGGGTCTTTATCCCTGTAAAGTAAATACCATTGAAATATTGAACTCCAACTTGAAAGGTGCCGTTTGCCTAAGAGGTAATCTATGATTAATTTTGAATTTCGGGTCAGTGTATTTGAGATCAAACATTTCAGTACAGCAACAAAATCTAAAATATTCCTTCACACTAATTTCAATTGATATTTGGTTGTGTTGAGAGGTTTTCTGAGCTGTGTGCATGTCTATTTATTTCAATAAAGATCCACTCACTCTTTATATTGCCTCCCAGGATAGTCTCTCCAAGTGATGAGCTCATACTGAACAGAGAAACGCTGACTCTTTTAAAGATTCTCTCTCCTCTCAGTATGCAACGAATTCATTTGCAGACTTGCTCCAAATCTGTCTGCTTCATGACGCCAAGATACCTGGGTAATTTACAGCTTGATTTATTCACACAGAGCTTAACACAAGGTGTGGTTATATACAAGAGAAAAGTAATTTCACAACAGTCCATAGGAGGGTTTGGTGCAATTGGAGGACTGGTACAGTAACTATAGAAATGTATACAGTAAGACTTGGCAAAAGAACAAATGCAAAATGCACTGGTATAAAAAGACAAGCCAACCTTTATTTAGAGGATTGGAACTCTTTATTCAAACACCATTCCATTGGGCAATGGCACAATCCGGTACGGCAGGCGCCGTCAAACAGCAAAATGGTTGTTAGGCAGTAATTGAGGTGTACAGACATACTGTCTGTGTATTCCTTGTGTAAATGTACACTGTCATCCAACCTTACTGCTGTAATCCATAAGCATAAATAAAGTGTGGCACAGGAAATTAGCCTTATCACTTATCGGGGCTCCCTCTGCCTCTGTGATGATCCAGCAGTCTGACAAATACAGAAAGCCGTAATATTCAGCCTCATTGCTCTGTTTGGAGCAGAGAAACTGACACTGGCTGCTTCAACAACTTGCTGTATCATTCTTCTGATCATGACAGACAATCTGACATTTGCTTTGGAGGAGCTTTGAAGTTGCACTAGTGGATGTCCAATCGAAACGAGCACTGTCAAAACAGTGAGGAAATGGGAAAGGACTAGAAAAATACTTCAGAGTAGTTCATGGACGAGTTGCAAGGCTTCAATTCACTTCAGATATGGTTTGTGTCTGGTCTGAGATGTGCAAGGGGTGCCTAACCTCAAACAAGCTGATGGTACTGCATGCTATTGTGGTTGTCTTTTTAATAATTGTGAACCTCCGGAAAGCTATCCATCAGCGCATAGCACACAGCACGCCTCGTGAATGCTCTTTTACTATCTCCATGTCCCTTTTGTACCACACACAGACCATAGTCTATGCAGATATAAGATGTTTGTCAGTCAGTTCCTGTGCATAGCTCAAGGCATTCAAGCATAATATTAAAAGGTCAGATATTAATCCTGTATCAGCAGGAAATATGGATTTGTTGAGTTTGTATGTTCACCTCTGGTGTGACGGCTTGGGATCTGAAAATAGGTGACTTAAATTAAGCAACGTTACTATGGCAACATGCAGTGGTTGAAAAAGTACCCAATTGTCATACCTGAGTAAAAGTAAAGATACCTTCATAGAAAGTTACTCAAGTAAAAGTGAGTCACCCAGTAAAATATTACTTGAGTAAAAGTCTAAAAGTACTTGGTTTTAAATATACTTAAGTATCAAAAGTAAATGCAATTGCAAAAATATACTTAAGTATCAAATATAGGGCCTCCCGGGTGGCGCAGTGGTTAAGGGCGCTGTACTGCAGCGCCAGCTGTGCCACCAGAGACTCTGGGATCGTGCCCAGGCTCTGTCGTAACCGGCCGCGAACAGGAGGTCTGTGGGGCGACGCACAATTGGCATATCGTCGTCCGGGTTAGGGAGGGATTGGTCGGTAGGGATATCCTTGTTGCACCAGCAACTCCTGTGGCGGGCCGGGCGCAGTGCGCGCTAACCAAGGTTGCCAGGTGCACGGTGTTTCCTCCGACACATTGGTGCGGCTGGCTTCCGGGTTGGATGCGCGCTGTGTTAAGAAGCAGTGCGGCTTGGTTGGGTTGTGTATCAGAGGATGCATGACTTTCAACCTTCGTCTCTCCCGAGCCCATACTGGAGTTGTAGCGATGAGACAAGATAGTAGCTACTAACAATTGGATACCAAGAAAAGAGGGTAACAATAAAATATATATATTTTTTAAAACAAGTATAAATAATTTCAAATTCCTTAAATTAAGCAAACCATTTTCTTGTTTTAAAACTGTACAAGGGCACACTCCAACACTCACACATTATTTACAAAATATGCATTTGTGTTTAGTGAGTCCACTAGACCATAGGCAGTAGGGAATATCACGTGTTCTCTTGATAAGTGCGTGAATTAGACCATTTTCCTGTCCAGCTAAGTGTTCGAAATGTAACGAGTACTTTGGGTTGTCAGGGAAAATGTATGGAGTAAAAAGTATATTTTCTTTAGGAATGTAGTGCAGTAAAAGTAGTCAAAAATATAAATAGCAAAGTCAAGTTCAGATACCCCCAAAAACTACTTAAGTAAAAATATTTTTAAGTACTACTTAAGTACTTTACACCACTGGCAACATGAAACATCCTCGAAGAGATGGTATGGGTAAAATGCACTTTAGATTTGGAAAATAACTAACAGGGACATTTCACTATGTGTTGGATGTAGGGGCACACTAAACCAGAGTAAAGCTATTTGACTATAAATCTGTCTCTTTTACAGCTCAGTAAGCTTACGATATATATGCGAAATAGAGATGACAAAGGACTTTACTTTGAGCAGGATTTAATTGAATTTTCAATTGAAAGTTGGCCCCCCATTACCAGCCCCAGTTCTCGTATCCCCTGGGCCCTCCTGTGGTGGTTCTTCTACTTCACTTAGCCACCTGTACCTTACCTGCAGGATCCACAACTGATAAACTCTCTCCTCCAGTGAGTCCTGTGGGACATTTATTAATTCTCAATTCAGACAAGGCTCCGACTCCCTCCATATGCTACCCAAACCTTTTCTGATTCCCCCATAGTGGGCTTGTTTTGTGCCAAGAATATATCTCTCTCAGTCTGTTTTATTGCGGCTGTGTCAGGGGCAGCAGTAACTGCGAGTGTGCATGATTATCGAGGTGCACTCTCTCATTGCCTTTCTCCCAAGAGGCAGAAACCTGAATTATAAATGTGGGTAAGGGTAATGGGACCGTCTCACGCACACAGACCAAGGACACCACTGCTTTATTGGGTTAGGAATTCTAGATTTCTCAGAAAGCTCTGGTTTTCAGATGAACTAAAAAACAAGGAGCGATGCCATTCATAGAATCATCAAACCCGCATTTTGAGATATTGGAAGAATTTTTCAGTGTTCAAAGCAAGATGGTTATTACTCAGTGACGTATCCAGGAATGCAACCAGTATCTTTATGTAAAGTTTGTACGATATCTGTACGATAACAATACCATTTCTCATATGATGCACATGATGCACATTTTTTGTCATCTTAGAAACACTGTTACTGGGATTAATTGAACAGGTCCATGTTATTGTCATGTAATAAATCACACTTCCATTTATTTGGCTTTAGTTCATGAAATGGTATGTGAATCCTAATGCTTTTACTGTGAGTATGAAGAGGCCATTTCAAAGCAGGTGCTATCTCATCATTATGCTCATCTGAAAGGTTTTAATCATTCATGATTAACATTATGCAAAAAAGCCACCTACTGTATGCGTTAACAAGAAGAGCTCCAGTGTCATAAATAACTCAATGTCACGCTGAGATTTAAAGATTTGAATATCTCACTTGGTGAAATCTGTTTGAAGAGTTCACTGTATGTGGTTCCACATTATTTTATGAATTTAGAGCAATACAACTACAATACAACTACTGTGACAAGATTATGGTATTCCAGATATGAGAACGTTTGTGCATATCAACTCCCAACCTTTGGGAAATCAATTCCGTTTTAAATTTGAGAATGCACAAAAATATTTTCCGGATTCAAATCTGTTAGCGAAGGAAGTGGGTTTGCATGTACACTACCGTTCGAATGTTTGGGGCCACATAGAAATGTCCTTGTTTTTGAAAGAAAAGCACATTTTTTGTCCATTAAAATATCAAATTGATCAGAAATACAGTGTAGACATTGTTAATGTTGTAAATGAGTATTGTAGCTGGAAAAGGCAGATTTTTTTATGGAATATCTACATAGGCGTACAGAGGCCCATTATCAGCAACCATCACTCCTGTGTTCCAATCGACGTTGTGTTAGCGAATCCAAGTTTATCATTTTAAAAGGCTAATTGATCATTAGAAAACCCTTTTGCAATTCTGTTAGCACAGCTGAAAACTGTTGGTCTGATTAAAGAAACAATAAAATTGGTCTTTAGACTAGTTGAGTATCTAGAGCATCAGCATTTGTGGGTTTGATTACAGGCTCAAAATAGCCAGAAACAAATAACTTTATTCTGAAACTCGTCAGTCTATTCTTCTTCTGAGAAATGAAGGCTATTCCATGCGAGAAATTGACAAGAAACTGAAGATCTCATACAACGTTATGTAATACTCCCTTCACAGCGCAAACTGTCTCTAGCCAGAATAGAAAGAGGAGTGGGAGGCCCCGGTGCGCAACTGAGCAAGAGGACAAGTACATTAGAGTGTCTAGTTTGAGAAACAGACGTCTCACAAGTCCTCAACTGGCAGCTTCATTAAGTAGTACCCGCAAAACACCAGTCTCAACATCAACAGTTAGGAGGCAACTCCGGGATGCTAGCCTTCTAGGCAGAGTTCCTCTGTCCAGTGTCTGTGTTCTTTTGCCCATCTTAATCTTTTATTTTTATTGGCCAGTCTGAGATATGGCTTTTTTCTTTGCAACTCTGCCTAGGCCAGCATCCCGAAGGTTGCCTCTTCACTGTTGACGTTGAGACTGGTATTTTGTGGGTACTACTTAATGAAGCTGCCAGTTGAGGACTTGTGAGGCGTCTGTTTCTCAAACTAGACACTCTAATGTACTTGTCCTCTTGCTCAGTTGCGCATCGGGGCCTCCCACTCCTCTTTCTATTCTGGTTAGAGCCAGCGTTGTACGAGATCTTCAGTTTCTTGGCAATTTATCTTCATGGAATAGCCTTCATTTCTCAGAACAAGAATAGACTGATGAGTTTCAGAAGAAAGTTCTTTGTTTCTGGCCATTTTGAGCCTGGAATCGAACCCACAAATGATGATGCTCCAGATACTTAACCAGTCTAAAGAAGGACAGTTTTATTGTTTATTTAATCAGCACAACCGTTTTCAGCTGTGCTAACAGAATTGCAAAAGGCTTTTCTAATGATCAATTAGCCTTTTAAAATTATAAACTTGGATTAGCTAACACAACGTGCTATTGGAACACAGGAGTGATGGTTGCTGATAATGGGCCTCTGTACACCTATGTAGATATTCCATAAAAAAATCTTTAAAAAATCTGTTGTTTCCAGCTACAATAGTCATTTACAACATTAACAATGTCTGCACTGTATTTTTGATCAATTTGATGTTATTTTTATGGACAAAAAACATTACTGCACAAAACCATAAAAAAATGACACATGTAGGATATTCATTTGAAAATAATCCTGCAGCAACAGAAAATGTGAATAGTTAAGTGGATTATTTTTCGTTAGGGCAAATCAAGTCTGACATTTTAGAGAGGCAATTACACACTTCAGAAGCTTTTTTAAACCTTGAATACACTACAAGTTCCTGCTGTGCAGGAAAATTCTCAGCAACAAAAGAGTGATCAAATTAAGATCCTACATCTGTATGTGATCATTAATATAATTTGTGTAATCCGCTACCATTAAATAGTGAACATAAATGATTAACTCCTGTATGTTGAGAGAGCTGTAACCTTAAAGGCATGAGCTTTAGGGGAAAAACACACATTCATTTTGATAACATGACATTTGCCTTGTGTCACATGGGACCATACGCACATATGGGACAGCTGGTGGCTGTTTACATGGAAAGGGCACACTCAATATTGTACCATTGGAAAAAAAAACACACTACCACACATTCATGTAGTATCAGTTCTTTTACTGGCATATATTATAAATATTTTGAATATTTACACTTAGAAAATAGTATATTATTTTCATATATATATTCCAACATGTTGGCATTTCCCCAAAACTGTACAGCTTAATCGCATAATAAACTTATCCTACAAACCTGAGACACTAGAAGAAAAGAAAACAGCAGAGAACTTTTTGAAATGCTTGCTACACAGTAGCAGTTATGTACCAAGTACAACAATGAACATATAGAACCCAGTACAACCTTCAAGTCAACAGAAAACCAACTACACTCTTCACAAAATATGTTTCATAACATTGTAGTATCTCATAATGAACAATATCAACCATCTATGGCTGATCCATAGGCAAAAGAAAATGTTTAACATTTATCATGTGATGTCAACTGGTGAACAAAAGACTGTCATTAACCATACACCATTCTCCTTTATCCACAACAGAAAATCCAGAGGAGTAACAGAGTAAGCACCCCATCCAGTCCAGTGTGCTCCAGTATATATGACCAGCGTTCTCTCAGAGGGGCTCATCATAGGGCACTGCCAGGCAGTGTGTTGGTGATGGACCATTTCTGTCCAGTGCATTTTTGAAGGACCAGCTGGTACCCAAACTCGTTGTCATTGCTGGCCACCAGCTCAAGGCATCGCTTCGATTTCCTGTTCTGAATGGAACCTCCCTGAAAGGAAAAACGGGTAGATCAAATTACAGTGGGATGCGACAGCATCATTGGTGTGCATGTCGTTGATTGCTATGTCACCTTAACCCCACAGTGCTATGAATTAATGGATGGGGTTGATGTGTATAGCTTAACAAGCACCCGCAGCTCTGTTTTGTACTGATTTCCCTTCGGCACCAGCACTGGGGCCTTCCCAGATAGCATCAGCATGCTCACGAAGCAAGAACAACACTATCTACCATTATACTCAGTAGCACTCTCAGTAGGAATGCCACAATTATGTGATAACAGAAGAAGATAACATTAGATGGGAAGAAAACATTTTTCACGCGTCACCTGAGAAAACAACCCTCACACTTACAGGAAGAAACTCAATCTTTGTCACCTAAGGAATCGTGTGCTTCGAAGTGTCTCTCCATCTCATCTCTCTTTCCCATTTGTTAGAGTGGAGAGTCTCTCACATGTACGTGGAGGCCTTAAAGCTTTGTGTTGGACTCAACTGTTGGGACCAGTGTGATGGGAGTCACTGCACAGATCAGATAAGCTCACTATCTCTAACTTCAGGGCCTGGGATCAGAGAATCTCCTCTGTCACCTCTCAGTCAGGAGAACGAAGACTCAAGCTGGAAAGGCAACCGTTTTAAAATGGCCTTTAATTTTGGATCAAGACTAGATGCTCTATGGGAAATAGGAATGAGAGATGAGATGGAGAGACACTTCGAAGCACACGATTCCTTAGGTGACAAAGATTGAGTTTCTTCCTGTAAGTGTGAGGGTTGTTTTCTCAGGTGACGCGTGAAAAAAAAAATCTTCTCATCTTTAAAGAAAGAGGCCAAGGGCATGTTAAGGTTCAGAAATTCAGACCAATACACATCATTAAGATTTGCACTAACCAATTGACAATTAACATAGCTTTTTATGAGGGATTCATCCTTATGTGGAGTCAACAACCACCTCTAAGCAATCTCGTTGTCAACTTGTCATCAATGTTTTGTTGCACATTCAGCATACGGATGATTTGGTCAGGTTAATTAGAAAGTGAATGAATCAAAATGACAAGGAGTCTAGTCGATGTCACTCTGATTCAGGGTATGATAAGTTTTCATTAGAATAGAATAGAATACTGTCTGTTTAGTTAAGAGTGCTTGTCAGGTCTTGCATGCCTAAAAGCTATGGAATGAAACAATTATCTGCTTGAGTGCATTCTGTAAAATACATGGGGGACGGATACAGTTTACATATTCACTAATAGTCTTTCATCAGTAATCAACATCTCCACGTGTAGTAATGGCTGTCAGATGTAGCATGAAATATAACATGGTGGATTCCATATGTTCAACCAAATGAAAGAACCATTAGCCATTAGATACACCTCATTGGCCACATGGTGCATATAGCCTGGAATGAGTCCAAGGAAAACAACATTACCTGCAAATAAGATAAGACAAAGAAAACAAATTGAGCTACACAATGCAGTAGAACCAAAAAGTCCCTATGAACAAAGTTGTACATGTACTTTATGTTATCATTGCTGATGAATTTATTTCAGCTCATCAATTGTTAAGACTATGTATGAAATTGAAGTTGTTTCAAAATGTAAAACAATACATTTGTTTTTCATTCTGTCATTATCATACTTTGCCAGAGGCGCATCCCAAAATATTTACGAGGCATCTACCAAGCAGCTAAAACAGATATTTATTTACAGAAAATATTCATAATTTCATCCTGATTCTATTCATATTTGGAAGATTACCATCTTGCAGCAGGAAGCCAGCCAAGTAACCTCAAGGCTTCGGCATAATGTTCTTAACCTGATGTTTGGGCTATACATGGCTAAATAGCAAACATTTTCTGAGGCAGTTGAATTCCAGTGGGTCACTGAACACTTCAGAACAATTTCACACAATAAAAAATATCAGCATTACTCAGCCTTTCTCTATCTGGGAAGTCAACATCAAAAGATGCTAAAAACCAATAACCATTATAACCTTCAGGGTGCTTAAAAAGCCTGCGTTCTCTCCAGGAGAAGATGCATTACAATACGAGGCCTGAGGTTGAATTCTGTACTGGCAGAAGACCAGTCCTGTTTGCTCCCTGTGCTTGATCCTGTGGGCTGCTGCCAAATCAACATATTGACTTGCTATAGAGAGTGAGCCATTGAGCCAGAATGATAATGGTTCTGGGTTCACAAGCAGCGGTGAAAGGTTAACCAACTCTCCTGTGTTCTTTCATCTAATTGATTATTTTTGAGTTTTTTGAGTGAACAGTTTGGGAGTCTGTGTGTGCATGCATGCATGTGTTTACGTGTTGTGTTACATAAGGAGATATTATGGGCTGTAGTATGGAGACACAGAGGGTTTAGGTGTAAAGAGCCCTGCTTGGGAGACAATCTTAACACGCCGATTAAACACATCTAATTAGCTTTCTGTTCATCCTCAGTGCTTTTACTGACTCGATGACATCACCTTCCCAAGTGCTTCTGGGAAGTGTTTACAGTGTGTAGGCCGACATGAGAGGTAGAAGATACACCATGTAGTAGAAAAGCACAAAGGATAGTAGAAAACAGAAGCACTTGGGAAGGTGATGTCATCGAGTCAGTAAAAGCACTGAGGATGAACAGAAAGCTAATTAGATGTGTTTAATCGGCGTGTTAAGATTGTCTCCCAAGCAGGGCTCTTTACACCTAAACCCTCTGTCTCCATAATACAGCCCACACTACAGCCACCTTAACTGCTGACAAAATCTTTACAAATACAAAACACCCACTTCTTTTCTTCTGCTTCCCAAGATACATAACAATTATTTAACTTGAGGAGAGCATGTTGAATTTCCACTATAAGGCTCTAAAGCGAAGAAAAGTCACAAAATTGTCAGGCACATTCAACCAGAGAGATTCATTGATTGCTGCTCTTCTCCTCCTCTCCACCTCGTAGAATTTAAGTGTGGTAACGCTTAAGCTAGAATGGGAATAGGAACATTCCTCCTCGCTACAGTACTGTACAACCCTATGCTTGAGTTGTATCGATGCATTTCCTTTTGAGGTAAAAAACACATTTCACACTGTCTAGCAGAAATGTGCTCAATAATCCATGGTGTCTGACTCTATTCCTTCTTAAATTATACAATGCTAAACCAAGAAACCACCTACAGAAGAGCCATGTAGATATGTGAAACGTGAGATCAAGCATTTCAACCCTTTTACACTCCAGAGCTACCTATACTTCACCCCTTTTTCTCCCCAATTTCGTAGTATCCAATTGGTAGTTACAGTCTTGTCTCATCGCTGCAACTCCCGTACGGACTCGGGAGATGCGAAGGTCGAGAGCCGTGCGTCCTCCAAAACACAACCCAACCAAGCCGCACTGCTTCTTGACACAAAGCCTGCTTAACCCGGAGGCCAGCCGCACCAATGTGTCGGAGGAAACACCGTACACCTGGAAACACCGTACACCACTGCGATGCAGTGCCTTAGACCGCTGTGCCACTCGGGAGGCGCCAACTAAGAATTTTACACAGTTCCATCAACAATGATCTCCCCAACATAATCAAAGAACAATTGCATTAAGATGTAAAACTGTGCTTGGCAGCATTTCAATAAAAACCTTTGAACGGAACATACAACATGATTTCCTTCTCAGTAAGTTTACAAGGCATCACACTAATGTCAAAGCTATAGAAGCAAATAGGTTGAATCCATAATTGACAATACCTTGACTTTTAGGAGGTTAGTGACAGAGCTTCAACCAAACCCGGCACATGACATACAGTACATACTACTGTATAATATGTTTTCAATGTCTCACTCCTTGTTATCATTTTTTGGAGGGGATACGGTACAGAACCTACAAGTTTCTAACTTGTGCGGGCATCCACTCAAAATAAATAAGTGATCCACCAATGGAGAGAAACATACGTCTTTATCTGAAAACACAATTCCTAGAAGTTGAATTCAAGGTTAGCACCCCACCATTTTGAGTGGATATTTTGAGCGCATACATTATTTATGATGACACTGAACATGATCAGAACGGTTTTAATTGCAACTTCAAAACTGGGTGAAGTGGGTGACGCACTCTTCAGACCATGTTGATGTAGCCCTCATTACAGGCCACTGTGCTCAGTGAGCCAGTCCAATAATGGAGACCGAGAGAGTCATTATGATGCATTTACTGTTGTGGAGAGGTCTGTGGACCGTAAAACTCTGTTATATCTGTGACACTCCTTAATGGAGACCAATCCAACCCCACAGAGCACTGAGCCATAGATTTACGCGAATATTACCCCCTAAAATGTACCCAAGATACCTACCTCCACTGGTGCCACATTTACTAATGATCCATCTCCCTTACAACAAAGTATTAATTTAGATCATTGACTTGCCATTTTCTATCGCTTGCTGTTCTATTTTCAGTGAGCAGTCTGAGTGTGTTGGTCAGGTCTGTATGGTTTCTTACCTGAGTAAATAGCCAGTGGAGCTTCATGCGCTTGGCTGTGGCGTAGCTACACTCGATGAGGCGTGGTCGGATGTTCACATCCACCAGGCACTTGTTGTCATCGTCATCGATGGTGGGACTGAGCACCCCTATATGTAACTGCTGAGTGCTGGTGTAGTACACATTCTGGAATGACAGAAGAGACAGCACATACATAAGCTACTGAGAGCTGGAGGCATTCAAGCATTTCACAAAATGTTGATTTGTTTTAGGCTTTTCACTAGGACTTACTTCACCCATATGGCATGTCTATTCATGCAGCTACCCTCACTGAACTGAAGCACAGGGCAGGAAATGGCATAGTGTGGGAAATGGCTTATTATTTATTGAGAGGAGCGCTCTCCATAAACAATACAAATCAATCAGCTAGCCCAAACACTTCTAATTGCACTCTCTGATGCGGTCCTTCCAGCCCGTATTTTCCAAGGGCACTTGAGTGCCCATATTTAGCTAAAACACCACTGGAAGGAAAAAGCATCTGTTTGAACTGAGCGGAGCAGCAGAGGTAGTTGTGTGTGCTACAGATGGCAGCTGCATCTGTGCTCGGACTCCATCGGCGTGCATATGAGGGATGAGGAGGCTTGTCTGCACATGTGGGGTAGCTAAACATGTTGGGTAGCTAGAACCC
Organism: Oncorhynchus clarkii lewisi; assembly: GCF_045791955.1. Classification (NCBI taxonomy): domain Eukaryota; kingdom Metazoa; phylum Chordata; class Actinopteri; order Salmoniformes; family Salmonidae; genus Oncorhynchus; species Oncorhynchus clarkii. The sequence goes on along the minus strand of NC_092172.1, from coordinate 16,178,073 downwards.
TGGGAGAGGCGGGGGAATGTAACAGCTGGAGGGGAGGGAGGACATCACAGCTGGATAGGGGTGGGATAAAGGCGGTAGGGAGCACAGGGTTACATTAGGAGGTGTTTAGTGCTACCTTGTCGTTCGCAAACAGTTGTCATAAATACACTGTGTATGTCACCTTAAACTTACCCCATCAATCATACAGGTAGAATAAATCTCTTTAGAATGACAAGGCTGCCAATGTTTTTGTATTGTATCTTTTTACGTGTCTATTTTCAAAAGGATAAAGCTATGAACATTAACAACTTCATAGTTAAAAACACTATAACGATATGGAAGAAAATAAAACGGATTTTACAAGATCCAAACCAAACAGACCGAGTGCTCACATCCCTATCATTCAATACATTCGCTTACACAGGATCTGTAGTACACAGAGGGACTATGACAAACAAGCCGACTGTCTGGACAAGCTTTTCAGACAGCAGGGTTACCCAGAGGAATGGCTGCATGACGCAAGGGATTATAAAAAAACTATGACCAAGAATGACATCCTCACACCCAAATCACCCCTCCCCCCTGACCAACGAGTTCAGTGTTCCTTCAATACTCCCCACTTGGCAAACAGTTTGACCATATCATAAAAAAACACATCTTGAGGCCTGATTCACAACTGGAAAATACGTTTAAAGAACCCCCGCGAGTCGTCTTCAGACGCCCCCCAACATCAGTCTAATGGTGGTGACGTCTGATCTTCCACCGGTGCCACGTGACACCTTCCTAGACAATGTGCCGGACGGAAGGTAATTACAGATGTGGCCGATGTACCCAGTGGAACTTCACGAACAATGCACACAATGTTCAATCACCCTATCATGGGCAAGGCCATTAAGATTAAGGGCATCATTACGTGTTCCACCAAAAATTTGAGACAAGGATAGCATAACACAGGAGTAAAATCAGGACTCTTGATCAGAGAATCCCTGTGGCTACGGATTTCATGGATTGCTCTCTGAGATACATTGGTATTGAACATGTTAAGACTCTTAGGAGGGGGGAGATACTGATCATCTACTACTAAGAAGAGAATTGTATTGGATTCACTATTTGTCGGCCATGTCTCCTAAAGGTCTAAACCAAGAGTTTGATATCAGACCATTCCATGAATATTGTTGATTTGTCCTGCCATATTGGTCTCAACTTGGTCATTTTGTAAATATATTCGATTTTTTGTAACTACTGATACCAAATTATTAGAGGTACACAAGTTGTTTTTGAAATAGGTCACTAATTATATCTATGGCCACTGCGCGTTCCGCATGTAATGGTCATTTGGGCGGGTATTCCAACAGTTTCCAACGTAATCTAATTACTGTTGCCTAGCTTTGAACTTGGACCCATTTGTATGTATATAATACTTTATGACCATATGCACAGTACTTCTGTGATTAATTATGATTGAATATGCGCAAAAGGGAATATAATTGTTTCCAGATGTATCCATGTGTTATGTGTGTCTGTAAGTTGATGATCATATGTATAAGTTTAAAAAAAAATACGTTTTTAAAAAGGGAAAATTAAATATTATAATAAAAAAGTGTAAACTATCCTCACTATCAGTGGGAGGTAAAGCAGGAAGAAAACAACATCAGTAGTGGTATGAAATGAAAACGGATTCTAAAAGGAGTAACAGCACTGTAACCCGACAACTATTCAACAGAGACATCTGAACAGATTTCTAACATTAATGAGTTCTTAAATTAGCCTGCTCTCGGGATGTGAGATTGGGTGTTACAGTATGTTTTCTCTGGAGTTATCTGTTAAGAAAAGTGTGCAAGGCATCTTGGGAAAGATCAGCTCCGACTGGCTTTCTTTCTTGTAAGAGATCACAGGAGATTCCTCCAGAGCTTTAATTTGTAAACCAGCGTAAACATCAATACAGGTGCAATGAGTGTGAATGGTTTACCATGGAGATGTTTGAATAGGCAAGGATGACAGTGGATGCAACTTTTTGCTTCACTTTCAAGGATTAAACCACTTTTTACTTCACATCTGGCTAAAAGATTACTGTAGCTCTGTTGGCATAACTTTTATAAATAACGTTGACACCTTTTGGAAACAGAAGATACTCTACAGGAATGATGGAGTCCATCTAAATCATGTTGGTACTTGGATCCTGTCCTCCCATTTCAAGGCTGTGTTGAGACAATGACATACCGGTGACCCAAGCCCTGCTCAGATAATCCCTACCATTGTGATGCTGAGTTGTCGTCGTGCTGCTACAAATGTACAGTTTCACAGGAGAGTTATCAGTCATAATGTAAGTAACCTCATTTATGTTCCTCTAACTCCCTTGAATGCCTCTGTCAATCCGACAGCTATTGTCAGCAGTAATCATGCGCCTAAACGAACCTGAGTTATGCTGTAAGCACTGATACGGTTTGCCCTAGTAGGAAGCCCACTGGGAGTAGTTCACCTTGCACTATCAGCTCAAATATAAACATCACTGTCATGTCTACCTCTGATAAGCCTCCCAGTAAAGCAATAAAAACAATAACGCAACACAGAAAGGTGCTGAAAATAGCCCACATTACCATACTGTATGTAGCCAAAGAAACAAGGTTGATGAAATCAATACCTTGCTAGTAACAGATAACATTCAGGATCTCTGAATCACACTTAGATAATTATTTGATGATACAGTGGTAGCAATACATAGCTATAAAATCTACAGAAGAGACAGGAATACCAATGGGGGAGGTGTTGCTGTTTATATTTAGAGTCATATTCCTTTAAAACCTAGAAAGAATCTCATGTCAAATGCTGTTGAAGTAATATGGCTACAGGTTCACTTGCCTCACCTAATGCCTATTCTTGTGGGAAGTTTCTATAGACCACTAAGTGCTAATCGTCAGTATCTGTATAATATGTGTGAAATGCTTGATGATGTGTGTGATATCAACAGAAAGATATATTTTCTGAGTAACCTAAATATTTGACATCAAGCTGTCAAATGAAAATAAAAGCTTCAAACTAACCAGTGCCTGCAACCTGGTTCAGGTTATCAGTCAACCTACCAGGGTATTTACAGAAATCTGCTCTAAATGGAATGTAGTGATCATACAGTAGTAGGCATATCTAAGAAAACCAAAGTGTGAGCCTAATATAGCGTTTAAGAGATCATATAAGAGGTTGTGTACTGATTCCTATGTTGAAGATGTAAATAATATTTACTGGTCTGTGGTTTTTAATGAGGAGCAACCAGACACTGAACTTTAATAATTTATGAAATTGCTTATTCCATTTACTAATAAGCCTGCACCCATTAAGAAATGACTGTAAAAACTGCACTCAAAGAGCTGTATAAGGCCAAAAGCAAACAAGAAAATGCTCATCCAGAAGCGGCTCTTCTAGTGTCCGGGGACTTTAATGCAGGCAAACTTAAATCCGTTTTACCTCATTTCTACCAGCATGCCACATGTGCAACTAGAGGGGTAAAAAAACTATAGACCTCCTTTACTCCACACACAGAGACCCATACAAAACTCTCCCTCGCCCTCCATTTGGCAAATCTGATCATAATTATATCCTCCTGCTTACAAGCAAAAACTAAAGCAGGGAGTACCAGTGACTCAATACGGAAGTGGTCAGATGACGCGGATGCTACACTACAGGACTGTTTTGCTAGCACAGACTGGAATATGTCCCGGTATTCATCCAATGACATTGAGGAGTATACCACCTCAGTCACCAGCTTCATCAATAAGTGCATCGACAACATCATCCCCACAGTGACCGTACGTACATATCCCAACCAGAAGCCATGGATTACAGGCAATATCCGCACCGAGCTAAAGGCTAGAGCTGCCGCTTCCAAGGAGTGGCACACTAATCGGGACACTTATGAGAAATTACGCTATGCCATCAGACGAAACGTCAAACAGGCAAAGCGTCAATACAGGACTAAGATTGAATCGTACTAAAACCGGCTCTGATGCTCGTCGGATGTGGCAGGGCTTGCAACCTATTACGGACTACAAAGGGAAACCCAGTCATGAGCTTCCCAGTGACTCGAGCCAACGGGCTAAATGCCTTTTATGCTCGCATCAAGGCAAGTAACACTGAGCATGCATGAGAGCACCAGCTGTACACACCTCCAAGCTGTGTAAGGGCTATTTGACCAAGAAGGGGAGTGATGGAGTGCTGTATCAGATGAGCTGGCCTCCACAATCACCCGACCGCAACCCAATTGAGATGGTTTGGGATGAGTTGGGCTGTAGAATCAACAAGTCCTCAGCATGTGGAAACTCCTTCAAGACAGTTGGAAAAGCATTCCAGGTGAAGCTGGTTGAGAGAATGCCAAGAGTGTTCAAAGCTGTCATCAAGGCAAAGGATGGCTACTTTGAAGAATCTAAAATCTAAAATATATTTTGATTTGTTGAACACTTTTCTTGTAACTACATGATTCCATATGTGTTATTTCATAGTTTTGATGTCTTCACTATTATTCTACAATGTAGAAAATAGTACAAATAAAGAAAAACCTTTAATGAGTAGCTGTGTCCAAAATGTTGACTGGTACTGTATGTGTTATGGCTTTACATCATCTTTAATTAAAGCCTCTCCCACATAGTCCAGGTAGAGTCGCGAATACCCCAGGGCAGCTGTCTAGGCCACTTACCTTTTTCTATTTTCACTAATGACCTGCCACTGGCACTGAGTAAAGCCTGTGTGTCTGTTTATGCTGATGACTGAACATTATACATGTCAGATACCACAGCAAGTGAAATCACTGCAACACTTAAAGAGCTGCAGCCAGTTTTAGAATGGGTGGCAAGTAATATGCTAGTCATAAATATTTCCAAAACTAAAAGCATTGTATTTGGGACAAATCATTGACTAAACCCTAAACCTCAACTATATATTGTAATGAATAATGTGGAAATTGAGTAAGTTGAGGAGTCATGGTCAACTGCCATGGTCAAAACATATTGATGCAATGGTAGCTAAGATGGGGAGAGGTCTGTGCTGCTCTGCTTTCTTGATATTGCTATCAACAAAACAAGTCCTACAGGCCCTAGTTTTATCGCACCTGGACTACTGCCCAGTCATATAGGCAAGTTCCACAAAGAGGGAAATAGGCAAATTACAGTTGGCCCGCAACAGAGCAGCACGGCTGGCCCTTTCGTGTTCACAGAGAGCTAACATCAATGACATGCATGTCAATCTCTCCTGGCTCAATGTAGTGGAGAGATTGACTGCATCACTACTTGTCTTTGTGAGAGGTATTGACATGTTGAAAGCACCAAGCTGTCTGTTTAAACGACTAGCACATAGCTCAGACACCCATACATACCCCACAAGAAATGCAACCAAGGGTCTCTTCACAGTCCCCAAGTCCAGAACAGACTCTATAGAGTCATAACTACATGGAACTCTATTCCACATCAAGTAACTCAAGCGAGTAGTAAAATCCTATTTTAAATGGATAAAACTAACACATGCACTCTACACATGTACAATGTAATGTTGTAATTATGTTGTATTGTGGTATTATACATTTTGTATTGTAGATATGTAGTGTTAGAGTAGTGGTGTAATAATGTGCTGTATGATGTACTGTTTTTTTGTGTGATGTAACTGCTTTAATCTTGTTTGGATCCCATTGGCTCACAGCAAAAACGTTACCTTATTCAAACAAATGTTTTGTCGTCTGTTTTAGTCAAGTACAAAACTACATTTAAGAAAAGTACATGTCTAAAGATGACTTTTCAATATTGCCTGCTCTCTAGTGTTCTCATTACTTAGAAAAACACATTATAAGGCTTCCCTCCATCCCCTTTTTATGACAGTGCTAGCAGCCACTAGTGCTAGCTAGCTAGTTACCAATGACCGAAACATTAACCTAGCCAAGACCAACAATACAAAGAAATAGACTATACAGCTAGCTATAAGTAGTGAGTGGAGTTACAAACAGACTGTACTTAACAAGTTAAAGGTTTTTTTACACACATAGCTACGTGTAGCCTATTTGGACACCATGTCCCTACATTTCCCACTCTGAATAGCCTGAGTCCACAGGGCTCTTCTCGCAGGCTCTATTTCCCTACGTGGGAACATTGCGAACCGTAGGTTGTGATTTTTGACCTGGCTACATGTACATTGAGAAATGAAGAAGCTTTTCAGCATGTTTTGTTATTTCTGTATTAAAAAAAATATATTAAAAAAAAATTGATGATGAAGTTGCCTCTCTTACAATTGGGGTCAATAGAAAATAATGTGATCGAGGGGAATATTCCTTATTATTATTATGTGAATACCAACTGGGACTATAGGGATCCTTACAAAATACAAATACTAGTCAGGATCACATAAAACTCTCTAGGCATTGTTCTTAGCCCAGGGCTAGCTAAGCCACATGCTAGACTGGCCCTGGGCTAGCTTAGCCTGTGTTCACACAAGCATTTGTTAACCCTGGGCTAAGCTTGAGCCCCGGGCTAAGGATTCACACTTGTATTCCAAAGCCCTGGGCTAACGGAAAAACAGAACATGCAACCAACATTATCTATGACACGTGACCAATATTATAAGCAATAAGACATTTATTAGCACATGATTTCCTCTTGCTCCTTGTCAAGCATTTGATTTCCAACAGTGATGGTTTGAATAAACCTTGCTGTCTGCCCGTCTAACCTAGGAAACAATGTTATACTTTTGAAATTCGATCTTGCCCCTGTAGGTCTACAGACCTAAGTGGAGTCCTGCTGTGCACGAAAAAAAATACAAAATAAAAAGAAATCAATATAACTTTTCTGATTCAGGCCAAATTATGCAACAATATTATTATCATGAATATATCCAATTAAATGTCAATACAAAACCTGCAAAAAAAACAAAAATAATTTAGCATTTGCTGCCCTTCCAGCTGTAGAGTTTGTAGCTTTAGTTGGCTAAGTGAGAAGACATTAGCCAGCCTGCATAGCAACCATTTTTTTAGGCATAGCAACCAAGTATTTTGTTTTTTGTGCTCAGATGGAGGGTTTAAATAGTATGAATTTACTAAATGATGTGCAGAATGCATTAGAGGCATCATCACAAGAATATGTCAATTAAGTGACATTGCAGATTTTGTGATTGGACAGTGAGCATTCAAATCAAATCAAATTTTATTTGTCACATACACATGGTTAGCAGATGTTAATGCGAGTGTAGCGAAATGCTTGTGCTTATAGTTCCGACAATGCAGTAATAACTAACAAGTAATCTAACTAACAATTCCAAAACTACTGTCTTGTACACAGTGTAAGGGGATAAAGAATATGTACATAAGGATATATGAATGAGTGATGGTACAGAGCAGCATAGGCAAGATACAGTAGATGGTATCGAGTACATATGAGATGAGTATGTAAACAAAGTGGCATAGTTAAAGTGGCTAGTGATACATGTATTACATAAGGATACAGTCGATGATATAGAGTACAGTATATACGTATGCATATGAGATGAATAATGTAGGGTAAGTAACATTATATAAGGTAGCATTGTTTAAAGTGGCTAGTGATACATTTACATCATTTCCCATCAATTCCCATTATTAAAGTGGCTGGAGTTGAGTCAGTGTCAGTGTGTTGGCAGCAGCCACTCAATGTTAGTGGTGGCTGTTTAACAGTCTGATGGCCTTGAGATAGAAGCTGTTTTTCAGTCTCTCGGTCCCAGCTTTGATGCACCTGTACTGACCTCGCCTTCTGGATGATAGCGGGGTGAACAGGCAGTGGCTCGGGTGGTTGATGTCCTTGATGATCTTTATGGCCTTCCTGTGACATCGGGTGGTGTAGGTGTCCTGGAGGGCAGGTAGTTTGCCCCCGGTGATGCGTTGTGCAGACCTCACTACCCTCTGGAGAGCCTTACGGTTGAGGGCGGAGCAGTTGCCGTACCAGGCGGTGATACAGCCCGCCAGGATGCTCTCGATTGTGCATCTGTAGAAGTTTGTGAGTGCTTTTGGTGACAAGCCAAATTTCTTCAGCCTCCTGAGGTTGAAGAGGCGCTGCTGCGCCTTCTTCACAATGCTGTCTGTGTGAGTGGACCAATTCAGTTTGTCTGTGATGTGTATGCCGAGGAACTTAAAACTTGCTACCCTCTCCACTACTGTTCCATCGATGTGGATAGGGGGGTGTTCCCTCTGCTGTTTCCTGAAGTCCACAATCATCTCCTTAGTTTTGTTGACGTTGAGTGTGAGGTTATTTTCCTGACACCACACTCCGAGGGCCCTCACCTCCTCCCTGTAGGCCGTCTCGTCGTTGTTGGTAATCAAGCCTACCACTGTTGTGTCGTCCGCAAACTTGATGATTGAGTTGGAGGCGTGCGTGGCCACGCAGTCGTGGGTGAACAGGGAGAACAGGAGAGGGCTCAGAACGCACCCTTGTGGGGCCCCAGTGTTGAGGATCAGCGGGGAGGAGATGTTGTTGCCTACCCTCACCACCTGGGCGCGGCCCGTCAGGAAGTCCAGTACCCAGTTGCACAGGGCGGGGTCGAGACCCAGGGTCTCGAGCTTGATGACGAGCTTGGAGGGTACTATGGTGTTGAATGCCGAGCTGTAGTCAATGAACAGCATTCTCACATAGGTATTCCTCTTGTCCAGATGGGTTAGGGCAGTGTGCTGTGTGGTTGAGATTGCATCGTCTGTGGACCTATTTGGGCGGTAAGCAAATTGGAGTGGGTCTAGGGTGTCAGGTAGGGTGGAGGTGATATGGTCCTTGACTAGTCTCTCAAAGCACTTCATGATGACGGAAGTGAGTGCTACGGGGCGGTAGTCGTTTAGCTCAGTTACCTTAGCTTTCTTGGGAACAGGAACAATGGTGGCCCTCTTGAAGCATGTGGGAACAGCAGACTGGTATAGGGATTGATTGAATATGTCTGTAAACACACCGGCCAGCTGGTCTGCGCATGCTCTGAGGGCGCGGCTGGGGATGCCGTCTGGGCCTGCAGCCTTGCGAGGGTTAACACGTTTAAATGTTTTCGTTGCAGGCCGTGTCAGTGGCACTGTATTGTCCTCAAAGCGGGCAAAAAAGTTATTTAGTCTGCCTGGGAGCAGGACATCCTGGTCCGTGACTGGGCTGGATTTCTTCCTGTAGTCCGTGATTGACTGTAGACCCTGCCACATGCCTCTTGTGTCTGAGCCGTTGAATTGAGATTCTACTTTGTCTCTGTACTGACGCTTAGCTTGTTTGATAGCCTTGCGGAGGGAATAGCTGCACTGTTTGTATTCGGTCATGTTACCAGACACCTTGCCCTGATTAAAAGCAGTGGTTCGCGCTTTCAGTTTCACGCGAATTCTGCCATCAATCCACGGTTTCTGGTTAGGGAATGTTTTAATCGTTGCTATGGGAACGACATCTTCAACGCACGTTCTAATGAACTCGCACACCGAATCAGCGTATTCGTCAATGTTGTTGTCTGACGCAATACGAAACATGTCCCAGTCCACGTGGTGGAAGCAGTCTTGGAGTGTGGAGTCAGCTTGGTCGGACCAGCGTTGGACAGACCTCAGCGTGGGAGCCTCTTGTTTTAGTTTCTGTCTGTAGGCAGGGATCAACAAAATGGAGTCGTGGTCAGCTTTTCCGAAAGGGGGGCGGGGCAGGGCCTTATATGCGTCGCGGAAGTTAGAGTAACAATGATCCAAGGTCTTTCCACCCCTGGTTGCGCAATCGATATGCTGTTAAAATTTAGGGAGTCTTGTTTTCAGATTAGCCTTGTTAAAATCCCCAGCTACAATGAATGCAGCCTCCGGATAAATGGTTTCCAGTTTGCAAAGAGTCAAATAAAGTTCATTCAGAGCCATCGATGTGTCTGCTTGGGGGGGGGATATATACGGCTGTGATTATAATCGAAGAGAATTCTCTTGGTAGATAATGCGGTCTACATTTGATTGTGAGGAATTCTAAATCAGGTGAACAGAAGGATTTGAGTTCCTGTATGTTTCTTTCATCACACCATGTCACGTTAGCCATAAGGCATACGCCCCCGCCCCTCTTTTTACCAGAAAGATGTTTGTTTCTGTCTGCGCGATGCGTGGAGAAACCCGTTGGCTGCACCGCCTCGGATAGCGTCTCTCCAGTGAGCCACGTTTCCGTGAAGCAAAGAACGTTACAGTCTCTGATGTCCCTCTGGAATGCTACCCTTGCTCGGATTTCATCAACCTTGTTGTCAAGAGACTGGACATTGGCAAGAAGAATGCTAGGGAGTGGTGCACGGTGTGCCCGTCTCCGGAGTCTGACCAGAAGACCGCCTCGTTTCCCTCTTTTTCTGAGTCGTTTTTTTGGGTCGCTGCATGGGATCCACTCCGTTGTCCTGTTTGTAAGGCAGAACACAGGATCCGCGTCGCGAAAAATATATTCTTGGTCGTACTGATGGTGAGTTGACGCTGATCTTATATTCAGTACTTCTTCTCGACTGTATGTAATGAAACCTAAGATGACCTGGGGTACTAATGTAAGAAAAAACAAAAAACTGCATAGTTTCCTAGGAACGCGAAGCGAGGCGGCCATCTCTGTCGGCGCCGGAAGTGCATTGTTCTTGACCCTGTTTCACACTGGCTATTTTGGCACTGTGTTTTCTTGGGCTAGCCCCGAAAAGTCAATGCTAACCCTAAATGACTGAGCAGGGCCAGCTAGGCCTGGGCTAAGGTTGGTGCTAGCCCACTTTAGGAAGCCCGGGCTAAAATCTCACCTTCTGCAAACTTGAGAGAAGTCTATTCAGAAACAATAGAACCAAATCTCTAAAAAGAAATGACTGCTGTGCATATTTATGGCCGAAAAATTAGGTAGCCGTTGTAGAAAGTTATTTTAGTTTCCATTTTGGTTTTGGCTTAACATTTACATAGTCCAAGGTATTTCAGTTTTCAAAACATTATGGAAATTGTTAGAGAAGGTGAGGCTGATAGTGCAGAGGCAGCAGTTGTGCTGAGATAGGACTGTATCAGGCTGCCAGCCTGACCCAGATAGAAACAGTGTCAGGGGATGCTCTCCATCTCAACAGCACTGTAGTGACTTCCTGGAATTATCTACTAATGCCTGTCTGGAAACCGGGAAAGTATACCTTTTATAAAAAACTATTGGATTCCGTTTTTTCTCTCTCTCTCTCTCTCTCGCTCTCTCTCTCTCTCTCTGATGATAACGAATACAAACACAAAGTGAAGAAAGAGACAAGTTTTGTCTAATCTCTGAGGAAGCTTCCTGTAAGTTTACTCCTTCCTGCAGACTTGTCACTTTTGAAGTAGAAACTATCTACAAATGGATTCCACTTTGCATTCTGTCAATACAACACAAATGCAGCTTAGGCTGAAGTTCAGAAACATAAAGCCCATGGTGGATGGGGGCCCTTGGCAGCGAGGTGAATGATAAGTGGAGTCCTGCTGGTCAGCTGGTAGATCATGACGGCTGCTGCCATTACCAAGCCATAAAAGCGACGGGTCGTACTGTAGCAGAGTCGTGGACTGCACTTCATTGATAAGCCTCATGCAAGATAAGAAAGGGTCAAAAGGAGGGATAAGAAAAGGCGGACTATACACGTGGGAGATTTGACACAGAGACAGAAATGATGTAGCAGCGATGTGGGCTGAAGAGGGCTCGAGGGGGTTCTAACCTGAGGTGTCATCCCATGACAGAGGTACAGGATGGGGACGTTGTCGGTGTCCGGCCCCTGGTCCAGACACAGGTCACTCTTCAGAGAGTTCTTCAGCTGAGGGAAGAAATGATCACAAAGGGAGTCATCATTTTATATGTCACTCAATCGGCTAGTTCAGGGAGAGGTTAGCTGTGTGACAGAGAATCAATGAGACCTTGAATTGATTATATTCCCACCTATCACAACGCCCTATTTAATCAAACCAGAGAAAAGGTTTCTGGTATAACTTCAAAACAACACATGGAGGGAACACTTTCTGTTCTTTGCAGAACAACATGACATAAAACATAAATGGGATTTTTAATTCAAACATGAAGCCTTGTGTTTGCACAGTTATTTCAATCTGTAGCAGCATTTATTTTAAAGATCTAATCAACAAGTTTGTGTGAGGAGAGGGGAGGTACTCTGGAGACTGGGATTGGTGGCTGGGAGGATTAAGATGTGTTTGCCTTGCTGTCCGTGAGGACAGGATTAGGTACGGATATGACATTACAAGGACAGAGCCAGAGACTGTGCCTGTCAACTCCCCACTGGCACAGGAAATGTCTCATTCTGTCTGCTGATCATTAAAAAGCCAGGCAGGGAGTGAACATGATGGAATAAAGTCTAAGACAACGTATAAAAAAATTCACTGAGGTTCCATGAAATGAAAAAAATTATAACGTGCAAGGTTCATGTATGAGTGAATACAACCTGGAGCTGCTTGTCAGTGTGGTGTGTAGCATAACCTTTGACCTCAAATGCTGTGCTGAACACTGGATTCTGGATAACGAATTCTCTGACAAAAATGATTGACAAGTTCATGAAATGCACCTAGCAAATGCAGTGTAATGAGGATATGCTATTTTCGAACCCACTTACTCCTTGAATTAATTTTAATAAGGCTGACCTATTTTCCTCTCTGTATCTTTCTACCTTTCATAATAAATGGAAATACAGAGAAGGAAACCAACCATAAAATGAAGACTGTACTCCAATGAGACCACTTTTTGGGTGTGTCACTGTAGATTCAGGCATATTGCACTGATGTACTGTGGCCACACAGAAATAAAACTGTTTGTGTTGAACATGAATTGCTAATATAAATACTGCCAGCGTGCCCTCATGGCCAGAATACAAATTCAGAAACTTTTGTCTAGCATTGCTGAGAATTCCATTTGCCACACAGGCAGATCTCTGTGAGAGGAGGTGATATAAAACAAGCTCTGCTCACCAGCCCCACCACTGCACAACAATATGTGCATACTCAATGGTATACCCTCATGAATACACAATTCACTGTTTCTTACACGACAGTGCACAATGCTCTGTTCGTGTGTGCATAGACTACACAATAGACAACCTTTTATATACTATGTATACCAAACAATATTGAGTTGTGTGTACCCCCCCTTGCCCTCAGAACAGCCTAAATTTGTCGGGGCATGGACTCTACAAGGTGTATAAAGCGTTCCACAGGGATGCTGGCCCATGTTGATTCCAATGCTTAACACAGTTGTGTCAAGTTGGCTGGATGTCCTTTGGGTGGTTGACCATTCTTGATACACACAGGAAACTATTGAGCGTCAAAAACCCAGCAGCGTTTCAGTTCTTGACACAAACCGGTGCGCCTGGCACCTACTACCATACCCCGTTCAAAGGCACTTAAATATTTTGTCTTGCCCATTCATCCTCTGAATGGCACACATACACAATCTGTCCCAATTGTCTCAAGGCTTAAAAATAATTCTTTAACCTGTCTCATCCTGTTCATCTGCACTGATTGAAGTGGATTTAACAAGTAATATCAATAAGGGATCATAGCTTTCGCCTGGATTCACCTGGTCAGTCCATGTAATGGAAAGAGGCTTCTGTTTTCGCCCAGAGTCTGAGTTCCTGCACCTTTTCCACATCATGTACAAGCTTTAGCGTGCCAACACTGGCAGTGCACACAAAGACTGAGGCTATGGTAGGCATGTCTACATGTTTCAGAGCCAAACTGCCACAGAAATGCATCTCTCTGTGAAATGAATGTATTCCTAACTGCAGTCATCCAAATCGTAACTCAATGGATGATTATTTGTTCAGGCATGGACCGCATGGTTTGTTCTGTGGAGACTTTACTTGACATCGCATTTCCATGTTTGCAGAGGGCATGTTGCTTACCACTCCATATGCAATGGTGTCTGTGTACATCCTCATCTCTGGGTAGATGTTGACCAGGTACCACCGAAACGTCTTACAGTGGAGCCTCTTCCTCAGGGCCTTCCTCTCAGAGATATCTCCAATGTCTATTCCTGAGTCCTGCACACACACACACACACACACACACACATGCAAACACAGAGCTAAACAGTTCGGCAGTGATTGCTGTAAAGATACAAATGAATAAACGTATCGTGCATAGGAAAGGACATATGTGCCAAGCTCTTAGGTGGAAAAAGGAATCAGATTCCCAGTTTCCCTGATTTCAGAGAGGCAAGACTCACTGAGGAATAGTTAAGTCCGTTTCAATGTGACATAACTCCTGCGAGCCCTTCATGTTCCCTGTATAAAGAACCGCAGGACTAAGTGACTGACTTCAACATCATCTGCCATTTCCTCTGAGTCCTCACGCTGCCACAGTCACACTCTGGTCCAGACTTCCTTCTGCAGCAAGCTGCCGCTCCTGTCCACTCTACCCTAATTATCTTAATTGCTGCCTCGCTGACAAACTTAAAAGCTGAAGCAGACCTGATAGATCCAACATCAACTGCAATGGAGGCAACTTGCAGCCGACTGAGATACGATAAATGGACTGACGAGAGTCTAATAGACAAAACAGCAACAGCTGTGACTTGAAATAAAGTAGGTTTCTAATACGTTTGGACAAAATAAATTCACGAGACTAATCCTGAGACCAAATTTCCCTCCAAGCTTGTTGAGTAGAATTGCAGAACTCAGTTTATCGATATCAATTTAGAGATTTGCCTGCTGATGCTCATCTATTTGAAAGGAGTTTTTACATAATTCTGAGTATTGAGTGCAAACAGGAAAACTATTAAGCATCTAATCAACTCAGCCTTTGTTCAAAGAAACACCAGGCATCCCTGCAAATGTACTACAACATCTATATGTTACACAGTTGAAGTCAGAAGTTTACATACACCTTAGCCAAATACATTTAAACTCAGTTTTTCACAATTCCTGACATTTAATCCGGGTAAAAAAAATGCCCTGTCTTAGGTCAGTTAGGATCACCACTTTATTTTCTGAATGTTTCATGTCAGAATAATAGTAGAGAGAATTATATTTCATTTTTATTTCTTTCATGACATTCCCAGTGGGTCAGAAGTTTACATATACTCAATTAGTATTTGGTAGCATTGCCTTTAAATTGTTTAACTAGGGTCAAACGTTTTGGGTAGCCTTCCACAAGCTTCCCACAATAAGTTGGGTGAATTTTGGCCCATTCCTCCCAACAGAACTGGTGTAACTGAGTCAGGTTTGTAGGCCTCCTTGCTGACACACACTTTTTCAGTTCTGCCCACAAATTTTCTGTAGGGTTGAGGTCAGGGCTTTGTGATGGCCACTCCAATACCTTGACGTTATTGTCCTTAAGCCATTTTGCCATAACTTCGGAATTATGCTTAGGGTCATTGTCCATTTGGAAGACCCATTTGCGACCAAGCTTTAACTTCCTGACTGATGTCTTGAGATGTTGCTTCAATATATACACATAATTTTCCTTCTCATTGTAACGGCCGTTGTTGGTGGAAGAAGGTGAGGACCGAGGTGCAGCGTGGTATGTGTCCATATTTATTAAAATGAACACGGAAATAACAAAAATAACAAAGAGAAACGACCGAAAACAGTTCTGGCTGATGCAGACACACAACAGAAAATAATCACCCACAAAACACAATAGAAAACAGGCTCCCTAAATATGGTTCTCAATCAGGGACAACGATTGACAGCTGCCTCTGATTGAGAACCATACCAGGCCAAACACAGAAATAGCAAATCATAGAAAAACTAACATAGACAACCCACCCAACTCACGCCCTGACCATACTAAAACAAAGACATAATAAAAGAACTAAGGTCAGAACGTGACAGTACCTCCCCCAATGGTGCGGACTCTGGCCACAAAACCTGAACCTATAGGGGAGGGTCTGGGTGGGTTTCTTTCCGCGGTGGCGGCTCTGGCGTGGGACGTGGACCCCACTCCACCATAGTCGTTGTCCGCCTCTTAGCCCACCTCCATGGCCTCTTAAGAGCGGCGACCCTCGCCGCAGACCTCGGACTGGGGACCCTAGCCAGGGGTCCCGAATGGACGGGAGACTCCGGCAGCACCGGAGGGGCGGGAGACTCCGGCAGCTCGGAGTGAAGGGCGATTCCGGCAGCGCCGGCGTGACGGGCGGAAACACAATAGAAAACAGGCTCCCTGAATATGGTTCTCAATCAGGGACAACGATTGACAGCTGACTCTGATTGAGAACCATACCAGGCCAAACACAGAAATAGCAAATCATAGAAAAACTAACATAGACAACCCACCCAACTCACGCCCTGACCATACTAAAACAAAGACATAACAAAAGAACTAAGGTCAGAACATGACACTCATGATGTCATCTATTTTGTGAAGTGCACCATTCCCTCCTGCAGCAAAGCATCCCCACAACATGATGCTGCCACCCCTGTGCTTCATGGTTGGGATGATGTTCTTTGGCTTGCAAGCCTCTCCCTTTTCCTTCAACCATAACGATAGTCATTATGGCCAAACATTTCTATTTTTGTTTCATCAGACCAGAGGACATTTCTCCAAAAAGTATGATCTTTGTCCCCATGTGCAGTTGCAAACCGTAGTCTGGCTTTTGTATGGCGGTTTTGGAGCAGTGGCTTCTTCCTTGCAGAGCAGCCTTTCAGGTTGTCAATATAGGACTTGTTTTACTGTGGATATAGATACTTTTTTTACCTGTTTCCTCCAGCATCTTCACAAGGTCCTTTGCTGTTGTTCTAGGATTGAGTTGCACTTTTTGCACCAAAGTACGTTCCTCTCTAGGAGACTGAACGAGTCTCCTTCCTAAGCGGTATGACGGCTGTGTGGTCCCATGGTGTTTATATTTGCATACTATTGTTTGTACAGATGAACGTGGTCCCTTCAGGTGTTTGGAAATTGCTCCCAAGGATGAACCAGACTTGTGGAGGTCCACAATTTTTGTCTGAGTTCTTGGCTGATTTCTTTTGATTTTCCCATGATGTCACGCAAAGATGCACTGAGTTTGAAGGTAGGCCTTGAAATACATCCACAGGCACACCTCCAATTGACTGATGATGTCAATTAGCCTATCAGAAGCTTCTAAAGCCATGACATAATTTTCTGGAATTTTCCAAGCTGTTTGAAGGCACAGTCAACTTATTGTAAGTAAACTTCTGACCCACTGGAATTGTGGGTCAGAGTAGATGTCCTAAACGACTTGGCAAAACTATAGTTTGTCCACAACAAATTTGTGGAGTGGTTGAAAAACGAGTTTTAATGACTCCAACTTAAGTGTTTGTAAACTTCCGTCTTCTTCACAATACAGGTGTAGGATCTTAATTTGAACCAGTTAACTACAGCAGTAAAATAATCCTGCTGCAACAGTTAATTTGAATAATTTATTTTTTATTTAACTAGGCAAGTCAGTTAATAACACATTCTTATTTACAATGACAGCCTAGGAACAGTGGGTTAACTACCTTGTTCAGGGGCAGAACAACAGATTGTTACCGTGTCAGCTCGGGGATTCAATCTGGTAACTCTTCGGTTACTGTTCCAACAGCTTTAACTACTAGGCTACCTGCCGCCCACAAGGCTACCTGCCGATTTATGTGGTTTATAATTATGGACATTTGTTTAGGGGTTGATAAATTTTTGATAAGGGAAAATTAAGTCTGACATTTCAAAGTGGAATTTACAAACTTCGGAAGCCTTTTAAACCTCAAATACTCTACACGTTTAAAATGTCCTGCATTGTAGGAAAATTCTCCTGGGTGATCAAATTAAGATCCTAAACCTGTACACTAATGCACTACACATCACACTTTATTTACAAATTACCACTAGCGAGACAATATTCCCCACCCTGACCACTTGCCCACCCTCCATTAGACATGGTTCAGTAGACATGTTTCAGTAGACCCCATCCAGTTAGCAGCTGACAGACTCTCACCTCCTGGGGGATGTTCCAGGCCATGTAGACATGGCTCTTAAACTCGTCCATCCAGACCTCCGCCACCCTCAGGGCGTTCCGTCTCACGTGAGACGTCAGATCCTCAGTGTAGGGCTTGTGGGCACGCTCTATATGGGCGATACGGGCACAGGGCAGGACTTCCACACTGCCCCCACACTGCCACACCTGGTGTCACACATAAAAAGACAGAGGGAAAAACTTGGTTAATCATCAGTTGTGCTAAAATCATGTTGCCAGGCAGGAAAAGACCCAGAGCAGATCTAGAGCTCTAGAGGGTGCTCCAGGAGATAGACTCAGATCTGAAGCCTCTTACTCTGAGGCTGACAAGGCTACATAAGCGCCACCTCTCTACTTGATCCAAAAAGCCTGTCAGATCCAACCAGGAAGAAAACCTGGAGACACCGCTCCTTGGTCCAGATAATACCTCACAGTACTGAGGGTGCCAGAAGCCTCATCAAAAAGGAGCACCATGTTTTCACTGACATCTGACATGCTGTGTCTGACTTAGTGGGGTAACAGTTTTAATTGCTGATGTGAGATGACATTTGGAGTCCCAGTGCCTTATGCTTAATGTCATGATTAATGGCTGCTAGGAGAGCGAGAGGGAGAGAGATAGAGACACACACAGCACAAGCGAGAGAGGGAGAAAGAGAGTGTGTGAGAGAATGAGAAAAAGGGAGAAGGAGAATTCAGAGTATGTCAGTAACAACATTCCTACAGTATGGCCATATATCCTGCTCTTTCTTAAATCTAGTGTAATGCTGTGAATCACTGTTGTGATAAAACTGTCTGCTCTTTGTCCCCTGTGGCTCTGTATATCTGTGCTCTGCCTGCTTTTATCTCTCTGCTCCGGCCCTGAAGAGCTCATAGCCTCCAGCCAGGAGCCTCTCTCCTCTCGACTCCCTCCAAAGCACAGCACTAACTGACATCCAACCGAGCTCCAATGGGCTAACATTCCATCCTGAGAATTCCTGCACACCGACATTCATTCCACATCTCCTCTTGTCAGGTTCAACACGCAAAAATTCACTACAAAGCTCTGATGTTCTTCCAGAGTTCTTCCAGAGTTTCTGGAGAGGTAATGCTCATTCCACAATGTTATCATTTCCTACATTGCTGCCCACAGCACTGCCTGAACTGGCATGGAGAGTAGATCTGCCCCAGCTGTCTGCAAGGAGTTTTCCTTCCTCTGTCTACCAATAGCACTCAGGGACAGCCACAGAAAGCTCTAAATCAAATCAAATTTTATTTGTCACATACACATGGTTAGCAGATGTTAATGCAAGTGTAGCGAAATGCTTGTGCTTCTAGTTCCGACAATGCAGTAATAACCAACAAGTAATCTAGCTAACAATTCCAAAAACTACTACCTTATAGACACAAGTGTAAGGGGATAAAGAATATGTACATAAAGATATATGAATGAGTGATGGTACAGAGCGGCATAGGCAAAATACAGTAGATGGTATTGAGTACAGTATATACATATGAGATGAGTATGTAAACAAAGTGGCATAGTTAAAGTGGCTAGTGATACATGTATTACATAAAGATGCAGTAGATGATATAGAGTACAGTATATACGTATACATATGAGATTAATAATGTAGGGTATGTAAACATTATATTAGGTAGCATTGTTTAAAGTGGCTAGTGATATATTTTACATCATTTCCCATCAATTCCCATTATTAAAGTGGCTGGAGTTGAGTCAGTGTGTTGGCCGCAGCCACTCAATGTTAGTGGTGGCTGTTTAACAGTCTGATGACCTTGAGATAGAAGCTGTTTTTCAGTCTCTCGGTCCCAGCTTTGATGCACCTGTACTGACCTCGCCTTCTCTAAGTCGTCTATCAGGGGATACAAAGCAGGACACATACATACATGCACACACACAGACAGACCCAGAAAGAGAAACAAGAGCACACAGAACAACACACAATTACAGACCACAACAGTCAGACTACAGAGTTACAGGAGTGATACAGCTCAATGACGCAAGTCCTGTAATTGATGATGTCTGTGACTGCTGTGCTGTGATCTACTTCCAAGGATGAGGCACTCTGTCACATTCTCTCACAGAGGCGTTCAGTCTTGCTTTCCAGAGTCACCTCCTCTCCTCTGTTTGCTGTGCTCATTTCTCCATGGTAAACTAACCAACTGGCAATGTCAACACCCACAGTCCTATTTCCCCATTCAGAGTTTCTACTAAACAAACTGAAGGGGCAAAACAGGCATCTGTGAAAAAGTAATGTACATGTATGTCAATATTTTCCCCTGACCTGAGTGAACCAAGTGAACTGGTGTTAATACACTACAGACAGAGAACAGACAGAAATCTTCATCAGTCTTTGATTGGAGAGGTGCAGTATAGGTCCTCAAGAACATCAAACTGCTCTCATCATCATTATCCTCCAATCTTCTCAGCCCTTATGGCATGGGGCAGAGTATGGACACGCCAGATGATGACCTCAGTGAACCTTCTTCAGGAAAACCATTTCACAACCCACTCATTCTCTCTCCCACATGTCAAGACTGTATTTCATGCTACAGGAGCTGTGTATACCAAGCATCACAGAGAATGTGTTATGACATATTTTTCCAGCCATTGGCTTATTACGTCAACATTGTTGAACGGAGCAGTTCACAACATACAGCGTACAATTGGCTTTGGAATCTATGGAATATGTCCTGACTACAATAACTAATATAGTAAAACAGTCTCAAATCCTATGGACCTTAACATTAATAAAAAGTCAATAATTTTCTTTTACCTGACATTTTCAGTAAATTACTTCTGTGTGACACATAGGCTACATTAGTCATTCTATGCAGTATGTGTTAATTTCCATGCAGTCTGCAACTACATTTGCAGTTCCAGCACGTACTTATCAACCAGAGATACCTGTTGCAGAGCATACTGTAGGTGCATGCTATGTCTCCTGTTTATACACAACATGACTGTATTGTATACTGTTTATATGGATAGGGCTAGGATATAAATTAGTCTAAAGCTAGTTATGTTTTATTATGAAAATGTTCATGCTTTCCATACATATCCATAGTCATTCAAAAACCTTTATTTTAACAGGGAGTCCCATTGGGTTATTCATAAACAGTCTTAGAGAGCGTATAACATTTGCATAACTGATCTATAAGCTTCTTCACAGTGTTCAATGATCCCAATTTCTCCATCCAAAAGAAGTCACAATGGCTGCATCTCCAAAATGTGCAGGTGTTATGAAAGAATATGCATACAAAGCCATACATTCTCAATAGGGTTGAATGGCAGGAACCTGGTTACCGGTGAATTATAGTAAATTATTTATATGAACAGCATGGCGTGAAATGGAACTGTTAAATTATATGCAATGTCTAAAACTGGTTTCTCTACGGCCTCAGCATGATGAATCAACGCTCAGGGTGGGGACAGACAGTCCATCTCACAATGCATGTAGACCTATCATTTCTAGGGATGTGCGATATATCGGTGAACATATCAGCAACCAACATCGGTATTGGCCAGATGTCAAATTTAACGCGGATGTGAAAAACCAATGTCAAAAGCTGATGTGCATACCTATATAACGTAGGCACGTGACGTAAAGAAGTTACGTTAAATTCCTCATTCCTAACCTAGCTCACAATGTCTGCTGTGTGGATTGAGCAGTCAACAAGTCAAGCAGTCATTTGAAAGAGTAAGAACATTTCAGCGAGACAACTCAAAGGCGAAATCCATTAGCGGCAAGATAATGGAATTCATTGCCCTTGAAAATCAACCATCATTTGTCGTGGTGATGTTGGCTTTCGTGACTGGTTGAGCACCGGTACATTTTACCAAGTGCACTATTGTTCAGATGTTGCCCTGCCATAGTTACACAGTAATAGTGTCACTGCTATTAGCTTCACAACATACTATGGAACGCCGTTTGGGTCTTTCCGTGTCAAAAAAGATACACGTCAAATAAAAATAAGTTTTTAATTTGACACGTCAAATAACACAGTTCTATTATAGAATGTTGTGTGTCCTGAATTTGCACGTGCAAGCCAAGCGCCACCACGATTATAAGTAGCACTGTTGACAGCAGTACAAAAAAAGTATGCAAAGAACCAAACAACAATGTATTTACAATAACGCGTTGGTAATAAAGCATTATTTGTTTGACCGCAACTTCTGGGGTAGCTAGCTAACTTTAGTTTTGTACCTAGTTAGCACCAATACAACCAGCCTGAAACAATGACCAGTAGAAACTGCAGTCATTTTCACTATTATTAGCAATGATTTAGGAATCCTTGTGAGTAAGTATTAGATAGGTAGACACTTGTTGTTCACCTATTGAAACTGAACTTCAGTTCATGAAAATAAATAGCTAGCCAGCTACTTAACCATGTAGCCCAAAGCTAACGTTATAAGCAGCCAGCTAGCGTCATTTGGCTAGTGAGGCTCGACCTGAACGGGGCTGTGTTGTGAAGCTAGCCACAATAAGGACTAGGCGGAATTTGCAGCTTGCCTTCAAATGTACCTCTTTGAAAGTGATGCAGAAGTTTACAATTGGTGGAATCATGCCATATTTAGACTTGATAATGTTACAAGATTGGAATGTGAGACAATGAAATGGGATATCAGTCTACTCGGTGACCCCCATAGAACACAACTGAAGAGATTAAGCAAATATTATCGTTGTAGCTCTTATCAAAAAGGCTTCTCAACAGTTTTTACCCCCAAGCCATAAGACTCCTGAACAGGTAATCAAATGGCTTCCCGGACTATTTGCATTGTGTGCCGCCCCCAACCCCTCTTTTTACGCTGCTGCTATACTCTGTTTATCATATATGCATAGTCACTTTAGCTATACATTCATGTGCATACTACCTCAATTGGGCCGACCAACCAGTGCTCCCGCACATTGGCTAACCGGGCTATCTGCATTGTGTCCCGCCACCCGCCACCAACTCTTTTACACTACTGATACTCTCGGTTCATCATATATGCATATGTAGCCGATGTGAAATGGTTAGCTAGTTAGCGGTGGTGCGCGCTAGTGGCGTTTCAATCGGTGACGTCATTTGCTCTGAGACCTTGAAGTAGTGGGCCGCTGCTTTTGTGGAGTGATGGGTAACGATTCTTCGAGGGTGACTGTTGACGTGTGCAGAGCGTCCCTGGTTCGCGCCCAGGTCAGGGCGAGGGGACGAGCGTAAAAAGTCTATACTGTTACATTGATGCTGTTGACCCGGATCACTGGTTGCTGCGGAAAGAGGAGGAGGTCAAAAGGGGGGTGAGTGTAGCCGATGTGAAATGGCTAGCTAGTTACCGGTGGTGCGCGCTAGTGGCGTTTCAATCGGTGACGTCACTTGCTCTGAGACCTTGAAGTAGTGGTTCCCCTTGTACTGCAAGGGCTGCGGCTTTTGTGGAGTGATGGGTAACGATGCTTCGAGGGTGACTGTTGACGTGTGCAGAGCGGCACTGGTTCGTGGCGAGGGGACGGACGTAAAAAGTCTATACTGTTGCACACAGTCACTTTAACCATATCTACATATACATACTACCTCAATCAGCCTGACTAACCGGTGTCTGTATGTAGCCTCGCTACTTTTATAGCCTCGCTACTGTATATAGCCTGTCTTTTAACTGTTGTTTCATTTCTTTAACTACCTATTGTTCACCTAACACCTTTTTTTGCACTATTGGTTAGAGCCTGTAAGTAAGCATTTAACTGTTGTATTCGGCGCACGTGACAAATAAACTTTGATTTGATTTCGGGTGACTGTGACAAATTCCCTCCCCAGTCAGCCTATTAAGTGTATTGACATTCATATGCACTGTACAGATTTCACTTCACCTAAGGATTGGGGTTCAATGAAATGGGGCAACAGTCTACTCAATATATTTTTTCCCAACGTCCTCCTCAGAGTTATCTCCAAAACATCCACGCAGTATTGTTTTTCCTCGGGAATAGTGTTCAATACACATAGGTTGACAATAAATGTGGCTCAATTCACAGTTGTTTCAGAGTCCCCAATAAGAACTACGATGCTAATGTTCTCTGGGTGTCAATGAGTAGACTGATACCCCATGTCATTGATCCACATTCCATAAGTAAGGCTGTACAGTGAAATAAGTATGCCCCCAATGCAATTCTAAAGTCTAATACAACCAGTGTGATTTCAACAGATTTTTGTCAAATTAACAAATTATTGTCTTTTGTTGATTTTATTTAACAACATTCCAACCTCGTTTAGCATGATCTATTAAATTATGGCATAATTCTACTATTTGTATTAATTTGCATCACTGCTAACCGCAACGTTCACTATTGTGGCTAATCCTTATTGTGGCTAGCTTCACATAGATGGGTCCGACAACCGTTAATCAAATAAGAACTGTGTTATAAATGAGGGTTGTTTTAGATGAAACAGATTGCCATTTTGCTATATTTTTGGGGAAGAACATTGTTTGCATCCTAGAAGGCCAGCATCCTGGAGTCGCCTATTCACTGTTGACATTGAGACTGGTGTTTTGCTGGTACTATTTAATGAAGCTGCCAGTTGAGGACTTGTGAGGCATATGTTTCTTAAACTAGGCACTCTAATGTACTTGTCCTCTTGCTCAATTGTGCACCGGGGCCTCCCACTCCTCTTTCTATTCTGGTTAGAGCCAATATGCGCTGTTCTGTGAAGGGAATACAGGATCTTTAGTTTCTAGCCAATTTCTCACATGGAATAGCCTTAATTTCTCAGAACAAGAAATGACTGATGAGTTTCAGAAGAAAGTTCTTTGTTTCTGGCTATTTTGAGCCTGTAATCGAACCCACAAATGCTGATGCTCCAGATACTCAACTAGTTTACATAAAAGTATTCAGACCCTTTGCTATGAGAATCGAAATTGAGCTCAGGTGCATCCTGTTTCCATTGATCATCCTTGAGATGTTTCTACAACTAAATTCAATTGATTGGACATGATTTGTTAAGGCCCACACATGTCTATATAAGGTCCCACAGTTGACAGTGCGTGTCAGAGCAAAAACCAAGCCATTATGTTGAAGGAATTGTCTGTAGAGCTCCGAGACAGGATTGCGTCGAGGCATAGATCTGGGGAAGGGCACCAAAAATGTATGAAGCATTGAAGGTCCCCAAGAACACAGTGGCCTCCATCCTTCTTAAATGGAAGACGTTTGGAACCACCAAGACTCTTCCTAGAGCTGGCCACCCAGACAAACTGATTGAAAAAATAATTTAAGCAATTTTAGGACAAGGCTGTAACCTAACAAAATGTGGAAAAAGTCAAGGGGTCTGAATATTTTCCGTAGATGTCATAACCTACATCTTCAGGTAATAAATTAAATGCAGTATTAGCTTTATATTTTTAATGATGGGTTATGCATAATAAGCTTCTAACTTATAGCGTCTGTCTCTTGTGATATACACACGCACCTGTGCTCCGCTGTCCTCTCTCCTTAAAAAACGCTCCTTAGCTCTTGGAGTCCCATGCAGGAAAATATAGACTCGAATAGTTTGCTGGATTAGCATTTCTTATACCAATAGACTACTCGAAGAGGGACGGTAGCTCTTGTTTGCTGAGTTGAATAGAGCAGCCAGAAGAGTGAACGTGATATGGCGGTAGGCTATAGCAGTTATTTATTCAGACCCACAATCATTCAATCTTCGTGAAGAGAAGTGAAAGCCTTCTGTATCTAATTCTAGTCCTATATTATTCATGGGTGTCATTAGAATGACGAAGGTAAGGACAACAAAGCTTATTTAATTTAACTGTTAAACTTTATGAAGGAATGAAGCAACAATAGAGAGAGAAAGAGGAGGCAGGCTAATAACATCAGGGTAAATATAATGAAAGGTATATGTGCCAGCCTAGTAATTTGAAAAATCAAATTCTTTAGCTTATACTTGTAACTTTGTAGGCCGCATGTGCTACACCAGAATTGGATGTTCTGTCCATGCTTTATCATGGTTTGATGTGCGTAAAATAGGCTACAATATAATAGGCTACAGTATAATACAATACAGTAATACAGTTCACAATCAAAAGGATTAGCCTACTGGAGCTAGTTTCATTTATTTACCTAAGAGAGCATATAGCTAGCTACATCTATGGGCTTTTATGTTTTTCTGTCTTGAGTAATGTGCAGTAGCTTATATAATATGTATTGAATAACGGCACAATCATTAGGGCTTTTTTTGGGCTTGGGCTCATTACATGTCTAATGTAGGGCCCATAAAATTGATTTAATGGCTCAGGCTTGAATTTTTCGATAAAAGCTATAATCAAATCCAGACATAGGCCTATTTATATACTTTATAATGGCACTCCCGGTTTTGGCGGGAAATACTCAGGATGCAACATTTGTAAAATACCAGGACAATATTCAAACCTAATTCTCACCATCTAGCAAAACAAAGTACATTTCTGCTTGTGTTTTATTACCGAATTAGCCTTGAGGGATTATCTTTCAGAAATATAATTTAGATTTGGCCGTCGTCTACAGCTGGGTTTTCATCAGAAAGGACAGAAACATGTTGTGCCCTCTAGCTCCAACAGCAGCCAGTCAGCACTACTGTATACTTCCATTCCCTAGCAACACATTCTGCAAGTTAAAGCAGCACACAGGGGACGGTTATGTTAAATCTCTAACACATACAATAAATAAATGAACACCATTCATTGTAAATGCCCTTCACATGACATATCATGATCCTTGTATATTTTCTTCCAGTGAAAGAATGAAAACATGGTGCAGCTGTCATCCTGATACACCCAGGACATCTCCCTTCAGATTAAGCCCAAGCCTGGACCAGAGAGGTCCCCTGCGCTGTGCAGCAGTGTTGGCCTTGTGTGTGAGTATCTCTGTGAATGTCCCTTAGCGCTGTTCTGGTGTCAGCCAGAGTGTGTGTAGGTAGGTGGTCTGCAGGCAGGACCAATATGCTGCAACAGGCCGGCCCTGCTGGAGCTCAGTGGGGTTGCTGATCTGGGACCAGTTCCAGGGCCTCTATGGGCTCCAGTCCTGCAGCTCTAAGTTCACTGCATCACCTTCTGTCAGACCAACGCCTCCCATCAGTCCACACAGCCAGGACACAGACAAGGACTGCAGGCTACGCCACATTAACCCTCCAACCAGGGACCAGGGGTCACTTCCTATACGACTCTGTCCAGATACAGACCCCAGCCATTAAAACAGCACATGGCTCAAGCAGCACATCCGGAGGCACAGATTTTCTTTGTCTCTATTTTTAGAGGTAGAGTTAACTGAAATGATTCATCAACTGTTTGTACATAGCGGTATGCAGGACACTGATGTATTATGTAGGTGATAAAATCACCAATGTTTTCAGCAGAAAGCAATCAGCAGGGCCATTATCAAGCCCCAAATCCTGAAAGCATGTAATTTTTTGAAGGAAAATTACTTATGGGACTAATCTCCTCCTCTTTCCTAAAGAGTGACTGTTGATTACATCTCTGTCATTACCGAGGATGGATATTTCCCCACGTTGGCATCACATGGTAAGCCTTCTCTCTCTCTCGCACTGTCTCTGTCTCTGTCTGAGGCTGTACTGTAATCTACAGAGTTCAGCTGGAGGAAGACTGTGTTTGTCCCCTGTCTCTGGGTGTTATTGTTGGAGTTGATTGCTGTTTTAGTGGCGGTATATGTACAGTGAGTGTAGCAGGGTTATTATTAGACCTCCCTGGGGAAGTCCTGCCTCCTCTGGCCCATCTGCTCATTGTACTGCTGAGATCACACTGACTCTGCCTCGGAGACAGAGCTGAGGCAGGGGAATGGCCCGTCACTCACACATACAGGGGATATACTTGACTATGGCTATTCTTGACAGTTTGAAAATATGACGTAAGATTAACACAGATAAATATAACTGGCACAACCCAAAGCACTCTTTGAAGTGTATAAAAGGTGTTGATTTAAAATCGTCCATATTTTTCTTTGCTAGGAACTAAGGGGGCCTTTAAAGACTGAAATAGAAAATAAATATGACTTTGGGGTGGTATAACTCCTCCTAGTCCTCTTACTACACATTGATAATGTGTTCTAATTACAGACCGCACAATGCTTTGAGCCAGAGGACACTTTACATAAAAAGTAGAGGGAGGCCAAACTCTAAAGGTAGGGCTGCCAAAAACAGTGTGGGTCATTATCGCTGTTAATTCTCCAGGATCAGAGCCAATGCCTAAATGAACGATGCCCTGTGCCTGCTGGAGGTGGCGTCATTACTCACCCTGACCCCCAGCTCCACGTTCTCGCCCCCGTACACCTCCATCCCCTCGTCAAGCAGGCCAATCTCCTCAAAGTACAGCCTGTCCACCACGAAGCAGCCAATCAGAGAAGGGCTCCTACACCATCACACATGGAGTAGATACAAAATGTATTTACATGTGTTAGTCGTCCTACTGGATACTTTGCTGAACTAAAAAAGAATAACTTGGGAGTCATGAACACAATCAATCAATCAATGTGTTTTCCTATGTGTTTTCCTATGTGTTATGTCCTGTTTTTGTCCTACACGAGGAAATAAGTGTTTTTACGCTTTCATGTGTCATCGTCTCGGTATCTTGTACTTAAATACTGTATTTTTTAATTTGTACAAACTGTTTTACCCCAAATAAAATATAGCAATCAATCAATCAAAATAATATTGTGTTCACATGACTTACAGTATATTCTAGTACACCTGGAGGCTTAATTGGCATGTATACTGTATGTATGCATTTGCCTTGTAAATCAGAAAACACACGGCATGTTTTAACAGGTGTTATGAAACAACGCAACCATCACATTCTGCCTGCATACAAAAGAGCTGAAAGAATCTATATTCATAAGTCCCCATATTTCTACCTACCTAATTGGAGCACTGTTGTTGGCCTGGTGAAACCAGGACTTGGGTGGGTTGAGGTAGCGGCACCACAGCTCCCAGTCGAAGCCCTGAGCAGACAGTGGGTACTCTTCAATCTCAAACGTGTCGTATTTGATGTTATCAAACGACGGAGAGATGATGCGTGTTCTGTCCTCCTGAATTCTCATGAGAACAGGCTCAGCCCTTCAAACACATAGTAGAACGCAATTAAGTTTGAGTATGTGAGAAGCTATCTCAATTACCTACCCTACACATGTAAACGAGGACCATGTGCAATATATAAAAGTTCTGCAACTAGCTTTCTGTAGGGTCCATTGTAACTAAGGGTCCAAAAAATTACAAATATAAACATTTGTATTTTCCTACTAGCACTGACTTTGCTGATAACTACTTTATTGAGGGAACATGTATTACTACGACTGTGATATGTGGTTGTCTCACCCAGCTATCTTAAGATGAATGCACTAATTATAAGTCGCTCTAGGATAAGAGTGTCTGCTAAATGACTAAAATGTATATGTAAAATATAAGCTACTGAGAAAACAGAAACGTGAGAATAGAGCATAGATGTGTTAATGATTCATTCATACACAAAAACAATGCAAACAGTATACAATAATTGTGCAATCATGCTCAGTAATGGCTTGGATTAGCCACATACCGATAGTTACAGGTTACAGGGTGGCAGGTAGCCTAGCGGTTAGAGCGTTGGGCTAGTAAACGAAAGGTCGCTAGTTCGAATACCTAAGCCAAGAAAGTGAACAATCTGTTGATGTGCCCTTGAGCAAGGCACTTAACCATAGTTTGCTCCAGGGATGCTGTACTACTATGGCTGGCCCTATAAAACAACACATTTCTCTGCACCTATCAAGTGTGTGACAATAAAAACAGATTAGGTTGTAGAAGCTGAGTTGGAAAATTAATCTATTGTATTCTGAACAAACCATGTGCGTAGGCACTCCTGCCAAGTATTCAGACTGAAACAATGAATCAGCCTGTAGCAAGTGCACATCTAGGTAAAATCATTCCTGAGGGATGCTATTTGTGCTATGTAGGTTTAATACCGAATCAGCACAGATTAAAAACAGAAATACTTGGGATGCTGTTCAAACCCCCCTGACAGATTTGGGTCAGGCTGTTGAGACCACAATTCGACGGTATGAAAACTCTGTCAGAGCAATGATCGTTGTGCCCCAGGGAAATATGGGAAGGGCCTACAGAAGGCCTCACACACTTCCTGCCACATTGTCATCATAGACAACATGCCATGCCAACACACTGGCAACTCTAAGCTATACCCTCAGAAGGCAATAGTCTTCGATCAAATGTGGCTTTGAGCATGGCCATAGAGTGCTGTACCTGAGAACCCATATGCTTCACAAATCAGTGTATTGAAGTGTGTTAATGTACTTTGTGTGTATGTCATGTGACTCACCAGCCTATATTGAACTCCACGTGGGCGTCGAACAGGGCCACAACCGGAGCGGTGGCCGCCCTCCACCCACTCACTCTGGAGCGGATCAGACCCTCCTGCTTATCATGGCGCACCACCTTGATAAAGCCGGGCCGCTGGCTGTTGGTCGCAGACACAAAGTCCTGTAGCTTCTCCTTCAGCTCGTCTAAAGAAGAAACACAAATGATTACGCACACACACATGCACACACGCATATGCACACAATAATGTGTTAAACCTTGAGTTTCCTCATAATCTTTGGTGAGGTAAGTAAGAGATGCTACTGATGATACATAGACGACACCACACCCAATAGACTCCATCTTATCCACCTTGGGGTATTTAAGGGTAGAGGGAGGCAGCCAAAAGCACTCATGCTCCACTGGTTTGATCACTAGACCAAAGAACTTGCCTCCAGTTGTAGGGCTCCATAGGGCTTGCTGTACAAGAGGGGATATTGCAATCCTGAAGAATCAGGCCGCAATTCTATCAAAAGTGTGAAAGTAAAAGCAGGAATTGGGCACAGTTGGGGTGCTTTTGGCCTCAATACAGTATTTAACTTTTTGATAAACCAACAAGTCACCTCATAATCAGTTCAATATTATGCTTTTGAGTCACACAAACTGTAGGTTTATGGAAACGAATAGGCCTAAATAAAGATGGTGACATAGTGCCACAGGCTTGTAAAGTGTTGCTATAGGGGTCAACCAAAGACAGTTTTTATCTTAACCCCTTACACTCATGGGTATTGGCCTATAGGGCTAAATTAAAATGTTTCTTACAGACGAAATATGGAAAGAATACTGTATGCATAACCATGGTAGCAATTAAAAGGGAACAGATTGGAGATTATGGGAAAATTATTAGACTAAACAGTTCAACTGACACAAGACTCAGTCCAAACATTACACTGTTGATTTTTGCCGCATTTGTTAATAACGAAATCTTATAATACTCTGGATACATTCAATAATATAAGAAAATTCACAGGAAATTTGTGGTAGATTCAACATAATTACAAGGGTTTGAGTAAGAGGTCTATTGTCACGACTTCCACCGAAGTTGGCTCCCCTGCCTGTTCGGGCGGTGCTCGGCGGTCGTCGTCACTACTAGCCGCCACTGATCCCTTTTTCGTTGTCTGTTTGTTTTGTCTTACTAGTTGCACCTGTCTATTTGTGTGCTTGATTGGCTTCCTTATTTATAGTACGTTTACCCGTGGGATTACTCATATGTTACGTGTGTATGTTTTTTTTGGTGTTCGTGCTCTGGACCTGGTGCCCTGTTGTGTTGGTCCACATTTTCCGCACGCTGTTTTGTTGAGAATTATTTTCTGTGCGATATTAAAAGTGCATGTCTTCCTGTGGAACTATATGCTCTCTGCGCCTGATTCTTCCCACACGCACCAAGTTACCTGTGACATCTATCTGGTGTCTCAAAATGGCCACACACCTCTCCAAAGTGTGCACAGTTCGTAAGTTATTGCAATGCACTTTTATGACTCAAAAAAGAATCCTCAATTATAAAGGTGCATTTTTTTGCACTCCTAGCTGTGAGGTTGAGGAACTAGAGCAAGCACACTTGTAGTTGTTTTGCTTGGAACACAGACCTGCATCCCTGCCTTCACACAAATACTACTGTTGCTTACGCAATCAAAAAACAGTCCATTATAAAATCACAATCTGGGTTAGGTTGGGCATAATATGAAAGCTTGTTCTATTGCCAGCATACCTAACTAAATTCTAAAATATGATCTTACAGTGTTAGCTTTTCACAAGGCAATTCAGAGAAGCAGATTGTCATTTGTATGGGCATAGAATGGAATCACAAGTGCATGACTCCATTCTAAACTCAGCAAGAAAATAAATGTCCCATTTTCAGGACCCTGTTTTTCAAAGATAATATGTAAAAATCTAAATAACTTCACAGATCTTCATTGTAAAGGGTTTAAACACTGTTTCCCATGCTTGTTCAATGAACCATGAACAATTAATGAACATGCACCTGTGGAACGGTCGTTAAGACACTAACAGCTTACAGATGGTAGGCAATTAAGATCACAGTTATGACAACTTAGGACACTAAAAGAGGCCTTTCTACTGACTCTGAAAAACATCAAAAGAAAGATGCTCAGGGTCCCTGCTCATCTGCGTGAACGTGCCTTAAGCATGCTGCAAGGAGGCATGAGGACTGCAGATGTGGCCAGGGTAATAAATTGCAATGTCCGTATTGTGAGACGCCTAAGACAGTGCTACAGGAAGACAGGACGGACAGCTGGTCGTCCTCGCAGTGGCAGACCATGTGTAACAACACCTGCACAGGATCGGTACATTCGAATATCACACCTGCGGGACAAGTACAGGATGGCAACAACAACTGCCCTAGTTACGCCAGGAGTGCACAGACTTTCCGCAATAGGCTGTGAGAGGCTGGACTGAGGGCTTGTAAGCCTGTTGTAAGGCAGGTCCTCACTGGACATCACCGGCAACAACGTCGCCTATGGGCACAAACCCACTGTTGCTTAACCAGACAGGACTGGCAAAAAGTGCTCTTCTCTGACAAGTCGCAGTTTTGTCTCACCAGGGGTGATGGTCGGGTTCGCGTTTATCGTTGAAGGAATGAGCGTTACACCGAGGCCTGTACTCTGGAGCGGGATCAATTTGGAGGTGGAGGAACCGTCATGGTCTTGGGCGGTGTGTCACAGCATCTTCGGACTGAGCTTGTTGTCATAGCAGGCAATCAACGCTCATCTCACAGCAAGAACTGGCAAATCTGGTGCAGTCCATGAGGAGGAGATGAACCGCAGTACTTAATAAATGCAGCTGGTGGCCACACCAGATACTGACTGTTACTTTTGATTTTGACCCCCAAATATTTACACATGTTAATTTTGCTGAAAATAAACGCAGTTGACAGTGAGAGGACGTTTCTTTTTTTGCTGAGTATATATGTGGTCTGTGGATTTTTTTAAATTCACAATACAACAACATAGGCTCATTCTGTTTAGGACACACCAGGGTATAATGCCATGGCATCTTGTAACTGATCATAAACCCCTGTATATTACATGAGTTTTATGATATGGAAATGTGAAGTGCACGTGGCTTGCTTGTATGACATCAAAGCAGTATTTATTATAATCCTCAACATCTCATCTTTCAAAATACATTGAGTCCTCGTCATATACACACACCATTTCCATCACTCAAACAACAAAGAAGTTGCAAGTTGCTCAATTAGCGGGAGTGGTGGAGGCAACTTTGACCCTTTTCACACTACGACAGATTCTCTAGAGGTTTTGGGAGAACACCCTTGGCTATACTGTTTAATAATGTGAATTCGCTAACTCTCTACCGCAACCTTCAGAAGTAGCGCACAACGCTACTTCAGTAGTTACGAGTTTCCCCCTTTGAAACAAGGCAGTATGAACAGAATTGATTTGTTCAGCCCAACAGCTGAAATGTAGACATTTTCCTCAATTTTGAGACACATTTTATTGAGTTTTTACCTGCACGGAGCCACTTAAAATTATGGAGGCCCATCCCCACCACCAAAATAAATGTAGAATGTCGATAGTAGATCATACAAAAATGATTTTTTTCCCCCTTTAATTTTTAACATTGTGTGGTGATTTCAGAGGTAGCATCACAGGTCCCAGAGTAAGTTAGTAGCCTTGGCATGTGCGAGCTGGAACAGCACATAGCAGCAGGAGCCTACCGTTGAAGTCAGAATTTTACATACTATAACCCCACGGCTTCAACCGGGGGGGGGGGGGGGGCAGATAACCGGATGTTCATTCCTGATACGGTCCACTCCTCGATCCTGCCACCTGGGCCCCCCGGCGGACCATGGCCTTTGTGGGACAATATTTTTGGTGGACTTCCATGGTTCCTGACCTCTTTGCGTTTGTCACTGCATGCACGATCTGTGCACAGAACAAGGCTCCGGCTGGTCTCCATCAACCTCTGCCTGTCCCTCACTGTCCCTAGGTTCACATATCCCTGGAATTTGTCACGGGTCTCCCACGTCTGATGGCAACACCGCCATCCTGAATGTAGGGGATCAGTTTTCCAAAGCCACCCACTTCATTCCTCTCCAAGCTCGGCCCAGCTCATGGTGCAGCACGTCTTCTGGATCAATGGACTGCCTGTGGAAATGCCTCTGACCGGGGTCCTCAGTTCTCATCCTGGATGGCGTCAGCACACTCACTGGGTCGTCAGCCAACCTGTCCTACAGGGTTCCGAACCCCAGTCCAAA
Source organism: Oncorhynchus clarkii lewisi (assembly GCF_045791955.1). NCBI lineage: Eukaryota > Metazoa > Chordata > Actinopteri > Salmoniformes > Salmonidae > Oncorhynchus > Oncorhynchus clarkii. The sequence continues at coordinate 16,143,627 of NC_092172.1, read as the reverse complement.
GGCCAGTCGGAGCGAGTCAACCAAGACCTGGAGATGACTCTACGCAGCCTGGTCTCCGCCAACCCGACCACTTGGTGTCAGCAAGTTGTGTGGGTTGAATATGCCCGCAACACCCTTCCTTGCTCTGCCCCAGGTTCTATTTCCCTTTGAGTGTTCCCTGGGATATCAGCCCCCGCTCTTCCCTGAGCAGAAGGAAGAGGTCGGCATACATTCGGCACAGATGTTTGTCCGCCTGGAAGGCTCTCGTACCTGGAAGAGAGCCTGGTCAGCCCTTCTCAAGACCACCTCCAGGTATCGAGGGGCGGTCACACCCTGATCTTTGCATGTCTTTGTGCAATCTTCCCCATTATCCCCAATGTATTTATACCTGTGTTCTCTGTCTGTTTCCGGTTCGTTTTGTTTTGTGAAACCTACCCGTGTTTTTCCCCTTGCTGTTCTGTTCTAGTTCCTGTTTTCTAGTTTTTCCCGGTTTTGACCATTCTGCTGAGTCTGCCTGCCATTCTTTACCTTGCCACACCATATTGGATTATTGACCCCTGGCTGTTCTGACCCTGAGACTGCCTGCCGTTCTGGACCTGTTGCACCCTATCTGGATTACTGACCTCTGCCTGCCCTTGACCTGTCGTTTTGACTGCCCCTGTTCAAGTAATAAACTTTTGTTACTTCGACACCGTCTGCATCTGGTTCTTACCTGAAACATGATACCCTAGAGCCATTTTACCACATGTAGACCAAATTATTTGTATGATATTGATAAAAATTAAGCCTGACTTGTAATGTTGTAAGGTAGGCCTACTGTACTTTTATATTTGTATGAGAGGGGGTAGTAGGCCTAAGCTTTCATTTTTGACAGGCTGAAGTTACTTGATAAAGACATGCTGTTAAAAACTGTGCTTATGTCTTGAAGCTAGGGGAAGGGGATACCTAGTCAGTTGCACAACTGAATGCATGAATCGGAGAGTTGCGGGGGGCTGCCTTAAATCGACGTCCAAATCGGCGCCCCGGGAGCAGTTTTTGTTGGGTATTAACTGCATTGCTTAAGGGCAGAACTGCTGATTTTTCCACCTTGCCGGCTCGAGGAGTTGAACCAGCAGCCTTTCGGTTCCAGGCCCAACTTATTGTCTGCTACTGTCCAACTTGCACATGCTTGTGAATTGTTGCCTTATTCAAGAGTGTAATGTGGCTTGGTTCCTTTTTCAAATGTGTTATCTGGTAAAAAGTCACTTGCATAGTTAAAGCATACTAGTTGTGGCTATAGCCTACTGGGATAGTTCATAGGAATATTTACAGTAAATGTCCGTTGTCGAGTGCTGAATCTTCTTGCGGCACATGACGTTCTGTCGCTAATGTGAATTGAAATGGGAATAAACATTATGTAAACTGAAACATCACGCTGCCTCATTTTTTATTGTCGTGCACGGTGCTCAAGTTCAGAACGGCAGTCATTCAATAATGAGCTGTAAAGAACCTGAGCTCTGGCGTCATGTATAGCATGCAACTGTACAGCCACTGCGTTCCAATTTAGGTGCTTATCAGTGTCCAAATCTGCCATTTTCAACTCGTATCGGGGTACGAGTGTAAAGGGCCACTAATCAACATAATGTCAAGCCAAGTCTCAGACTGGCGGAAACATGAGGTCAACCACCTGATATCAACTGATGTCAGCGGACAGATAGTGGTTTCACCTGTGTGCTAACTGGAACTCTGTGGTACCACTGACTTAAAAACCTGAGACATTACAATTCCCTCTACAGGACAGGAAATCTTTACATTCACACTAATCACACATTGGGGAATAGCAGCCTATGAAATGCCAGCCAATCAAAAAGGTTTCAGTCAATTACAAAGAATATTAAATACACTTTTATGAGCTGTGTTGTGTAAACCTCCAGAGAAATGCCTACAGTGTGAAGAAGATAGTTAGACTTTTCCAAAGTGCTATTGTTCAAGTCTCAGCGTTCTGCAGCATCATTATAAAGCAGAGAGATATGGTAAATTCATTCGCACACCCCCACCAGGCACCTGCTTGTTTGCATCTGACGTGCTATCAGTCATCTCTCGCAATATTCACCAGATGGTACGTCTACAGGACAGGAACAGAGGGACCCCTAAACAGTACAGCTACTGTGCTCTGTATGGCTGACAGCCATAATCCAATAATCACACATTTCACCATGTGTAACACCACACCAAACAGTCCACCTGGGAGTAATGACTTACTGTAAACACTAATGGATCCACAGAGAATGGGACAGAAGGCCTCCCTGCCTACATTTTTTTGGGGTGGTTCCCTTTCAGTCAGTATACTCATTACAACACACAGCTATGCGGATTGCGCTCCACCGGGATTCACTGAAGAACCTTTGAAAAAGCATTTGCAGCTACCCAGCAAACTGGGAACCTTCTTAGAACATTAGCTAAGGTTCCCATTAAGTTCTAGTTTGTGTTTTATCTAACATTAGAATGATAACATCCCAAAAGCATTCACTCAAAGAATGTTTTAGATAACAAAATGTTGTTTTTCAGGCAATTGTTTTATACAAACATTGTATACTCATCAGCACAACTGGGCAGTGTTTGTGTTATGAGAATTTTTGCCGCACCCTAACAAATGTTCTGGGAACATTCACAGAAACAATTTTGGTATTCTGGGTAGACACTGCACTGTAGACACTGCACAGCTACCAGCTTATAAGACACTGATGGTCATCCTGTTCAGAGGGAAATCATTGAGTGTCATTAGCGTGGTGTCACACAACGTCAACACAACAAAGGAGATGATTGTGGGCTTCAGGAAACAGCAGGGGGAGCACCCCCCTATCCACATCAACGGGACAGTAGTGGAGAGGGTAGTAAGTTTTAAGTTCCTCGGCGTACACATCACGGACAAACGAACCAACTGAATTGGTCCACCCACACAGACAGCGTTGTGAAGAAGGCGCAGCAGGTGCCTCTTCAACCTCAGGAGGCTGAAGAAATTTGGCTCGTCACCAAAAGCACTCACAAACTACAGATGCACAATCGAGAGCATCCTGTCGGGCTGTATCACCGCCTGGTACGGCAACTGCTCCGCCCACAACCGTAAGGCTCTCCAGAGGATAGTGAGGTCTGCACAACGCATTACCGGGGGCAAACTACCTGCCCTCCAGGACACCTACACCACCCGATGTCACAGGTAGGCCATAAAGATCATCAAGGACAACAACCACAAAACCGCCTATGCCGTTCTGTACCATCACTCATTCATATATCTTTATGTACATATTCTTTATCCCTTTACACTTGTGTGTATAAGGTAGTAGTTGTGGAATTGTTGGGTTAAATTATTCGTTGGTTATTACTGCATTGTCGGAACTAGAAGCACAAGCATTTCACTACACTCGCATTAACATCTGCTAACCATGTGTATGTGACAAAATTGGATTTGATTTGATTTATACTCAGAGGCATTGATTTCATTACAACCCAAGCAGAGGTAAGTAGAGAATGGAGAGTGTTAGCTTTACTTGGCCATTTTGCTTCCTCATTGTTTCCCATAATGCAGCCGTAGTTCCCCTCAAGCAGCAGTCTCCATTCTAATCTTCTCCCATAGCGAACAGCAGCATACTAAACATTGTCTGAGGGAGTTGAGCTCCAGGTACCATAGAATCTCACTGAATAAAAAAGCACATGAGATCTCTACTAGACGTAAGAGACTTGTGATTTGAGAATAATACATGGAGCAGAATCTGAAAAAAAGTATATGAATCCTACATGATTAAATTAGATTATTTTATAATACAATGGTTACGTGTGTTTATAATAACCACTCCAGCACCATGCAGTCCCAGTTCAAGTCAAGTAGATTGTGTTCTGAGAGAACCTCGTTTGCTGCCTTGAAGCGCAACACCTTGCCCTTGAAATAGTTGTTCTTTTTTGGCTGAGCACCCTAGCGTTTTGTTTATCCTTGAGCAAAATGTGTCCCTCATCAATCATTGGGTAAAGTTCAATAGCCCAACTGGACGTGCTGTGAATGGTGGTGCTGTTCCTTTTCAGAAAAGGAGCGTTGGTTACAAGCTGCTAGATGTTTCACAAATTGTGTTAATGCTTTCAGAGTGGCACATATCAGTTCAGTGATGGAATGGGGAGTAGCTAAATTACATTCTCTGTTCAGATCATTCCCTTTATCAGTCTCCTCAGGAAAGCAATAGGCACCTTATGGGCACGTGCTGATGACGTTTCATCAGCCGCATTAAGTCATTTGTTTTATACAATTAATAATTAAGAGATTCAGATGTGTGTGAATTCAGAAGAATAATGATGAAGTGTAATGGTTTCTAATGAATCATAATAAAGCACATGGAGTTACAGGTTCATTACCCTGGGAACGGCTGATGACCAAGAACATCAATCTTTTATGACTGATATCCTAACTGAAGCTTTCTAAGAAATTCTCATGTTTGAATGTAATAGGCACAGTCCTACAGTTAGAGCTGTGGGAGTACCCAGCTGCACAAAACTGCAACATCCTCTCGATTTGTGAAGTATTTTTCATGTAGATTCAAAGTTCCTTTTATAAATATTATTCTGTTTTGTACATTTGTGGAAAAAGCTAATGAAGACAACTGCAGAATCATGGACATAATAGGTTGCTATAAAAACAAAATGCACAGTACAGATGTAGGATCTTAATTTGATCACCCTGTTGCAGGACAAGTTTCCTTTAAAACGTGTAGTGTATTTGAGGTTTAAAAAGTCTTTTGGATTTTTAAATTTCAGGCATGATTTTTCCCTCACGAAAAATGTATTAACCCCTACAAAAATGTCCATTAATTATAATACACATAATAATTCACATTTCCTGTTGCTGCAGGATTATTTTCTTATCTTGTCATGTCCCGTGTATATATATATATTTACATATTTTCTTCACATATCTTTTTATATATAGATTTTTTTTTCTTCTAAAAACTCAACTTCAAAACACTCTCCTGCAACCCGCCTCACCAATTTAAACAAATTAAATTGTTCACCTCAAATCTGAAATCCACAATAGAAGCTAGCCAGAGGCTAGCCAGGAATCAATCACCTATCCGGACCCGTTTTACTGCCGATACGGAGCCCCACCAGGCCTTCACAACTGGACTACTGACGTTATCTGCCCGAGGGAGTTATCCAACTGGCCCCTCTGTCGCGATGTAACCTGAACACCCATCTGCGGCCCGCTAATCGTTAGCTGTCTTATCGGCTGCTATCTGAATAGGTCTATCAATTTTCTTGGGTCACTATAACTATATCTTTTTTTGCCAATTGGATTTGTCCCCCCTACCACACAGAACCCCACAAATCTACCGACGGAAACGCACGAGGTGGCTAAAAACAGACCTCCATCCTCTGCCAGCTTGCTACCCATGGCCCGGCTAGCTGTCTGAATCGCAGTGACCCCAACCAACCTCACTACTCACTGGACCCTTATGATCACTTGGCTAAGCATGCGTCTCCTTAAGGTCAATATGCCTTGTCCATTGCTGTTCTGGTTAGTGTTTATTGGCTTATTTCACTGTAGAGCCTCCAACCTTTCAGGTCCACCACCCACACATGCAATGACATCACCTGGTTTCAAATATGTTTCTAGAGACAATATCCCTCTCAGCATCACTCAATGCCTAGGTTTACCTCCACTGTATTCACATCCTACATACCTTTGTCTGTACATTATACCTTGAAGCTATATTATCGCCCCCAGAAACCTGCTCCTTTTACTCTCTGTTCCAGACGTCCTAGACGACCAATTCTCATAGCTTTTAGCCGTACCCTTATCCTACTCCTCTGTTCCTCTGGTGATGTAGAGGTGAATCCAGGCCTTGCAGTGCCTAGCTCCACTCCTATTCCCCAGGTGCTCTCTTTTGATGGCTTCTGTAACCATAATAGCCTTGGTTTCATGCATGTTAACATTGGAAGCCTCCTCCCTAAGTTTGTTTTATTCACTGCTTTAGCACACTCTGCCAACCCGGATGTCCTAGCCGTGTCTGAATCCTGGCTTAGGAAAAAAAAAAATACTCTGAAATCTCCATCCCTAACTACAACATTTTCAGACAAGATAGAACGACGAAAGGGGGCGGTGTTGCAATCTACTGCAGAGATAGCCTGCAGAGTTCTGTCCTACTATCCAGGTCTGTACCCAAACAATTTGAACTTCTACTTTTAAAATTCCACCTCTCTAAAAACAAGTCTCTCACCGTTGCCGCCTGCTATAGACCACACTCTGCCCCCAGCTGTGCTCTGGACACCATATGTGAACTGATTGCCCCCATCTATCTTAAGAGCTCATGCTGCTAGGTGACCTAAACTGGGCCTTGCTTAACACCCCAGCCATCCTACAATCTAAGCTTAATGCCCTCAATCTCACATGAACCTACCAGGTACCACCCCAAAGCCGTAAACACGGGCACCCTCATAGATATCACCCTAACCAACTTGCCCTCTAAATACACCTCTGCTGTTTTCAACCAAGATCTCAGCAATCATTGCCTCATTGCCTCATTGCCTGCATCTGTAATGGGTCAGCAGTCGAACGACCTCCACTCATCACTGTCAAACGCTCCCTGAAACACTTCAACGAGCAGGCCATTCTAATCGACCTGGCCGGGGTATCCTGGAAGGATATTGACCTCATCCCGTCAGTAGGCATTTTAAATGCCTTCCTCGCCATCTTAAATACGCATGCCCCATTCAAGAAATTTAGAACCAGGAACAGATATAGCTCTTGGTTCTCTCCAGACCTGACTGCTCTTAACCAACACAAAAACATCCTATGGCGTTCTGCATTAGCATCGAACAGCCCCCGTGATATGCAACTTTTCAGGGAAGTTAGAAACAAATATACACAGGCAGTTAGAAAATCCAAGGCTAGCTTTTTCAAGCAGAAATTTGCTTCCTGCAACACAAACTAAAACATGTTCTGGGACACTGTAAAGTCCATGGAGAACAAGAACACCTCCTTCCAGCTGCCCACTTCACTGAGGATAGGAAACTGTCACCACCGATAAATCGACTATAATTGAGAATTTCAATAAGCATTTTTCTACGGCTGGCCATGCTTTCCACCTGGCTACCCCTACCCCGGTCAACAGCACTGCACCCCCGACAGCAACTCGCCCAAGCCTTACCCATTTCTCCTTCTCCCAAATCCAGTCAGCTGATGTTCTGAAAGAGCTGCAAAATCTGGATCCCTACAAATCAGCCGGGCTAGACAATCTGGATCCTTTCTTTCTAAAACTATCTGCAGAAATTGTTGCAACCCCTATTACTAGCCTGTTCAACCTCTCGTGTCGTGTGAGATCCCCAAAGATTGGAAAGCAGCTGCGGTCATCCCCCTCTTCAAAGGGGGGGACACTCTTGACCAAAACTGCTACAGACCTATATATATATATCCTACCCTGCCTTTCTAAAGTCTTCGAAAGCCAAGTCAACAAACAGATTACCGACCATTTCGAATCCCACCGCAACTTCTCCGCTATGCAATCTGGTTTCAGAGCTGGTCATGGGTGCACCTCAGCCATGCTCAAGGTCCTAAACGATATCTTAACCTCCATCGATAAGAAACAATACTGTGCAGCCGTATTCATTGACCTGGGAAAGGCTTTCGACTCTGTCAATCACCACATCCTCATCGGCAGTTTCTCAAATGATTGCCTCGCCTGGTTCACCAACTACTTCTCTGATAGAGTTCAGTGTGTCAAATCGGAGGGCCTGTTGTCCGGGCCTCTGGCAGTCTCTATGGGGGTGCCACAGGGTTCAATTCTTATACAGAGACTCTTCTCTGTATACATCAATGATGTCGCTATAGCTGTTGGTGAGTCTCTGATCCACCTCTACGCAGATGACACCATTCTGTATACTTCTGGCCCTTCTTTGGACACTGTGTTAAAAACCCTCCAGACAAGCTTCAATGCCATACAACTCTCCTTCTGTGGCCTCCAACTGCTCTTAAATACAAGTAAAACTAAATGCATGCTATTCAACCGACCGCTGCCTGCACCTGCCCGCCCGTCCAGCATCACTACTCTGGACCGTTCTGACTTAGAATATGTGGACAACTACAAATACCTAGGTGTCTGGTTAGACTGTAAACTCTCCTTTCAGACTCACATCAAACATATCCAATCCAAAGTTAAATCTAGACTTGGCTTCCTATTTCGCAACAAAGCATCCTTCACTAATGCTGCCAAACATACCCTCGTAAAACTGACCAGCCTACCGATCCTCGACTTCGGCGATGTCATTTACAAAATAGCCTCCAATACCCTACTCAATAAATTGGATGCAGTCTATCACAGTGCCATCCGTTTTGTCACCAAACCCCATATACCACCCACCACTGTGACCTGTACGCTCTCGTTGGCTGACCCTCGCTTCATACTGGTCGCCAAACCCACTGGCTCCAGGTCATCAACAACACCCTGCTAGGTAGAGTCCCCCCTTATCTCAGCTCGCTGGTCACCATAGCAACACCCACATGTAGCACACGCTCCAGCGGGTATATCTCTCAGGTCACCCCCAAAACCAATTCATCCTTTGGCCGCCTCTCCTTCCAGTTCTCTGCTGCCAATGACTGGAACGAACTACAAAAATCTCTGAAACTGGAAAAACTTATCTCCTTCACTAGCTTTAAGCACCAGCTGTCAAAGCAGCTCACAGATTACTGCACCTGTACATAGCCCATCTATAATTTAGCCCAAACAACTCCCTCTTCCCCTACTGTATGTATTTATTTTGCTCCTTTGCACCCCATTATTTCTATTTCTACTTTGCGCATTCTTCCACTGCAAATCTACCATTCCAGTGTTTTACTTGCTATATTGTATTTACTTCGCCACCATGGCCTTTTTTTTCCTTTGCCTCCCTTATCTCACCTCATTTGCTCACATTGTATATAGACTTATTTTCCTACTGTATTATTGACTGTATGTTTGTTTTACTCCATGTGTAACTCTGTGTTGTTGTATGTGTCGAACTGCTTTGCTTTATCTTGGCCAGGTCGCAATTGTAAATGAGAACTTGTCCTCAACCTGCCTACCTGGTTAAATAAAGGTGAAATAAAAAAATGTAACATTTAAATCCTGCTGTAGGAAACTCATATTAAGATCTTACATCTGTATAAGAAGCATAATGAATAGGTGATGATATACAGTGAGCTCCAAAAGTATTGGGACTGACTATTTTGTTGTTGCTTTGGCTCTGTACTCCAGCACTTTAGATTGAAATGATACAATGACCATGAGGTTAAAGTGCAGACTGTCTGCTTGTTTATTATGCTGATGAAAATACCCTCAGATTAAAGCTGACAGTCTGCACTTTAGCCTCATAGTCATTGTATTATTTCAAATCTAAAGTGCTGGAGTACAGAGCCAAAACAACAACAAATTTGTCACTGTCCCAATACTTTTGGAGCTCACTGTTAAGCCGTTTCCTATATTCCAAATGTGTCTTTCTAAATCGAGCACAGTTGAGGAGTTTATAATCCAGGGGGGATGGACCCAATCCTTGTTGTTGAGTCAAAGTTTCTGTATGTTCTGTAGCTAAAAGCTGGGAGTTGGAGAGACACAGAGGCTGCCATCCATCACTCAAAATGAGCTCGGGTTGGCAACTCTGTCAGGGCTGTGAATGTAATACATGAACAAATCCTCATCACTCCGCCCAGACCAAGAGACAGCGAGGGAAAGAGAAAATAAAGTGAGAGAGAGAGTGCGAGAGAGAGAGAGAAAAGGCAAACGTTAGAGAGACTGATGTATGGAGTCTGAGAGAAGATGATGAGGGACCAGAGAGAGACAGAGAGAGTGGACAGACAAAGATGGTTCCTCCTTCATGCTTCTTTCTCTAGCCCTGTGATATACAGCCTTTCTCCCTGCAATGGAGAGTAGCTGGATAACAAGCCTGTAAGGATGTGCCTAAGGGGTTCTCATTGCCTGTTCGTAAGGATAATCATTTAGAAACGCACTCTGATACAACCCTGTCAGATGACCTCATACTGATTTGAATACAGTGAAATACACAAGATGACAGGTTCAACTAAGGACCGACAACATTCCAAACAATATACTGTAAGTTATGCTGTTTACAATTATCCTAAAATACAGTAGTGTGTAGTTCAATGTTGAAACATCGAGGAGTCATTGGCAGCCATTCCAAATTCTGCTTGGCTTCCAATGAAATCCTGAGCCTTCCTCCAATCAATCAGATGATTGGACACCTGTCAGAGTCCCTGTGGCACGGAGACATGTCTTCCTCAGGACGGGTACATCATCCAATCAGCCAGGTAAATTGGCCCTTCTTCCCCTCAATGGTCACAGTGTCTCCTGCATGCTAATGCTGGGTGGAGGTGGAGGAGAACTCTCTCTGCAGACAGAGATTCACATTATGATGCTCCTGGTGCTAGAGGACAGCAGCTAGATGGTGACCCCCTGAAACGGCCTAAGCAGCACCATGGGTCAACAGGCTGACAACGTTTAGTAGAGATAAGATTAGCAATCATGACGATAATGATAAGGATAAATCTATCAGAGTGAATCTGACAGAATGCTCTGGCAAACAGGTTGCAATGCCATTAGCAAAATGTCACGGCGCAACTAGCTTTCCTGAGGGACCTCAGGGGCTGCTCTCTGCCTCCCAATTACATGATAAAATCAAAGATTCCATGGGACACGGTAATCCACTTGAGCTGAGGGAGGACGGCAACAACCTTTGGAATTTCACCTCACATAGGTGGGAAACAGATGGCATCTCCAGATAAGGGCACTCAGCCCTTACCCGTACCCAGGTAATAATGGACTGTCCCAGGAGGCTGTCAGCTCGCTGAGGCAATAAAGTGTGCCTCAGGTACCTAGGGATTAGCAGAAGGGTGCAGGAGGTTGAGTGCACAACCGGATAGAGAGGAGAAAAGAGGGGTATCTTTAAATTAGTTCTTATCCCAGCAGGGAGAGTATGAGGTTCTTCTGGCTGACCTCAACCCACTGACCCACCCATCAGCATTCTCTCCAATCACCAGTCTCCACCAACTGATAGCTGGCATTATTGACTTTTAGTGATGTAGTCCTGCACAAACTCTACAACAGCAGGATGTTTGCTTCCATCTCACAGCTGGCGTCATCTTTAATCAGCCTTCCCCTCCACACCAGACTGTGTGACGGTGGTCATTAGTAACAGTAGACACAGGCCGTTCACCGATATGGCTGCACTGTTTTAAAAGACTGTGTGCTTGTGGTGAGACTCCATAGGATCAGCTGGTGTTTTAAACCACAGTTTGAGACAGATCTCAGAACCAGTGGGCTCACACAGCTGGGAGGCCATAATAAAATTCAAAATACTTAATTACCTCTCTGGATAGTAATCTACCATCAGGCAGATCTCCCTGCTTTTCCTGCTAATTAGTATTCTTTCACCTATCCTTTAAATCCAGTGAGCACAGCCCATAATTAAGGACATTAAAGAGCTAGATTATAGAAAGATAGTAATTACCCCTTTGTTTCCTGCAAACTAAGACTAGAAGATTCCCACTTATAAACTGGAGGCCAACAGAGCCAAGACCCAGAGCGAAAGAAAAGTACCGCCGCTCTAGTTCTCAAAGGAAAAGGCAATCAAACAAAATATGGGCAAGCTACGGCTGCTTCAGACAAAACACTTGGTTGCAATACACTTTCATCATGGGTCATTTCAGTTCAATACAGTCTAATGATGCTCACCGTTGTCACTGTAGTCGTCAACCAGGACGATCTCTTTGAGGAGGTGGGAGGGGGTCCTGTGCATGGCAGAGTGGATGGAACGCAGGATGACGGACAAGGCCTCGTTCACAAAGATGAACACAATGCTAACTTGAGGGAGGTTAGATGGATACGTGATGTTTTTACACCTGGGGAGAAAACAGACCTGATGTGAGCGGCGTGTGGAAAGAAGGGACCTGATTTAGAGAAGTGCACATTCAAAGCAATAACATTCTAGCTATATTAAAAAGATGTGTCTGTTTCTCAGACGCCTGGGCAATTTGTGGTCTCAATGTTGAGGTGGTTGTTATGTTAATGTCCCTGGTAGACCTCCAAACCCAACAGCAGATGTGACAGTAACAATACGTGTATTTCAGTGTGATCCAGATTAAAGTATCTGAAGCAAATAATGGGATAAGATATGACATTTTTCACAATGTAACGTTATTGTATGAGAGCCGCAGATAGACAGAGAGGGGGAGTGAGGGTCTTTTATGCTCCTACTGGGTAGACAAGAGTTGGTAATTATGGGAGGTAAAATTGCACCCCACTGTTTTGAAGTAACACTTCCCTTCTGGGTTGCCAGTCAAAACAGGGCTTGAGTCAAATGCAGAGGCATATTCTCAACATGAAAACCCACTAGGCAGCTATGTTTTTTATGCTCTCCATAAAGTCAAACAAGTGGGGACTCTAATGTGTGCTCTTCCGTATAGTCTGTATCCCAAACTTTCACAACTAGTGTGTTATAGTCAGACCATAGTGAATTCAGACAGGTCCTGTTAGCCCCTAGGCTACTGGTATGACTTGGGGGGACAGCAGAAGTTTAAGTGGGTGAAATTCTCAGTGCTTCATTCAGATAGCTCAGCGTACCCATCAGGTCTGAGGTCTGGGATGGCTCTGTCCAGGGAGAGGCGGTCGCTGAGGTAGCCATTGTAGCCGTAGTACTGGAACATCTTCAGGGCCACCCTGCGGCTGTCAGCGCTCAGCTCCTGACCCCAGTGGGCAAACAGGGACGAGTCAGAAAACGATTTGTCTCCTAGAACATCTTCTCCTTTCAGGGGGGTTTCTGTGGGAGCCAGAGAGAGAGAGAGAGAAAATGAATATTTGTATAAACCAGCCACACATAGATCCTGCCTGTTAATGAGGGTGCATGAGAGGTGAGAGCAACGCCTCAATAACAAGGTCAATGTAACCACCGTTAGAAGACATAGTAGAGCTCTTGCATTAATAAATGAACTGACGTTACACTGCTTATGTTCACACAGCTATCACACCTTAGAAAGCAGTAACAATACTCATATCAATTTACAGTTCCGAATGTTGAGTAAATAATTGTATAGTATTTCATTAATTCATATACTGCGATAGAAAAGAGACTGTATTAATTTATACAGCTTTTCAAGATAATAGATTTCCATGGTCACTGAGAAAGATGTAGTCAAGCATTGTGATGTGAGCCTTCAGAGAACGCAGCCAGAGGCTAGTAGTTTGTAAACCAAAGACACATTTAACGAAGCCAATAAAAATGAAAGCTCCAGTGAGCGTGATAAAGTGAAACATTAAATCTGTCAAACAGACAGACAGTTGGTACATGTGATTACACTGTTTACTCCTGGACTCCAATTGAATTTAAATAGATCCTGTGTCTTCCTCTATGACTCTCACAGCCACACACTGTATGCCCCAGGGCTGTCATTTAATGCACTCATTCCTTTAAATCCCAGTGTGGAGGGATTCTACGTTAGAGTGAGGACAGAAGGATACATCTGAAGGCTCTGTAAAGCTGAACGCTGCAGTGTGATTTGAATGTGACATTGTTGTACAGCTCGATGACATTTATGATCGCTGTGAAGACAATGAAAAAAGACTCAATACATTTGTGCAAATCTTGAATGTCGCTACATCATAAATTACTCTAAAGGGGATCAGTGGAAAAGGTTATGTTATGATGGTTCAGTGTAGTGTGTCTATCTAGGAGCTTTCAATAGATCCAGAATGATCCAAGAGAAAACTGCTGAAAATCAAACTGAAATGCTGTAGGTTTTCAATCTGCTCATTTTGTTCTGGCCGCTGTGAAGACCTTAAACCTACAAGGTCTCCTATTTCTTCTCAAATACACATCTCACATGGTGACCACAGTGGGCTCAAGTTTACCAGGAGGACAGTCATTGTTTAAGGGGTTTAGCCAAAACCTTGTAACACAAGGGAGTTGGGGATGTCACTGAGTAGTCATTGGTTTCGGCGTACACATCACAGACAAACTGAATTGGTCCACCCACACAGACAGAGTGAGAGACTGAAGCCCACTGGTTCTCAGGAGACTGAAGAAATTTGGCTTGGCCCCTAAGACACTCACAAACTTCTACAGATGCACAATCAAGAGCATCCTGCCGGGCTGTATCACCGCCTGGTACGGCAACTGCTCCGCCCACAACCTTAAGGCTCTCCAGAGGGTAGTGAGGTCTGCACAACGCATCACCGGGGGAAAACTACCTGCCCTCCAGGACACCTATACCAACCGATGTCAAAGGAAGGCCAAAAAGATTGTCAAGGACAACAACCACCCGAGCCACTGCCTGTTACCCCACTATCATCCAGAAGGCGAGGTCAGTACAGGTGCATAAAAGCGGGGACCAAGAGACTGAAAAACAGCTAGCCACTTTAAAACAATGCTACTTTATATAATGTTTATATACCCTACATTACTCATCTCATATGTATATACTGTACTCTATACCATCTACTGCATCTTGCCTATGCCGTTCGGCCATCCATATATCTTTATGTACATATTCTTATTCATTCCTTTACACTTGTGTGTATAAGGTAGTTGTTGTGAAATTGTTAGATTACTTGTTAGATATTACTGCATGGTCAGAACTAGAAGCACAAGCATTTCGCTACACTCGCATTAACATCTGCTAACCATGTGTATGTGACAAATAACATTTGATTTGACAAAACAAGGCAGAGTGTGCACGGCCATTGTAACAGAACAGTAAGGGAGAACAGCTCCAGAGGCACCGGTCAGGACACAGACTGTGGGGTCAGGGAGGTCCCTGGGCTGAATGGTCTGTCAGATGTGGGCATGTGATAGGATGCACACTCCCCAGACAACTACATGAAGAAAAAACAAGGTAACTCATATCCAAATGTACTATTATACAGTGTTTTATTCAGAAACCTGGGTAACAACATACTGTAAGAAAAAAACGAGATAATTAACATGAAACCAAACAAAATGTCAAGGGGAAAACAAATCTAGATTGCCTCCAGCTATTTCCAGATCAACTCAGCAGACTAAAACAATTGCTTTGACAAGCCAAATTAAATATCCCCTAACATGAGGTCATATGAAGAAAAAAAATGGGGTGAGAATTAGACTAAACTTGAAACATCACTATGAGAATCTGTTTGAAGGCAGCGCGACAATGAACCATTACCCTTTCACAGAAAGGATGTTAAGCTAAACAGTGGGGGAAAAAACATTTCCATTTCTTTTCCAGGTATCAAAAATGTGTTTTCCAAACCAAGAATAGATAAACATTAACAAGTAATGCTACTGTTATACATTCAACAAATTCAGAAGGAAATATGTGCTTTTAATGAATTATCTAAAACTCAAAATAAACATAGCAGATGGTTGATTATTGTTTACCTCAGATTGAATGGTATACTTTCAGAGACAGGAAACAGTACCTCCAATGGTCTGTCTATCTGTAGGTAAAGGTCTTTATCAGGAACACAGTACTGCATTATAAATCAGTGCAGCATCTCTGCCCTTGCTAGCCTGCTATGGTGACAAAGTATAGCATTTAATCTTATTACTTGAGTCAGTGGTATGTATGCAGAGCGGCATTGGACTTTCCTATGAAACAAACAACCTTGTTATTCTCTGCGTTTCAAACTCATTAAAAGACACACCCGCCTTATACCCTTGGTGGAATCCCCACGACCATCTTTGCCGTCGGTCCAAACAGTTAGCCAAGCAAGGGAAGTTGGCAACTGTGCGAATGTACAATTCTGTTCACTCTGGGGCCTGAAACGCCGCATAATTCAATTCGCGATGATTGTAGATCCGCTAAGAAAAGTATACCAAAACTTAAAACCAACATCTACATACAAGTGTAAGTATTTTTTTTTTAAAATAAGTTAGAAACTGTGCTGTTGATGCGCATGACGGCAAAAACACGAATCATAAAAGTAATTATGTTTTAGTTTGGCTAGCTTTTGGAAAAGTTAGCTTAAGCATTGAACTTTCCCTGCTATCACACTTATACATTGTAATTTTCGATTTACTTCAAATCGTCGGATAGTATGCGTTGTCTTCCAGCCAAGATATGAAATGCAAATCATAATTGACTAGCGCATATAAAGCACACACACAACACTACTGGTGGTTCCATGATGACTGAAAACAACCGTGGGACGAACGAGTGACACATTTCCATGCAAGGGCGGTCCATTTAAAATGAATTAATTCTTCCCTTGCCCCTTGTCCTGCAAGTGTCAAATCCTCATACGTCATTAGAAGTGTCCAAGTAATTTGAGGTCTGAGGGGAAGGGTGTGTCTTTTACGTGTTTGCAATGCAGCCAATATCTACTGTAAGTACTGTATTTGGTCACACGCTAATTAGAAAGAACACTGTGAAATATGGTGTATGATTATGAATAATCACGAGAGTCGCTTGAACAACAGTTCAATCACTCAAAGTGCAGTGTTCACTAATATTGGCACCCTTGGTAAATACTGTATGAGCAAAACGGGCTGTGAAAATAAATCTCTGCTATTTATCCTCTTGGTCTTTCATTCAAAATATTCACAAAAATCGAACCTTTAATTGAAGTATAATGATTGAAAAAAAAGTTTAATATTTTTCTCTGAAACATGTGTGCCACAATTATTGGCACGCCTAGAAATTCTTATGAGTAAAATCTAACTTTAGTATATTCCCTTTCATATTTTACGTTTTTTTAAGTTCACCAGAGTGATTAGGAACACTTAAGTGGTAACCCATGACTTCCTGTTTGACTGGGGTATACACTACTGGTCAAAAGTTTTAGAAAACCTTCTCATTCAAGGGTTTTTCTTTATTTTTACTATTTTCTACAATGTAGAATAATAGTGAAGACATCAAAAACTATGAAATAACACATATGGAATCATGTAATAATCCAAAAAGTGTTAAATCAAAAATATATTTTATATTTGAGATTCTTCAAATAGCCACCCTTTGCCTTGATGACAGCTTTGCACACTCTTGGCATTTTCTCAACCGGCTTCATGAGGTAGTCACCTGGAATGCATTTCAATTAACAGGTGTGCCTTCTTTTAAAAAAATATATTATGTTTATTATTTTCCAATGAAAATCAATTTAAAAAAGACAGTGATACAAACATTGACATTGATTGTACTGTTGAATGGGATGGCCATATAGAGGACAAAACAAAACTTAACTCACACATACACAAAATAAAACTAAATCCTATTAGGTGGTACATGTATAAGAAGACAGAATATAGTAATTATAAGCAGTGTAGTTAAGCCAAAAATAAATATTGATTGGAGTACAGCACAGAAATTAATTTGTAGAATTTCTTTCCTTTTTAATGAGTTTGAGCCAATCAGTTATACAGGGGGTTTACAGAAGATAGCCCAATTTGGTAAAAGACCAAGTCCACATTATGGTAAGAACAGCTCAAATAAATACGTCAGAGTTCAAGTAACAGAAACATCAACATCAACTGTTCAGAGGAGACTGTGTGAATCAGACCTTCATGGTTGAATTTCTGCAAAGAAACCACTACTAAAGGGCACCAATGAGAAGAAAAGACTTGCTTGGGTCAAGAAACATGAGCAATGGACATTAGACAGGTGGAAATTTGTCCTTTGGTCTGGAGTCCAAATTGGAGATTTTTGGTTCCAACTGCCATGTGTATTTCCCACCGTAAAGCATGGTGAAGGAGGTGTTATGGGGTGAGGGCGCTTTGCTGGTGACACTGTCTGTGATTTATTTAGAATTCAAGGCACACTTAACCAGCATGGCTACCACAGCATTCCGCAGCGATACGCCATCCCATCTGGTTTGGGCTTATCCCATCTGTTGTTTTTCAACAGGACAATGACCTGACACCTCCCGGCTGTATAAGTGCTATTTTACCAAGAAGGAGAGTGATGGAGTGCTGCATCAGATGACCTGGCCTCCACAATCCCCTGACCTCAACCAAATTGAGATGGTTTAGGATGAGTCGGACCACAGAGTGAAGGAAACACAGCCAAAAAGTGCTCAGCATATGTGGGAACTCCTTCAAGACTGTTGGAAAAGCATTCCAGCTGAAGCTGGTTGAGAGAATATCAAGAGGTTGCAAAACTGTCATCTATGCAAAGGGTGGGTATTTGAGGAATCTCAAATATATTTTGATTTGTACACTTTTTTGGTTACTACATGATTCCATATGTGTTGTTTAATAGTGTTGATGTCTTCACTATTATTATATAATGTAGAAAATAGTAAAAATAAAGAAAAACCCTTGAAATGAGTAGGTATGTCTAAACGTTCGACCGGTAGTGTAAATATAAGATGACACACAGGCCAAGTTTCCATAGTCATCCATCACTATGGGAAAGACCCGAGAATACAGTAATGATGTGAGACAAAAGGTTGTTGAGCTGCACAAACAAGGAAATGGCTATAAGAAAATAGCTCAATGGTTGAAAATGCACATTTCCACTATGAGGGCAATAATTAAGAAGTTTAAAGCAACTGGAGGTGTTAATAATCGGCCTGGAAGAGGACATGTGTCTATATTGACCCCACGCACAGTGAGGAGGATGGTTTGAGTTGCCAAAAAAATCTCTCAGGATCACAGCTGCAGACGTTAGTTGGGTCTTGGGGTCAGAAAGTCTCCAAAACTATGATCATAAACTACCTACATAACCACAAGTTGTTTGGGAGGGTTGTCATAAAAAGCCTTTGCTGTCATCAAACAAACTGAAGCGCCTACAGTTTACCAAACGTTACTGGATCTTTCTATGTGACCGGGTTCTATGGTCAGATGAGACCAAAATAGAGCCTTTTGGAAACAAACGGCAGAGGTGGATTTGGTGTAGACAGAAAGACAGCCATGCAGAAAAGTACCTCATCGCAACTGTGAAGTATGATAGTGGATCTTTGATGTTGTGGGAGTTTTTCAATCAAAGGCCCTGGACACATGGTATCATGGACTCCAAGTACCAACAGATATTAAATCAAAACCTGACCGCCTCTGCTAGGAAGCTTAAACTGGGCCATGGTTGGATCTTCCAGTAGGACAATGATTCAAAGCACACCTCAAAATCAACACAAAAATGGTTCACTGACCACAGAATCAAGGTTTTGCCATGGCAATCCTAGTCCCCTGACCTAAACCCCATAGAAAACCTGTGGGATGAGCTGAAGAGGATTGTCCACAAGTGTGGACCTCGGAACCTGAAGGATCTGGAGAGATTCTGTATGGAGGAATGGTCTCAGATCCCTTTCCATATGTTCTCCAACCACATTATGCATTATAGGAGAAGACTCAGAGCTTTTATCTTGGCAAAGGGAGGTTGCACAAAGTATTGAATGAAGGGATGCCTATAATTATGGCACACATATATTTGAGAAAAATATTTGTTTTATTTAAATTGAGATTTTTTGTGAATATTTTGAATAAAAGACCAGGAGGATAAAAAATACAACAACAAAATTCACCGCCCATTTTGCTCATATTTACCAAGGGTGCCAATATTAGTGGAGGGCACTATAATGCCTGGAGCTGGGTAGGGTAAGTGTAACGAATACTCAGGGAGAAAAAGGTGTATATTCACACAGAGTGCAGCAGATGTTAATTAAGCCTTCGCAGAAGGCAGGAATCGTGGTCGCAGGCAGGCAATGGTCAAACATAGGCAGGCAGGCAATGGTCAAACACAGGCAGGCAGGCAATGGTCAAACACAGGTAGGCAGGCAATGGTCAAACACAGGCAGGCAGGCAATGGTCAAACACAGGCAGGCAGGCAATGGTCAAACACAGGCAGGCAGGCAATGGTCAAACACAGGCAGGCAGGCAATGGTCAAACACAGGCAGGCAGGCAATGGTCAAACACAGGTAGGCAGGCAATGGTCAAACACAGGTAGGCAGGCAATGGTCAAACACAGGTAGGCAGGCAATGGTCAAACACAGGTAGGCAGGCAATGGTCAAACACAGGTAGGCAGGCAATGGTCAAACAAAGGTAGGCAGGCAATGGTCAAACACAGGTAGGGAGTCAAAAAACAAACAATACCTCACAACCATACAAACAGAAAGAACTGAACTAAATAGGGAGCTGATGAGACCAGATGAGAAACGAACACAGGTGAAATCAATGAACAAAAATGAAAGCCAGGGCTACGTTCCAGAACACAAAGAAACAGGGCTACGTTCAAGAACACAAATAAAAAGAACACAAGGTTGACTAAGAAAAGACAAGCAGAACCTTACAGTAAATTAAACATACAGCATTGAAAGTTTCAGTTGCTTTGAATAGCAAGGGAATGCCTCCATTCTTGATGGAAGAAGAACACAGTGATTAGGCTCAGACCGGGATGATGTTCTAAAAGTCTGCCAATCCCAGCAAACATGCCTCCAGGCTTATTCATGTGACTACTTGTGCTGGTGATTAATTAGGCCTTCTGAGACGCTTTCCTCAGGAGTGAAAGGCTAGAGCGCCGGCTGGGTCAGGGCTTGATGTTTTGCAGACAGGGTAACCTAGGCAACTTGTAATAGTATGGGCAGTGTGTCATCCCAAAGGCTCTTTTGTTGGGACAAGAACTCAGAAACCCCTAAAACATGTAGGCAGCCTCATTTGCCTATTGAACACATTAGAGCAGGGGTGTCAAAGTCAAATGGACGGAGGGCCAAATAAAAAAATCAGCTACAAGACGAGGGCCGGACTGTTCGAATGTTCATTGAAAAATTTTTAAATGACGCATATAGTCTAGTGAACCTAATTGAACCTACTGAAAACCTAACAAATATATTACAATATGATCAGATAAATAAAGCAATATTTTCTTATGGCTCTGTCAGTAATCTTTAATTTTCAACAGACACAAAAGACAAATTTCCTTTATATAAATATCCCCATAACATGAACATTAAATGAAAGAAACCGGTATTCAAGGCACCATCAGTAGACTATATTTTCTATTTTAGCAAAAGTGGGCTAAATTTACTTCAAAGAAAAAACAATAATAGCAATTTTCTATCATCCACTCAACTGAAATATTTTTAAAATATAATTGGATTGAAATACAAAAAAATAAAGTGCAAAAATCTATTAATCAAAAACAACACTTTGTTTAAGGAGAAGTAACATGCAGTGAAAACAAATATTACATTTTAACTTTTAAACTTGAACTGAGTAAAAACTCTAAATATGTGATTGCACAGTAATGTTCACTTGTTTGAGGTTGAGGGTGATACTTGGTGGTGTCCCATCTTTTCCACAAGTTCATCAATGTTCGGGGTAAGGCTCTGAGCTGAAGAAATCCTCAGAATTGAGTGGAGGTGTTCAGCAGTAAGTCGACTTCTGTGTGATGTTTTGTTCAGGTTCATCAAAGAAAACAGTTGTTCACACAGGTATGTGCTGCCAAACATAGACAACGTTTGAGCAGCCTGGATGCGCAGCTGGGGCATTGTGCCGGGGAGGAAACGGGCGAACTCCGCAGCACCCACTGCCGCATATTTTGCCCTCAGTGCATCATTGCATTGGAGGTCAATCAACTCCATTTGGAGGTTTGGTGGTGAGCTTTCCACGTCAACAGCAAATGGGTTACCGAGCAGTTCCAACCTGCTTTTTTGTGCTTCAAAGTCAGCAAATCGGCGTCGAAAGTCAGCGGCAAGCATACCTATTTTATCAGCCAACTGTGTGCTCGGGAACGCACTGGTAGAGAGCTTCTCTTTCATGGTCTGGCAGCTGGGAAAGTGGCTCAAATTTTCTTTCCGCATCTGCGTCTCCCACAGAGTCAGTTTGGTTTTAAATGCCTTCACTGTACTGTACATATCAGAGATGACACGATCCCGACCCTGCAGCTGCAAGTTTATTGCATTCAGATGACTCGTAATGTCACACAGAAAAGCCATTTCACACAGAAACATTTCGTCTCGGAGTTGTGTTGTGTCTTTCCCTTTGCTGTCCAAGAACAGACAAATCTCCTCACGAAGCTCGAAACATCTTTGAAGCACCTTTCCCTGGCTTAGCCATCGCACCTCTGTGTGATAAGGCAAATCACCATGCTCCGTTTCTAACTCCGTCAGAAATGCCTTGAACTGGCGGTGATTCAAACCTTTGGCTCTGATAAAGTTAACTGTGCGCGTGATGATGCTCATTACATGCTCCATTTTCAAGGCTTTACCGCACAACGCTTCCTGGTGTATGATACAATGATAAGCTGTCAGCTCACCTGTCGCGTTTTCCTCTTGCATCTTTTCCCGTATCTTCGCCACCAGTCCGCTCCTGTGTCCACACATCGCAGGTGCTCCGTCGGTTGTCAAACCCACGAGTTTTTCCCAAGGCAGCTCCATCTCATTTACACATCTTGACACCTCTTCATACAAATCATGCCCCGTAGTTGTGCCATGCATAGGACGTAAAGCCAAAAACTCCTCTGTCACGCTTAGGTTGGAGTCCACTCCGCGGATGAAAATTGACAACTGGGCAATGTCAGAAATGTCGGTGCTCTCATCCACAGCCAAGGAATATGCAATAAAATCTTTTCCCTTTTTCACAAGCTGCTCTTTTAGATTGATGGACAACTGGTCTACTCTCTCGGCAATGGTGTTTCTGCTCAGACTCACATTTAAAAAGAGTTGCCTTTTTTCTGGGCAAACTTCGTCACAAACTTTAATCATGCAGTTTTTGATGAAATCCCCCTCCGTAAATGGCCGGGCTGATTTAGCGATCTCTTCTGCCAAAATAAAACTGGCCTTGACAGCAGCCTGGCCTTGTGATTTGGCTTTTTTGAACAGAGCCTGTCGAGATTTGAGGCCTCGTTTTAATTCCTCTGCCTTTTGTAGCCTTTGTTCCATGTCCATATTCTTGTTTTTGTCCGCGTGTTTCGTTTCATAATGTCGTCTCAGATTATACTCTTTCAGTACCGCCACACTTTCTCCACACAGAAGACACACAGGTTTTCCAGCTACCTTCGTGAACATATACTCCGACTCCCACCTTGTTTGAAACCCCCGGTTCTCAGTATCCACCTTCCGTTTTGCCATTTTTGATGGGTATCTGAAAGTTAATTTTACTGTGATGCTGACGACTGCTGTGCCAATAAATATTGAAATGAAGCAGCCTACTGCTCGGTGCGTCACCTTTGCATTGTGGGAAATGTAGTATTGGTGCGTGTAAAAGATCTGCGGGCTGCCGGCTTGCTGCGGGCCGGTTCTAATAATAAATCAAGATCATCCCAGGGGCCGTAAAAAACCTTCTTGCGGGCCGGATGTGGCCCGCGGGCCTTGACTCTGACATATGTGCATTAGAGGAACCACTCAACTGCTGCATGCTCAGTGCTCTCTGACAAAAATGGTACAGTAATTCAGTGATGATCGCCTCTAAGACAAAGGAGAGTGTCGAGAACTCAGTAACACTATGAACCAAGTCTGTGTAATGAATTATAAATGAATGCATTAATATATTTATAAATGCTTATAGCTAGTCGTTTTATCCCACTTTCGTCTGACACACAAGTCCCAATCGCAGTTCAACAAAACAAGACTTAAAAAATGTAGAAGGCAGAAGAAAGGTATCTCAAAAACATGACACGAAGCAGATAAACTGATGTTTCAATAGGAGAAGGAGAGGGAGAGTAGAAGGAAAGGGGGGATGCATGTCAATACATGTCTGGCTGAGGAATGCTGAGTTTTGATAGCTGGTCATGTGATTTGTTAGCAACAACATTGAGTTACCAAGCGCATTCACGCTGAGATGAGCAACACAAATGAGGAAAAATTTGGTGGTTGAATTCAATAAAAGTTTTTATTAAAAGTATGAATTTAAGCACACGTCGGAAGGACCGCAGTGGTACAGGACAAACATAGGTACAGGTAAGTGTTTTCAGAATTTACATTTTTACAAGTATCGACTGATGAAGGCTCAATGTTGTTGATAGCAAATCGCGAGACCAGTTGTCAAAACTTAACTCCGTCTCAATACAAGAGAACAGAGTTGAGCGTTCCTCAGCTAATACTGAGCGGTTCCATTTAAGTAACCTACAACTGCAACTCCTATAATAGGAAGAGGAACACCCTGCCTGTCTCTCTCTCCTGGCTTGTTTCTCTATGGGTGGGAGTGTGTGTCTGTGTGTCTGTGTGTATGCGGTGGGTTTTGAAGGGCTCAGGAAGGGGGACCCAGCGGGGTTTTGCTTTAAACTGTGATGGCTCTGGTCCAGACACAGAGAGCAGCAACATAGGCCCAGAGCTTATCAGCAGCAGCCCAGCCTGGTGAAGTGAGTCAGTCAGTGCGCTCCATTGTGTGCACATCAGGACAAGTCAGTTAGGGCCATGTACTTACGGTGGCACATCCACAGAGGAGGAAGGCTGAGAGACAACATGAAGAGGGAAACAGGACACACAAAGTGCCTTTATTCCTGGTTCAGGAAGGCAAACGGCACAATATAGCGAAGGGATTATGGCAACGAGAGGCGAGGGGGAGGTTTACAAAAGGAGGTCCACCGCAGAGGGAGAGAAAGTTAGATACAGTGAGCAGGTCTGTACGCTGAAGCAAAACGTGTTCTCTATGCTAACCTCCATGACAGAACACACAGAACCAACCCAGGGCAAACCGTACGAGGGAAGATTTCTGCTGTTTTATGGGAAAACAGGGATTTCAGGAAAATAAGACACATTGCACCAGAGCTCCACTCTTGCCTGCCGACCGCTGTTCTCCTCAGTTGTTCAGTGAGATGAATGTCTCGTCTGGGGTATAATAGGTAATTAAGACTCAACAGCTCTCATCTGTGCTGCTGTACCATGAGGCACCATATCAAACACTATCAGATGATATACATGACGATGGCTCCCCAGCAGAGTGAGGGGAGGTCAGCAGAGGGAAGAAAACACAATGAAGGTCTACATTAACCCTTTACATCCCCTTTCCAACCCAATTAAATCATTATGACGGACTACAAAGTATTATAATATTTTTAAAGCTATCGTATCATGCGATCATTTTCAATTACACTTTCCCCACAAAACACTAACAGTATCCTTTCTGAAGAAATCACCGTGATAAGAGTACTCTGAAGATGAAAAGAGATCACATTACATCTCATTGTGGCCTCACAGGGAGAACATATTTCAACCAGGGACCGTTTGTCTTTGACACCTCCAAGTTGAGGCACTGCATACATGGTAACTGACTGAGGCAAAGTTGTGTTGACAAAAACACTAAATCTTTGCCTGTCGACAGAAAACATAGGAAAAATGTACACCCTCAGTACACACCTTAGGCCCTTATAAATTGCCCTTGTGTGTAACCTTATTACCCCAAAATCCGTCCCGTATGACGCAACATTGTGACAAAGTCACTCTCACTACACGGGAAGTTAATAGGAATACGACTTTTAGATCGCGAAACATCTATCATACATGTCCGATTTCAATACTGGCCGATGTCATAACTGGAGGATGTCTTCTCTCGAATGAGCCATTGATCATATTTTTGCGATATTCCAACCTCGAGAAATGTATAATTTAATGGAGGGCTTAGGACATTTTTCCTATTTGTCTGCCTCTTTTGTTCAGGGTGCATTGCATGTTGCCATTGCCAGAGATATTATAGAAAGGAGATTGGAATCCAATGAACGATGGACCTTATAATACTCCACCCAGCAGACTGTTGACCAATCGCGCTTATGTTGTCATGCTGCGCCATGCAGTTGCTAAGCTAATAGTCACACAATCCCTTCTCAAAGACAGTGTTATGTCGAGAAACGTGCCTATTTTCCTTGAAAGCCCCTTATGTAACGATTCCAAAGCTATACGATACTACAAATTGCAAGTTAATCTCACATCTTGGAAAATATTTATAATGTTCTTGTTGATGTCTTGCTTACGAAATTCCTGCTAATGTTGGGTTTTTGAGCTAGTGCCCAATAGTGCCCATTCACTCCTTGAAGGAGAGCACTCCTTGTACCAGAATCGCCCAGAATGCACCGCGTTGCTCATTGACGTAGCATGGGCAACGTTTCCAATCTTCTCAAAAGTATATCTGCTGTTGCGAATGTTGACCCCACTCTGTGAGGCACATCGATCTGCAGGTTGAACATGGTATGATTTTAGACTAAATTGATAGCTGTAAAATCGCCTAAACAAACTGCACCAACTACAGCAGCTACGTTACATGCTGATATTGTCTTTGGTGTTATTGTGTCTAGCTACATTTGTTAGTTACCTAGCTAGCTAGCCAGCAAGTCCATAGAGAGAGCATAGCTTTACTCCACACAGGATTACAGGCAATATCCGCACCGAGCTAAAGACTAGAGCTGCCGCTTCCAAGGAGCGGGACACTTATTCGGACGCTGATACGAAATCCCGCTATGCCCTCAGACGAACCATCAAACAGGCAAAGCGTCAATATAGAACTAAGATTGAATCCTACTACACCAGCTCTGACTCTCGTTGGATGTGGCAGGGCTTGCAAACTATCACGGACTACAAAGGGAAATACAGCCGCGAGCTGTCCTGTGACGTGAGCCTACCAGACGAGTTAAATGCCTTTTATGCCCACTTCGAGGCAAGCAACACTGAAGCATGCATGAGAGCACCAGCTGTTCCCGGATGACTGTGTGATCATGCTCTCCGTAGCCAATGTCAGCAAGACCTTTAAACAGGTCAACATTCACAAGGCAGCAGGGACAGAAGGATTACCAGGACGTGTACTTAGAGTGTGCGGGGACCAACTGGCAAGTGTCTTCACTGACATTTTTAACCTCTCCCTGACCGAGTCTGTAATACCTACAGTACATGCCGAACACCATAGTCCCTGTGTCCAAGAAAGCGAAGATAACCTGCCTAAATGACTACCACACCATAGCACTCACGTCGGTAGCCATGAAGTGCTTTGAAAGGCTGGTCATGACTCATATCAACACCATCATCCCGGAAACCCTAGACCCACTCCAATTCACATACCCCCCCCAACAGATCCACAGATGACGCAATCCCATATCAAACTCCACACTGCCCTTTCCCACCTACATCTTAGCGTTCAACACCATAGTGCCCACAAAGCTCATCACTAAACTAAGGACCCTGGGACTAAACACCTCCCTCTTCAACTGGATATTTTCTTAACTCCATTTCTAGAACTGCATTGTTGGTTAAGGGCTTGTAGTTAATAATTTCACAGTAAGGTCTACCTACACCTGTTGTATTCGGCGCATGTGACAAATACAATTTTATTTTATTTGTGGATTTTGTAGTCGACTTAAGCTGCAACAGATTTCCACAACAATTTTCCATGTTCCTAACAACCTTATTATAATACCAAAATTAAACATTTGTTCACATAGTAGTGTAATTTAACACTAAATTAAAGGAATTTGTGTTTTTGGGTGGATTATTTTCAGGTAAGCTGGGTTGTTGAATAGACACTAGTGTGCTACTGAGACAAGAGAAACACCTGGCTCATTGAACAGCATCAGCATCCCATGTGGATAGACAGATGGAATACTTTGGCTTATGCACACTGACAAGAATTATTACCCCCAAAAACTTGGACCAGAACACAAACATTACCTTCAACATGCGAAATTGCCACTTAAATAAAGAACCAATGGTGCTGCTATTTTAATGTACTGCATAATCACCTCTTGACATGGAAAACTCTAGAATGTGTGGGATAAGGAGGCGGAGAAATGTTGTTATTCCCTGTGTGTATACGGCCACTACTTCTACCACTCGTCATCTATTCATGCTACAAGGTTACATAACTCCAATCCAGCCATCAACCCCCCCCCCCCCCTTTCAACAGTCAAAGCTCTTTACAACTCGCATCTTCACAGAACAAGACTTCTCCTGTGAAAATAAATGCACAATTAGCTTACACTCCACACAGCTCAGCTCAGTGCCATGACATACTGTATCACTTTTCTCTCAACGACTGTAGTTTGGTTGGTGCCAGCGCCCGCTTGCTTGAAAGCACATATTACAGCTAATAGCCAATTAACGTGCTCACAGGTTGGGAGGCTGTGTACTCTGTCATACTGGGCCCCAGTGGAGACTGATGAAGTTCTCTGACTGGGTCTGTAAAAGGGGCACTCTCTCATTAGAACACATCAGCGGCTGACACGTCTTCCTGACATTATTCTTTCTCTGGGAGTAGGGGAGGAAGAAGGGTGTGGTGGGGAGTAGGCCTACTCTCTGGGTTTATTCCTGAGAGGGGAAAACACACTGCCAAAGTTTGGATGTAGGGTGGCCTCTGCTCCCCACAAGCTATTGTTAACCCTGCTCCTTCTTCCTTTCTGCTCATTAAAGTAATACAATCACTAGGCCCTTCAGGAAGACATGTCTCACACTCACCCTGACATCCCTTAGGAAACCAATGGGTGGTTCACAGATGATAAATATGGCCTATTCCAACAATTCCAGGCTAGAAAATGAAAAACAACATTAAAAACACAAGAGAACATCAGAAGGGGACATTTTTCTCTCTCCAAAGTAAAGTACATGTTAAAAAAACAGCACAAAAACATTGTTTTGTTTCTTGTGTTTGGGTAAATTTTTCAGTCTCTTAGAGACTAAAAGAGAGAGACTAGATGAGAGACTAGATGTTAGATGTGCCACTCTATTAAACCAGTCAGTGGAGGTGCGTCTCCTGTTGCCTCCTATCATGTTGATCTGACTCCCACTACACTTGGTGCCTGTGGATTAGCGTTCACTCTCTGAAGAGGGAGATTTCAAAAGAGATTCTGTTTGCTTGGTGAGTCTCATCTGCACAGCGCTCTGAGCATGATTTCTCCTGAAGGGTTTCTATTTTCAGTGTAGGGTATGGCCTCTGCTCAGGAACAAACTCACCACCGCAGGAAACAAATCAAAACATTTCACAGCAACACATTACAGTGTCCGAACAACAGTGGTTGCCAAAGGCATGCAAAGACAGTCAGGAATCAATATGAAAATACTGTGCATCTTCTTACCTAAGCATAGGCATCTTTACAGTACATGTTTCAAGTACCATTGATGATTGCCTCTCATCAGTTTTTGATGTTAGAGCAGCCACTTAAGCAAAGGTTTTTACAGTGAAATCCCCTGATCAATGTTTGTATAGAAATCAACAAGCGAGTGATATTTTTTCAAACAAGGAAATGTATTTCAGATCGATACATGTTTATTCTAGGACAAAACGGTCGAAACGTTGGACATAAAACATTTTTGCATCTGAGCTCCTAGAGTGTGCGGCTCTCCTTTATTTTTTAAAAGTATTCTAGGACAAAGACCAGGAAATACAGCGATAGATGCATTCTTCAGGAAATAGTCAGGCAACTATTTCTTCACCATTTGACAGGGCTTAAACAACTGCTACAAAACCCTTATACATTGATCCATTCTAGAAACTATAGAAGAAATATTCAGCGGTCTCAAGTTTAGAACCCCAAAAGCTATGTCTAATATCACATATAGCAGCTCATTGTATTCTGTGAGACGAGGAGTTGAGTATGGTACAAACTACTACCTACTAAATGCAGGAGGACAATTTAAAGAAGTATATTGAAAATGTAAATGAAATATGGATAGTGTGGGATAATGTGTGTGGGCGATGTTAAAAAGCTGTTGCACTGGTGCTATTTATATCTCCTTGAATCATTCATTAGGTTAAATGTCACATGGTCACAGATGGAGTGCATGGAGCATGCTTTAGTGAGCGCAAATTAGCATGGAAGTGTGGTTACATTTTAAACTCTAATTTCCTTTGGCTACTCCACAAAACTGCAAACCTAGAGGGGTATCAAGAAACACTGCTAACTTTATGGGACAGGCATATCCCCCAAAAGACTAATTTCTTATGTAAATGATCCTGTGTCTCATTTGCTCAGATCTATACTAGCCTGTTGGGAATCATCTATCTGATTTAATGTCCTCAGTTGCCGGACAGTCTGACTCACAGCACATCACTCAGCTAACAAGTTTGCCAGGGCCAGAGCAATTACACCAATGACATACAATAAGCTCTAGGGACGCACTGTCTGAATATTCTTCAACGTAAGACCTATAAAAAGTCAACATGGCTCACATTTGCTTTATATCAAATTAAGTTCTAGTGTGTGTGACTTAATGTTGGACTACATTGATTTCCAGTAAGCTATTACTTGCCTTGATTGTTCACCACCTAAATTGAAAATGTTTCTCCTCTACCACAAATTAAGTATTGTAACACTTTTTCCAAATTTAGAACATAAATCTGAATGTCACACCATAACATTCAGAGAGAAAGAGAGATAAAGAGAGAGATAAAGAGAAAGAGAAAGAGAAAGAGAAAGAGAAAGAGAGAGAGAGAGAGAGAGAGAGAGAGAGAGAGAGAGAGAGAGAGAGAGAGAGAGAGAGAGAGAGAGAGAGAGAGAGAGAGAGAGAGAAAGAGAAAGAGAAGCGTGATGTGCCTCCCTAAGCATTTTGAATATTTTCCAATATGGTAACAAGACTCTGAAGCTGGAAAGAGACAGAAAATGATTATCATGCCCATAACATTTCGCCTTCCCTTCCCTTTTAGATTGGATCACAAGATTCAGGAAATAAATACTTGGCTGAGCCAAATGAAATGAGATCAAGGCAGCTTGTCTGATGATAATAGAGAGTTATCTGGTCAAAATATATGATAAGTACAGAATTATGGTGCTCGATCCATTACAGAACATGAATTTCCATCAACTTGGATCAAAGCACTACAGGTTAATAAGTTAGATATTTTATCCCAGAGATAATACTGAGATAAGATAATACAAAGATTTTGCAAAGGAGCCTGCTTAAGCAAAGTTCATCTAAGAGCAAGATAACTTTTTTTGTGGGTGACATTGTTCAAATAATGGGTCTGCATGTCTGCCATGATATCTAAACCATAACTACATCTTAATTATTGTATCAACCAAATGAGACAACATAATATTTTCTAAAGAAAAAATAAAGAACAAAAAAACTCTAAAATCTCAAAAACATGCTCTAATCCATGAAGATACCAGTAGATAAAGTAAAAAGGAAATTGAGAAGACTCATTTAGACACCAGTAGATAAAGTAAAAAGGAACTTGAGAAGACTCATTTAGACACCAGTAGATAAAGTGAAAAGGAACTTGAGAAGACTCATTTAGACACCAGTAGATAAAGTGAAAAGGAACTTTAGAAGACTCATTTAGACACCAGTAGATAAAGTGAAAAGGAACTTGAGAAGACTCATTTAGACACCAGTAGATAAAGTGAAAAGGAACTTGAGGAGACTCATTTAGACACCAGTAGATAAAGTAAAAAGGAACTTGAGAAGACTCATTTAGACACCAGTAGATAAAGTAAAAAGGAACTTGAGGAGACTCATTTAGACACCAGTAGATAAAGTAAAAAGGAACTTGAGAAGACTCATTTAGACACCAGTAGATAAAGTAAAAAGGAACTTGAGAAGACTCATTTAGACACCAGTAGATAAAGTGAAAAGGAACTTGAGGAGACTCATTTAGACACCAGTAGATAAAGTAAAAAGGAACTTGAGAAGACTCATTTAGACACCAGTAGATAAAGTGAAAAGGAACTTGAGAAGACTCATTTAGACACCAGTAGATAAAGTAAAAAGGAACTTGAGAAGACTCATTTAGACACCAGTAGATAAAGTAAAAAGGAACTTGAGAAGACTCATTTAGACACCAGTAGATAAAGTAAAAAGGAACTTGAGAAGACTCATTTAGACACCAGTAGATAAAGTGAAAAGGAACTTGAGGAGACTCATTTAGACACCAGTAGATAAAGTGAAAAGGAACTTGAGAAGACTCATTTAGACACCAGTAGATAAAGTGAAAAGGAACTTGAGAAGACTCATTTAGACACCAGTAGATAAAGTGAAAAGGAACTTGAGAAGACTCATTTAGACACCAGTAGATAAAGTGAAAAGGAACTTGAGAAGACTCAAGGTTTCTTCTACCTGCTGTGTTAAATATTTCAGTAACAGACTGCTGTCTTTAAACAGCCATTCTACAGATGTAACACCCACCACTTGTGATGTGCACCTGAACTTGAGTTGTTTCTCACTGCATCTAAAAACAGACTTCACTGGCCTATATGCTAGAACACTATGTCCACATAGATTTCGATTGCAGGCCCAATCACTGGGATCTCTCATCATCATAACATCACAGTTATTCCAGCTGGTGTTGGTTTTCAATGAATTATTCAAGTTGGGAGCGCTCAGATTTTTACTGAGGGAATGTTGATGGGAATCTGGCACAGGTCAGTGCAGCCTGAGCCTTTTGCAAGTACTTCAATCAGATGAGCTGCTGCTCGCTTGGTGATTGGCTTTTGGCTTTTGGCTAGGAACATAAGTTCCTAGGCTGCACCTAACTCTGAATGGAATAGATGATACTCTGTGGCAGAGGCTAGGATCACACGTACACCGCCTTTCTTCACCAAAGCACAGAGTTGATGGAAGTACAGTAATGTGATTTATTTTTATTTATGTGATTTATTTGTCTGGCATTATATTCTGCTAACCCAGCTCTACTGAACCAGCCTCCTCTGTTCTGCTGCCGGTGTGAACAGGGGTGCTGCATCAGGGAGAGATGGGATGGGTGGAATGATAGCCTGAGGTAGTAGTGTTGTTGTTGTTTAATGGCAGAGCCTTCTTTACTGAACCAGCTGGCTGAATGTGTCACCAGCCATTGAAGGTGGAAAACAAGCCCCAGAACCCAAGAAGTCTCCCATAAGGGTACATGATGGAAACAGGCTGCCAACCAAATTCAAGACATCAGGAGCCTGGGAATAATACAAAATAGATGGTGTGCCTCCCTATTATAAGATGTATTTTCTGTACCGGACCATCCCACAGGCAAACAGCAAGAAATATGTCCACCATCTTTCTATTCTCCAACTCGAATACAGTCCTAGCCTTTTCCTCCCACGCATTGACAGAATAGATTCATGATGAAAAATGACAAACAACAGCTGAATGGAAGTGAAGGGAAAGTCAGTCGTCTGTTGTTATCTATTGTCCTCCCCTTGCCTTTATTCATCACTTACATTCCACTCCAGTTAGACTGCAGACTGAAAATAAACAGCTTTCTCTTGAGTCCTGTCTCCACATCCTCCCAATCTCTCTGGGTGAGTAATATGGGCACAAGGAGAGCAGGATTGAAATGGTTACCTATCTCCAAATGAACCTGCCCCCTCCCCTCTACCACAGAGGCTCTTTAAGGAGCGTTCTGGTGACTGTGGAGACCCCGTGACAGGAACAGTGGACCCATGAGTACTTCCATTACCCCCATTTCCTTCTCAATGTGGCCCAGATCCCCTCCTCTCCACAAGCTTTTAGATCTCTAACCAGAGGGAACAGGACTGGAGGAGACTGAAGGAGACTGGGTGAGGCTGGGGAAGACTGAAGGGGACTGGGGGAGGCTGGAGCAGGAAGACAGTGGCTGAAGCAGGAAGGGAGAGGGCGGAGGCTGGGGGTGACTGGATGAGACTGGCCTTTAAATAGGGCCTGACTGATTGGGGGGCTCATTGCTGCTGAAAGTGCTCAATCTGCGTGCTGCAGAGACAGACATCCAGCAGGGAGCTTTAGGCTCCTCTCAGAGGGAGAAGTGCTTGGCTGACTCTGCATTATGTGTACCAGACAAACACCATTACGCTTTGTTTGCCTGGGGTGGAAGGCAACTCGATGAGGCCATCTGCATTCAGATGTCTTGTATTTTTTTCCATAGATGTTTTTCCTCTCTAAATATTTATGGCAAGGTAAAAGCTTTCACATTTGTGATAATTACCATTCACCAACCTTGCTACAGCAGAGCACTTTTATTTATCTCAAAACTGGTGGGTTTGGCCTCTCTACTTAGAAAAGTTTTTCTCAGACACAACAAACAACACATTCTCATTCTTTAGAGTGAATCACAACAGGGAACGGCAGCTGCATGGACCACAAGTTAATACCGCGTTCGTGTGCTAGTCGGAAGTAGGAAACTACGAAATGTCCAACTTGCTAACTGGTTGAACACGGCACATGTATAACTACAACCTGTTAGCAAGTCAAAAATGTACGAGTTTCCTAGTTGCGGCATTAGATTATGGGAGTGCTGAAGAGTTTGTGAACAGGTATGAAAACAACAAGCTTATATTGGGTGGCAGGTAGCCTAGTGGTTAAAGAGTTGGGCCAGTAACAGTAAAGGTTGCTGGATCGAATCCCCGAGCTGACAAGGTAAAAATCTGTTGTTCTGCCCCTGAACAAGGCAGTTAACCCACTGTTTCCCGGTAGGTTGTCATTGTAAATAAGAATTTGTTCTTAACTGACTTGCCTAGTTAAAAAGGTTAAATTAAAAATATTTATCCACAACCTATGTCTCATGAAAACAATAGAACAATAGATAACCATGTAGGAAAATGCATTTCAATTGTTGACTTTAAGGTGAATCGCCTACGGTTTACAGTCTAATTCATTGATGAGACTTTTGACAGTATGTAGTCCCTGGCAGTCTCTGCATTTTGGAGAAAAAAAGCATTCTACATCACACACGTCTATGCTGATTCTAACTCCTGGCATAGAAAACACTAGAGCCATCGTTCTTATACTATTAAAAGAAGTGTTACCTTCAAAATCATCAAACGAAGTAAAACTCCCATGTGAGGTGAACTTGATTAATTGAAATTGACTAAGGGATGTGGAATTGGCAGTAACACCGATACTCAGATGTGATAAGATTAAGTTTAAACTGTAGCTCTAATTCATAGAAAATGAGAAGTCTCCTGGCATATGCAGCACAGTGAGAGGAAGAAATGCTTAGACGTTCAATAATTCTGTAATCAGAGTAAAGCACATCCATGCTTACCTTACTGTTTGAGGGGTTTATGACAATAAACCCAGCTACCATTTTACAACATGTGCTATCACTATCACGACTGGGGTTGCAAATTCATAAATTCTGAACCAAACAATTGCCCTAACTTAAATTCCAGAAAGTGCTATGAGAGATTTAATGGACTTGAAAATGTCTGCAGTGAGGGAAAAATTTAAACAGTCCACTCCTTATCACCACTCCGCAGATGCCCCACTAAAGCACATGAGAGGGAAGGTTTTCGCTGTGCAGCTTCGCTAACACCTAAGGTCAGACAGAGCGGTTGGCCGCTGATGGCTGCCATTGCCCTCTGTGCCAGACTGACAAAGCCCAGCCTGGTGGCTATATCCTTCCTGTCATGTTTTGTCAGAATATCTGTTTTCCAAAGCTTCAAACTGGGTTTTTATGAAAGGCAGCTCAGAAGTATCCATTTAGAGCTGTCAGAAGTAACACACAATGCCCTGTAGCCTTTTAATTCAAGACCATTCTCTTTTCTGTTCTTCTCAAGCTGCTGGTGGCTGGACAATATTCTCCAACCATAGCATGAAGACATTCAAAGCTGTGAACAAAGAAATAATATCTTGTTACTAAATAGGCATTATTTGCATTGTGCTCTGTGCAGCATGCCTGCTGTTGAGTTATTACTAGAGATGGGTGGAAAACATTTATTCAGTTTAATATCAGGATATTATTTTTTACAATATATTGTATCGTATCAGTTTGAATATATCGCAATATTAGTTTTGCACTAGTTGGCTGTACCTGCACCAAAACTCCAGTATTTTTCCTTCATAGCTGTAGTGATTATTTCTGTATTATCACACAAGTCAGAGTTATACTTAAACTAAATCTTTATTCACTTATTAATAAGGAGAGCAGGTCACACACACACAAGTGAATGACGTGAGTGCCCTGCAATAACGATGGCTGGTCGACAAACCACCCTCCGACACAAAGAATACCAAAAGCTTTTATATGGCAAAGATACACCGCCTTAGTCTACATGACAAACAACAGATGTGTGGAATGAATCCCAAGGTGAGACTTGATATATGAGAAAGGGATATCCCCCAGGCAGATAGCATTTGCTATGAAGACTGTACAGAGTTTGTCCCCTAAGACAAGGCTCTGATCTTGTCCCTGGTACTTCGCAGTACAGAAACACCAACTCATTCTATGGCATAAATCAATTGTCAGCTCCAGATACCCCTATCTCAAAAGCTCCTCTCAGTTCACACAGACACAACAGAGTTCTAAGAACCCTATTATATTGCATAAAACAATGTAGCTTGTTCTCCATCTCATTTTTTAAATAGGGAGCTAATTTGTTTTTAGCATTTTTATTTCCATGGCTCACTCTTGTCCCTCTGCGGCAGATGTATCAGACAAATAGTTGTTTTATTACAGAGCAGTACTGTACTATCCTTTCTACAATGGGGAATTGTCGTCAGAGTTGATATAAACATGTAACAAGCGAATACAATACACTGTTGCGGAACTAACTTTAGAATGTAATACCTGCATCAGGTTTGTTGTTAACATTCCTCTAACCTTCTCCACGCCGTGATATTTGTCTTCATATATATTTGCATCTGAATAATTGCGGTTTAGGGAATTTATTAAATAACTGATAGAGAGCGGGAGTAGCTAATGAGGCTGAACCTGAGGCTGAACCTGAACCTGTGACCTGAGGTCTGAGGGGTCATGTCATGAGTGTGAGAAGTACTAGCTGATGCACATCATACACTTCAGGCTATCCTCTTTGATGAATGCACCACTACCATTTCAAGGAGCCTTTTGTGGGTCCAACAGAATCAGACTGCAGCGAGCCAACACTACCGCTGTTGGAATGCTCAACCTGAGTTCATTAGAGTTCTGTACAAAATTCAGTGGAGGGGGTCTGATGCGAATGCAAACAACATTTTAAGTATATTTTGGGAGAATGTGTAATGACTTCAGTCCTTCCAGTATCACCACCTTAAAACATATTGGATCTATTTTAACACTTTGCATTTGCATTCTAAAGGCAGCAGTGAATATTTGATGGCTTGCACTTGTGCAGTGAGGAGGCGGAGCAGAGAGGCAGAGGAGAGAGGCTGGCAGAGCAGAGCAGAGCACTCCTGGCATAAACTCATTTTATGACCAAAGATTCTGGCTCCACTTCAGCCTCTGACTGGCGTGGGCTACTTCTCTATACAAGCTGATGGCCTTGATTCTAAATCAATAGAAAGAATAGCAGCTCTTTGAGATACAAACATTCACAGATGAGATTTTGAAAACAAAAACAACACCTGCAGAAGATGAAGGTTTCATGAGGAAGTGGAATATAGAAACCACACATGCTAAAGATATCAGTAATGAGGTTTACAGATCAATGTCTCTCAAATGTACAAAAACCTCATGTTAATTGAGCACACGTCTGTGATGCCTGTGTGTCAGTGGCAGTTGTGGGAACAAGTAATACATCACTCAGACTATTTCAGGAGTAGAGATGCCATGATTCAGAACACCACTCATATCTCTGGGCATTCCTTCAGGTATGGCCTGCAGTGACATAGTGACAGCTCTTGAGAGGTGGACAGGACTTAACCAGTGTTGACAAGTTGAAGAGACCTTTTTAACATTTAAAACAGAAAATATTTGAAACATCTGAATATTGTGTATGATAAATACCCCCACATTGTTTCTGCTGATGCACCTGCTGCAGTCAATGTGGAAGATGTCCCCTGTGATACTGATGCAATTCAGGTGCAAGCTCTGAGCTTCAAAGGGCCTGATAACTTCACCTAGCATCACGTCCTACAGTAACACAAAGTCGTCTCTGTAGTGGTTCCCTGTGGAAACAGATGCATAAAGGGCTCTCCTCCTCCAGCCCTGTGGTCTGTGCTCTTCAACATGAGGCATCTGACACCAACACCCCAAGTCTAATAGTTTACTGAAACAGCAGAGGACAGGCTGCTTGCTATCTGTCCTCGGATCTGACGTATGCTAATGCAAATGTCACAAGGGGCTTTCAAGTTCAACTGGAGAGAAGAGGAAGAGTGAGTTGAACTTGGAGGGTAAATACATTATCATTCTCTTAAAATTATAATTTAAGGCTACTGTCTTTCATGCTAATGTCACAACTTAAAGTGAAAATAATTAGGGTTTCTCTCTGACGTAAGGTGAATGAAGTTATCAAAAGAGGATGGGATAATGAGAGTGGTTGATATTCTTTGAAGCAATTTTCTCTCGATTCAAAGGTTACAAGACGCGCCTACATGGTAATGCCAGAGGCGAAACACACCGACACAGGTTGCAAAGTTAACACAGTGGGAAGGTTTACACATCATTGGGTCTTTTTTCTGAGCAGAGCAGATTAGGGGCTTGCCTTGAAGCATACCTGAACCGTTCCTGGGAAACTGCTTAAAAAATCTTTAAAACACAACTATTAAACCCAATCCAACGTTATGTATCAAGACAGTCTCTTGAGTGAGCTACACTTAATTTGAGTGTCTTGATAGGCCACTTTCTGCTTCTACAGGTCTGTCCTTCCATACGAGATTAGTCAGTCGATGAGACAGAGATGACTAAACCGCTGCCCTCCGCCCACTGGCAGGAATGGAGAGGTTTGATAGTGCAGGCATGGATGATTTCCCCCTCATAATAACATCTGTTCAAAGTTAATATTTTGAGTCGTCTGTGGTTTACAACAAAAAAAACAACAGCGGGTGCACTCAATGTGATTCAACCGAACCGTGCACGCTCCTCTGGCTTCAAAGCAAATCATCACTTCTAGTCTTTGTACCTGCATGCTTTTACCACTAACAGCATTTCAAAGAACATCATTGCTTGCAAATGTTTTTGGCTTCAGCCAAAACTCCTGACGCAATGAGGCCAGAATGACTCTTTGTCTTCACCTGCAACTGTCTCTTCTGGCCTTGAAACAGACAGAAGGGTGCTGTCTTACGTTCCCTTTCAGTATATGACAACTTCACATCTAGACTGCAATCATGCATTACTAGTTTTACTACAACATGTCTATATGTCCACATCAATACAACTACAGTAGTATGGCTAATGATGGACATCGCTAATGCCCAGTGACAGTTGAACATGCTTGGGATTAGGGCTGTTTCGTTGACCGTATTACCACCAAATTCCACAAGACCATTTAGTCATGGTAACTTGGCTTCTCCAAGCTCTGATGCTGCTGATGGTCATTAGTAGCCTACCAAACTTGCTAACTGCCTGGTACTCAGCACTCTATTGTCCCTCTAATCACTCTGACATCAATGCAAATGTTTTCGAAAAATCAAATCAAACACTTCATTAGAGCATATGACCCTCATGTTGCGCAACATTTCTATAGGCTATGCAATTGCGTGAGAAAACAGTTTTGATGGCCTCTTTTAAAAATAGGAGGATCCCATCAGCTTTCTATAGGCTAAGTCTACTATATTTATTTATCCTAATATTAAAGCAGATTGCTTTGCTTAACAACAGGAGCATAGCCTTCCTGGCTGGCATGAAAATGAACCATGGGAAAAGTGTCATCCATTCACGACTTAAGTGCATGTTTCGAGACAGGAGCATGATAATGGTCTATTTTAAATCAAAACCAATTTCACATATATATTATTGAGAATATGAAAAGACAACATTAAGTTAAGAATCATCTGATGGGTGACAATACTTGTGAATGATGTATTATCACTTGTGAATGATGCCCAGTGTGTGTAGTAAGGCAAGAAACAGTGCATGCCTTTTTTTTGCTACTTAAAAAAAAATCACAGTCGCACACCTCATGTAGCTTAGTCCATAGAAAAACTCATTCTGATTGGCTGGGCCTGGCTCCCCAGTGGGTGGGCCCATCTGCCAAGGGTGCATCCCTGCCCAGTCATGTGAAATCCATAGATTATAGGGCCTTGTAAATTTATATCAATTGACTGATTTCCTTATTTAAACTGTAACTCAGTAAAGTCTTTGAAATTGTTGCATGTACCGTATGCATTTGCAGTCTCTTTTGAGAACAGTGTTTTCCTGCTAATTGATTGCATTTTGTAACATTCGCGCTTATAGCTTACTGCCGTGTACGCATTGCTGCAATTATGATTTGAAGAAATAGCCTAATTGTTTATCAACATTTTAAGTCAAATGTTGTAATCTGTTGTATCAGCCTCATTGCTTTTAAAAATGTTTAGGTCAACTTTTGTACTATTGGGGATAGTAGATTGACATAGGCTAGTGCTTTAGCTGTTCGGTAAGCCTAGTTCTTCTAACATCTTCAATATGCGCCTCGGAACTCAATAAGAGGGATGCGCGCAGTTGCGTCTCCGATGTGTCTGTCTTCACTTGTAGCCTACTTCTTAGCTGAGATGCCTGTGAGAAGGACCTGATAATGTGACGGCATTGGCTAAGAATTGAGATATCTGAGAGAGCCACATGAGTGAGAGGCGCTTTGGAGTGCCACAGCCGGGAGAAGGGAATTATAATTGTTATATTCAGCCCAAGGGCACAATGTCCACCGCAAAAGGCATGGATATCTTTAGGGGGCATTATGGCCACACAAGGGGGATGCTGCTGGGAAATTCATGGTCTGTTGAGAATATTATCAAGTGCTTGTCAAATTGAGAATGAGTGATTGATGAAGTTTGTGCAGCCTGCACAAGAAACAAATCAGAGCTCATGCCTTTCATGATAATTTTTTCCAATCATCATTAGAGTTGCATCGTGCTGCTTCAGAATGTATTAAAATCTAAACATATAGCCCAAAGTTTATATCACAACTAAAGTTGCATAAATAACTCGATATTAAGCATATATGAGGACCTATTTCTTTGTGAACCGCTCAACACAGAATTGCGTGCACTTCCTTGGAAATCGTTTGGAGAAAATATATTTTCAATTTTATTCAGCTATGTTCAAATGTATTCTTCATACTATAAAATAATAAAAAATAGTGTGGATTCTAAGCAACTCTTGTTGCTAAATGAACTAGTGTAGCCCACAGCCATATGGCATAACCAGATCAGGGCCTAACATAAGGACAACTGCTATTCTGTTCTTCTGAAATAGACTACATTTTCTTCATATCATGTTTTTTTTATACCTGTCTAAAATAAATCATTGATTTATTGTGAAGGTCTAGGCTATATTACATGGTTTTATTAACCTTTTTAAAATGTAGATGTTCCAAAGGTTGCATCAGTGGCTTGTAGGCTATGTGTGGAAGCCAGGAGATGCTAAACATGTTTATGTTAATTAAGTCAATTGCCGTGAGACCGGCAGTTATTTGCTTGACAATCACCGTCTGACAAAATTTCATGACCCCCACAGCCCTACTGTACTTGCAATATGTTCAATATAATGATGAATGAATGAATATAAAGAGAGCCTACACAGGAAGGCACATTACTA
This sequence comes from Oncorhynchus clarkii lewisi, assembly GCF_045791955.1. Classification (NCBI taxonomy): domain Eukaryota; kingdom Metazoa; phylum Chordata; class Actinopteri; order Salmoniformes; family Salmonidae; genus Oncorhynchus; species Oncorhynchus clarkii. The sequence continues at coordinate 16,102,414 of NC_092172.1, read as the reverse complement.
TAACTGGTAGTATTAATGTGCACTATAAGAAAACACGACAGCATGAATGGGGCATGTCTTTAATGCGCACAGGGCAGATTGTGATTATATGGATTGGTAATAACTATTATGAATAACAGGACGTGTTGCAGCCCAGTGGACAAAAGTGGCCAGATGCTAATTGCTGTAGTGATTTTAATGAACATCTGAAAATAAACCTGTGTGGTGTGTGTGTTGCCTTCAGGTGGTTTGTGAGGAATACTGAAAAACAATTAGATAACAGGAGAATTTAGCGGCACGAAGTAATTAAGTTCCAGGGTAAAAATTATCAAATGAGACATGGTGATAATTGAGGCTGATTTTCAACATCCTGTGGGTATGAGATGCCTTAGTAGCACTCTCTCCCAATACATCAGCACAAATGCCAGTCTGCAATGGAGCACTAATTTCTGTCAGGATCAGGGAATGTTCAACTCTGGCTGATTGGGCCTATATTCGTAGCTCCTCACAGGTTCTTCATTCCCTCTAATTAACTAGCAATTAGGTCCCATTGCCGCTAATTAGAATCCCCTGCTCAAGATATGGGAGAAAAAAGTGGCTCCTCTGTAATTAGCTGCTTCATTCACTCAATAGTTAGTATAAGTTAGAAAGCCTCTCCACTCAGTACACTCCGTAATAAGAACACTGACGCAGGAGGGAGTTGTTTCACTCACTGACGGTTCAACAACAATGACATAGCAGCAACCTCAATAGTCTCACAGCTACGCATGTGGCAATGAATAACTATCATAGAATAACACACAATGACCCACAGTATAACAGTTAGTTAGGTCCATTCGGTTCACTTCTGGATCAGTGATGGATTATTAATGTTTTATAAGCCCTGGGAGCCAGTGAGTAGGGGACATGATGAGACATATGCATTTTGATTAACATCCCAATTAGGGTTAACAGTGATGAATCCTCGGCCAGGCCACTGGTGATGCAGTCTCCTGCTGAGTCTCTTCCTTCCTTCCCGTCATCATCTCTCTCTGTCTCACTTCCTTCAGTCTCTGGGTTATCAATCCATGGTTTACACCAACCTTCAGCAGGATACATATGTAGGATATTCATTTGAGCCAGTTTGCTACAGTGGTTAAAATATCCTGCAGCAACAGGAAATGTGAATTATTATGTAGATTATAATTAATATACATTTTTGTAGAGGTTGATACATTTTTCATAAGGGTAAATTCAGTCTGAAATGTCTGTGAAAATGTCAAACTTCAGAAGCCTTTTTAAACCTCAAATACACTACGTTTGAAAGTTCTCCTGCAACAGGGTGATCAAATTAAGATCCTACAACTGTAGTCTGCTGATTCATCAGGGAGAGGTGCAGAGGCATAGAGAAATATGGCATGCAATAAGAACAACTCTTCTTCTCCTCTTTGCCAATAGACTCCAGCGATACCCTACCTTAAATGTCTTAACCTGCAACACACTACCTACGGAATAAGACATCTTCATTACAGATATAGGATCTTAATTTGATCACTCTGTTGAAATCACTCATTTCAGACTTGATTTTCCCTTTGAAAAATGCATCAACCCCTACAAAAATGTACATGAATTATAATCCACATAATACTTCACATTTCCTGTTGCTGCAGGATTATTTTCCTGCTGTAGCGAAATAGCTCAAATTAAGATCCTACATCTGTACATTTCTCCAGACCTGTTTTCGAATGCAGTCATCGACTGTTCTGTGCTCTGCACGACCTCGATTTGCACCACCGAGTTTCTGTATGAATTCCTAAATAAGAAAATGAGTTTGTGCATTTCCCCTGTGTAGTACATCCTGCTATGTTTCCTGCTCTATGAGAAAACAGTCCTACTCATAAATCAATACATCAAAGAATAATACAGTATTAGAAAACTAGAAAGACTGTAGAACTCCAGAAATAAAGGGCTTTTTCTGCTCAAACCAAAATGTTACTTTCTTACTCAGAGGCATGAATTATGAAGTAAATAGGATGGCAGACGAATATGGGTAGACAATCTAGCATGTAAAAACAAAGCACTCCAATTTGTCTAAGTTACTGTCACCTTCACTCAGCTTCCTCGTTTCGCCACATGGAGATGAGCCTTCCCTAAAAAGTCTGTATGGTGGAACACAAGCTGTCTTTGTGCCCATGTGTGCACTTAGCAAATAGACCGGGCAGATATGAGGGACTGAGACAAATTGCTTGGGATGATGGTTGGGTATAGAGGAGAGGCAGCATCTGCATGGGACCATCTTAATCATGGTATAGCCAGAGAGGGCTGTCAAATGCTTTTGTTTCAGTGGGACACTTCTAAACGCTGTTCTGAATTATCTGTACGTTGCTTTCTAGATATTATAGCAGATACGGAGTAAACCGTAAAAATAACCTCCTCCTTACACTTCTCCAGAAATGAGACATAAATCTACCTCAGAATCACAGTAGTGACTAACAACAATTACATGAAGACACTATCTTATTAGTTAATTCAAATAAACATGGAACAGCAGCCTTGAAGTAGTGCCATAAATAGTTTCCTGTTTAGAGTAAATTGTCAGGGGACACTCTTGGAACTGAAATACTTGCAAGGGAGGTTACAATTTCTAATTTATTTTGATTTTCTTCATGATGTTTTTGCCCTCTGGATTCAAGGTAATTAATTGTTTTCATTGGCAATCATCCTCCAGTGCATTTGTTTCTCTGTAACTCAATAATCGTTCCATTACTGGTAAAGCAAATCAACATTCTGGAGACTCCCTTTCCACACTCTCACACTCCACCCCTGCTTCAGCACCCTTTCACTGACACCACATTCTCTTTGGATTGGTAGATCTGAATTGTCATTCCAGTAAATTGTCAATCCCAAAACCACTACATACATTGAGGCTGTACTCTGTAAAGAACAGACACCCTGTAGAGAAAGGACAACATTTCTACTCTGTTACCGTGGCACCAATGCTACCCTGACACCCAGATTCTACCAACCCATAACCTGCAAAGGTAATTAACTGTGGGAGTTGCTAAGAGGCATTGAGAGTTAAAAGGCAGCATGGGAGAATGAGATACGGTATCGCCACTTCCCTTTAAGGGAAAAGGGTTACAGCATTTCTGCATTCTGCTCTGAAATGAGGATATTCATTGGTCCCTCAATAGTACATAAACATTGTACTGACAAAGCCGGGTACTTCCAGTTGAAGTCGGAAGTTTACATACACCTTAGCCAAATATATTTAAACTTAGTTTTTCACAATATCTGACATTTAATCCTGTTAAAAATTCCCTGTCTTAGGTCAATTAGGATCACCACTTTATTTTAAGAATGTGAAATGTCAGAATAATAGTAGAGAGAATGATTTCAGATTTTCTTTCTTTCATCACATTCCCAGTGGGTCAGAAGTTTACATACACTCAATTAGTATTTGGTAGCATTGCCTTTAAATTGTTTAACTTGGGTCAAATGTATTGGATACCCTTCCACAAGCTTCCCACAATAAGTTGGGTGAATTTTAGCCCATTCCTCCTGACAGAGCTGGTGTAACTGAGTCAGGTTTGTAGGCCTCCTTGCTCAGACACGCTTTATCAGTCCTGTCCACAAATGTTCTATAGGATTGAGGTCAGGGCTTTGTGATGGTCACTCTAATACCTTGACTTTGTTGTCCTTGAGCCATTTTGCCACAACTTTGGAAGTATGCTTGGGGTCATTGTCCATTTGTAAGACCCATTTGCGACCAAGCTTTAACTTCCTGATTGATGTCTTGAGATGTTGCTTCAATATATCCACATAAGTTTCCTCCCTCATGATGCCATCTATTTTGTGAAGTGCACCAGTCCCTCCTGCAGCAAAGCACCCCCACAACATGATGCTGCCACCCCCGTGCTTCACGGTTGGGATGGTGTTCTTCGGCTTGCAAGCCTCCCCCTTTTCCCTCCAAACAAAACGATGGTCATTACGGCCCAAAATATTAGATTTTTGTCTCTTCAGACCAGAGGACATTTCTCCAAAAAGTACAATCTTTTTCCCCCATGTGCAGTTGCAAACCGTAGTCTGGCTTTTTTGTGGCGGTTTTGGAGCAGTGGCTTCTTCCTTGCTGAGCGGCCTTTCAGGTTATATCGATATAGGACTCGTTTTACTGTGGATATAGACACTTTTATACCTGTTTCCTCCAGCATCTTCACAATGTACTTTGTAGTTGTTCTGGGATTGATTTGTATTTTTCGCACCAAAGTACGTTAATCTCTAGAAGACTGAACGCGTCTCCTTCCCAAGCGGTATGACGAGTGTGTGGTTCCATGTTGTTTATACTTGCGTACTATTGTTTGTACAGATGAACGTGGTATTGTCAGGCGTTTGAAAATTGCTCCGAAGGAGGAATCAGACTTGTGGAGGTCTACATTTCCCAAGCTGTTTAATTCACAGTCAACTTATTGCATGTAAACTTCTGAACCACTGGAATTGTAATACAGTGAATTATAAGTGAAATAATCTGTCTGTGAACAATTGTTGGAAAATGACTTGTGTCATGCAAAGTAGATGTCCTAACCGACTTTCCACAAATTTATTGTTAACACACTATAGTTTTGGGGTGGATGAAAAACGAGATTTAATGGCTCCAACCTAAGTGTATGTAGACTTCCGACTGTAACTAAATATCTATTGAAACTGCTCGCGCGCACCAATGAGCGTCTGCGTTGCCAAGGGCTAAAATAGTCATTCCTATTACTGACGCAGATCACGCTGCAAGTCCTGCTTCTCCCATCTCCTCATTGGTTTATAGAAGCAGGTACCCACGTGCCATCTCCTCATTGGTTATACCCACGTGGGTGATTGAAAGACTAAATGTTTTGTCGGTTGTCGTGGTGATACTATGAAAACGTAGATGCCAATCACTATATAAGTTGAAAGATGAAAAAGCCTGGAAGGAGGAGAGATGACTAGAAAGGAGTCGTTTGGCCGTTTTATGTGTGGATTAATTGAGTAGAGGACCTTGTGCATTTCAGGTAAAATAACAACTCAATATTTATATCCCAGGACAAATTAGCTAGCAACAGCAAGCTAGCTAAATAGGACAAATTAACTAGCAAGTGCAAGCTAACTAGATAAATTGCCATACATGTTTAATGCTTTTCGACCTGTCCCCAAATTATTGTCATTGGTTCAGAGTTTGTTTTGATTTTAACAATGTTTTGATTTTGTTTTGATTTTAACCTGCGTGTCGTGATTGCGTTTGGTGTCGGGGGACAAAATAAATTTGAGCACGTTGGTGCACGCGCGCAGCCGGTTTGGGTTGCGTGTTAGTCTTTGATGCATAAAGTAACGTTTACAAAAAACAAAAGTAACCTGGCATCGCAAATGATTTGATTAATATTTTGGGTAGCTTCCCAACAGTCAGCAGATCAGCTGAACATGGCCTGTGTTCTAATGTTAGATCAAGAGAACCACTTTTTTCGATCCATAATCAACCTATATTCAGCAAGTTAAGCATAATGTATTATTATGACACTTGGTCAACGCCTGCTGCCTCTTGCAGCCATTATGTCATTCAATATTTAATTGAAAGGATGTGGGGGCAAACTGACTTGGCATGGCAGAATACAGGGGGTGATATTTTTGTGGAAGCAACAAGGCAGATAAGTGCTCTATAGCCAAAACCATGCAAAAAGATAAAACCATCGGCTATACATGTCTTCTTCCATTATACAACATTTATTACCTGCCCTCCAGCAAGGAGTGTATAACACACACACACACGTCCCCTCTCTCGCTCCTCTTCTCAAGAGTAAACACTCATTGTGATTTAGAGGGCTTTTCAATTGATTTGACAGGTTGATTTGATTGAGGCCTTCCAATCAAATAGCATCATCATCTCCCTCTGAATCAGCAACATAGCATTAGTTATCCCCCGGGGTAATATACAGCCCCCGAGGTAAAATAAACCAGAGGACCACTGCCTTCTCACAAAAACAATCACCATTAAATACACCCATACTTTGTCTTTGCTTTCCTCGTGTTCAGAGGGGAGATCTATAGTAAAGTCTCTGAGGCACAGCTGTACTTTACGGAAGAAAACTCCTTTGGAGTTCTGTCATGTCTAAATTCATATTCACTTTTTGATGACTCAGGAAGACCTCTCAAGTGAATTCGCAGTTACCTGTGTAGAGGAGCACTCTTGAACGGCTCCAAATGTGAGCGCTGGTATGCTCATAAAAAGACAGGTAAACACATTGCAGGAGGAAAGACACTTCACACTTACAATACAAACACCATCATTCTGAGTGGTTGACGCCTGAATGATGCCCAGTGTTATACAGCACAAGACACAATTCTATTAGAGGTCGACCGATTATGATTTTTCAACGCCGATACCGATTATTGGAGGACCAAAAAAAAACAGATACCGATTAATCGTCTGAATATATATATTTGTAATAATGACAATTACAACAATGCTGAGTGAACAATGAACACTTTTGTTTTAACTTAATATAATACTTAAATAAAATTGATTTAGTCTCAAATATATAATGAAACATGTTTAAAGAAGAAAGTAAAAGTGCAATACGTGCCATCTAAAAAAGCTAACGTTTAAGTTCCTTGCTCAGAACATATGAAAGCTGGTGGTTCAATATTCCCAGTTCAATATTCCCAGTTAAGAAGTTTTAGGTTGTAGTTATTATAGGAATTATGATGCGTAGACTATTTCTCTCTATACCATTTGTATTTCATATACCTTTGACTATTGGATGTCCTAATAGGCACTTTAGAATGCAGTAGAGTGCAGTAACAGCACTTATGGTGGGTGTGTGTGGACTTTTCAGCACCCAGCCAAGCCTCATTCAGTGACTGTGCTTAATACAAATCAAGGGTTGTGTGCAGTGCCTTATGCGCTCTTTAGACAAATGCAGACCACTGCCCTCAATCATCAAATACTGATATGAGGAGTTTTCAAGCCGTATTATATTGAGTATGGAGGTGACATCAGTCAGACACATTTTAACGGACTGTCTGTGTCCAACATGGTGAAAATGTACCGGTGAAAATGTTCCCTTCCCACATGCAGTGACACACTGTCGGACATGGGGCATTATCTTTACATCTCAAGCAGCGCTTGAGGTGTGTGTGGTTTTGTTTTACTATCCTTGTGGGGACCAGAAGTCCTCACAAGGATAGTCTAACAAGAACATTTGGATAAGTGGGGACATTTCGCCGGTCCCCACGAGGAAAAGGGCTATTTTAGGCTTAGCGGCTAGGTTTAGGGTTACAATAAGGATTATGGGTAGAATTAAGGTCAGGGTTAGAGGTTTAGGAGTTAGGGTTAGATTTAGGGTTAGGGAAAATAGGGTTTTGAATGGGAATACATGTGTTGGTCCCCACAAGGATAGTAAAACAAAAGTATGTGTGTGTGTGTGTGTGACAGTTACAGGGACAGCAAACTAGAAATGTTTTCATTCTTGGCAGTTACATTGGCAAGATAAACAGAACTCTAGATGTGTTCTGAGAAGTAGTCTTCCTAGTTTACTATTCTACAAAACGAATCCACATTTTCTTATGCCTGCCCAAGCCGTGTCTTTAAACCTATCTCAAATATGAGGTCCTCTAATAGGCTAAGTGATGATACATTCTAAATCAACATGCGTGTACAGCTGAGTTACAGTGCATGTTTTATCAGTCCACCCTTCATCCATACAGTATAGTGCTATAGACAGAGGGCATTCTGTCCTTCCAGTGTTTCCGTGTTCTGTGCCACATTGAATTGATCTTTACAATCTGACCTAATGCGACATTTCCCCTTTTGAGTAACACAAATAGTCCAAACATTTCCTGAGGAGATGAGACAGTTAGGCAGACACTCTTACACAGAAAACGTACAGAGCGCTGTTCAACTGGCTGTTCTGTCAGTGCCAAATAGTGAAATGTAGTCTTGGCACCACAACTGGCCAGCCAGGCTTGACTATGTATGGTGCCTCACAGCTCAGTGAAGTCCACCTCTGCCCGTGACCTAGGGATGGGTGTCTCCCTGTAACTCATACTCTACCTGTCAAATCAGAGCCTGGTTCACATTATTCTCTTGTGTTGACAAGAGTGAAGCTCAAATCATGACACAGAAAGGGAAGGAGAGAATTACAGTATGAGTATGGAGTAACTGGATGCTGTAAGCTAGGGGCAAAGCCTGAAGGAATTTGAGAAGGGAAATCCAGACATTCCCAAGAACACAAGAGGAATCCAAAGTCAAAAGGATATTCAATGTTTTTTTATATCATATTACCATTAGATTAATTGAATTAATGGCCCCATTCTGTAGCAATTGAGCTTGTGAGATAATACTATAAAGAACAGTATAACAAAAATTATGTCTGTGGAAATTCACTCGCTGCAAGTTCAACAGTATCTCCAACGCTATGTCTGGGGAAAACAAACCAACCTCTGTTTGGGTACAGTATATACTGTGTGTGACGCATTACATTGATATAACATCCTTCAAAATGTAGTCCCAGTACATTTGACATTGAGTTTTAAAGCTCAAAATAGATGACATTGTAGCAGATACGAACAATGCTGGGCTAGTTTTCACATTCACAGTCTACACTACAGTTTTCATGAGACTATTGGCCTAACAGAAAAACAAACGTCAATAGTTTCACAATAGGCAGTCATAATACACCTGATGAGCAGATGCAAAAAAAAAAAAAAAAAATAGACAATTATGCCAAAATGTATATGTATGAAAAATAAGGTTTTAAGCTTCAGCATGTGAGAGACAGCAAACAATGAGGTTGAGTATAACTGCAGCTACACATCGACTATATGTATATTTCACGCTGTGGGAGAAGCCATTAAGTTCACCAACACTGCTCCAGTTATAATACATAGACTACTAGGAATTTTGCCTCCAGAGAGAATAAATGGCTTTTGCAATGATCTCATTGTCCTTTTCCCTTTCTGTCACATGGTCCAGACAGGCAGACCACTCCAAGTAAGGAGATGACAAATGGCTGTCAAATTATTCATAAAGGAAAATGTTAGGGTCATCTTATGTTATAAATCAACAATGTCATTATTTGCTGAGTTTGGAGAAATAGGCTCATTCACATAGGTCGATATCATTAATACATCGCAAACCATCCATTCAATGCAATTAAACATATGCAACTCAGAATCTATCAAACGGTAAGTAAAGGATACTTGCTCCGTGTAGTGGTTACTTTACCTTGTATGTGCTGGTTGACCACATTCTCAAGTCGATCAAGTCTTTCTATGATCCGTAGGGTTTCCCCCTTCTTATCGCCTTCTAACTTTTTCTCTGGGACAGGCATAGGGACTTTGATGTATACATTCGCGATATAATTAGTGACCCATCCAACATAGAGCAGACACACGATGTTGGTCATGCCACTCAAGATCACGCATGTAGACACCAAAGTTTTGGTTCTCCTGGTGCAAGCCATCCCGACATCCCTCCATACAGCCAACGAAATTCAATACACCAGAGGACAAGTGCGACTGTCGCCCACCAAAATCCTAGAATGTGCTATGCGCGTCACTTGAGAGCAACCTGGATAAATTACAACTCCACAACGATGCAATTCGTTCTGCAAATGCGGGCAACCATCGCCTCCGGATCCAATAACCGCACTCTGCCTTCACGCGCAGAAGGCTATGATTTAATCCAAATAGGTAGGTCAAAAATGGAGAAAAAAAATCTCAGTCGTTGGAAAGTAAAGGTGATTGTCTTGGTGACGAACGTTCTCTATTTCGCTTCACTTGCAAGTCCACACCAGTCGCGATTTCACCGACAGACAGAAGGCGTGTGGAACATGCGTTTAACCGCTGTCCAATGAGAAACAATTGTGAAATTGTGTAATAGGCTACAGTGCATTCACTTCCACAATTACCCATTTAGATTAGAATGGGGGGGGGGGGGGGGGGGTTATTGCGCTAATAATTAATATATAGTAATTACTCATTTAAAATGTCGCAGCAATTATTAACTGTAATTGTTTCAAGATGTTCCTATTTTGACATCAAGGTAGGCTACTGTACAGTCCAAGAAGTCATACAATGACTGAAGTTTGACTTTACTGTTTTCCAATCAAGGAATAGATTAAACCTAGGCTACAATTTACATTGTGAAATGTGACATTTAAATTCTTGTCAAATACTTATTTCTTGTCACATGCATTCTTGTCATCTGCAACCTGTCACATACTAAGAGTAGGCCTAGTAAACGTATCCTAGAGATGACAGCATATTAAATATTGCCACCTTTACAGACAATCAGACTGATTGGCTTGGAGAAAACACTCAGTTGGTATGTCATGTGTTGTTCTTGTGACAAAATTATCCCCATATCGCTTAAGGTAATTGTTGACACCTAATCTTTTTTGTATCCAAATAAATTAATGACCAATTTTTTTAATAGCGTCTCCTTGCAAATTGAACGTTCAACTTTGTTTCCAATGGATGTGGCACTGAGTAAGAGCGTGAGAGATCACTTGCAATACTTTATCAAGCCACAAGATGGAGACACTGGGACCTAAATGGTAAGGTGTATTTTAAGTGTTTGTGCACACTACTTCATCAGTTCGACAGGAGAGGTTCATGTTAGAAAATGAACACGTTTATCTCATAACAGTGTCCTGCTTGTTGCTTGTAGATTAAGCCTATTCTCTCTCCAAAGGGGGAACACTGGATAACCCAATTACTACATTTCCATTGATCATCACAGTTACCCTATGTGAGGACACAGTGAAGTAGACAAACAGACGGCCAAACAAAACAATAAGGTGCTGAAACACATTTTCTTCCTCATCATCATTATTATTATAATGAAAGTCACTTAGAATACACATTTTCCCTGCATGCACAACAACATATTTCATTGCACAATGGCACAGAAATCTATATTTGCTGTGTGCATTTAGGTGTCCCTGAGTGAGAAGCCTACTTGAAACAGGCTACAACTGTTAGAGTGGGGACCATGGTGAAAGCATTTGGCCCAGTTCTTCCTTCAATGGTCTTAGAACCAACCCCATCATGCACAGTGGCTCCTTCTGGAGGGAACCCAGTGTGCCCAGTTGCTCCTGCTGTGTGCATCAGACAGGGCCTTGATCCCTCTCCCCCTGTATTCCTCTGGAACATGAAAGCATGAGAGAAATGTCACCCCTCAGGCCTAAAAACGATTTCACCCCTGCAGGCCTGAAAACGACAATAAACACTGAAACATCTCAGCAGCCGCTCAATGGGGGGCATCATGGAAGAGGGATATGCAATATTATATTGTAAAGTTGAGAAGGCTATTGATCTCTGATGCCAGCGTGAGTTCAGCTGCATATTGAGACTTTGGTTTTATGCCTCGTAGGAATGCAAATGTACTGGTGGAAAGGCATTATTTCCTCCCCTCTAACGAGTGATTCAGCACTTGAACAATATGGCGTCATTATTTTGTAAGTTAATGGATTTACAGTAAAGCAAAGATAACATATTCAGCACCACAGCGATTCATTGATGCATGGTTTTGCATTGTCTTTTTCTATCTATCGACAGTGCATTCGCAAAATATTCAGACCCCTTGACTTTTTCCACATTATGCTACGTTACAGCCTTATTCTAAAAAGGATTCAATAAAAATAAATCTACACACAGTACCTCATAATCACAAAGCGAAACAGGTTTTTAGAAAAGTTAGCTAATTTATTACAAATAAAAAACAGAAATACCTTATTTACATACTGTAAGTATTCAGACCCTTTGCTATGAGACTTGAAATTGATCTCAGGCGCTTCCTGTTTCCATTGATCATCCTTGAGATGTTTCTACAACTTGATCGGAGTATACCTGTGGTAAATTCAACTGTTTGGACATGATTTGGAAAGGCACACACCTGTCTATACAAGGTCCCACAGTTGACAGTGCATGTCAGAGGAAAAACCAAGCCATGAAGTCGAAGGAATTGTGCTAGAGCTCCGAGACAGTATTGTGTCGAGGCACAGATCTGCGGAAGCGTACCAAAACATTTCTGCAGAATTGAATATTCCCAAGAACACAGTGGCCTCCATCATCCTTAAATGGAAGAAGTTTGGAACCACCAAGACTCTCCCTAGAGCTGGCCGCCCCACCAAACTGAGCAATCGGGAGAGAAGGGACTTGGTCAGGGAGGAGACCAAGAACCTGATGGTCACTCTAAAAGAGCTCCAGAGTTCCTCTGTGGAGATGGGAGAACCTTCCAGAAGGACAACCATCTCTGCAGCACTCCACCAATCAGGCCTGTATGGTAGAGTGGCCAGGCGGAAGCAACTCCTCAGTAAAAGGCACATGACAGCCCAAAAGGGACCTAAAGACACTCAGACCATGAGAAACAAGATTCTCTGGTCTGATGGAACCAAGATTGAACTCTTTGGCCTGAATGTCAAGCGTCACGTCTGGAGGAAATCTGACACCATCCCTACGGTGAAGGATGGTGGTGGCAGCATCATGCTGTGGGGATGTTTTCCAGCGGCAGGGACTGCGAGACAAGTCAGTATCGAGGGAAAGATGAACGGAGCAAAGTACAGAGAGATCCTTGATGAAAACCTGCTCAGGACCTCAGACTAGGGGCAAAGGTTCACCTTCCAACAGGCCAACGACCCTAAGCACACAGCCAAGACAATGCAGGAGTGGCTTCGGGACAAGTCTCTGAATGTCCTTGAGTGGCCCAGCCAGAGCCTGGACTTGTGCCAAGCTTGTGGCGTCATACGCAAGAAGACTCAAGAAGACTCAAGGCTGTAACCTGTGCTTCAACAAAGTACTGAGTAAAGGGTCTGAATAGTTATGTAAATGTGATATTTCAGTTTTTTATTTTTAATAGATTTGCAAAAATGTCTAAAAATCTGTTTTGCCATTATGGGGTATTGCGTGTAGATTGATGAGGGGGAAAACTATTTAATCAATTTTAGAAAAATGCTGTAACGTAACAAAATGTGGAAAAAGTCAAGTGGTCTGAGTACTTTCAGAATGCACTGTATATCCAACCTTTATGTATGGTATGTGACATTGGTCAGAGGTGAAAGGCTAATAAAGGTAAAGGTTGGGGGCGCTGCACCTCTTCCGTCACATCCCTTCATTCCTCATCTTCCACCCCAACAATGCATCCTCCTTCCTGAATTACATGCTCTGCTGTACACTAATTGCCTTTCTGGGCCTCCCTTTTGTTGTGATGCCGTTAATGGATCTCAAATCGTCTAGTCGTATGAAACTTGAATTTTGAAAATTGGTATTTGCGTCTGCCCAGAGTGCAGGCCCTTTGTGAATGGCTTCAGTGCCAGTTTTGTAAGTGCCAAGCACACTGCAGCTGTGGGAGAGAGTGGAGACTCAATTAAGGGGCACAGCAGAAAGCCAGTCTTGTTCCACAGAACCTAGTCAGAGTGGCGAGGGTTTTGTAAAAATCTCAGTCCACAGCACCATGCTGTAATTCTCATATCTGCTGGAATATAATGTTCTTGGTGCAGTGGGGCCAATGGATTTTCTGTTTGTGTGCCAGTTGGAACAAAACGTTCCCAAATCCCATTCTGATTCGCTCTTCATGCTGGCTGCTTTTAGAGATGAGAGACATCTGTGTAATGCCTCAAGTGTTCCTCTGATACCAGCAGCTTCCAACAGCCCTTTTCCTGTCGCCAATCAAGAGGAACTAATTTATACCTTTTTACAGGTCAGCCCACTCTATATATTGTATTCATAAATCCAACTGGCCCCATGGTCCTCTTGTGAGGTTTGTTGCAGTGTGACCAGAACATGACTTTTGTGTAGCTCCCTATTGCTAAAGCACCGGGTTTCTAAGCCTCCTCTCTCCCAGGGTTCCTAATGGGCATAAATGGCAATATCAAAGTCTGGTATCAGCATTCAACCTAAAATTACATTTCTCAATATGATCTGAAGGAGAGCTAGAGGGTCATTTGCACTCAGTGTCTTAGTCATCACAAGCACCAGTCAAAGACAGCAGCAGGGCCAGACTCACAATAGATGTGATGAAAGAGAAGCAGGGAATGTTGCCCCAGCAGGCCAGTTGTGTTTCCAACACCGGATTAAAGGCGGATAATTATGACAGGTCTTTGCCCCTGACAGACGTCTGCACTGCTTAAGGAGTTTGACCAAACATATTTATGCCACAGCAGGGAGGTGGCGGGTGCCCTCTCAACCTTCGCTGTGGGACACTCACAGTCCCTACCTCTTCAGAACAGAATGAATTACTGGCCGCCTGTGTGGCTGGCCTCGATTACAAACTTGATTAGAGAGAGGATGCCACAAGTAGAGAGCACCAAGCAGCCTCAGCATCTCTGGGAATTAAAAAGCTTTAACAATTGCATTGATGGGAAATTTGTAAGGATCAGTAGGGGAAGACATTATGCAAACACAATTAGAAGATGTAATATCATCTGCTTACCATTTGATATCAAATGTATTCCTTTATAATCCCATTAGAATCACATTTGAACATAGTTATTTAAATATATTTGATCATCAAGATGGGATCCATTTGTTTTCCATTCCCCCTTCCCTGTGTAAAGCCCTGAGGTGGCATGACAAACAACCACTGGTCTCCTACGCTGCTCCATCTCATCAGCTTCACTCTCATGGGAGAATGAGTCAGGCCCTTATACAGTATGATCAGTGTGGTCCATTCCTCCCAGCTAACAGGCATACAGCCCACTGCACATCTGTGATTTACTACAGTGTGGAGTCAGCGGTTTGTAGGGCTACCTGGGTGTGATGTAAAATGGCAGTGCTTATTTTCATCTGGCTCTGCTTATTTACACTTACATCAGAATTAATGTCAACCCCACCACTCCAGCCCAGCCTCCATTCCTTTCATTTAACCTTGCCATATCTATCAACACTACAGTATGTGTCTTGGAAGCCTTGGAGTTTTCAGACTGTCCTAAAAAACATTGACTTGGATTTTTCCGGGTCAGTTGAAGTGCTTTTTAACTGAGTTCTAACCCTGCACAGTTCGTCGCATGGTACAGAGCTGGCCTTAAGCTCTCCTGCTTCAAGGTATGGAATTAGCTTTTTAATCAAAGTGTATAGAAAGCAGATGGCAACTCTCCTTGGGTTTAGACCAGCATATTATTAATATGATATTCTCTGTCTTTAATCACTCTGATGACAGACATGGCTGACAGATGGCCCTTAGGTTTTGAGGCCATTAAATCGTGAGAGTGCTATAGTCTGAATAGTTTTACGCTTATTCCAGCCCATGCTGCTGACGCAAATCTACTCCATCCACTTTAACCCACTACATCTAGTCCTGCATTTCCCATCATATGATTATCTCATATGTTGTGGTCAAAGTATCCTCAAACAATCTCTGTATACAGGTATAATAATGGCTGAGGATGCCAACCATGGAAACCTTGCTTCCACAGTGACAGAGCAGGGTGTTGTCATTAAGCTTGGGGCTCATGCGCCTGTCATCTCACACCTCTGTTTAAATTGTATATATACTGCATTGTCACGCTCTGATCTGTTTCACCTGTCCTTGTAATTGTCTCCACCCCCTTCAGGTGTCTTGTATGTTTCCAAGTCAACCAGCGTTTTGCTTTTTGCATTCTCCTTTTTCTAGTCCTCCCGGTTTTGACCCTTGCCTGTTTCTGGACTTTGTACCCACCTGCCTGACCATTCTCCCTGCCTTGACCACAAGCCTGTCTGCCACTCTGTACCTCCTGGATTCTGATCTGGTTTTGACCTTTTTGCCTGTCCATGACCATTCTCTTGCCTACCCCTTTGGATTAATAAACATTGTAAGACTCCAACCATCTGCCTCCTGTGTCTGCATTTGGGTCTCGCCTTGTGCCTTGATACTGTATATTTTTTATAAATAATTTTGACAGTAACCCTCCTTTTTAATTTGCACATGTAGCAAGCATAGTTATTGTGTTGTTAAATCTACAGTAGGTGAGTCAGACAATATAGTTTTCATTAATCTAATTAGCCTATTTCTCAACGGCGCCGGCGGCGAACCGCCTCGGCCTCATCACCTAATTGCCTATCAAGTTTTTTTAAAATTAGGTGAATCGGATCGGACTCGGATGGAGAATGAGTGAATTGTTCAAGATGGATAAATAATAGTCAAGACCAAGAGGTGCACAAATACGCCGCAAAAAAAGCTTTATCTGATCAACCTTGTGCCAAATTGCCACATCAGCAAAGCTACCCCCTTGTCCTCGTTTGATGAAACACCATCGCAGGTGGAAGCCAGTAGTACGTAGTTTTTTGGGGTACAGTGCATTCGGAAAGTGTTCATACCCCTTGATTTGTTCCACATTTTGTGACATTACAGACTTATTCTAAATTAATTTAATAGTTTTTTTCCCCCCTCATGAATTTACACAAAATACCCAATAATAACAGAGCACAAACAGATTTGTATTTTTTTTCTCTCCAAAAAAACAAAACAAAACGGAAATATCACATTTACATATGTTTTCAGACCCTTTACTCAGTACTTTGTCGAAGCACCTTTGGCGGCGATTACAGCCTTGGGTCTTCTTGGGTATGACGCTACAAGCTTGGCACATCGGTATTTGGGGAGTTTCTCCCATTCTTCTCTGCAGATCCTCTCAAGCTCTGTCAGGTTAGATGTTGAGTATCACTGCACAGCTATTTTCAGGTCTCAGCCACTGCCTGTCACCAAGGGTGTACCCCAAGGCTCGATCCTAGGCCCCACGCTCTTCTCAATTTACATCAACAACATAGCTCAGGCAGTAGGAAGATCTCTCATCCATTTATATGCAGATTATACAGTCTTATACTCAGCTGGCCCCTCCCTGGATTTTGTGTTAAACCCTCTATAACAAAGCTTTCTCAGTGTCCAACAAGATTTTTCTGCCCTTAACCTTGTTCTGAACACCTCCAAAACAAAGTGGTTTGGTAAGAAGAATCACACCTGTGGGGAGAGGGGCATTACTACTTCTGAGGGTTTAGAGCTTGAGGTAGTCACCTCATACAAGTACTTGGGAGTATGGCTAGACAGTACACTGTCCTTCTCTTAGCACAAATCAAAGCTGCAGGCTAAAGTTAAATCTAGACTTGGTTTCCTCTATCGTAATCGCTCCTCTTTCAACCCAGCTGCCAAACTAACCCTGATTCAGATGACCATTCTACCCATGCTAGATTTATAGTAATTTATAGATTGGCAGGTAAGGGTGCTCTCGTGTGGCTATATGTTCTTTACCATTCGAACATCAGATTTGCCACCTATGCTCCTTATAGGACATATCACTGCACTCTATACTCGTCTGTAAACTGGTCATCTCTGTATACCAGTCGCAAGACCCACTAGTTGATGCTTATTTATAAAACCCTCTTAGGCATCACTCCCCCCTATCTGAGATCTATACTGCATCCCTCATCCTCCACATACAACACCCGTTCTGCCAGTCCGCATTTTGTTAAAGGTCCCCAAAGCAAACACACCCCTGGGTCGCTCGTCTTTTCAGTTCACTGCAGCTAGCGACTGGAACAAGGTGCAAACAAACACTCAAAATGGAAATTTGTATCTTAATCTCTTAATTCAAAGACTCAATCATAGACACTCTTACTGACCGTTGTGGCTGCTTTGCGTGATGTAATGTTGTCTCTACATTCTTGCCCGTTGTGCTGTTGTCTGTGCCCAATAATGTTTGTACCCTGTTTTGTGCTGCTACCATGTTGTGCTGCTGCCATGTTGTGTTGCTACCATGTTGTTGCCCTGTTGTGTTGCTACCATGCTGTGTTGTCATGTGTTGCTGCCATGCTATGTTGTCTTAGGTCTCTATGTATTATTGTGTTGTCTCTCTTGTCGTAATGTGTGTTTTGAGCTATATTTTAATTTTAAATCCTAGCCCCTGACCCGCAGGAGGCCTTTTGCCTTTTGGTAGGCCGTCATTGTAAATAAGAATTTGTTCTCAACTGACTTGCCTAGTTAAATAAAGGTTAAATAATAATTTTGATGCTTAAAAATATTTAAAACCAAATACTTTTAGACTTTTACTGGGTGACTTTCACTTTTACTTGAGTCATTTTCTATGAAGGTATCTTTACCTATTACAATTACGTACTTATTACACTATTGACAATATGATACTTGATAAGTCCCACTGATGTGAACAATGCTGATGTAAATGTATTCCTCTGGCTGCTTGTCTGCAGACACCCTCCTTCATCTGAGCCCCAGAGAACACTCATACTCCGTTATCATGTCAGAAAATGTTCAGTGATGACCAATCTCCATGATCAATAATTTGATGGGATTCATACAGATTCATTATGGGTTATGGCATCCCCTACACTGTGATGGAAGCTCTGGGGTCCCATGAGTCCCTCTAGTAATCAACCGATTGATTCTTAGCTAGGGAATGTGGTGGTTGGGTGATTCGTGGAATAATTCATGGGATTCATGCTTTTAATCCCCTCTCTGCATGCATGAACAATCCACACAGTTTATAGGCCACAGGCACAGATGAAATAAATAACCTCAAGGAGCTTGAGTCATTTTTCTAAATGTCTCCACATTTTGCATATTCATTATTGAGTGGACTAGGATTTTATATGGAGATTTTAAAGATTTGAAATGGATCCTCTCAGTAGTAAACACAAACACACAGCTCCACGTTAATGAGCTCACAGCTTATTACAGCGTGCAAAACCTAACGGCAACAGGAAGGAGGCAGGTGCTCTGTGTACCTTCTGTGCGTCTGCAGGGATTACGGCGCTGCGTTTGGCATATATAACTAATTCACTTTATACAGTATCTTCCCTAACACTTTTAAAGAGATCTGTGTAGGGTGTTTAGGGTAGGGTGTTAGCTAAGCAGTTTTATTGGTCTTCATGATAGGTCTTTGGGGGATGGACTCCAATTTCCTCTTTGGACAGTATAGTGCAGTATGTGTGGTGTGTGTGTGTGTATTTGTATTTTGGAAGCCTGGCATACTTCTAAACTGATGTTGCAGTGTTTAAAGATATGTTTTTTTAATTCAAAATTCACATGCATGTCATAAGTCTATAATAATAGAGGCAGAGCTCTGAACTTTACGTTATCTTGTTCAAAGCTGTAAATGGACCCAGAGGAGAATGCCTGTTTGTTTTTCATTACTGTCTGTGCCCCATTCTGTTGACCCGTCGGATGGGTGGTCACAGATGAGATTAAGGTGGAACAGGGATATTACATTTCCTGCCCTTGGCCAGTCTCTTCTGACTTCGCTGGTATCAGATAAATTCACAATAAATGAGCCCAGAGAATGGAAGGAAACAGAGGCCTTCAGACAGGAGGAACAGACACTGTAGGTCACCAACGAGGGGGAGTTAGCAGGGGACATGTTTTAATTTTCTCATCATGCTGCATGCTGGGAAAGCTCAGTGGGGCCAGATGTGAGCCTTTAAAAAGAATTGCTTCAGATTGTGGAAAATAATCAGGAAACAAGGAGAAACAACAGGCAGGAAAATGAATATGTGAAGAGAATCGTCTGTGATGTCAAATGGGATTTGAGAGGTAATAAGATTAACAGGCACAGCTGGGTCCCCTGGAACAAAAGTCTGGGGCCTTTCTCTCTGCAGGCAGACAGGAGTCAAATAAGGATAACATCACTGTGCTCAAGTTAGTGAGACAATGCTGCAGCAAAGGACATTGAATCATAATGGTCTCTTTAATTTCATTCATTTCATAAAGTCCCTAATCCAAGAGTTGAATGAGTTGAACATTTTTGAAGCCCTCCCAGATATAGGACAGAGAGAGAGAGAGAGAGAGAGAGAGAGAGAGAGAGAGAGAGAGAGAGAGAGAGAGAGAGAGAGAGAGAGAGAGAGAGAGAGAGAGAGAGAGAGAGAGAGATAACACTAGCTTCTAGTCTGTTGACATGATGCCAGGCTAAACCTGACAGGATTATCCTTAAAAATACCATGGGTTGTGAAGCAAACCACAGTCTTTGCTTGAATGAAGTAGAAAAGCAAATAATTTTGACTTGGAGAAACGTTGTTCTTGAACTACAGTATGAAACATAAGTTACATCGATGAGGTTAGAAAATAGGAGAAAGCTTCGCTTGCTGAGGGCACATGTTTAGCTATGTTAAATACATCAAAGGGGTCTCTTGTAATAGAAACAAAATAAAACAAAAGTTTTGGCAAATAAACTGCAATTTATCTCTGAGGTGTTTTAGTACTGAATGTCGCTTTGCATCATGTAGGAACAACCGTACACTTAAGCTGCGTTCGTCCCACATAGATATATAAAGATGCTTGTCCAGTTAATCTGTGCTGGATGGATGAAGTATTTATTTGACCTTAATCTGCTTTTTTATGCTGAGGAAAAACAACCAATTGATAAGCCTTGTCAAGTACAGCTTTGGTTTAATCAATTATTCTAATCCAATCCAATGAACTCTCCTCCTGATCAACAGACTTTGAGTAACCGGCCAACAATGCATGGAGACAGCTACATGTCAGTTCTATGCTACTGGAATGTTATGTATAGATAGCGCTGTACTTATAGCGTGTGGTTCATGCTGATACTGCAGGTCTTTACCGTTTATGGCCCTTTATGACTTAATGCGAAATTTGCATTCCCAAATGTTGTACAAATTCTGCT
Source organism: Oncorhynchus clarkii lewisi (assembly GCF_045791955.1). Classification (NCBI taxonomy): domain Eukaryota; kingdom Metazoa; phylum Chordata; class Actinopteri; order Salmoniformes; family Salmonidae; genus Oncorhynchus; species Oncorhynchus clarkii. The sequence goes on along the minus strand of NC_092172.1, from coordinate 16,081,826 downwards.
CTGCTCTCTCCCAGTCACCAGAAAGTAGCAATAATAACATAATAATAGTAGTGGACTAACACCCGGGAGAAAATCCCTTTGCCCCACTTTTTCAGTTAGAGTTGCAGGCGGAGGCAGCAATTCCGCTCCATTTCTCTGGTGTATACAGCAAGAAGAGCACTGACAATACTCTGAGGAGAGGACACAGTCTGCTCTTGAATGTACTTTTGCCTCTCACATTTTCGCCCACATGTCAGGGTGAGCAGTGAGTCACGTATCAGCAGTGCAAGGAGCAGCCAGGCATCATGTGGTCAGAGTAGATCAGGGTCTAATTCCTGACCTCCCATGATCCTCAGTCCCTGACCTCTCATCAGACCCCCTATTGGCCTCATCTGAGGAAATTACCATCGTCAAGAGGATCTCTTTAGGAGATAGGTCATCATGTCAGTGATAATGACTGCATGGGGGTTTTCTATAGAGTAGAGACATTTAGACAGGAAAGGAACACTGCTGCCTCTGTCCTAATGCATCATCATCTCTGCAAGGGGGAAATTACATTTTTACCAGATATTGTACTCTAGGCCTATTTGAGAGTGATCTTCCAAGCCTCTGGTCACTTTTGCCCTATTTCACTCCTACATCTTACCTCAGTCATTCCTAGGCACCCAGGGGTAACAGGGTAAATGTAAAATTGTTCTAATACAGCTGTACCTCACTGTCATTGCTGCATCCACCGTGACTCAGATCCTTCTCAGCGGAACTTGGTTTCATTTCTCCCTAGACTTATAAATATAGCATATTCATATGTTTGACAATACTACAGACGATACTAATTTATCTTGAGTGTGTGTCTTTGTAATCACCACGGTATAGCTCTTTACATATTGTGGAAAGCTATTAAAGCTTGAGAACTGTGACCAAGAACTCTGCGACAGGCCTTTTTGAAACAAAAGCTTTTAGGGCAGCCTACCAGTCGGTGCTTGCTGTTCGCCTGCCCGTCCTTGTGTCTGCCACTTCATCTCTCATATCAATTTGTTACTGTCACTTATCTCCATGTTCTCTGTGGGCAGCACAGAACAAGGTCACAAGAGGAAACTCTGTCCCTGAAGTGAGCCTTTTACAAATCAGTGTGTGAAGAGAACACTTTGTCTGAACACCCAGTAGCAATGTTACTGTGTTACGCAGAGCGGAGCAGGTGAACCCAAGAGTAGACTCAGACGAGGAGATTGGGATAAGGTATCCAAGGTTATTTATTGAAAAGCAGGGGAAAGATGGAGTGCAGGCCTGGGGAAGCTTGGGAGGGTTGCAGAAAGCCAGGTTCTGAGGCTAAGGCTGGAGCGAGAGGAGTTGGGGCTGGGTAAGTAGGTCCGGAGCGGAATCCAAGGAAGCAGTAGAGTGGGTGTTCTAGGCAGAGTGGCAGGACTGACAAGACGTGGGGCTGGAGACAGGGACCAGAGTCAGAGCAGACGGAACTGTAGGGGAGAGAAAACAGTGTCAGGCAAGGGAAAACGGGCACAGCATGAAAACAGGATCTATGCGTGAGCCAATGGCTAAACCGCAGATTGACTGAGTAGAGGCTACGATCTGGCAGCGTGGAAGTGGCAGGGCTGAGTATTTGTAGAGGTCTTGATTATGGAACAAGTTGCAGCTGGTGGGGATCTGCTCCGACTCCAGCACACCTGTCTCCGCCCACACAATCACACACGCACACGCACTGGGGGAGTGGCGGAAGGTCAAGGAGACACAGGATGAGCAGTAGAGGGCATGGCAGGAGCAGATGTAACATTTCGAGGATTCATATCCGTAACCAAGCACCTATAGGAGGCTTGAACAACATTAGTATTTTCCTGAGAAATGTACTGTATTTCCTGACCATGGTCTTTGATAATCTAATAGCCTATGGGTTTGAGCGGTAATAGCATCTAAGTACAGGCATAGCAGGAACACTTGAGAAGAAAATCAATTGTGAGGATTCTCCTGGCTCCGACCTCTTGACAGTTTAATGATTTAGCCCATTAGATTGATGCTTTTTGAGTCTCTGAATTATTAACACAAAGATAGACCCATGAGCAGGGATAGAATTACATCAAGAGATTATAAGTGTTCTGACCCATGTGCATAGGGGATATTATTTAATTGAACAACCAGTGCTTGACTTGGGCAGGAGCTCACCAGAGCTCACCGGCACCTCAAATGTTCCACTGCTTGAGCTCCTGTTCCTCCTATAGAATATTAGCACAAAAGTACTGTTGAGCTCTTGCCCCTAAATATAAACAGTACCTGCACCAAAAATGAGTACCAGAACCTATTTCAGTCCAAGTCAAGCACCGTGAACAACAATGACAGTATCTTGTGTATATGAGGCATTGTTTGTTATACCTGATTCTGATTTATGCTACTAACTGAATCTGATACATTTTGGTAGCTATACGAGACCTTTTCAAATCAAAATCAAATCACATTTCATTGGTCACATGCGCTGAATACAACAGGTGTAGACTTTACAATGAAATTCTTACTTATGAGCCCATTCCCAACAGTGCAGAGTTAATTAAAAAGTAAGAAAAATATTTGTAAAATGTAAAGAGGAAATAGTAACACAATAAAAACAATAACGAGGCTATATACAAGGAGTCAGTACCGAGTCAATGTGCAGGGGTACGAGGTAGTTGAGGTAATTGAGGTAATACAGTATACTGTGTATAGGGGTAGAGAGGAGTAGAGACAGACTTTGGAGGATAACCGACTGCATGCATGAACCCATTAAGTGAATCTCAGTTATCAAGTGTATCTTCTGAAGCAGAATGGCCATATGTCAGTTATGGAAGTCTGCATTTGTTTCATGTCAAGGCTTTAACAAACCCATTCTACGATGTCCCTTTGACAGAATAAACACAAATTTCTTTGAAATGTCAAACCTATTTAGACAAGGAAAATTTGCTCAAGCAGTGCAAATTGAGGTCACAAAACAAACTGTCTCAGAGCAAAGTTAAAGTCTACCCTCTTGGGAGACACGGACTTGCTCCCTCCTCAAGGCAGATGGATTTCTTGTGAGGTAGCTAGATGACAAAGGGGTAACTGTAGTGAAGATCACGATTCATTAGGAATAGACATACTGTAGGTCACTTCCCACTGAAAAAAACTGGTTGAATCAACGTTGTTTCCACGTCATTTCAGCAAAAACAATTAAATGTGATGACGTTGAATCAACGTGGAAAATTGACTGGATTTGCAAAAAGTCATCAACATGACATCAACAGGGAATTTAGCCTTTTTTTCACCCAATTTGTTACCTAAATCCAATGTCATGGTGAATTCTCATTGAATTCACATTAGTTGACAACTCAACCAAAAATAAATCCAAAATAGACGTTGAACTGATGTCTGTACCCAGTGGGTTCTTATCTTCTGCTTCCCCATTTCCAATGGCAGGTTTGACCAAATGCAGAGTGATGTATAACATGACAAGCCCTCTGCTAGTTGATGGGGTAGTTAGTGAAGATCATTGGATGAGCAGTAGCAGCAGGTGTTGGGCCTGGATTGTTAAATGCTAACTAGTCTTGACATCCTCTCTCCGGGGGACTGTGCGAGCCCATCTGGATGCCTTGATGTCTGCCGGCTTTGTTACGGAGCACCGAGCGCATCATGTTTAACCTGTCAATCACATGGTGATTCCTGTCACTCACTGACATATTAGTGTATGTGAGTGTGTGTTTTGAGGCGGAACGACAAACCTGCATTATTGAAAGAGCTACAGCAACACAGGGGACAGATGTCATCACGGAGGAATCAAATGAGGACATCACTGTGTGTGTTGTCGTTTTGTTCTTCTCTCTATAAATGGATGCAAGTGCAGGAGGTGCGATGGCTAATTCATTAGATCTTATCACACATAAGAGTCGCACACATATTTTATTGCCAAAAAATGGTATTATAGACAATATGAACTGAACAGGAGACGGTAATATATGGGACCAAAAGGGAATTATGTGCTGAAGTGGAGGAGTCAAGGAGCAAACACTGATCAAATCCACTCCGGAAAAGTCTGAAAGGAACCCCATTCATGTCAGCCAAAGACCTTCAGTGGCCGTCAGCCATAGTTGTACATCGTGCTAGGTTACATAAAGTACAGTATAAGGGCCTCGGTAAGTAACAAGTAACTAGTCAACTGTAGGCCTAATCAGGGCAACCCTTAATTCTGTCCTTTCTATTCTGTCCATTTCTATGGTAAGCCCCTCCCTCCATCCAACACAAACGCTCTCTTCAATCCAACAGGAACACCATTAACAGTTTGGGAAACTGGAAGCCCAAACATAATTAGCAGTAATCCAGTGATAAGGATTATCTCTAAATTGTATTGTTCCGCTGGCACTGAACACTGCCCAGTGGCCATAGGCTTGTATATCTGAGCCAATGTTGTGGTGTCCTTGTAGCAGTTAAGCAGCCTGCACGAATGACTGCATTATCATGCTGTGTGAAATAGTTGCATACAAACTGTAATAGGGCATGCTTAGTCATGTTTTGTAGATTGCTCATACATTATACAGTAAGAACAGTTGTGAGTAGTGTACTGCGTATGGCTGTTGACATTTTTTTATCATAAGCTCACACCACTGAATTTCTGACCTCCGTCTCTGACTCTTAGCTCACCAGTTGCCCTTATTGATATTGACTATCCATTTTGAGACATTTTCCACCATCCAGATTGAATCACATGGAACAATAACCAATCCTCTAGCTCTCTGGCGTTAAGTCCATATACTTAGCAGAAGTAACAAGTCTGAGAGGACCATGTCCTGATCCGGCGCCCTACTGATAGCATAACGTGGACCTCTCTGAACAATGCGTCTGGTGAAATAGATGCACTCTGACACCCCCCGACCTCCTGCATGCCCTCTGTGCTTTAAAAGGTCTCTTGTGTACGATCTGAGCTTTCTGCTTTCATACAGCAGTCCAGTCTAATTTGCACTTCAAAGCAACAGCGAAAGAGGGAGGGAGGGAGATAGGTAGTGAGGTAGCGAGGGAGGGAGGGAGGGAGGGAGGGAGGGAGGGAGGGAGATAGGTAGTGAGGTAGCGAGGGAGGGAGGGAGGGAGGGAGGGAGGGAGGGAGGGAGGGAGATAGGTAGTGAGGTAGCGAGGGAGGGAGGGAGGGAGGGAGGGAGGGAGATAGGTAGTGAGGTAGCGAGGGAGGGAGGGAGGGAGGGAGGGAGGGAGGGAGGGAGGGAGGGAGGGAGATAGGTAGTGAGGTAGGTAGTGAGGTAGCGAGGGAGGGAGGGAGGGAGGGAGGGAGGGAGGGAGGGAGGGAGGGAGGGAGGGAGGGAGGGAGGGAGGGGACAGAGAGCCTTCCAGACTTAGTTTTGATTTCATTAAGTCTGAGAAAGAAGGGGAAATCAATTGGAGTGAGGGTGATGGTTCTCCCAAGTGACTCTGGGCCAGCGTTTCTCTAACATTAGGACAGCCATGCAGGTGCTCTCTGTGCCCAGTTGATATGGTTAGGGATTCAGACTGAGGCTTTGATGAACGAACGAGTCCTCAGCTGTCACTCACAGCACTTGTTGTGTTTGTTTCCTTTGTGTTGGGAGAACATCAAAAGCTGACGGGCAGCTCCCTGCTCTGTTTCCTGTGTGCTAGGCCGCTGACCTCCTGATGCTGTGTCTGCTAGAGATGTCACTCTGCTATTGCTCTGTGCTGTGTCTGGATCCAGAGTGCACTGCTTCCTCTCATTAGTCAGAGTTATAAAGTGGGGAGTGCTGACTGGGTGCTTCGTCTATTAAAAAACTCAATTTGGCTCAGAGGCTTGTCGTAGAGTTGCTTACTACGCAAAGTTGTTTGAACATGTAGCCCTGACTTTGATGTCTTATTTAGAAAATAAAAAACATGTATTTTGTGTAGAGGTGGATCATAGACAAGACTGTTTTAGCAAGACCACCCTTGAGATTTTAACTGAATTTGGATGGCTACAGGGTGAAATACAGAAACACAAAGGGAATGTTTTCTCATGGTTTACAACAGTGTTGTACAACACTCACCGGTCAGTAGATTGAAATCCAACAACAACCCCCTCCACAAAACAAACTAAAACAATCCTCTCTCAGAGAAGGTGATGCATCTCTCCTCACTAAAACAGTGTTCCATCAGCCTACAGCTTCACCGCAGGACTCTAAATGAAGTCCCTGGAAGCACAGTGATATATAAGGCAGAAATAATGTAGCTCCTTCTTCACTCTCAGACAGAGGAACCCACAGAAAACAACATTAGGCCATACATCAACTACACCCACCCTCATTTGAAAGGTCTTGGCAGAAGCTCCCTAGACAAGCAAGGGACCCTGTCTCTTCCATATCCCACTGTCACCAGTAACCAGTGTAAACGAAGGCCGACACCCAATTTGGTGCCACAGCTATGTCCAATCAGGTATATCCAATCACAGCCAGTAAGGTGAGACAAAGTTTGTGAGGTGAGACGAAGGAGACATTAGAGAGATGGATGAGGCTGGGAAACCTGGGGAAGAACATTTGGATCCATGGGAGTTTGGATGGATCAGCCAAGAGGTGAGGCAGGAAACAGGTGTCTGTGTGGACATGTTGTGGTTGTGTCTCAAAGCTCAAAGCTCTGAAGCTGAAACAAAGGAATATGGAATCATTCATAAGCCTGAAACTATTAGCAATATTAAAACTGAACACAGAGCACTGCTTAACTTTCCTCTAATCATCAGATATCAATTGTGAATGTATAATATACTCTGTGGAGTATTTTGCAGTTCATTTACCCTCTTCTGAGACATGAGCAACATGACTCCACTAATAGGAGCGAGCATGCATTGTACAATTCACAGTCATTAGGAAGATTCCCTATTCTATTAAAAAGCGTTACTTGAATTGACCTGATAGCCCACTAAATAATAAGCTTGGCTGACACAGAGCATCATTCGTCTCTATTATAAATGATCACATGTAAACAGTACAACTGCAATCTTGAGTTAGAGCCCCTACACCAGTGTTCTATGATATTTTAGGGCAGTCCAGTCATGCCTTGGCTTCATTTGGTTCTTTTAACATGTGAAATTGGGGTGACACGCCTGTGGCATGTCCAGTTCATGGCTGTTGGTTCTCAACTGTCTCACTAGCTTCTGATATTCTCTGAAGCACTCTAGGAATGGAAAGAAGTGGATTTAAACCCCCAAAGGGACACCACTGACACCACTTACGTTTTCCAGCTGCATACCCTTGTAATTCAGTTTTAGGTTTAGCTGCATAGACAATAGCAAAACAGGATTGGTCTTTCTAACTTCCAGACATAGACTAGCCTACAGTACAAACAGAAAAGATTCAATAGCGGCTTTATACTGCACGCTTTGCCACTTGTGTGTGTGTGCTGGAGAGTTACTTTGGCATAGGATGATTTAAGCTATAACTGAACACAATTTCCCTATAAATGGCCTGTGATTCCACTGGGTCTTTGATTTATCCTATCAGTCTCTCTCTTTCTTTCTTTCTTTCTTTCTCTCTCAGACCTGCGTTTAAAATTTAAAGGGAAGCCACAGTGAGAAGGTAAGGACTCAGGGTTTGTTTGCAGGAGGAGGTTAATGGCCACAGACAGGCCTCAGCAGGCTGTACAGAACACCAGAGCACCAGAGCATCCAGACTGCTGCGCTGCATTTACTTCTGCTTTGGGGGTTGATTCATACAGAGTCAGAATAAAGGCCATGGCTTTTCATGACCTGGCATATTTATAGGCTTGGATATTCTGTGGGGGTTTAAGACGTCATGTTATTATTTTCTGTGTCTCAGGAATGTTGCTTCTCATGCATTTGTGTCATTTAAAAGTATTGTCTACACCTTGTCATAACAGCCCTATGTGACCAAATATCCACTGCAGCTCCTGGCAAAAATGCAATAGCTCCAGTGTGGTTGAAATCCAGTGTTCTTTGCCTTCACCTTAGATTGATGCTGTGCCAGAGGTGGCATGGTGTAACCATTCCTTTCTACCTGAGTTATATTGTCTAACCTACAGAGTAATGATATTTCATTGTATTATTTCTACAGCTGTAAGAACTCTTATGTAACAATTGTAGTAATTGTCTGTCTGGAAATAGACAGCACTTTGAAATGCTACATAGCCACTGGTCATACCCATCAGTGAAGCAGAACTCTGCTGCAGTGTGTCCATAACTTCCCTGGTGTGATTCATTGGTCTTGAATGCTCCCATCCTGTATGCCAGACCAGACTGCACCACACAGGGTCTGTAGCCAAAGCAATACTACAGAATGTTCTCCTGTGAGAAATGAACTGAATCTGTTCATCAGGACATCTGATCTAGATGTATGCATCCATGAGGTCCTCTGACCTCAGATGTGCACATCAGAGAGATGTGCAGACAAAACACCAATGCTGTCAGAACACATATCCCCCCACTTACATGACAAGCCATTCAGACGGTCTCCCGAGTCTCACAAATGCAGGTAGAAGTGTGACTTGGTTCACATCTCAAACCGCTGAGGGACTGCCGATTTACTGCCTGCTGTCTGGGATTTGTAATCGGCCTCTTCTTCCACCGTGCCTACACTCACCACACGTTATCCCTCTCTGCAGAACTAGTACTGCATATGCCATAACCTGGAGGGCATTCTGGGACACTGTTTGTTTACTGGGCAGTTTTTTGTTGTCTCGGATCAACAATCACTCTTCATCTTGGATGTCAGCTCATTTTTGAGTGGTGTTTAAGAAGCATAAGGAATGATCAAACATTCTCACAAAATGCATCAAAATAATGTTAACTTTGCCCCAGCAAGCCAAGTCTGAATACTGCAGAACTGGCAATGGCATGGACTCCTTTTCCTAAATAATATTAGCAGCCTGAAATTAAACTTTCACTCAACCACAACCAGAAAGCAATGTTTAAAAACATTTTTTTCCTCAAAGCATTTCACCTTGTGCTTCCTTTTGAGCTGTGTACTATAGTTAGCCAATTAGACTGGTAAACAATTGAACAGAAAACGATTGAATCCCAGATGTGTCAATGACACTATCTCAAAGTGAACTTTAACAAGTATCTTTCTCCTGCTGTTTAGTCAATCTAATTGTAAATGGGGCATGTTATAGCCATTGCGCTAACCTTGATTGTTACGATACTATTGACTCCTCTCTGAATTGTAGACCTTGGCTGAATGGGCCCTGGGGTAATCGATAGCAGTGTGGGCTCATTATTCACCAGGGTCAGACGGAGGGGAGAGAAAAAGCATCGCAGCACCAAGGAAATAGGAATGCAGGAAAGCGATAGTAAAGCCATTCATGTAGAGAAGCTAAATTATATTGTCCTCGAGGCACACAATGCAGTAAGATAAAATTGTCTCACTAACACAACAACATCCAAATCCCAGTGCCTGTGTTTGCAAATGGAGCAAATAATGGTGGCTGCCTGGGACACATACAGAGTCACCCAAGCAGCTTCTCCCTCTGAGAGGAGCCTAAAGCTTCCTGCTGGGATGTCCCTCTCAGCAGCACAGGACCTCCCTTTTCCTGCCTCCTCCAGCCTTGCTCCAGACTCCCCCAGTCCTGCTCCAACCTCCTCCCTCTTCTTTCCTGCTTCAGCCTCTTCCTGCTTCCTTCCTGCTCCAGCTGTTCTCCAGTTTCCTCCAGCCCTGCTCCAGCCTCCTCCTATCTCATTCAGCCTCCTCCTGCCTCCTTCAGCCTCCTCTAGTCTACCCAAGATTCCTCCCTCTTCCTTCCTGCTCCAGCCTCCTCCAGCGATGCTCCAGCCTCCTTCCACCTCTTCTTGCCTCCTTCCACCTCCTCTTGCCTCCCCCAGTCTCCTTCAGCATCCTCCTTCTTCCCCCAACCTCCTCCCGCTTTCTACGTACTCCATCCTCCCCCAGTCTCCTCCAGGCCTCCTCCTTCCTCCTCCAGTCTCCTCCAACTGTAGAAACCTAACTCTGGTTAGAGGGAGCACAGTTGCACAGCTTCTGGAAGAGGAAGGGATCTGGGTCTCATTGAGAAGGATGGCCCATTTCATTTGTGGAAATGGAAATGCTCATGGATCTAATGGTCCTGTCACAGGTTTCTACAGTCACCAGAATGTTCCTTTGAGTGGCTGTGTGGTAGAGGGGAGGGGGCAGTTTCATTTGGAGAGGGAATCATTTGCATTCTGCTCTCCTCATGTCCATGCTACTCCCTCACACTCTCAGACTGAAGTCTAACTGGAGTGGTGTTTGCCTGATGAGTGAAGATACTGTAAGGACAATGGATATGAAAAACTTCCCATTTCTCCTGCCTCCTTATTGTGTCAAAGTCAGAGAGAAGGGCAATGTCCAGTGGTTTAGGTGGAGAGAGAGGTAACGATGCATTAACAACAAATTGCTTCAGCAAATTGGAGACCATTAGTAAAATGGATGTCCACACATAAAAATGGAACTGTAACTGTACTGATTAAAAGCATACATTTTTTTTTAATCAACAACCTCAGCTCGGTTATTGTCTTTCTCCTGCCAGAGAGTGCAATTAGCTGTGCATTAAAACCAATTACTGTCTAATGGCAAGGAGCGCAGTACAATGAAAACGCCAGCTCGTCTGTTCAGCAAGGAAAACTTTCAGCTCTAAAATATCTTAAATGTCGGAACATTATTCATTCAGGCACTGCACCAGCGGCTAAAATCATTTATGGACCTACTGTTATGGCTTTTAGGCCATGGGGACGTTTCCTCAAGACACAAGTCATTCATCATCCATTTACCAAAGTCGAGCCTCACTCAAGCAGAACTGGGAACTCACACTTGGTCCCTTTCAGAGTTATTTTTGGGAACTCAGTGCGGTTCGCTTACATTTTTGTGCATTGTGAATGCTCCAAAGGAACTCAGAGACCCCTCAGAAGAGCCCATGAAGTGAACCAAACTGAGAACATCTCGAGAGGTGGTCTGAGTTTGGTTCACTTGAAGTCTGTAGTTCGGTTCCCTGTTTTAGTGCAATGTGAACACAAAGCTCTCCAGGTTCACTTGTCATTATTTCCACATCAAGCACCATAAGCTACTGCAAAACAGTTCCCCTGCCATAGCCCCTCTCATTAGTGCCACAAACAAACAAAAAAGATGATGTGCAGGTTGGCAGTAAAATTTAGAGAATAACATTTTCAATTTAAGCATTATTTAAACCTGCAATTATTATTCTGCTATTTATTACATGTAAATATTATATTTTGATTATAATTCTTATTTTGTAACTAAATACAAACTATTACCTTTCAAAATGTATGTAGGTACATCCATGGCTGTCTGATAGCAGGTTGTGATGGTATGGCTTGGCCTGCACTGTGTATTTACCCAGAGTGCATTGAGTGAATGTTGGAAAAAGATCTTGGTTCTTTTCTAAACTCAGCAATGTGAATGCAAAGAGGACTCAGATCACAAACATTTTGAAGTGAACTAGCAAGAGAGCTGAGACATCATTCAAAGGCAAGGGCAGTGTGAATACGAAGAGAACGGAGTTCTTTTGCTTTTTTAAAGAGGGCCGAGATCGGTTATTTTAAAGAGGACTATACAGTGGACTCCATAAGTATTGGGACAGTGACACATTTTAGTTTTGACTCCGCACTCCAGTACTTTGGATTTGAAAGGATACAATGACTATGAGGTTAAGGTGCAGACTGTCAGCTTTAATTTGAGGGTATTTTAATCCACATCGGGTGAACTGTTTAGAAATGACAGCACTTTTTGTGCATAGTCCCTCTTTTTAACCTCATGGTCATTGTATTATTTCAAATCCAAAGTACTGGAGTACAGAGCCAAAACGAGTGGTCTAAAGTACTGAAGTCATTTATTGGGGTATCTGTACTTTACTTTTTATATTTTTGACAACTTTTACTTCTACTTACTCCATACATTTCCCTGACACCCAAAAGTACTTAGCAAGACAGGAAAATGGTCCATTCACATACTTATCAAGAGAATATCCATGGTCATCCCTACTGCCTCTGATCTGGCAGACTCACTAAACACACATGATTTGTTTTTAAATTATGTCTGAGTGTTGTAATATGCCCCTTGCTACCAGTGAATAAAGAAAACTAGAAAATTGTGCCGTCTGGTTTGCTGAATATAAAAGGAATTTTAAATGATTTATACTTTTACTTTTGACACTATAAGTATATTTTAGCAATTACATTTCGTTTTGATACTTACATGTGTTTAAAACCAAATACTTTTCCTCAAGTAGTATTTTACTGGGTGATTTTCACTTTCACTTGAGTCATTTTATATTAAGGTATTTTTACTTTTACTCAAGTGTGACAATTGGGTACTTTTTCCACCACTGGCCAAAACAACAACAAAACGTGTCACTGTCCCAGGACTTTTGGAGCTCACAGTATGTGAAAACCCCATAAGAAAGAAGTAAGAAAGAAAGTGTGAAATCTATTCTGTCTTGAGATGTATTAATAGCTTCTTCTGTATCCAACATCAGCCACAGGCCATGTAATTTGTGTAAACCCCTACCCTTACTACAAAGTCAAAGAAGATGGTGAAACGTAAACTTCCAATTAAGTTTTTTACATATACATTGTTGTTCAATTGCTTTCCAACCGATTGCATGTGTCCCTAAGGAATGATTTTGACCAATTTCCTTTGCAGCACAGTACACATCTAATGTGTCAGCTTTCATTACAATGTCATTTGAATTCCATTTTCCCAACCTACGCTTTCCGCAAAACAAGAGTAAAACAAATATATATCATTCAAACATTGTTGTCCTGTAGTACTGCTGCTTCTGATCAGAATCCTTCTGTCATAAGACAAGACTGGCTAGATGAATACTTCAAATGGCTGGTCTATTCTCCTGACTGTTCAACAGGAGCTGGGTACATCATTAGGTCAGACCCTCCAGGGTGAGGATCAAGCTGTCTGGGTCGGCCCCACACAGCAGAGAGAGCAGGATTTGTTGGAATCTAATGGCCATTTGCAAAGAGGGATAAATCCCTTAACACCTACTGAGCTCAAGAGGGTTTAACTTAGCTGGATACAGCCAGGCAGATCCCCATAAATTCTTACCGGGAAGCAAATTCTGACCATTCTCTCCACAGAACCTGGTGTAATGACTTAATCTTTCAGGTTATTTGCATTGTCGGGGGTTGTGAAACAATGGCCAACACTTTTATATGTATTTGAGGTTTTACTGTGACCTTACTGTACAAAGTACATTTGGAAGTTAACTGGTGAATGACGATTCACTCTAGGATATGTCATTTGTCTTTAAGATGCATGTTATTCTCAGACCAACAGCAATTCAGTTTTGATATGCAACAATGATTCACGTTCCCTTTCGTACCTGCTGTAATCTGGTGATAGCGTCTTTCATTTTTATCACAATCCTTTCCCCTTTTTAGGGGAAGATATTTGATCTTTATCTTGAACATGAATCTATTCCAATAAGTCATAATAAAATGTAAATCCAAGAGGAGAGTGTCACACTGACTCTGTGTCCGTTTTTAATGTGTTCTCCCTTTTTTCGTCTAATGGTTTTAACAGAAGACCTAACATAGGTTTATTTTACTGCCTATTATTAGGATAAATCATAAATTCCATTCATAAAATTGACAGACAAGGATGTGACACATATTTCCGAAATGATATTGATACCTCAGGTCTTGGAATGTCCGTTCCCTGATCACTCAATCCACCACAATTCAGATTGGATTCTATAAAGATTTACTGTGTGAGACCAATTAATGGGAACCTATTGGACAATGTCCTTGAACAGGACATTTTAACAACCTAATTAATTCATTAATTATAATTTCCCAAGTCCCATAAATCAAGCAGTCAGTTCACACTTGGTAGCAAATGTAGAGGGGATGGAGGACAATCCATTATCATATCCATCTATAATGGCTGATACATCAAAACTGATCAGGGAGCCAGATAACTATTGGGAATTACTGTATGTTACATCCTGTACTGTCAGCTTCTTGTGATCTGATTTAAGATTCTGAAGCTGCATTTTGATGATGCAAACTATCACTCCAATAACTTGTTAAAGTGACCTTTCAGGCGTCTCCTTAAAATGCCATAATAAAGTTATTTTATTTTAAAAAACACAGCCATCACTAGTTTCCAAAATTCCTTATAAAAGTCGCAGTGCAGTCAAAAATGTGATTTTCCTGTGTTTTATATAGATTTCCACACTACGAGGTGGGAATAATACTGCGAAATGGTGATAACGCCCTTTTAGTGTAAGAGCTGTTTGAAAAGACCGGCTAGAAATGTTGCCTGTTTTGGTAGGATGGAGTTTTGGCCTGTCTGGTGACATCACCAGGTGGTAATTTAATCAATAGACCAATAAAAAAGAGAGTTCCAAACCTCTTTGACAATAACAACTCGTTTTTAGTCTCCCCCTCCCCACCCAGACAGTCCTAGCAAAATTCTTGCATGAGAAATAGCTTTTGCCAATAAGCTATTTTTGTTTATTTTTGACCATTTTAATTGAAAACAATCCCAGTAAGGTACTTCATTGTTAGTGAAAAATGATTTGATATTGAGATAAACTGCTGCATTTGACATTTATGGCTTCATTACTAACCCTTTAAAGTTGGAGGGACCACACTGATAAATCCTATATAACGATTGTGATTGGCTCTCTCTCTACACCTGTTTAATATCTCCATATATTATACCTATAATCCCAAACCTAATTAAATCATCTCTGTCAGCCCAGTTCCAGCCAGGTAAAGGAAAGTCTGTCCTCAGTTTGTTTCCAGGCTGGCACACCCCTCATCTCCATCACTGGCCACACTGTTGAACAGAGTGAGGGCTGTACTCCTCCGATAAGTGGATTGAGCCTAAGTGCTACTGTATCATAAATGAATGAGAGAGAGAGAGAAGGAAGAGGAAAAGAGACAGTCATTATCCACTTGCTCCAGATGGTGGAATCCCTGAGTTACAGTGTAGTCCTTTGTGTGAAAAGGCAGCTGTAGTCCCTCCTCACGTGCTGTGGCTCACCTGCTTATGTTTGATGATTGGACTCCCATTCAGGACGGTGAGCTGTGGAGTCCTAATAATTTGTTAGAACAAGAGAGGTAATTAATAATTGTGATGAAATAACAGGTAGAAGAGAGGAGAGGAGTGATAGAGAGGAGGGCAGTGAAGCTGTGTGTGTTACTGTGTTTCTGACCTTATTCATAATATGCTGAGTTTGTATTATGTTGTATTGTTGCAGGTTTAGAGGGGGTATAATCCTTCCTCCTTCATTAAGGGTAATAAAGGATATCCTTTACATCTAAGCTTTCCATATAGAGGAAGTGGTGGAATACATGCATGTGGTGTTGGACATTCTGGGTGGTCAGATTGTAATTCTGTCTGCTTAGCCAAACTCAGTGACTCTAGATGTGGTATTAGATTCAGAGTTAGGGCTTAATAAAGGCTGAGTTGTCACAATGCTCCCACCAGTACCCGATCATATTACCGAGAAACTTGGAAATGGACCTGAGGCATAATTCAGATTTCCTTTCTCTTGCTTGAGTTTCTGTTGGATGGAAGTTATATGCACTTGGTCTGTGGAGGATAAAGAATAAACAATTGAGGGCTGGGTTGGTTGACAAACTTCATACAAGATGAATTATGTCTTCAAACAGATTTGATCTATTTTTCCCAATCATAAAACAAAAAGTATGAACACATTTCTTTCGGACTTGCCGGCCATTGGGAATATTAAAGTCAACCAACTTTGAACAAACAAATAACAGTCCAGGTTCTAGGTTGCATAGCCTTCAACTATCACATCAAACACTAGGATGTACAGAACAATAGCTCTTTCCGCAAGATATCTACTGAAATCCTTGTAGTAGTGCATCCATAGACTAGTAGTTTCTGTTTGAGTGTACCCATGGTCTTGTTGAGTGTACCCATGGATATTTGGGGCAGCACTCCTTTTCAGAGTGTAACATCCTCCCACGTGCCAGTGTGCAGGCTTTAAATGCGGCTGATTTAGGCTTGGGTATTTTGTTAAAAAATGTTTTGTATGTATTCTCTCCCCTTGCTGAGGGTATAATTGAAATAGCTATAACTTCACATAAATTGCGGATTTTGGACAAAAAAAATCACTGAAATGTCTCGCAAAAAGCAGGAAACAAACTTGAAAGCTCCAGACAATTGCCTGACAATTTGAGTTTAAATACATCCAACTCGAATTAATTCCAATTTGTCTAGATATCACGTTATCAAAGAGGGAAGGATGTTTATTCAAGTTTCATTTAGGGCTACAGTTGAAGTCGGAAGTTTACAGACACTTAGGTTGGAGTCATTAAAACTCGTTTTTCAACCACTCCACACATGTATTGTTAACAAACTAGAGTTTTGGCACTTCGGTTAGGACATCTACTTTGTGCAAGTCATTTTTCCAACAATTGTTTACAGACAGATCATTTCATTTATAATTCACTGTATCACAATACAAGAAGTTTACATACACTAAGTTGACTATGCCTTTAGACAGTTTGGAAAATTCCAGAAAATGATGTCGTGGCTTTAGAAGCTTCTGATAGGCTAATTGATATAATTTGAGTCAATTGGAGGTGTACCTGTGGCCTACCTTCAAGGCCTACCTTCAAACTCAGTGCCTCTGCTTGCCATCATGGGAAAATCAGAAGAAATCAGCCAAGACCTCAGAAAAAAATTGTGGACCTCCACAAGAATGATTCATTCTTGGGAGCAATTTCCAAATGCCTGAAAATACCATGTTCATCTGTACAAACAATAGTACGCAAATATAAACACCATGGGACCACGCAGCCGTCATACTGCTCAGGAAGGAGACACGTTCTGTCTCCTAGAGATGAACATACTTAGGTGCGAAAAGTGCAAATTAATCCCAGAGCAACAGCAAAGGACCTTGTGAAGATGCTAGAGGAAACGGCTACAAAAGTATCTATATCCACAGTAAAACGAGTCCTATATCGACATAACCTGAAAGGCCGCTCAGCAAGGAAGAAGCCACTGATCCAAAACCGCCATAAAAAAGGCAGACTACAGTTTGCAACTGCACATAGGGACAAATATGGTACTTTTTGGAGAAATGTTCTCTGGCCTGATGAAACAAAAATCGAACTGTTTGGCCATAATGACCATCGTTATGTTTGGAGGAAAAAGGGAGAGGCTTGCAAGCCGAGGAACACCATCCCAACCATGAAGCACGGGGTGGCAGCATCATGTTGTGGGGGTGCTTTGCTGCAGGAGGGACTGGTGCACATCACAAAATAGATGGCATCATGAGGCTGGAAAATGATGCAGATATATTGAAGCAACATCTCAAGACATCAGTCAGGAAGGTAAAGCTTGGTCGCAATAGGGTCTTCCAAATGGACAATGACCCCAAGCAAACTTCCAAAGTTGTGGCAAAATGGCTTAAGGACAACAAAGTCCAGGCATTGGAGTGGCCATCATAAAGCCCTGACCTCAATCTTATAGAACAGTTGTGGGCAGAACTGAAAAGGCTTGTGGGAACATGGAGGCCTACAAACCTGACTCAGTTACACCAGCTCTGTCAGGAGGAATGGGCCAAAATTCAGCCAACTTATTGAGGGAAGGTTGTGGAAGGCTACCTGAAACGTTTGACCCAAGTTAAACAATTTAAAGGCAATGCTACCAAATACTAATTGAGTATGTAAACTTCTGACCCACTGGGAATGTGATGAAAGAAATAAAAGCTGAAATAAATCATTCTCTCTACTATTATTCTGACACTTCACATTCTTATAATAAAGTGGTGATCCTAACTGACCTAAGACATGGGATTTTTACTAGGATTAAATGTCAGGAATTGTGAAAAACTGAGTTTAAATGTATTTGGCTAAGGTGTATGTAATCTTCCGACTTCAACTGTACATGTTTTGTTGTAAATATTTCATGAACATGGTTTATTGGTACTTTAATAAGTGGAGTGTGACGTTGTTTGGTTAATTGTATCCCTTAGAGAATATATACGTTTCCAGAAAGCTGGTCAGTGAGAGCCTGCAGTGAATAGATCATTTTTGGTCACAGTATTTATCCCTAATGGTTTCCATGGAGATGCCTTAGGAGCATTCATGATAAGAGCTTACAGGTACTGTATATTTTTCTAATACCAGGAAAAGTACAGTTGTTATATTTAAAAACTGAAAGCAGAGAAATAGTAGACAATGTCAACAGCCTAACAATATGCTTTAATCCCTTTTTCTTTTTAGTTTACCTGCCAGTTGAAGTTTAATTCTCTATTCTCACTATTCTACCTAGATTTCCATACTGCATTATCCAATGTGTTGTTGGGATAACATGTGTATATTTTACTGAATGTGTGAAATTTGAGACATGAACCATAGCAAATGTCTGCAATTTGACGCTCCATGTTTGAGCTCAGTAGATAATGGGAAAACATAAACTAGATTAGTTGTGAGAGAGAGCACCTGTCACAAGGCAGAGTGAAGGGAAATGGGAACGGGGGAAGTTGATAATTAGGTATAGGTGTTTCCTCATCACCTTTTAGCATTCTATTTTAGCAGCATGTCACGTCTGCTCCTGCTCCTCCCCTCCGGCACACGACGTCGCCAGAGTACTAACCACCGGTCCTGGGATTCATCATTACGCACACCTGGCACTCATCATTACACACACCTGTGAATCATTATGATTATGATTATCATAATCATTATGATTCACACCTGGACTCCATCATTACCTTCATAATTTCCTCCCCTTTATATGTCACTCTCCCATGTTCACTCATCAGTTGGTATTGTTCTTGTGTATCGGCGTACTGCCTTATGTTAATGTCGTGTTCTTGGTTTTGTTGTTTTATTAAAATGTTTCACCTGCTTCCGACTCACCACCCCATCATTACACAGCATGCGCTATTTCCCCAGCTACGGGAGCATGGGTAATGATGGCATTACCCATTCTGTTGTAGAGGAGCAAACAAAACCTCTGGGAGAATATCTGGAAGGCTACAGTATCCCACATGGTTGGTAAGGCAAAATTTCAGCTGCAGGATGTTGTTGCAGTGAGTCTTTCCTGGGTCATGCAATATTATATTATCATTCTTCCAAAGTCACTGAATGGCTGCAGCTTTAGCAAAATGCTAAACCAACCAAGTGGAGCGTAACTTTGGATACGTATTGGGTCAAAGATCCATAAGGTCTTCCATCACAAAGATGCTCTCATTTCTCTGTATTATCCAAAAATCTATTCAGCAAGTAAAATTATTCAGCCCCAACTTACAACTTTTCCAACCCGTTCTTAGGTGATTCAATTCTTGGTTGGATATGTTAAAATGAATATATTGCAGTAGAATTGGCCCTTTATTAATACTTGGAAGATACCGGTGAAGAGAAATGATGGGCTTTGCATTATCAGTTGACAGAAGATTCTTCTCCCTGCGGAGAGTGGATCTTGTGAGGCATAACATTCTCTTTCACATCAATATACTTTTGTTTATTCTTTAGCCCAATTACCTTTAAGTATTCAATTTTTTGGTATGGTTTATCTTCTGTGGTTGTCTCTCCCTCTTAATCATTTCCCATCCACCCTTGGCACTGTGTCATCCACCACACATTGGCAGGCCAATTTACCTCAATAAAGCTAATTAATTTGAAGAAACAAGAGACTGGGGTAAAATAATTTATGCAAATCATCTGTGTGTATTTCCATTCATTTGGAAAAGCACATTTGATGTAATGATGTATATTTCCAGGTTAGTGGAGGGCAGGATGTCTTATCAACACCATAAGGGTAAGAACGTGTGTGTTTAATCTCTGAACATATGTCATATTCATCTGGGTCATTTATTAATTGGAATGTGTACAGTGCCTTCGGAAAGTACTCAAACCCATGAATTTTGTGGATTAAATGGATTAAAACGTTTTTCCCTCATCAATCTCAATCTACACACAATACCCCATAATGACAAAGCAAAAACAGGTTTAGAAATGTTTGCTAATTTATAAGAAATAAAAAAAACATCACATTAACATAAGTATTCAGACCCTTAACTCTGTACTTTATTGAAGCACCTTTGGCAGCAATTAGAGCATCGAGTCTTCTTGGGTATGACGCTACAAGATTGGCACATCTGTATTTGGGGAGTTTCTCCCATTCTTCTCTGCAGATCCTCAAGTTCTGTCAGGTTGGATGGGAAGCATTGCTGCACAGCTATTTTCAGGTCTCTCTAGAGATGTTCGATCTGGTTCAAGTCTGGGCTTTGGCTTGGCCAATCTAGGACATTCAGACCTCTCCCGAAGC
This sequence comes from Oncorhynchus clarkii lewisi, assembly GCF_045791955.1. Classification (NCBI taxonomy): domain Eukaryota; kingdom Metazoa; phylum Chordata; class Actinopteri; order Salmoniformes; family Salmonidae; genus Oncorhynchus; species Oncorhynchus clarkii. The sequence goes on along the minus strand of NC_092172.1, from coordinate 16,061,598 downwards.
CACTCCTGCGTTGTCTTGGCTGTGTCCTTAGGGTTGTTGTCCTGTTGGAAGGTGAACCTTTGGCCCAGTCTGAGGTCCAGAGCGCTCTGGAGCAGGTTTTCATCAAGGATCTCTCTGTACTTTGCTCCGTTCATCTTTGCCCCAATCCTGACTAGTCTCCCAGTCACTGACGCTGAAAATCTTCCCCACAGCATGTTGCTACCACCACCATGCTTCGCCGTAGGGATGGTGCCAGGTTTCCTCCAGACGTGATGCTTGGCATTGAGGCCAAAGAGTTCAATCTTGGTTTCATCAGACCAGAGAATCTTGTATCTCATGGTCGGAGAGTCTTTAGGTGCCTTTTGGCAAACTCCAAGTGGACTGTCATGTGCCTTTTTGCTGATGAGTGGCTTCAGTCTGGCCACTCTACTATACAGGCCTGATTGGTGGAGTGATGCTGAGATGGTTGTCCTTCTGGAAGGTTCTCCCATCTCCACAGAGGAACTCTAGAGCTCTGTCAGAGTGACCATCAGAGTGACCATCTTCCCCGATCGCTCAGTTTGGCCGGGCGGCCAGCTCTAGGAAGAGTCTTGGTGGTTCGAACATCTTTCATTTAAGTTCATTCATGTTTTCGTACCCTTCCTCAGATCTCTGCCTCAACACAATCCTGTCTCAGAGTTCTACGGACAATTCCTTCAACCTCATGGCTTGGTTTTTGCTCTGACATGCACTGTCAACTGTGGGACCTTATATAGACTGGTGTGTGCCTTTCCAAATCATGTCCAATCAATTGAATTTACCACAGGTGGACTCCAATGAAGTTGTAGAAACATCTCAAGTTTGATCAATGGAAACAGAATGCACCTGAGCTCAATTTTGAGTCTCATAGCAAAGGGCCTGAATACTTATGTAAATAAGGTATTTTTGTTTTTTTAAATTTGATAACATTTCAAAAAACCTGTTTGCTTTGTCATTATGGGGTATAGTGTGTAGATTGCTGAGGATTATTTTTACCAAATGTGGAAAAAGTAAAGTGGTCTGAATACTTTCTGAATGCACTATGTGCTATTAAACCACAGTTTCCAGTCACAGTTTATGCACAGGGGCTTTTACAGTGGTCATCACAAGGACTGTCTACTGTGCACCTAGGGCAGCTAGTGTGCTTGTCTGAGGATGTGGTCACCCAGTGTGACAAGACAAGTCAGGAAAAATTGGCCTCTGCTTGCTCTTAGCCTCTGTCTCCCATGGTTAGTGCATCTTGCTCTTTTCTGGCAGGCTGATATAAGTGCCAGTGAAATATTAATGTCTGCTTGACGCTGGTGCCCATGAGCAGAGACAATTAGGTCTAGCTGCAATCAAAATGTGGTGAGACAGGTTGTTAGAGCCTTCCATACGGAACCGGTGGCTCTACACTTATTCTGTCTGAAATAGTTCTACTCATACAAAAATTAACAGGACAGGTCTGTGTGTGTGCGTGTGCATGCATGTGGGTAAGGCATTGTCCATTTTCACACACTAGACCTGTGTTACTCAGCCTTTCTGCTCTGATGACTATCACTTCCTGTCTGAAATGTCATGACCTGTTGTTACCATGGTGAGGAATGGAAACTGACATTCATAGGCTGAAAACACACTGGTGCCAAATAATGCATAAATGTCACCCAGTTTCCACAATAGAACACAATGGGACAGAAACCTGCTGTGCAGACACAATATCCAGGCTGGACCAGTCACCCTGTCTGCTGGCACAGTCATCATTCTACCACGATATACAGCACAAAATATGGAGCCTGAAAATCATTCAGCGTTTAGCACCCGAGAGTGAGGATCAACTGTTTTCCATATCTTCAATATATCATTCCTCTCACATCATCTCTGGAGACTAGGCCTGAGTAACACCAAGCAGTCCCAACAGTCCACCCATGGCCACGGAAATGGCATGCCATGACAAACTGAATCTCTGAGACACAATTAAGCACCAGTGAGAGCGGGCAGTTATCGGTCGAGGGGAGCCCAGATTGACAGCTCAGTGGAGGCAGTGCGGGGTTAAAGATGAGCTCTGTCAGTGAAGAGGGGATGCAGCCCTGTCATCTCCAAGAAGGCCCGAGCATCCATCAATATATTTTCATTTGCAGGCTGGTGCATGGAGGCAAACAACCTTAAGAGAAGCAGCTAAAACATCAGGCTCCCTGGTTCCCTGGCCTGGAGATAAAAGCAACAGGGCATGAACACAGTACAGTCCCTGAGAGACATGGCACTTGAATGGAAAAAAAGAGGCTAGGGAGGGAGAGACGGGGAAGAGAGGAAGAAACCCAGCAGCTTGTTACCAAGCCAATAAAAGAAGGGAAGTGAACCAAAGTTTGTTTGCGGCCCGTGTGTGCGCACGTACACGTGCATGAGTGAGATTATGCTTGGGTTTGTGCTACTGAACAGGGGAGTGACTGTTATGACCTATCAGTGTCCCTTCTCCATATGAGCCTCATTATAGTGAAATGGACAATTGTAAGAGACTCACATGCAGCAGGGAACACTGGACTAATCTGATCTGCATTATGTTACTGCACCAGTGTCCAACCAGATTAGGAGAGAGCAGGTGTGTCTTACATGTCTCAGGCATTCTGGTACGTCTGAGTGACTCTATGTGAACTGATATGGAGACAGAGGAGTCTGTGTGCTGCGTATGTATAGATGAAGCGGACATTGAACACTATTGTGGTGTGCCAATTAAAACAGATTGTATCCTCCACTGCCTACGGTGCTAATGGAGATGGCAGTACTCTATAAGCCTCCACAAAAGTTCACGAGTGTGAATCTGACACTCAATAAACATCTTGACCCCAATCAGAGACAGAGGATATTTCTACTTTTAATCTGCTCTGACAGGGTGTTAAAAGGAAGCAGTGAAAAATAGCCTCACAAACAGAAGCATGGGTTTGTAGGTTATGGGTTTGTCGGTTATAAATACTTCATTTCATTCGGCAACACAATAACATCTTTAGCATTGCAGCACTTTTGAGTGCTTTTTGTTTTTCACAACACATTTCCCCTGAACTGTGTAATAGGCTGAAACAGATCCGCCTACAGGATGGGGTATCTTGAGAAGGGACATGATTAACATGACAGACATCTTAATAATGTCACTGTGGACCTAACATTTTTGTTTCCTGGGAGACGCTGGATGTTAGTGATCAACAGGTTCCAGCTCTGTCATGACAGCTATGATTTATTTTCCACTACACCAGGTTCACATCACTGTCACCCAAACGCATTCCTTCTCTACATACATATACACTTAGTGTACAAAACATTAAGAACACCTGCACTTTCCGTGACAGACTGACCAGGTGAAAGCTATGATCCCTTATTGGTGTCACTTGTTAAATCCACTTCAATCAGTGTAGATGGAGGGGAGGAGACCGGTTAAAGAAGGATTTTAAGTGTTGAAACACTTGAGACGTAGATTATCTGTCTGTCATTCAGAGTTTGTTTGACCAAGTCAAAAGATTTAAGTGCCTTTGAACGGGGTATGGTAGCAGGTGCCAGGTGCACCGGTTTGTGTCAAGAATTGCAACACTGCTGGGTTTTTCATCCTCCAGTATGTATCAACAACGGTTCACCACCCAAAGGACAATCCAGCCAACTTGACACAACTGTGGGATGCATTGGAGTCAACATGGGCCAGCATCCCTGTGGAACCCTTTCGACACCTTGTAGAGTCCATGCCTGACAAATGAAGGCTGTTCCGAGGGCAAAAAGAGGGGTGGGGGGGTGTTCCTAATGTTTGGTATATATAATATTAATTTATCGTACAAGATTGTGGTTTGAGGATGCAGCCCCTATTTATGTTAATCATGATTATTCAAGATAAATGGTATATTCCACTGGCACATTTACCACAAAGCACCCCCGAAAGACCACAATAACTAGCTCAACAATACTAATGAGCGTCTTGCTGGGTGGTGTATATGAGCAGGCAGAGAAGCTGCACACACAGCACTTTCCGCATCGTAATGACTGTCCAATTCCCATTCCCACACAGTGAGAGAAATCTACAGCTCTGATTAGCTGTAGTTCTGTAAAGGAAGGGTATGGGAGATGGTAAAGCCTGGGAGTCACAGTGAGTGATGATGCCATTTGAACTTCGGCAGGTCACACATACGCTGTACGTTATTAGGAGGAGTTATTAGTCTCGCCCCCAGTGTGATTTAGCAGCAGTGGTAATTACAGGGGAGCTTGGAAGAGGCTCAGAGGCTGTGGGGCTGGCCAACCCTGTTACTGTAGCTCTGTCTGTCTGTTAGTCCCCTCACTAGGCTGGCTGGGGAGGGGGAGGAGGACTGGAGAGTTACACATGGTGGCGTGACACTCCATGCTGGATGAATGCTGGATGAAGGTCACAGAATTCTCACTGACCTCAGATCAGATACGCCACATCACTGTAACCTTATCATTGAACATTGCATTTGATATGCAGTGAATTATTTTGCATCTTGCAGTGACTGAGAAATAAAATATATAGTACATCTCAGTCACTTTTTCTTGTACTATGAATTAATGTAGTCTAGGACCCTATAAAGGTAGTGGGGGAGGGGTCTTATAGCCCTTCCCCTTCTATTAATACAACATAAGCATAATCATTTATTATAATACATCAACCATTTGGTGCAGCCCCTATCATGACCCAAAGGTGAACCTTTGACAGGTCTAGACAGGTCAAGGCAGGCAGGGGTCAGTAAACCGGAGGCGAGGCAACAGTACGGATGGTAGGCAAGCTCGGGGTGAGCAGAGGTCAAAAATCCAGCGGGCGCAAAGGTACAGGTCGGTAGGCAGGGTCAGGCAGAGTGGTCAGGCAGGCGGGCTCGGAGTCAGGACAGGCATGGATCAAAACCAGCAGGGTGAGAAAAGAGAGACCGAGAAAAAGCACGGGCTGAACAACAAAACGCTGGTTGACTTGACAAACAAGGCGAACTGGCAATGGACAAAGAGAAAACACAGGTACAATACAATACACGGGATAATGGGGAAGATGGGCAACACCTGGAGGGGTGTGGATACAATCACAATGACAGGTGAAACAGATCAGGGTGTGACAATTCTCATTTGGTGTCACGTTCGTCGTAAGAATTATCGGACCAAGGTGCAGCGTGAAATGGTTTCCACATGTTTATTGACTGAAACCCACAAAAACAATAAAGAATGAACGAAAAGTGAAGACAATTGAGTGCTCACAGGCAACTACACATAAACAAGATTTCACAAAATACAGTAGAGAATGGCTGCTTAAATATGATCCCCAATCAGAGACAACGATAAACAGCTGCCTCTGATTGGGAACCATACCAGGCCAACATAGAAATAAACACACTAGAGTTACCCACCCTAGTCACACCCCAACCTAACCAAAATAGAGAATAAAAAGGCTCTCTATGGTCAGGGCGTGACACTGGGACTCACTGGAAAGTGTAGCTCAAGCAGAGAGGGAATCCCTCGAGGCACTGGAAATAGCAACACATGCCTGTTATGTATTGTAGCCTCTCACCCTTTTGGTTTTACTCTGAAAGCACGTGCATTTATGTCTTGCTCTCCTCTATAACAGATGTATCAAACAATTCAGGTGTAGGATACAAAGATATATACTCAGGCTTTGGCCTTCCAGATTTGCTGCTTGACAACAATGATGTTTTAATGGGTGGGGTCTGTATCTGGACAGAGTTCTATAGGAAGTGACCCCTGGTCCCTGGTTGGAGGGTTAATGTGGGCCTGCAGCCCTGTTCTGTGTCCTGGCTGTGTGGACTGATGGGAGGCGTTGGTCTGACAGAAGGTGATGCAGTGAACTGAGAGCTGCAGGACTGGAGCCCATAGAGGCTCTGGAAATGGTCCCAGATCAGCAACCCCACTGAGCTCCAGCAGGGCCAGCCTGGTGCAGCATATTGGTCCTGCCTGCAGACCACCTGCCTGCACACACTCTGGCTGACACCAGAACAGCGCTAAGGGACATTCACAGAGACACTCACACACAAGGCCAACACTGCTGCAGCATAGATTTTTCTATATGCCATATGATAATGCACACAAACTATTTGTGGATTTTGTCATGACTAGGGGAAAATAATATGTACCCAGGGGCCAATGTGAAGCGCATGGCTGAATAAGAATTACCCATCTGACGCATAGCCCAACTCAAAACACATGCAAATGAATCAAAGGCGCAAGTCTGTTGGAATATATCAGACAACCTCACTCTCAGCCTCTGCCAAGCAGATTGGATGGAGAAATGGGGATCATTGAACACTGTGAAGAAGCTTGTAAAGCGGTTATGCAAATGTTATGTGCTGCATGAGAATTGTATTTTAAAAATAAATATGCATAAGCTGTATGGGGAGTGAACAAATTATGAGGATAAGACATGAATAGCTAATGACTGAATTGCAGGTTGCTCAAACAGAATTAGAGTTTTGCATAATCACCACTGTTAACCCTGAAATAGGCACGTCCATGACAGCATGCTTTGACAAATTGATTATTTGATTTCTAAGGCTCCTTGGAGCAAAACAAATAAGTCCCAAATCATTGGCATAATGGGAGATAATGAAGTGTTTCACAGACTGGAGCATAGCACATCTAGTGTACTATAAGGGTTTGAATGTGTGGTAATACAGCTGGTATGGTCATATCTTCCTGAATATCTTGGGACTACATGTAAACACTATGCAAGGAGAAATGTATTGTGATAAGCATAGCCGCGGGAAGTAGGGGTGCTGAGGGTGCTGCAGCTCCCCCTGATAAATCAAAATCAAAAATGTCATTAAACAATTCTAGAAAAATGATTGAACTAGGCCTTTATTACTCCTGTATGAGTGGAGAAAAATATTTGTTAGCAGAGCGGAGATAAACACTCCTCAGCATCCAGCATGCTACCATTTAGCCACAAGAGCATTAGTGAGGTTGGCACTGATGTTGGGCGATTAGGCCTTGCTCGCAGTCGGTGTTCCAATTAATCCCAAAGGTGTTCGATGGTGTTGAGGTAAGGGCTCTGTGAATGCCAGTCAAGTTCTTCCACACCGATTTTGACAAACCATTTCTGTATGGACTTGACTTTGTTCATGGGGGCATTGTCATGCTGAAACAGGAAAGGTCCTTACCCATACTGTTGCCACAAAGTTGGAAGCACAGAATAGTCTAGAATGTCATTGTAAGCTGTAGTGTTAAGATGTTCCTAAGGGGCTTGAACAAAGAAAACAGCCCCAGAACCATTATTCATCCTCCACCAAACTTTTCAGTTGGCACTCTGCATTGGAGCAGGTAGCGTTCTCCTGGCATCTACCAAACCCAGAATAGTCCGTTGGACTGCCAGATGGTGAAGCTTGATTCATCACTCCAGAGAACACGTTTCCACTGCTCCAGAGTCCAATGGTGGCGAGGTTTACACCACTCCAGCCGACGGTTGGCAGTGCGCATGGTGATCTTAGGCTTGTGTGCGGCTGCTTGGATATTGGACCTATTTCATGAAGCTCCTGACAGGCAGTTTGGAACTTGGTAGTGAGTGTTGCAACCGAGGACAGACAATTTGTACGCACTACGCGGTTCAGCACTCTCTTTCTGTGTGCTTGTGTGGCCTACCACTTCGCTGCTGAGCCGTTGTTGCTCCGGGACATTTCCACTTTAAAATAACAGCACTAGCAGGGCAGAAATTTGAACTGACTTGTTGGAAAGGTGGCATCCTATGACGGTGCCACGTTGAAAGTCAATGAGCTCTTCAGTAAGGCCATTCTACTGTCAATGTTTGTCTCTGGAGATTGCATGGATGTGTGCTCGTTTTTATACACCTGTCATCAATGGGTGCGGCTGGGAGAGGTGGATCACACAGAGTGTTTCTTGGGAGTCTTAAATAGATGCACTATGAAACAAAAGTACAGTATACACCTCACACCTATGGTTATGGAAGACAAAAAATATAACAGAACCATTTGACATACACTATATATACAAAAGTATGTGGACACCCCTTCATATTAGTGGATTTGTGTATTTCAGCCACACCCATTGCTGACAGGTGTATAAAATCGAGCAAGATGGCGACAGAGATGGTCGCCTCACTTCGAGTCCTTAGGAAACTATGCAGTATTTAGTTTTTGTATGTATTATTTCTTAGATTGTTACCCCAAGAAATCTTAAGTCTTATTACATACAGCTGGGAAGAACTATTGGATATAAGAGCAACATCAACTTACCAACATTATGACCAGGAATGCGACTTTCCCGAAACAGATCCTCTGTTTGGACCACCACCCTAGACAATGGATCTAATCTCAGAAGCCGACCCAAAACAACAGAGCAGCATAAGGGGCAGAAGGAGTGGCCTCCTGGTCAGGCTCCGTAGACGTGCACGTCGCCCACCGCTCCCGAGTATACTACTCGCCAATGTCCAGTCTTTTGACAACAAGGTAGATAAAAATCGAGTGAGGGTTGCCTCCAGAGACACAGAGATTGTAACATTCTCTGTTTCACGGAAACATGGCTCTCTCGGGATGCGTTGTCGGAATCGTTTCAGCCACCGGGCTTCTCCACGCATTGCGCCGACAGAGATAAACAGCTCTCTGGGAAGAGGAAGGGACGAGGTGTATGCTTCATGATTAATGACTCATAGTGTAATTATAACAACATACAGGAACTCAAGTCCTTCTGCTCGCCCGACCTAGGATTCCTTACAATCAAATGCCGGCCATATTACCTCCCAAGACAATTCTCGTCAGTTATCGTGACAGCTGTGTGCATTCCCCCTCAAGGAGACACCAAGAAGGCCCTCAGGGAACTTCAGTGGATTCTATGTAAACTGGAAACCATATACAGTGCCTTGCGAAAGTATTCGGCCCCCTTGAACTTTGCGACCTTTTGCCACATTTCAGGCTTCAAACATAAAGATATAAAACTGTATTTTTTTGTGAAGAATCAACAACAATCATGAAGTGGAACGACATTTATTGGATATTTCAAACTTTTTTAACAAATCAAAAACTGAAAAATTGGGCGTGCAAAATGATTCAGCCCCCGTAAGTTAATACTTTGTAGCGCCACCTTTTGCTGCGATTACAGCTGTAAGTCGCTTGGGGTATGTCTCTATCAGTTTTGCACATCGAGAGACTGACATTTTTCCCCATTCCTCCTTGCAAAACAGCTCGAGCTCAGTGAGGTTGGATGGAGAGCATTTGTGAACAGCAGTTTTCAGTTCTTTCCACAGATTCTCGATTGGATTCAGGTCTGGACTTTGACTTGGCCATTCTAACACCTGGATATGTTTATTTTTGAACCATTCCATTGTAGATTTTGCTTTATGTTTTGGATCATTGTCTTGTTGGAAGACAAATCTCCGTCCCAGTCTCAGGTCTTTTGCAGACTCCATCAGGTTTTCTTCCAGAATGGTCCTGTATTTGGCTCCATCCATCTTCCCATCAATTTTAACCATCTTCCCTGTCCCTGCTCAAGAAAAGCAGGCCCAAACCATGATGCTGCCACCACCATGTTTGACAGTGGGGATGGTGTGTTCAGGGTGATGAGCTGTGTTGCTTTTACGCCAAACATCACGTTTGGCATTGTTGCCAAAAAGTTCAATTTTGGTTTCATCTGACCAGAGCACCTTCTTCCACATGTTTGGTGTGTCTCCCAGGTGGCTTGTGGCAAACTTTAAACAACACTTTTTATGGATATCTTTAAGAAATGGCTTTCTTCTTGCCACTCTTCCATAAAGGCCAGATTTGTGCAATATATATAGATTGTTGTCCTATGGACAGAGTCTCCCACCTCAGTTGTAGATCTCTGCAGTTCATCCAGAGTGATCATGGGCCTCTTGGCTGCATCTCTGATCAGTCTTCTCCTTGTATGAGCTGAAAGTTTAGAGGGACGGCCAGGTCTTGGTAGATTTGCAGTGGTCTGATACTCCTTCCATTTCAATATTATCGCTTGCACAGTGCTCCTTGGGATGTTTAAAGCTTGGGAAATCTTTTTGTATCCAAATCCGGCTTTAAACTTCTTCACACCAGTATCTCGGACCTGCCTGGTCTGTTCCTTGTTCTTTATGATGCTCTCTGCGCTTTTAACGGACCTCTGAGACTATCACAGTGCAGGTGCATTTATACGGAGACTTGATTACACACAGGTGGATTGTATTTATCATCATTAGTCATTTAGGTCAACATTGGATCATTCAGAGATCCTCACTGAACTTCTGGAGAGAGTTTGCTGCACTGAAAGTAAAGGGGATGAATAATTTTGCACTCCCAATTTTTCAGTTTTTGATTTGTTAAAAAAGTTTGAAATATCCAATAAATGTCGTTCCACTTCATGATTGTGTCCCACTTGTTGTTGATTCTTCACAAAAAAATACAGTTTTATATCTTTATGTTTGAAGCCTGAAATGTGGCAAAAGGTCGCAAAGTTCAAGGGGGCCGAATACTTTCGCAAGGCACTGTATATATATATATATCCTAAGGCTGCATATATTGCACCTGATTCCACTACACGCGGGGGTAATACACTCGACCACTGCTACTCTAACTTCCGCGATGCATACAAAGCCCTCCCCCACCCTCGCTTCGCAATCGGAATCCACGCTTCAAGATTGTTTTGATCACGCTGACTGGGATATGTTACAGTCAGAGAACTCAGAGAACAACATCGATCTATATGCTGACTCGGTGAGTGAGTTTATAAAGAAGTGCATTGGAGACGTTGTACCCACTGTGACTATTAAAACCTACCCTAATCAGAAACCGTGGATGGATGGTGACATTCGCACAAAACTAAAAGCGCAAACCACCACATTTAAGAGGTCTGGGAATATGGCTGAATATAAACATTGTAGTTATTCCCTTTGCATGGCAATAAAACAAGCAAAATTCTGGTACAGGGACAAAATGGAGTTGCAATTCAACGGCTTAGACACGAGACGTATGTGGCAGGGTCTACAGGAAATCAGGACTACAAAAAGAAAACCAGCCACGTCACGGACACTGACGTCACGCTTCCAGACAAACTGAACACCATCTTTCCCATCTTTGAGGATAATACAGTGCCCACCCTGTAGCACTCACTTCTGTCATCATGAAATGCTTTGAGAGACTATTCAAGGATCATATCACCCCCACCTTGTCGGCCACCCTAGACCCACTTCAGTTTGCATACCGCAGACGATGCAATGGCCACCACAGACGATGCAATGGCCATCACACTGCCCTATCCCATCTGGACAAGAGGAATACCTATGTAAGACAGTGTGGTGAAGAAGGCGCAACAGTGCCTCTTCAACCTCAGGAGGCTGAAGAAATTCACCCAAAACCCTGACAAACTTTTACAGATGCACAATCGAAAGCATCCCGTCGGCTGTATCACAGCCTGGTACGGCAACTGCACCGCCCTCAAACGCAAGGCTCTCCAGAGGGTGGTGTGATCTGCACAATGCATCACCGCGGGTAAACTACCTGCCCTCCATGACACCTACAGCTCCCGATGTCACAGGAAGGCCAGAAAGTTAATCAAGGACAACAACCACCCGAGCCACTGCCTGTTCACACCGCTACCATCCAGAAGGCGAGGTCAGGACAGGTCCATCAAAGTTGGGACCGAGAGTCTGAAAAACAGCTTCTATTTCAATGCCATCACACTGTTAACTGTCAGTAATCACTAACTGCCTATGTTTGAATTGTTACCTTTATTTAACTAGGCAAGTCAGTTAAGAACAAATTCTTATTTTCAATGACGGCCTAGGAACAGTTGAACAAACTGTTCAGGGGCAGAACGACAGATTTGTACCTTGTCAGCTCGGGGATTTGAACTTGCAACCTTCCGGTTACTAGTCCAACACTCTAACCACTAGGCTACCCTGCTGCCCATCCCGCGATGATGCGGCAGCAGGGTAGCCTAGTGGTTAGAGTGTTGGACTAGTAACCGGAAGGTTGCAAGTTCAAATCCCCGAGCTGACAAGGTACAAATCTGTCGTTCTGCCCCTGAACAGTTTGTTCAACTGTTCCTAGGCCGTCATTGAAAATAAGAATTTGTTCTTGAGACCCAATCACTGGCCACTTTAATAAATAGATCACTAGTCACCTTAAACAATGCCACTTTAATAATGTTTACATATCTTGCATTACTCATATCAAATGTATATACTGTATTTTATACCATCCATGCTGCTCGGCTGTCGCTCATCCATATATTTACATGTACATATTCTCATTCGCCCCTTTAGAATGTGTGTATTAGGTAGTTGTTGGGGAATTGTTAGATTACTAGTTAGATATTGCTGCACTGTCAGAACTGGAAACACAAGCATTTCGCTACACTCGCATTAACATCTGCTAACCATGTGTATGTGACCAATAAAATTTGATTTCATTTGATTTGATTACTGACACCTAGACATGAGCCCCCTCTCTTTCCATTTACTGTAACCAGCATCCTTACTCACCAGCATCCTTACTCACCAGCATCCTTACTCACCAGCATCCTTACCGACACAGGACGTCCAAGGACTTAAGTAGTCATTCTGCCCTGGCCGTGATTTCAACGTCCACGGATGTAATTTCATGATACTTTCTGGACTGGCTTACATTTCCAAATCCACACACGTTGATTTTTGGACAGACCTTGATTTGGCCCCAACATAGGCGTTCATGATTGGTTCAGATTTGGTCTGTTCCGGAATGGACTTAATATGAACCAATCAATAGACATCTATATTTCACAAGTTTGGAGAGCACAGTACAGTACAGTATAGTATAGTACAGTAGAGCATAGTAGATTACAGTAAAGTCAAGTAAAAAGCTGAATAGTATACAGTACAGTACAGAGCACAATAGAGTACAGTAAAGTAAAGTAAAAGATTGAGTTGAGTGTACAGTACAGTACAGTGTGGTATAGAGCACAGTAGAGTACAGTACAGAGCAGGGTTGATAATGGCAAAACCTGGCCGTGACACCCCTATCTGGGACTCTCAGATGGAGTTGGGATATGCAAAAAACACATTTCCAATTTAAACATGCGTATAATACACAATTTTACATGAAATAGGATAAATATAAGCACCCATTAGTTATATTATATGTACAGTACAATAAAGTAAAATAAAGTTGAGTAGAAGATGAGAGATGCAGAGTAGGTGAATGGATGATCTCTATCGGGAATCAAGGTAAGACCCAGATGCAGACACGACGAATTGACAATGGTTGGATATTCCAACAGAGGCAGGCAATAGACAGGTCAAGGCAGGCAGGGGTCACTAAACCAGAGGTGGGGCAACAGTACAGTTTGGCAGGCAGGCTCAGGGTCAGGGGCAGGCAGAGTGGTTTTGCAGGCGGGCTCAGAGTCAGGACAGGCAAGGGTCAAAACCAGGAGGGAGAGAAAAAGAGAGACTGGGAAAAGCAGGAACAGGGGAATAAAAATGCTCGTTGACTTGACTAACAAGACGAACTGGCAACGGACAAACAGAGAACACAGGTATAAATACACAGGGGATAATGGGGAAACTGGGCGACACCTGGAGGGGGGTGGAGACAATCACAAGGACACGTGAAACAGATCAGGGTGTGGCAGATCTCTGCATGTGTGGTTCCCACCGTGAAGCATGGAGGAGGTGTGATGGTGCTTTGCTGGTGACACTGTTAGTGATTTATTTAGAAATCAAGGCACACTTAACCAGCATGGCTACCACAGCATTCTACAGTGATACTCCATCCCATCTGGTTTTCGCTTAGTGGGACTATCATTTGTTTTTCAACAGGATAATGACCCAACACACCTCCAGGCTGTATAAGGGCTAGTGATGGAGTGCTGCATCAGGTGTCCTGGCCTCCAACATCACCCGAACTCAATTCAACTGAGATGGTTTGGGATGAATTGGACTGTATAGTGAAGGAAAAGCAGCCAACGGGTGCTCAGCATATGTGGGAACTCCTTCCAGGTAAAGCTGGTTGAGAGAATGTCAAGTGTGTGCAAAGCTGTCAAGCCAAAGGGTGGTTACTTTGAAGAATCTTTGTGAAAGCTTTGTGAAAACAAACATGTTGACACAGCTGATTAGACGGCAGTGGAGAAAAGAGCAAAACGAACAGAACTATGATGCGAGACCGCACACAGAACACTAGCTTAGTGGAATGCATCAGTAAATTGGGTTTGATGAAAAACACACAAGGATTGCATGTTCAAATAAATATAACAAATAATCATGATCAGTCTTTCATTATACTATATGTCATTTTGATCCACTGTGAATATACTGAAGGTACATTCTTATCTGTTCTCAGTGTCAGGGCTTTTTAAAACTGGCACTGAAAGCTATGGATGGACAGATGAGAGAGGAGGGCGTAAATTGGGATAACTTTACTCCTTTTTCTGTCCAATCGTCTATGTCAGCAGCAGTGGAATGAATATCTCAGTTTTGGAGACTACATTAGAAGTGTGACAAACAGCACTGGTTTGGAACAAACATTTTCACTCTGAAACAAATATTACTTGCATGACTCTCACATCTGTTACAATTTTTTAAAGGCCCATGTCAGTCGAACACATGATTTTTCTGTGTTTTATATATATTTCCTCACTATGGGGTTGGAATAATATTGTGAAATTGTGAACATTTGGATAATGCCCTTTTAGTGTAAGAGCTGTTTGAAAAGACCACCTTAAATGTCCAACAAGCTCTCACAGTCTCAATGCAAAATTAGACTTTTATCTACGTTTCTCCAAATGTAACATTTCGAAGTTGCTCCAAACATCGCATTTAAAAGGTTAGGATTAAGGTTTTGGATAGGGTTAAAACCTTAAGTTTAGGCACTCATTCCGGTGCTTAAGGTAAGGTTTAGGGTTTGGGATATGGTTAAAACAAAATAATAAAAACGAGTGTCCACCACTGAGATCCATCACCCTAGCAAAACCCAAGTCTGCTTAATGGTTATAGCACTCACTGTTGCCTCTAGTGGCCAGTTGAAGGCATTTCCCGGCGTCCTCAGGACATGGATAGACGTCCAATTTCAAAGTCACTCTTGAGCGATCTGCCTGGAAATTTCAGACTGTTTTGGTGGGATGGAGTTTTGGCCTGCCTGATGACATCACCAGGTGGTAAATTAGTTAATAGACCAATATGAAAGAGAGTTTCAAATCTCTCTGCCAATAACAGCTAGTTTTCAGTTTGCCCCCTCAGACAACTCCCAGATAGTCCTATCAAAATTCTTGCATGAGAAATTGTTCTTTGCTAAGAAGCTATTTTGGTTTCTCTTTGACCATTTTAATTGGAAACAATCACAGTAAGCTACTTAACTGCTACCCAGAAATGATTTGATATTGAGAATAAAACTGCTGCATTGGACATTTAACAAACT
The DNA here is from genome assembly GCF_045791955.1 of Oncorhynchus clarkii lewisi. Taxonomy (NCBI): domain Eukaryota; kingdom Metazoa; phylum Chordata; class Actinopteri; order Salmoniformes; family Salmonidae; genus Oncorhynchus; species Oncorhynchus clarkii. The sequence goes on along the minus strand of NC_092172.1, from coordinate 16,046,257 downwards.
TTGGGACAATTTTGGAACATAACGGAATGGTAGCACTCTGGAACATACTTTAATGTTCTGAAATGAAAGTCGGGGTTCTGGCACAGATGGGACGGGATCCCGTTGGGATGTCATCCCGTTGAAAGACAGTTAGTTGTATGGAGGGAGAGGACAGGAGAGGACAGGACGAGACATGAAAGGCTCCTGACTGGATGCTATAAGCACTTCAGGGACGGAGCAGAGATTTGAAAGCAGGCAGAGCACAGATACGCAGAGCAACTGATGTGTTCAATTAGGGATCAAGGGGAGACATTTCTATCACAACAGTAAATCACAGAGTACACTACATATGAAAGGTCAAAATGCAATTGAGCCTGCAGCAGAACGGAGAGGCGGACATGTAAGGTCTGTTTGCATCCCTGCAAGCAAGGCAACTATTTCACAATGCAGCAAATTTGTAATCTCTGTTGCGGCTGTTTCTCATAGGCTGCTGGACCTGACAGCGACTGGGACCTTCACAAGATGAAGGAGCTGCCAGAGAACATGGAGGACCAGATATTACTCTTACTACAGCCTCTGCTGGTCAGAACTCATTTCAACAAGTCATACACACACTGATAAATGGCCTCTTGGGTTCTACTGTGGCCTTGCAATCTTTTTAGTCATTAGAAAGATCACATCACACCGCTCCTTCCTAACAACATGACACCAAGGACCTGAGGACGCCCGCAGGCAGATGCACATGTAGGCTATTACACGTGTTCTGTCAGTTCTCTACCAGCCAGAAAATGATAATAGGTACAGTCAGTTCAGTCTTGAAAATCCCCTACAATATTCTGTAATCAAACTACATCACTATAATCTGCTGTGTCAAGATTTGCTTAGCTGAAGTTGGCAGGGGAAACACTGTGGTTCTGCATAAACACACATTTCTGTAGCAGCGTGGCTCTGTAAATGTGGTCCCATCTACCTTAGCCCCAGTCTCTGTGTGCACTCCCAGGGTTGGCAGGCTAAAGCCTGAGTATGATGTGGAAGAGGCACACATAGCCTTGTGCAGGAACTCCGGAGTGAAGCACTGCCAGTGACTATACACAGACCTGCCCAAGTGCTAAAGCTTTTAATCACATTCCCCAGGCGAGTGGGGAAGAAACAATCTATCTATAATTGTGTGTGTGCACATACAGTACACAGTATAGTGTAAAGTGTATTGTTTGTGAGACTTCCATTGTGTGTGCACATGTTCAGTGATGAGAAATCATTTGTGTATGGACATATATTGTTGTGCAGTGGTGAGGCTGGTGAGCAGCGCTTGCTTTGTGTCACATCCTCTCACAGAGCTGCCTGTGTGGCTAAATGGGATTCTCAGCAATGTTTTGAATTTGCGTGCTGGGTAAGCGAGCACACCGGCCATGTTAATATTTGCTATTCAAGTTTAATCCAAACAGTTCTACTTCTAGTGTCTCAATCCTAGAAGTTGTATGCTTTGTAAACACTGTCAAACATTTGCTGAATGTGTGCAGCCTTTGTGGCACAGTTATTTTCACCCTAGTACACATATACACTGAGTGCACAAAACGTTAGGAACACCTTCCTAATATCGAGTTGAAACACCCCCTTTTGCCCTCAGGAGAGCCTCAATTCATCGGGGCATGGACTCTACTAGGTGTCGAAAGCGTTCCACAGGGATGCTGGCCCATGTTGACTCCAATGCTTCCCATAGTTGTGTCAAGTTGGCTGGATGTCCTTTGGGTGGTGGACCATTCTTGATACACACAGGAAACTGTTGAGCAAGAAATACCCAGCTGCATTGTAGTTCTTGACACAAACTGGGGCGCCTGGCACCTACTACCATACCCTGTTAAAAGCCACTTAAATCTTTTGTGTTGCCCATTCACCCTCTGAATGGCACACGTCTCAAATGTCTGAAGGTTAAAAGTCCTTCTTTAATCTCCTCCCCTTCATCTTTCACCTTTTTTCACCTGGTCAGTCTGTCATGGAAACAGTATCTTGCAATAAGGCTTTGGCATTTCCTGGAAAGATAATATAATCCTATCCAAATACCACAAAAGAAACAAAAAAACATTGCACTGAACTTCAAGACAACTCAATAGACTAGACATATGGCATGTCTGTCAACTATACACTCTTTTTCCGTTTCAACTTTGAATATGACAGAAAAATATATACTTATGCCTTTTGCTCTAAAGTCATACAATATTACAGTTCAAACCCCTTTGATCAATACCTGTCATTGCTACGTATTACTGGCTGCTTTGAAAAGAACACTGCGTTTTTTAAAGAGGAGAGGTTGTGACCGGTGAAGCTACTGTCACCGTTTCATATTCCCATTTCAGAATACCAACTTGGCTAAGTTCAGAGACATAGGCATAGCTGTGAATGTGAATGCTGTTGTCTAGTAGCCGCTAGCAGCTCCTGAAAATGAATTGCACTTGTTTGGGAAAGATGTTGGAAATAAAGAAGCTCACTGAGGGAATGGATCCTTCATTATCTGACTGTACAGTGACTGTCAATGTTGATGAGACTACTCTGTTCTCCATTGCATGCTTCTTTCTAAAAAATAAAAAAAAACTGCTTTCCTATTTCCTCTGAGGAAATGTATTTCCTGGCTTGTGATATCAAAAGCAATGCATAAAACTGCTACATTATCCCAGAGACAACCCTGCTGAATTCACCGGAACAATTGAAATGTTCCAAAATCCATTGTCCCTTCAGGTCGTCCTTGAAGTTTTTACTTTCTACCGGTTGCTGTCTGCTGATGGGAGATGATGTATCTCGTTTCATTTCACTCTCAGCTCAAGTACCACTTGTATTTGAGTTACAAAATGTAATTTACTAAGTGTTCTTATCTTCTCCATTTCAATTGTGATCCTCCAAACAGATTCCTCCTGCTGGATTAGTCAACCGTTCACAGTATACAAGGAGCTGAAGGAGCCAAGAGCAGAAAAGTTAATGCAAAAGAGTGATTGCAAAAGGCAGTGTGTGTGTGACTATGTTGTTAAATCTAAATGAAAATGCATCCCTCTGATCACAAATGAACTTGTCCTGGAAGGAAGGGCCAATGAAGCAAAGTAAACTTCTTCAACTCAATGCTTCTGCAAACTTCACACATGAGCAAGCATTTTAAATCGTCTCTCTGTTGTTGCACATTCAACATCTCTTTCCCTGAAATCCTTTGAGCAAATGTTTGTGCTGATTGCAGCAGGGATTACTGTGTTTATAAAATAAACTAAAGATTCTCCAAATGAAAGTTCCTTTGAGAGCTCTTGGGAGTATCACAGAAAGGCAGTGATTCCTCAAAAGAAAGATCCTGTCTAATAAAGTCCCCTTGCAGTCTAACAAACAAATTCAAAGACAATAGAAATGTACCGTTGCATCCTCTAAAATGTAATCTGTCTAATTTCATATCAGCTCCTTCTGAGCTTCAAAGGAGCTGCACATGAATAAAATGTTCAATCGAATTTGATCTCAAGCTGTTTCAAGGATGCTGTCTTCACTGCTCATTTTATCGTTTGGACTTAAAGGAATAATTTGCATACAAATATCTTCCTGACTCTCTGCAGACGTCATTGTATTAGGCAAATTATCACAAAACTCCTCAGCTCAAGACAGCTGCTGTCATGGGGAATGGGCCATAGACATGTTATTTTGTACCAGCTGTTATGGTGCTCTGGCTTATGGCTCATGCCCTGCTTTGCTCTCTACTCCCTCCACCAACTCCATCCAGCTGTGATACTCCCACCCCCCCAGGTCAGCATCTGCCCCACCTGTAGACAAACCTACTCATTCCTCACATGCAAGTCAATAGAGTCTATGTATACATGCAGCTTAAATCCCCCAACAGACGATATCACCTCTGCTCAATTCAAACACATTCCTTGGGTATTTTAAGATCAGGCATGAGTCTGTCTATGTACTTCATAGTCTTTGGTATGTCTGATTTGCTATGGCTGGGTTGTGCAATGGGGCACTCTTGGCACTTTGCCGCCTTATTCACTTCATGTTAATGTAAGCACTTGAACAGATCCCTTTAGTACGCTGTGGACCGTAGTGCACATCAGATCTAGGAAACACTATCGTTATTTTCCCAAAATGTTGCACTTTCCAATACAACAAGAATTCTCAACAGGAATCACATGGTGTAAACCTATTGGTTTATTGGGGTGAGACAATGTATTGTGATGTGATTCAGTATCGGTGCACTGTGTTCTTTATTTAGAAGCATTCTCACACAGTTGGATAAATAAAGCTCATCTCTATACTGGAAGAGGCATAGAGTAAGTTCTCGTGAAGATTTTAAACTTCCTGCTTCCAACTCCCTGTCAATTGCCCTGAATAGTCTGTACCTCTAATATAAACTGACATATTGGACCACTCATAGCATTATGAGAGAAATTAAGACTAATATAATAGCGCATATGGAGACAGGCTAAGAGATGTCACACATAATCATGATCTATTTATATTATGTTGACAATATGCACGCAGCGTGCCATAGTGGGACACAAATCACAGCTCCGGCATTGACTTTATGAATCTCAAAACACCACCAGTCAAAGGAATGCAGTAGAAAGGAAGGAAATAGCACAATATCACAACCTAAATAAGGATTGCCTTGACACACGTATTGACGACAGCTTGTGCATTCTCATGACAGAACAATGAGAAAAAGGTGTGATTGTACCCAGATTGACTCTGTTCTGTGACCGTCTGAACACAAATCCACACATCATCATCTACAAATCAAATCAAATGATATTGGTCACATATGCATATTTAGCAGTTGTTATTGTGGGTGTAGTGAAATGCTTGTGTTCCTAGCTCCAACAGTGCAGTAATATCTAACGATTCACAACAATACACACATCTAAAAGTAAAAGAATGGAAGAAATTTATAAATATTAGGACGAGCAATGTCGGAGTGGCATTGACTAAAATACAGTAGAATAGAGTACAGTATATAAATATGAGATGAGTAAAGCAGTATGTAAACATTATTCAGGTGACTAGTGTTCCATTATTAAAGTGGCCAGTGATTCCATGTCTATGTATATAGGGCAGCAGCCTCTATGGTGCAAGGTTGAGTAGCCAGACGGGAGCCAGTGCTGCTATCACTGCTCTGCTACCATTGTGCTTTGATGGCAGACAATAACAGGCTCAAACGCTTTTCAGACAATTCATATTTTGACATTCAATTTCTAACAAATGTTTCAAAAGCAATGTGGCTACATTGTCTCTATTCCTTTTACAAGAAAACTTCAAGGGAATATTCAACTGAAAAGGTCACACGCTCAGAATGGATTACTAAACCATACATTTTCAGCATTCTTTCTTTAATTGATCCCTACCTTTAGGGATCCATATTATGCTTCATGTAGCATAAATGAGATAGGCCTATCCGTGATATATTGATTTTGTTTTGGTATGACAAAGACATTTCAGTGTGGATTTGGACAGAGGGTAAAATGGAATATCTGACTGAATTGAGTGGAATATAGTGTACTGCTGGTACCTCGCCGACCACCTGCAGGAATACATGTCAACTGTTAATCTATGTAGAGGGGCACAGAGCATCCGGAGCTCGTTTGGCAATTAACCTGTGGGCCTCCGTACTCCCCTCCATTAGCAGGGCTCTGAGACAGCTTTGTTAGCTCAGCACTTCCTCTCCAGCTCCTGGCCCCACCGTAGAGCTCAGTCAGCTTCACAGCATACAAAGAGAGATAAATTGACTTGATAATGAAAATGAAATGTACTTCTGGGTGTATTAACACTAAGTCGCTGACATAATGCATTATGGCAAGGATGCATCAACTGGGAGATTGCATTATGAGGTGGTTTTGGGGCAGGTTGTTATTTTACAAATTCTGATGCTGTGCTAGGGAAAATGTTCTTTGTTGTGTCAAACAAGCTCTCGAATTGGTATTTTATTGTAGTGAATACGTGGAAATAAAATGTCTGAAAGGGCAAAATGATGAGGGCATGCTGGGATGTTTTCTTCATTACTGTCTGTTCAGATTATGGAAGATGGTTTGTAAAAATAAAATGTTCATGTTTGTGTGAGGCGAATGCACTGGACCTGTTTTTCCAATGTATCTGTTGATTAACTTTACAGAATGAGCTGGGGGAAAGAAACTATGCCTCAGCAAGAAGAAAAGAAGAAAAAAATCCATTAAACTTTAGGAGATAAGGAGTTTATGCTTTCTGTGTCTGTAATCATGACTGTGTAGAGAAATCCACCATGAGTCATATTCTCCCCTGCTCACACATAATAAACACTGTTATTTCTCTAGATAACACAATTACACATTACAATATTAACATGCACATTAGTCACAATGCGAAACTAAACTAAATTAATTTATTTCTAAATGTTCCTTTGTTGCACCACTCAGGAGGAGGGGACTGCAGAGAGCAATCCTCCTGTTAGGTCTCCCATTAAATTAAACTGCAGTCCTCAGAAATAATTTTCCAGCTCATTTGTATTGAACATTCATCATTTATAAACATTTATCCCCGGTGGAAAATCATATCTAAAGGTATCTTTAATTATTGGTCAGCTTTTCACCACACTTGTCGTCTGCATCAAAGAATACCACAGCAAATATATACATATACTGTGGTTATTGGTGTTATAGTTCCTAGGTTTTTGGGACGATACAAAGCACAGAATGATTCACCTATCCATCAAGATTAGAGTCTATGGACTGAGCCAGGGATGTGCCTATGCATTACGTCACATCAGTTAGGTTGATAAACAATGTTCCATTCAGACAGTCTCGCTGTTGTTGAAACACATTGCAATCACTTTTATCTCAGTGCAGTTTCACCCAGCAGCACTACCCTCTGGCACGTATAGAGGGGTTTCCCCTGACTCTCAAACTCTTTTAGAAAAGGGGGGGACGGGGGGTTCCAGGACCAGTGACCATCATTAGCTTCACCACACATCAGGAAAGACATCAAAATCCCACTGAACCTTATTAATAAACGTACTAGCCATCAAATAGAATATTATGCAGTGTCTCAATGACAGCCGTGGCAGCATCACAGCATCAGTGTGATAAAACATTAATGGAACAAGAACCAAGTAACATGCAGTGGGCAATTCTATGATGAAAAAAATAAGCCCATATGCGATTTCCTTGGTCTGGTGAGGTAATATGTGTCCTTTCATAAAATAATCCCTCTTCGTCTGTCTTTTCTAGAATCATATCTGATGGCTAATAGACATATGGACAGAGACAGGGTTCAGAGCCTATTTACAGGAATATGATTATGGACACTGAGTAGGGTTTAGAGTCGGAAGCTGAGCTGCTGACAGCTAAATTGTTGGGATGATGCTTCTGTGCCGAAGATATGTATCTTTTAAGCGACAGAGGAGGCATTTCTTTAGTCTGATGTGGGTTAGAGGGCTGCATGTAAGGGAATGCATGACTGTTAGCTGTCGTGACTGTTGCCTGTGTTACCTGAGATGAGGATGCTTTACATAGTTATGTTACTGTAAAGTTTTGGAGTGGAACCAGACCTATAGTCTATGCTGTGTCCTCAATACGTGTGCATGAAGAATGGGGAGAAGAAGAGATGGAATCTAATAATAAAGTGTTGACTGTGAAAGGACAAAATGCCTACTTATTCTTGCATTGTAAAGGGGTCAATTTCTTGGGCTTTGTGATGAATATGCAGAATTGCAAATATGCTGCCTCGCCATAAACCCGTCCTGAAGTATAATGGGCTCAAGACAGCAATAAAACCAGGTATTTGCTTCATGTAGCTTGACACCCTCTCATGGCACAACTGATCCAAGACCAGGGAGCCAGATCATACATCTAAATGCAGACAGCGCTATTCTAGGATTATAAAAGGTGTGTGTGTGTGTGTGCATGCGTGTGTGTGTGCGCAACTGACAGAGAGAGGGAGAAAGACAGAAACGTGTGTTAAAAGGTGAAAGAGAGGTTCACCCCTACAGCATCCAATGCTGAAGGTGACTGAAGTATTGACACTCAGCTCTCTCTCTGCTCATGTTGAGTCTAGAGCAGGTGTCCATCACTAATCCGTGTCCTCCTCTCCACCTCCCAGGTCTGTGTATTGACAAAAGTATCACAGCTGCTGCTGGCTGCAGATACTACACTACACAACACAACTGACAGCCCCTGAAGATGTGAACAGAGGCCTCTCTCCTACGGTACAAGCCAGGACAAAAAACGCACACACAGCACACTGATAGCGCTCTAATTAAAAGGCCAGTAGAGAATGAACAGTGCCATTTCTTTGTGTGCGTTCCTCCTACTCACACAAATTCGGCCTACTTTTCTGGTCTTAAATTAAACATGTAACAAAATGAACGATTTCCTTCTGTTCCAGGTTTAGATTTCATTGGGGAAATTGATGGAAATGTGCTCTCTTACATTTAAAAGTAGCATTAAGTGAACTTTCGGGACTGATGGATGTGGTTGCATCGTGCTCATTCAACAGTCTGCCACTTTTTCCTCAAATTCTCCTGTATAACTGTGAGCATCACCCTCATCGTCTGGCCACATTACCTATATGTACATACAGTGCCTTGCGAAAGTATTTGGCCCCCTTGAACTTTGCAACCTTTTGCCACATTTCAGGCTTCAAACATAAAGATATAAAACTGTACTTTTTTGTGAAGAATCAACAACAAGTGGGACACAATCATGAAGTGGAACGACATTTATTGGATATTTCAAACTTTTTTAACAAATCAAAAACTGAAAAATTGGGCGTGCAAAATTATTCAGCCCCTTTACTTTCAGTGCAGCAAACTCTCTCCAGAAGTTCAGTGAGGATCTCTGAATGATCCAATGTTGACCTAAATGACTAATGATGATAAATACAATCCACCTGTGTGTAATCAAGTCTCCGTATAAATGCACCTGCACTGTGATAGTCTCAGAGGTCCGTTAAAAGCGCAGAGAGCATCATGAAGAACAAGGAACACACCAGGCAGGTCCGAGATACTGTTGTGAAGAAGTTTAAAGCCGGATTTGGATACAAAAAGATTTCCCAAGCTTTAAACATCCCAAGGAGCACTGTGCAAGCGATAATATTGAAATGGAAGGAGTATCAGACCACTGCAAATCTACCAAGACCTGGCCGTCCCTCTAAACTTTCAGCTCATACAAGGAGAAGACTGATCAGAGATGCAGCCAAGAGGCCCATGATCACTCTGGATGAACTGCAGAGATCTACAGCTGAGGTGGGAGACTCTGTCCATAGGACAACAATCAGTCGTATATTGCACAAATCTGGCCTTTATGGAAGAGTGGCAAGAAGAAAGCCATTTCTTAAAGATATCCATAAAAAGTGTTGTTTAAAGTTTGCCACAAGCCACCTGGGAGACACACCAAACATGTGGAAGAAGGTGCTCTGGTCAGATGAAACCAAAATTGAACTTTTTGGCAACAATGCAAAACGTTATGTTTGGCGTAAAAGCAACACAGCTCATCACCCTGAACACACCATACCCACTGTCAAACATGGTGGTGGCAGCATCATGGTTTGGGCCTGCTTTTCTTCAGCAGGGACAGGGAAGATGGTTAACATTGATGGGAAGATGGATGGAGCCAAATACAGGACCATTCTGGAAGAAAACCTGATGGAGTCTGCAAAAGACCTGAGACTGGGACGGAGATTTGTCTTCCAACAATTTTTTTGCTTCCAACATAAAGCAAAATCTACAATGGAATGGTTCAAAAATAAACATATCCAGGTGTTAGAATGGCCAAGTCAAAGTCCAGACCTGAATCCAATCGAGAATCTGTGGAAAGAACTGAAAACTGCTGTTCACAAATGCTCTCCATCCAACCTCACTGAGCTCGAGTTGTTTTGCAAGGAGGAATGGGAAAAAATGTCAGTCTCTCAATGTGCAAAACTGATAGAGACATACCCCAAGCGACTTACAGCTGTAATCGCAGCAAAAGGTGGCGCTACAAAGTATTAACTTAAGGGGGCTGAATAATTTTGCACGCCCAATTTTTCAGTTTTTGATTTGTTAAAAAAGTTTGAAATATCCAATAAATGTCGTTCCACTTCATGATTGTGTCCCACTTGTTGTTGATTCTTCACAAAAAAATACAGTTTTATATCTTTAGGTTTGAAGCCTGAAATGTGGCAAAAGGTCGCAAAGTTCAAGGGGGCCGAATACTTTCGCAAGGCACTGTATCTCCCTGTTTGTGCTTTGTCATTATGGAGTATTATAGTGTGTAGATTACCGAGAGGAAAAAAAACATTTCATCCATTTTAGAATAAGGCTGTAACATAAGAAAATGTGGAAAAAGTCCAGGGGTCTGATTATTTTCTGAAGGCCAAGTTATCGTCGTTGTGTTTTTATTCCTTGTGTTATTATTTTTCTATATTTTTTCTATATTTTCCTCTCTACATTGTTGGGAAAGGCCCGTAACTAAGCATTTATCTGTTAGTCTACAACTGTTGTTTTACGAAGCATGTGACAAATACAATTTGATTTGACTTGTGTGACCCAAGCCTTTTGCCTTTTGGTTTCATCATCAAACAGCCATTCTAAGAGTTAATTGTGTACGGTATGAGTACCATTGCACAGCTTGATGAACAGCAAAATGAACATTTTCAAACGAGTATTAACACCAGACATATTTGCATTTTGCATAAGTTCATCCATCGTTGTAATCAGTTTGTGTGCTTTTCTGCATTCCTGCATGACTTTGACTACCTTTACCATAGCTTGGTACTCAAATTGAACGCATTTTCTTCTTTGCTAGAATCCATTTCAACTGCTTTGGACACAACACCAATACCTTTCCAGAATGCAACTGACAATACTTCTAGGGAAGCCTTTTCCTATCACAGTTTCAAATACTGCTTCTTTAAGGACCAATGTAGCGCAGTCACGCTTGCACCACTCAGGTATGAGCGCCAAAACCCATCACCAGCGCTTGCAACGCGCCACCTTGAACTTGCCCAATCGGCTCCATCAACAAAATGCAACACAATCTCTGCCTTCATATGACCAAAACAAAAACAAAACCCACCACCTGACCTGTAACTAGACTAGAATGCCCCTGGTGGTGACAAATGTTGTGTCTTTGGCTATGCCGGAGTAAGTGATATGACATGCTATTCTATAAAATAAATTCTCCGTAATTAATATTACCCGATTGAGCTAATCATGTAAATGTAATTAACTAGAGAGTCGGGCACCACAAAATAATATTTATAGAGCTATTATCTTCCGAATAAACTCTTAAAGACCTAGTAATATTTTACATCAATAGCAGACAATATTAATCGTCATTTTAATTCAGTCTCACTTGATAGTTGTAAATTCTTGGTTATCTGCACAAACCCTGGCTAACAAGTTGAACCAGCAATACAAAATTGGGTTTAATTATTTATTTACTAAATACCTAACTAATCACACAGAATTACACATACACATAATTAAATCATAACTTGATTACAAATTACGTCATAAAGGAAAACGTCCCTAGCGGGCGGAACAGATATGACAGCTTGTTACACAAAAGAAAAGGGGCTGGGTTTGAGTGAAAGAGCGGGAAGACTTAGGAACAAAGGGCGAGGCTGTGCTATCATAAATACAGTATCTTATGCATTCTAAATTACCGCCCATTTGGAAAAGGAAAATGCAATAAATATTTACTCTGAGCTGCGCTTCTGTAGGTTGGTGGTAGATGGAAGGCTGTGTTGCCGAACCAAGTCCTTTGTCCTTTGAAGAATGTCTCTGCTGATAAATTGAATATGTTGTAGTAACGTCGTTGTATGGTAGACGGGATACTCTGTCTGTTCCTTCCTAACCCTCGTTTGCAGCGGCTGTTGCTAACTCAACGGCTAGGAGGTATTACTTCTGAAGTGAATAAGAGTTCAAAGTTCATACCATTCGCAACCAAAGCTCACGCTGATGTTGGCTTCGTTCTGTAGTTATTATCTGAACCATTCGTACATCGGACCGTCGTCCTCACGTCCTCGGAACAGGAGGTTACATTGTCGTCCAGGCTTTATATATGAAGGGAGAGGAGGGCGTGTTTGGAATGTTGTATAGCCCATATCCCTTCACAGGGCCGGCCACTGATTGAGCATAGCCCTAACTTATGAAAACCCAAATCTCACATTTTAGAAGCTAAAATCACATTTCATCCCATCACGAATAATTTAATATTCAAACATTTAAATTGAACAACAATTCCATGTGAATACGATAACTCTGATGTGTTGACTTTCCACTATAGAGTTTGTAATCTTATCATTGATGAGAATGTCTCAGATGACAACCGAACTGACATCATATTCATTAAGTACCACCGCATATGTTCAATTAGTCGGATTACCAGAATATTGTTCATTTCCCCCCACATTCTGATGTTCCCAGAATCTCTATGTTAACCAAGGGTTTTGCAAATGTAACATCAGTAGGGTAGAGAGAGAGGAAAGGCCAACGTCATGACACAAATGACAACCAACAACACACCAACTGGCAAAATGACTCTTACAATAATAAGCAGCCTATTGAAGTTGGGCACCATCCCCAGGCAGTCACCTAGACTGCGGTGAAAAAAGAGGTGAATTAAACTCATTCTTGGAGATATAACTTTGCCTTGCATAAAAAGGCATGCACTAAGGGCACTAAACCTGTTATTCCATTGAAGTGTTTTATTTTAATACAAAAATGAAATCTCAAACCATTAAATTGCAACGCTCCTCAAGGAGACAGGCCTAAAGTGATACAGCAGGTTATTGAAACAGTCAGTGTCAGTTTGTCTGCTGCAGACAAAGCAATGAGGCTGAATATTATGGCTTTATGTATTTGTCAGACTGCTGGATCATCACAGAGGCAGAGGGAGCCCTAATAAATCACAAGGCTAATTTCCTGGGCCGCACCTCCACTAGCCAGGAAATGACTTGTTCTAACTCATTATTTATGCTGTGGGAGTGCAGTATAGTATAGTTGGATGATATGGCCCTGTGTGCAATCATATATTTAGGTACATGCCTATCTTCTAAAGACCATTTTAAAAAAGAATAATTTGGACTATTCGCTTGAACACGTTCTAAAATCAGTCCACACATGGCTTCTTTGACACATTTACACTCATTTTTGAGTTTAAACGCATTTCTGAAAAATGCCTGTCAAGACCAATTATACAGAAATTGAATGCCTCTTACACCACTTTCACTGTGCCATTGTGTCACGCATTTAAAGCGCCGTCCCTCGTTGAGGAAACTAGAGACTCTCTCTCTCTCTCTCTCTCTCTCTCTCTCTCTCTCTCTCTCTCTCTCTCTCTCTCTCTCTCTCTCTCTCTCTCTCTCTCTCTCTCTCTCTCTCTCTCTCTCTCTCTCTCTCTCTCTCTCTCTCTCTCTCTCTCTCTCTCTCTCTCTCTCTCTCTCTCTCTCTCTCTCTCTCTCTCTCTCTCTCTCTCTCTCTCTCTCTCTCTCTCTCTCTCGTCCTCTTTTATCATTAAGTAGCTGATTCTTTTTTTTCCTGTAGAAAGGCGGCAGCTTCTCCCAGAAGGCTCTCTTTGGTCCAGCATCTCTTTGACTGGTCTACTCACAGATTTTTATTAAAGGGCCTTCTCCATTAAATATGCATAGGCCCAATAACAACTCTAAGTTTCCTCTACCCCCTACCAGAGATTAATATGACGCTTTCTTCTGAGACATGTCTGTAGTGTGAATAGGTGGGTAGGACTTCATAGACCATTAAATCCAAGCAGTTGTACGTGATATATAATAGACATAACATCAAATTTAGAAGAATTTTAACCGTGGTAAATGTGGCCGGTTCAAATATCTCTCTCCCTATGTCCTGTGAGTCTGAGTCACATTATGAGAGGAGGAGTATTCCGATGTTCTACCTACACTATTACAGCCTGGTGTTGTTCTCAGTGGATTTAAACCCCAAAGGGACACCACCGTAGCGATTACGTTTTCCAGCTGCATATACTTGTAATTCAGTTTTAGGTTTAGCTGCAGAGACAATAGCAAAACAGGTTTGGTCTTTCTAACTTCCAGACATAGAATCAAATCAAATTGATTTATATAGCCCTTCGTACATCAGCTGATATCTCAAAGTGCTGTACAGAAACCCAGCCAAAAACCACAAACAGCAAGCAATGCAGGTGTTGAAGCACGTTGGCTAGGAAAACTCCCTAGAAAGGCCAAAACTTAGGAAGAAACCTAGAGAGGATCCAGGCTATGAGGGGTGGCCAGTCCTCTTCTGGCTGTGCCGGGTGGAGATTATAACAGAACATGGCCAAGATGTTCAAAAGTTCATAAATGACCAGCTTGGTCCAATAATAGGTCTGGGACAGGTAGCACGTCCGGTGAACAGGTCAGGATTCCATAGCCGCAGGCAGAACAGTTGAAATTGGAGCAGCAGCAGGGACAGGTGGACTGGGGACAGCAAGGAGTAATCATGCCAGGTAGTGAGGCATGGTCCTAGGGCTCAGGTCCTCCGAAAGAGAGAAAGAAAGAGAGAAAGAGAGAATTAGAGAGAACATACTTAAATTCACACAGGACACCGGATAAGACAGGAGAAGTACTCCAGATATAACAAACTGACCCTAGCCCCCCGACACAAACTACTGCAGCATAAATACTGCAGACAGGAGGGGTCAGGAGACACTGTGGCCCCATCCGATGATACCCCCGGACAGGGGCAAACAGGAAGGATTTAACCCCACCCGCTTTGCCAAAGCACAGCCCCCACACCACGAGAGGGATATCTTCAACCACCAACTTACCATCCTGAGACAAGGCCGAGTATAGCCCACAAAGATCTCCGCCACGGCACAACCCAAGGGGGGGCGCCAACCCAGACAGGAAGATTACATCAGTGACTCAACCCACTCAAGTGACGCACCCCTCCTAGGGACGGCATGAAAGAGCACCAGTAAGCCAGTGACTCAGCCCCTGTAATAGGGTTAGAGGCAGAGAATCCCAGTGTAAAGAGGGGAACCGGCCAGGCAGAGACAGCAAGGGCGGTTCGTTGCTCCAGAGCCTTTCCGTTCACCTTCACACTCCTGGGCCAGACTACACTCAATCATATGACCCACTGAAGAGATGAGTCTTCAGTAAAGACTTAAAGGTTGAGACCGAGTTTGCGTCTCTCACATGGGTAGGCAGACCATTCCATAAAAATGGGGCTCTATAGGAGAAAGCCCTGCCTCCAGCTGTTTGCTTAGACATCCTAGGGACAATTAGGAGGCCTGCGTCTTGTGACCTTAGCGTCCGTGTAGGTATGTACGGCAGGACCAAATCAGAGAGATAGGTAGGAGCAAGCCCATGTAATGCTTTGTAGGTTAGCAGTAAAACCTTGAAATCATCCCTTTACTTGACAGGAAGCAAGTGTAGGGAGGATAGCACTGGAGTAATATGATCAGATTTTTTGGTTCTAGTCAGGATTCTAGCAGCCGTATTTAGCACTAACTGAAGTTTATTTAGTGCTTTATCCGGGTAGCTGGAAAGTAGAGCATTGCAGTAGTCTAACCTAGAAGTAACAAAAGCATGGATACATTTTTCTGCATCATTTTTGGACAGAAAGTTTCTGATTTTTGCAATGTTACGTAGCTGGAAAAAAGCTGTCCTTGAAACAATCTTGATATGTTCCTCAAAAGAGAGATCAGGGTTCAGAGTAACGCCGAGGTCCTTCACAGTTTTATTTGAGACAAGTGTACAACCACTAAGATTAATTGTCAGATTCAACAGAAGATCGTTGTTTCTTGGGACCTAGAACAAGCATCTCTGTTTTGTCCGGGTTTAAAGTAGAAAATTTGCAGCCATCCACTTCTTTATGTCTGAAACACAGGCTTCTAGCGAGGGCAATTTTGGGTCTTCACCATGTTTCATAGAAATGTACAGCTGTGTGTCATCCGCATAGCAGTGAAAGTTAACATTACGTTTTCGAATGACATCCCCAAGAGGTAAAATATATAGTGAAAACAATAGTGGTCCTAAAACGGAACCTTGAGGAACATCGAAATTTACAGTTGATTTGTCAGAGGACAAATCATTCACAGAAACAAACTGATATCTTTCCGACAGATAAGATCTAAACCAGGCCAGAACTTGTCCGTGTAGACCAATTTGGGTTTCCAATCTCTTCAAAAGAATGTGGTGATCGATGGTATCTAAAGCAGGACTAAGGTCTAGGAGCACGAGGACAGATGCAGAGCCTCGGTCTGATGCCATTAAAAGGTCATTTACCACCTTCACAAGTGCAGTCTCAGTGCTATGATGGGGTCTAAAACCAGACTGAAGCATTTCATATACATTGTTTGTCTTCAGGAAGGCAGCAACAGCCTTTTCGTTTGGCTTTTTCAAGAGAGGCTTTATTACTACTGTTTATTACTACCGTACTACCGAGCCGTTTATTATGTTCAACATAGGAGGTCCAAGCACGGGAAGCAGCTCTTTCAGTAGTTTAGTTGGAATAGGGTCCAGTATGCAGCTTGAAGGTTTAGAGGCCATGATTATTTTCATCATTGTGTCAAGAGATATAGTACTAAAACACTTGTGTCTCTCTTGATCCTAGGTCCTGGCAGAGTTGTGCAGGCTCAGGACAACTGAGCTTTGAAGGAATACGCAGATTTAAAATTTGCTTTCTAATAATCTTGATCTTTTCCTTAAAAGAAGTTCATGAATTTATTACTGCTGAAGTGAAAGCCATCCTCACTTGGGGAATACTGCTTTTTAGTTAGCTTTGCGACAGTATCAAAAATACATTTCGGGATTGTTCTTATTTTCCTCAATTAAGTTGGAAAAATAGGATGATCTTTGATATTGCACGGTACAAGCTAGTCGGAAGACTTCCAGTTTGGTGTGGCGCCATTTCCGTTCCAATTTTCTGGAAGCTTGCTTCAGAGCTCGGGTATTTTATGTAGAGCTCGGGTATTTTCTGTATACCAGGGAGCTAGTTTCTTATGAGAAAGGTTTTTAGTTTTTAGGGGTGAAACCTCATCTAGGGTATTGCGCAAGGTTGAATTGAGTTCCTCAGTTAGGTGGTTAACTGATTTTTGTCCTCTGACGTCCTTGGGTAGGCAGAGGGAGTCTAGAAGGGCATCAAGGAATCTTTGTGTTGTCTGTGAATTTATTGCACGACTTTTGATGCTCCTTGGTTTGGGTCTGAGCAGATTATTTGTTGCAATTGCAAATGTAATAAAATGGTGGTCCGATAGTCCAGGATTATGAGGAAAAACATTAAGATCCACAACATTTATTCCATGGGACAAAACTAGGTCCAGAGACATGTTGGACAAAATCCACTGAGTCGATGATGGCTCCGAAAGCCTTTTGGAGTGGGTCTGTGGACTTTTCCATGTGAATAATAAAGTCACCAAAAATGTGAATATTATCTGCTATGACTACAAGGTCCGATAGGAATTCAGGGAACTCAATGAGGAATGCTGTATATGGCCCAGGAGGCCTGTAAACAGTAGCTATAAAAAGTGATTGAGTAGGCTGCATAGATTTCATGACTAGAATCTCAAAAGATGAAAATGTATTTTTTTTGCTATCATAAATGTTAGCAAGACCTCCGCCTTTGCAGGATGCACGGGGGATATAGTCACTAGTGTAACCAGGAGGTGAGGCCTCATTTAACACAGTAAATTCCTTAGGCTTCAGCCATGATTCAGTCAGGCCAATCACATTAAGATTATGATCAGTGATTAGTTCATTGACTATAATTGCCTTTGAAGTAAGGGATCTAACATTAAGTTGCCCTATTTTGAGATGTGCGATCTCTTTCAATAATGACAGGAATGGAGGAGGTCTTTATCCTAGTGAGATCGCTAAAGCGAACACCGCCATGTTTAGTTTTGCACAACCCAGGTCGAGGCACAGACATGGTCTCAATGGGGATAGCTGAGCTGACTACACTGACTGTGCTAGTGGCAGACTCCACTAAGCTTGCAGGCTGGCTAACAGCCTGCTGCCTGGCCTGCACCCTATTTCAGGAGTTAGAGCCCTGTCTATGTTGGTAGATAAGATGAGAGCACCCCTCCAGCTTGGATGGAGTCAGTCACTCCTCAGCACGCCGGGCTTGGTCCTGTTTGTGGGCGAGTCCCAGAAAGAGGGCCAATTATCTACAAATTCTATCTTTTGGGAGGGGCAGAAAACAGTTTTCAACCAGCGATTGAGTTGTGAGACTCTGCTGTAGAGCTCATCACTCCCCCTAACTGGGAAGGGGCCAGAGACAATTACTCAATGCCAACATCTTTCTAGCTGATTTACACACTGAAGCTATGTTGCACTTGGTGACCTCTGACTGTTTCATCCTAACATCATTGGTGCCGACGTGGATAACAATATCTCTATACTCGCCAGTTTTAGCTTTAGCCAGCACCATCTTCAGATTAGCCTTAACGTCGGTAGCCCTGCCCCCTGGTAAACAGTGTATGATCGCTGGATGATTCGTTTTAAGTCTAGTACTGCGGGTAATGGAGTCGCCAATGACTGGGGTTTTCAATAGTTGGAATCAGAGGCCCCCGCCTCTGATTCCAACTAGCTGCTTAATGGGGAAAACCGGTTGAAAGTTTCTGTCGGCTGAATGAGCGACACCGGTTGAGCACCGGTTGAGCATTCCTACAGCATTTCCCTCCAGAAGCCATGAGAAAGTTGTCTGGCTGCGGGGACCGTGCGAGGTGATTTATACTAACGTTACTATCTGTACTTACTGGTGGCACAGACGCTGTTTCATCCTTTCCTACACTGAAATTACTCTTGCCTAACGATTGCGTCTGAAGCTGGGCTTACAACACAGCTATCTTCGCCGTAAGGTGATCGTTCTCCTGTATATTATGAGTACAACAACTGCAATTAGAAGGCATCATGTTAATGTTATTACTTAGCTTCGGCTGTTGGAGGTCCTGACGAACCACGTCCAGATAAAGCATCCAGAGTGAAAAAGTTTAATGAAAAAAAGTTGAGTGAGGGAAAAACCAAAAATATAAACGGTAATTAAAAAGTCAAAACCGTAAAGTTGTCAGGCAGCAAAGTAAGATTTGCTGTGCGTTTTGTTGCCACACAGTAAACAAGTCTGCATAGACTAGCCTACAGTACAAACAGAAAATATTCAACAGCGGCTTACACTATTACAGCCTGGTGTTGTTCTCATCTGCTGTTTCCCATTCAGTTTCTGCTAAAGAGTTGTGTAATCCAAATCTTTCTATTCAGTTGTAGGGGTAGCAGGAGTATATAAACAGGGTCTCAGGGGCTACGCTGTGTTTGGTGTAGCTCATTCCTAGAGCTAGTCATCACAGATATCATTTTGATGGATTAAATAACATTGGGGAAGTTACAGCGTGTGAGAGGACACAAATCAATGACACAGTCAATTGTTTTCCAAAGGCAAACACACTGATGAAAATGTATTATAGCCTAGAACTACCCACTTCCCATGCATTTAATTTGGGTCTGACCATTGTGCCAATCATGGTAAATCATTTAGACAGAAAATCTATACGCAATGCAAAACCCTGGTAGGCGCACAAGTCACAGGAGGAACTTAAAATGTCAAGGAATTTCTTCCAAACAATACCTTACCAAGCAGACGACAGGTCCTTATCTGCCTTTTAAATTGCTGGAGTGTATTAAGAGTAACAAAAGAGAGTGTTATAATGGACTGTAAGATGAACAACTTAAATTGCATTTTGAATTGCAGGAAGGGGATTTGAAGGAGGCCTACAGAATTAATGCAGAGGCTTGAGAGGCACCAAGCAATCCATTGGGTGGGAGCCTTTGTTAGTAGGGGCCCAGGGGACAGAGGTGTCGGGAAGAGCAGCGCAATCTCTGAATCAACATGCTGCAGTCTCACAGGCTCCAAGGGAATGGAGAATGATTGGCTCTTGTCTAAAACAACCATTTTGATTCTAAAGGCTACCAAGGACAGAACACAGTAGTACTTCAACATTGATCATGTAATCACAGCGCCTGCCTACCTGTAATTATCATGTAGCCTCATGGGTATTAGCAGCCTGGCCTCAGAGACATACAAAATATATTTTACGTATTTCTGAGCACCTCCAAGAGGTATGCTACTCATTAATGGTCTAGTTACTTTAGACAGAAATTAAAGTAAGGAGGTGGGTGGGGGGATGGGTAGACGTAACCCACAACAGTCTACCAGTCTAGCAATCTAAAAGTTGTACGTTCGAGTAGTGTCGGGGACAGCTGAAGCATTTTAGCTAACCGTTACCCTAACTCTTATTCTACACTTTATAAAAAGGGTCTAGGGTTCTTCGTCTGTCCCCATAGGATAACCCATTGAAGGACCCCTTTTGGTTCTAGGTACAACCCTTTTGGTTCCATGTAAGATCCTTTCCACAGAGAGTTCTATATGGAACCCAAAAGGGTTCTGCCTGGAACCAAAAAGGGTTCTAACTGGAACCATAAAGGGTTTTCCTATGGTGACAGCCCCAAAAATTCTAAGCTTTGTCATTTTAGTTCTAACTTTTGTTAGTTCCCCTAACCGCCAATGTAAATTCTCCCTGTAATTGTCCTTTGTTTTAAGCAA
This sequence comes from Oncorhynchus clarkii lewisi, assembly GCF_045791955.1. NCBI lineage: Eukaryota > Metazoa > Chordata > Actinopteri > Salmoniformes > Salmonidae > Oncorhynchus > Oncorhynchus clarkii. Next base: position 16,025,736 of record NC_092172.1, on the reverse strand, counting down.
TCTGGTCTCAGATAAAGATGTGCAATACCATAGGTCCTCCAAGAAGTATGATAATTATGTCATCTAATGTATGCTATTTCCCACCCGGTAAGACATCTGGTACTATACGTCCTCTAAATTGTATGATCGCTTCCCATTCATAACCTAAACTAAATGGAATGTCACAGATTTTTTTATTTAACTAGGCAAGTCAAGAACAAATTCTTATTTACAATGACGGCCTACCGGGGAGCATTGGGTTAACTGCCTGCTTCAGGGGCAGAACAGATTTCTAACCTGTAAGCTAAGGGATTCGATCCAGTAGCCTTTTAGTTAAAGGCCCAACTATTTAACCACTAGGCTACCTGCCACCCCAGTTCTCTGAGACCATGTTGGTATTAGGGACACTTTCTGTAAAGTGACACCCAGTGGGATTGTAAAATGGCTGATTTCCCAGAGACAGATTACACATCTTCCTGTACTAAAAAGCGTTTAATTAAAATTCTCCATTTGACTAGGCTTAATCCGAGTCCTGGAAACCAGCCCTCAGTTTTACACTACATTAAATGTGGTTTATGACCATTTAGGATCTTGGTAGGAGTGATGGAGTTCATTACCCCCCAAGTTAGTCTGAAGTCCTACTGGAACTATCAAACGATCACCCTCAGTGCAGGCAGGGCTCCCCAGTGTGTGGAGATCTTCTTGTTTGTCATGATGCAGTACACCACCACTGCTAGGGTGCATGATTAATTAGTTGTGTGTGTTAGCACAGGGACAGTGGGCAAGGTGAAACCCTAAGAGGGAGGCCTCAGCCTCATTAATCCTGAGAATCTGATTCCAGATACCTTTGAGCCACCTTGCCAATCTATGAGACGTGAGGTGAGATGAAGGGTTACTCTGCTCATTTCCATGAGACGACTATCGTTGAAGTTCTGCCGTGTGATAAAAGGCCATAATGAAAAGGTTCACAGAAGAGACAGGGGTACACTGTGATAGTTGCTGTGTAAATATACATCTATCGCATGCACTGACTACACAGTTACAAAATGTTTGTTTTAATTAGGATGAGATTTAAATGACTAGCAGATGTTAACCATGATTTGGCTTGAACAGAATAATTTCAATGTGGGTGAACGAGGAAGAAATGATCATGTGATTTGGGTTCAAATGATTTGCGGGATGTTCATTCTCAAACCAGTATGGCATTTTGGCAGAAAATAGGTCTCAAAGCAGCTGTAAAGCACTTTATTCCATATCATCATACACAAAGATTGTTTACTTCTAGCAAACACAACCGAATGCACAATTATACATTCATTACCTGTAACGGGTGTCGTCGTTGGATGAGGAGGAAACGGACCAAAGCGCAGCGTGGTGAGTGTTCATGACTTTCATTGAACTGAACACTTAAACAAAAATAACGTGACTACACAAACCAGTCCTGTCAGGTAAAGAACACTAAACAGAAAACAACTATCCACAAAACATAGGAGGGAAAAAGCTCCCTAAGTATGGTTCCCAATCAGAGACAACGATAGTCAGCTGTCCCTGATTGAGAACCATACCCGGCCAAAACAAAGAAATACAAAACATAGAAAAAGAACATAGAATGCCCACCCCAAATCACACCCTGGCCAAACCAAAATAGAGACATAAAAAGCTCTCTACAGGGTGGGCGTGACATTACCATACTCACAGCTGGCCTTTGACAATTTTCAAGATGTACCTCATGCAGCTGGAGCTACATTAAACAAAAATATGACCGCAACATGCAACATTTTTAAAGATTTTACGGAGATACAGTTCATTTAAGGAAATCAGTCAACTGAAATGAACTCATTAGGCCCTAATCTATGGATTTCACATGACTGGGTCACAGATACCTTAAAAAAAAGGTAGGGGCGTGGATCAGAAAACCAGTCAGTATCTGGTGTGATCACCATCCGCCTCATGCAGCGCGACACATCTCCTTCGCATAGAGTTTATCAGGCTGTTGATTGTGGCCTGTGGAACGTTGTCCCAGTCTTCTTCAATGGCTGTGCAAAGTTGCTCGATATTGGCGGGAACTGGAACACGCTTTTATACATGTCAATTCAGAGCATCCCAAACATGCTCAGTGGGTGACATGTCTGGTGAGTATGCAGGCCATGGAAGAACTGGGACATTTTCAGCTTCTTGGAATTGTGTACAGATCCATGCAACATGGGGCTGTGCATTATCATGCTAAAACATGAGGTGATGGCGGCGGATGAGTGGCACGACAATGGGCCTGAGGATCTTGTCACTGTATCTCTGTGCATTCAAATTGCCATCGATAAAATGCAATTGTGTTCATTGTCTGTAGCTTATGCCTGCCCATACCATAACCCCACCGCCACCATGGTACACAATGTTCACAACGTTGACATCAGCGAACCGCTTGCCATCTTCGGCGGTGCAGTTTCATCAGCTGTCTGGGTGACTGGTCACAGACGATCCCGCAGGTGAATAAGCTGGATGTGGAGGTTCTGGGCTGGCATGGTTACATGTGGTCTGCGGTTGTGAGGCCAGTTGGATGTACTGCCAAATTCTCTAAATTTGGTGGCTTATGGTAGATAAATTAACGTTCAATTCTCTGGCAACAGCTGTTGGACATTCCTGCAGTCAATATGCCAATTGCACGCTCCCAATTGCATGCTCCCTCCATCTGTGGCATTGTATTGTGTGACAAAACTGCACATTTTAGAGTGGTCTTTTGTTGTCCCTAGCACAAGGTGCACCTGTGTAATGATTATGCTATTTTATCAGCTTTTTGATATGCCACACCTGTCAGATGGATGGATTATCTTATCTTGGCAAAGGAGAAATGCTCACTAACCGGGATGTAAACAAATGTGTGCAGAAAATTTGACAGAAATAAGCTTTTTGTGCATATGGAACATTTCTGGGATCTTTTATATCAGCTCATGAAACATTGGGCCAAGACTTTACATGCTGCGTTTATATTTTTGTTCAATATAGTTTAAAATTCAAAAGGCACTCGCACATCTGAGCAATCTTTTTTACAGGTGCATGGAAAAAAGCTCTGACGAAGGCCGTTAGGCCAAGACGTAAGCATATTAAAGATCAGTGATACTATCAAGAGCAGTGTGCGGTTTCCTTTTTCCTTCATCTTGTTCAGTATAGTTTAAAATCAAGGAAGAATAACGAAAATGCATTTTACATTTACACTATATTTGAGTAATTTAGCAGCAAGCACTCTTATCCAGAGCGACTTAAAATAATTAAATGTAAAAGTTTTTCTGTGTGTACTTGTTCTCTAATGGATTCAGTCTAATTATAAACATAAACCACTCCGACACCTCTTCCCTCAAATTATACCCCTCTTTTGTATGAGTCACCAGTGTTGGAATTTAAGGAGTTGGCTGGATGGTGAGAAGTGCAACCGGTGTTCATGTGTTCATTTCATAACTCTGAGCTCTATGTATGCAATACCTCCTGCCAATCATCAATGGAGTGCTTGGGTGGGCTCAACGGATGGAAAAGGGATTTCAGTGAAAGGCAGGTAATGATTTATGTGTCCTTGAAATGAAATACACCAGCATGAGCTTTAGCACACTGAATACTCACCACTCGCTAAAATGTCTCTCTGGAGAACCACTATAAAAGTGACTGGCACATAAAAATGCCATCAAGAGAATGACAGCTTTCCTCCCTTGGACCAAGTGTGTAATTGCATATGGAAGAGTAAATAACACCCGTGGCTTGAAGAGAAATGTGTGTTAGTGTGGCAGTCAGCTGTCATGCATTCCTCTGTTGACTTTGTGTTAAGTTAAGCAGGGTTAGGCCTGGTGGGTACCTTAATGGGAGATCATCCAAGTGGTGGAGGGAAACCCAATGCCCAAGGACAGTGGCAGGGACGCAAAACTCCCACTGGCCTCTTCCCATTGGAAGGCGATGTGAGGCTGACATGTATTACCCAGGTGGGTGCTATCCATACAATGTAAACATTTTGAGACTATTGAAAAGCGTAATAGAAAATGCATTCCATTATTAATTATTAATGACACTTAATGACACTTTGAACAATGTGGTTCCTCTAAATTACACACATGTAGGCTTTTCAAACGGTTGGGATTGAATGATGAGAAATCTTTTCAAGACATTTGGTTATACTCCTCTGAAAACATTCAATGGGTGGGATGGGGGGGGGGGGGTCAACAGCACAGGCAGAGAAAGTCATTAACAGAACAGAAAGTATTTTTCATCCATTTAATTTAACACTACTGAGTTCCATTGCTCACATTCTGTACATATCCAGTCTGCATTGACACAGGGCAGCTGCACAGTATCATTCAAGAGCTCTGTTTCTCCTTGTCTTGCCCCACTTTGACACAATTTCTATTTCCATTTAAGTAATTTAGCAGAACCTCTTATCCAGAGCAATTAGGGTTAAGTGTCTTGCTCAAGGGCACAAAAACAGATTTTAACCGTTGACTCAAACCAGCAACCTTTCGGTTACTGGCCCTACCCTTTTAACCACTAGGCTACATGCTGCGTTTTACTGTGATCTTCATCTAAGGTTTCAAATACTGACCTCTATCGATTTTTCCCATTACTCATCCCGGTAGACATATTTTCAACACATTGACGAAACAGAGAAGTCTGAAATTGGTGGTTGTGCGTATACAAATGTTTTTTTCTTTATGTGGAGCCCAGTTTGCTAATAAAAGGACAACCTCAAAATTAAGTTTCTACCGTCTGTATACTGAACTAAAATATTAATGCAACATGCAACAATTTCAAAGGTTTTACTGAGTTACATAAGGAAATCAGTCAATTGAAATAAATTAATTAGGCCCTACATCTGTACCTTAAAAAAAGGTAGGGGCGTGGATCAGAAAACCAGTCAATATCTGTTGTGACCACCATTTGCCTCATGCAGCGCGACACATTTCCTTCGCATAGAGTTGATCAGGCTGTTGATTGTGGCCTGTGGAATGTTATCGCTGTGCATTATCATGCTGAAACATGAGGTGATGGCGGCGGATGAATGACACGACAATGGTCCTCAGGATGTCGTCTCGGTATTTCTGAGCATTCAAATTGCCATACATAAAATGCAATTGTGTTCTTTGTCCATAGCTTATGCCTGTCCATAATCATAACCCCACCGCCACCATGGGGGATTCACAACGTTGACATCAGCAAACCACTTGCCCACTCAACGCAATACACGTGATCTGCGGTTGTGAGGCCAGTTGGATGTATTGCCAAATTCTCTAAAACATCAATGGAGGTGGCTTATAGTAGAAAATATTACATTTGTGCAGTCAGCATGCCAATTGCACACTCCCTCAAAACTTGAGACATCAGTGGCATTGCGTTGTGTGACAAACTGCACATTTTAGAGTGGCCTTTTGTTGTCCCAGCACAAGGTGCACCTGTGTAATGATCATGCTGTTTAATCAGCTTCTTGATATGCCACACCTGTCAGGTGGAAAGATTATCTTGACAAAGGATAAATGCTCACTAACAGAGATGTAAACAAATGTGTGCACAACATTTGAGAGAAATAAGCTTTTTGTGGAACATTTCTGGGTTATTTTATTTCACCTCATGAAACATGGGCCCAACACTTTACATGTTGCGTTTATGTTGTGGTTCAGTGTAGTAAAAATGCTCTCTTTGACCACACTTGTGATTCACAGAAACCATAAAGCCTGGTCTCATCTCCTCATCAAGGAATATTAAATGCAGAAGATGGAGATTTGAGCTCTGGGACACAAAGATCATAGATGTTTCAGTATATGAGATTCAGGATGCAGGGCAAATGCACTCTGCCCCCATGAAAATGAGGTCAGCTTTGGCTAAACTAATTTGTAGCCTGATAGATAGACATGATCAAAGACATGCAGATCGCAGCCTTGCCTTCCTGGAATCTTGGCACAGATCCTCCCCCACTGCTGAATACAGCGCAGGTCCTTCATAACAACATACTGAAACCAAGGACCTGAGGATGCTTGCAGGCATGCAAGCAAACACACTCACACACATGCAGTATGAAACAAGAAGAGCACCTTTGGGAGCAAATATCAAGCCAGGACCAAGATGAACAGCACATCTAGGCACATCTCAGTGTGAATACTTTCAGGATAATGCCAGGCCTTATCCTGTCTCGATTCTCACATATATGTGTGAGGCATAGAAGTTGTTTACTGTTGGTAAAAACAACTCTGGAGAGAGTGCTTGAGGATGTGATATATGCTCTGTTCTGTAGGTGTTGCTACAGCAGAACAAATATCTCACTCATGGAGATCTCGTGGAAAAGAACGCTGATATGAAAAGTGGACGAAGATTACTCTGAAAAAATCTATGGATGTAAGTCATATGACTGTCAATAGTTAGATTCATCATATTTGGCAAAAATGTTTGCATATTGTCCCTGAGAATTTCAATCACAAACGACCATGAAAACATCACATCAAGGATGCACTGTATTTGAAAAATCTCCTGAAAGCCCACTTTAAATTCAGCCTTTGCTGGGTGTTGAAAATATCTGAGCTGACAGCCTTGACACTTCCTTCATAACGAGCAACATGGGAACTGAGTGTAACTTTCTACTGACTTTTCCAAAATGATGGAGACACCCAGAATCATCTTTGAGCTGTTCTTCACTTGAACTGAAAATTGGTGCCATCACACACAAGCATTTCATTTCGATTCTCTGCTGTGTGTGCCTGCATTCTTCATGCCTCAGACAATGCTTCACCAAGCCTCGACAGTCCTTTTTAAAATCTTTATCCAAGGCCACCTATTGAAAACCCCAGCACAACCCTCTCCAGTGAGGATGTCTCAAACTTCATTGTGGATTTTAAATTCAGATAAACATATTTACTTGGTCTGTGCTCAAACATTTGTAAATGTCTTCACATCGCATGTTAAAAACATATAAGACAGGGAGTGTAGCGAGAAAGTATTTATTTAAATAGTGTACTATGAACAGCTGTATTGCTCTCAACAAGAAGAGGATATGCTTTTCTATTCTGAAACACAAAAATCTGTCAGTTAAACCCCTAAGAATGTCACTGCTGCATGACTTCAGTATTCATTTGAATATGAATAATCTGAATATGGCTGAAAATCATACACCACATAAAGTACAGTACAGTATGTTCAGTCAGTGAGTGAGACTGCTTCCAGTCTCAGTATTCCACACACGGCTGCAAGCCCTCTCTCGATCAATACCTAGAGTTTAGCATCTGTCATAAGATTCAGTCCACAGCTAATACCCATCAAACACCACTTGACGGCCAAGTATTGAGTTCTGGTGGACAGAGATGGTGGACACATTTCTCTTCATGTCAGCATGTGTACATCAGAGGATTACACTCTCCTATTAGCATCTCTAAAAGTTCTAAAGACAATTAAGGCCATCTAAATATTGAAAAGGGATCAAGAAAACCAAGCCTAGGTGGCTTGTCCTGTATAGACAGACCAGTCCTTTAGTCAGGCGTTAATTCATAGTGTGTATCAGAGTGGGAGATAAAGCACCCACATCGCTCAGTCCTGACAGGACACCTCCCTGAATGCCAAAGTCATTTGGCTCCACCAATCTGACGGCCATTTGTCTCACTAAGCCTGAGGGATTTGGTTGGGAATGTTATGCAGTGGCATAACAGCAGCTAGGGTCAGGGTTTTTGTCTGTCTGTAACTGATACAGTTGAAGTCAGAAGTTTACATACACCTTAGCCAAATAGATTTAAACTCAGGTTTTCAATATTCCTGATATTTATTCCTAATAAACATTCCCTGTTTATGGAGGATCACCACTTTATTTTAAGAATGTGAAATGTCAGAATAATAGTAGAGAGATTGATTTATTTCAGCTTTAATTTCTTCACATTCCCAGTGGGTCAGAAGTGTACATACACTATTTGGTAGCATTGCCTTTAAATTGTATAACTTGGGTCAAACACCAGCTTCCCACAATAAGTTGGGTAAATTTTGGCTCATTCCTCCTGACAGAGCTGGTGTAACCAAGTCAGGTTTGTAGGCCTTCTTGCTCGCACACGCTTTTTCGGTTCTGCCCACAAATATTTAATAGGATTGAGGTCAGGGCTTTGTGATGGCCACTCCAATAGCTTGACTTTGTTGTCCTTAAGCCATTTTACCACAAATTCTTATTTTCAATTCTTATTTGCAATGACAGTGGGTTACCTGCCTGTTAACTGCCTGTTCAGGGGCAGAACAAACCTTGGGGATTTGAACTTGCAACCTTCTGGTTCCTAGTCCAACACTCTAACCACTAGGCTACCCTGCCGCCCCAGGAAGTATGCTTGGGGTCATTGTCCATTTGGAAGACCCATTTGCAACCAAGCTTTAACTTCCTGACTGATGTCTTGAGATGTTGCTTCAATATATCCACATATTTTTCCAGCCTCATGATACCATCTATTTTGTGAAGTGCATCAATCCCTCCTACAGCAAAGCACCCCCCACAACATGATGCTGCCATCCCCATGCGTCACGTTTGGGATGGTGTTCTTTGGCTTGCAAGCCTCCCCCTTTTCCCTCCAAACATAACGATGGTCATTATGGCCAAACAGTTATATTTTTGTTTCATCAGACTAGAGGAAATTTCTCCAAAAAGTACGATCTTTGTCCCCATGTGCAGTTGCAAACCATAGTCTGTCTTTTTTATGGCGGTTTTAGAGCAAAGGCTTCTTCCTTGCTGAGTGGCCTTTCAGGTTATGTCGATATAGGACTTGTTTTACTGTGGATATAGATAATTTTGTACCCGTTTCATCCAGCATCTTCACAAGGTCCTTTGCTGTTGTTCTGGGATTGATTTGCACTTTTCGCACCAAAGTACGTTCATCTCTAGGAGACAGAATGCGTCTCCTTCCCGAGCGGTATGACGGCTGCGTGGGCCCATGGTGTTTATACTTACGTACTATTGTTTGTACAGATGAACACGGTACCTTCAGGCAATCCACAGACTTGTGGAGGTCTAAATAAAAATTTGGAGGTCTTGGCTGATTTCTTTTGATTTTCCCATGATGTCAAGCAGAGGCACTGAGTTTGAAGGTAGGCCTTGAAGTAAACCCACAGGTACATCTCCAATTGACTCAAATTATGTCAATTAGCTTATCAGAAGCTTTGAAAGCCATAACATCATTTTCTGGAATTTCCAAGATGTTTAAAGGCACAGTTAACGTAGTGTATGTAAACTTCTGACCCACTGGAATTGTGATAGAGTGAATTAATTATAAGTGAAATAATCTGTCTGTAAACAATTGTTGGAAAAATGCCTTGTGTCATTGCTAAAATAGATGTCCTAACCGACTTGCCAAAACTATAGTTTGTTAACAAGACATTTGTGGAGTGGTTGAAAAACAAGTTTTAATGATTTCAACCTAAGTGTATGTAAACTTCCGACTTCAACTGTAATTGCCAGTCCTGGGTATCAGGACTACAGCTAAACAAAAAGTACCTTGCTCTTTACCCATTAAATAATTACATTGGCACTCTCATTATGATTTGATTGAAATGAATCAATACTATGCAACGTTTGGAGCTCTGTTTTTCATTCCAACACAGCTGGGAATGAACAATTCATATCAGCTGGCATTACAGTGTTTCTAATTCTTGGATACAGTCAACTATACTTAAACAGAAAATGTTGTTTGCTTATTATTCACAGATCATGGATCATTTCAGAATTTGCAGCGATTCCCTCTGAAATATGATGACAACCTTAAGTGCTATTGAACCTAAATATTGGGAGAAGTGAGTATTCCACAGATGAATAACTTTAAGGGGATGTAAGTGAAGTACCCCTGACTGCATTGTGCAGTACGGGGCGGGGCTTAATGTGGGTTGGAGTCAAATGTTTGAGTCCACCCACATTTGACCCTGCCCACTGTTTTTTTTTTGTCCATCTGAGGATTGACAGTCACACACTGAATGCAAACACACACGTTTGTGCAAGGCACATGTTGAATACAAACATATTTTATTTTTGAAGTTCGTAAGAAATATTATAGAAAGTGGTACCAACAGATGTGTTGTAACACTTTTTGCTTCATGCTATATTTGAGACAAACTTTATTGTTGCAGTAAACAACAGACTTGTTATATATATATATAATGTACTGTTAAAATTGTGTTGATAAATATTATAACTTTGTCATTATATTATTTAATTGAGCATATATATACAGTTACTACATATCCTGAGTTATAATGCTATTTACTTTCCTCATGAGAATGGAGACAGACTATACCACATAGACATACTGACCAGCTGAATGTGCTTTGTGCATTAAGTTATACCAGCTCCAGTACAGAGATCAGAGACTCGGTGTGACTTCTACTTCATCTTTACTAAACAACATAACACAATTTACAAAGGAAATCATTAACACAGCAGACAATAACAAGATTTGACCACTCCTCAAAAATGGCTTCACTCCTGCTCCTCAAACGAGACAAAGACAGTCATTTTCTTGTTGTCAACTGCCTCCACATAGAACACCTCATCATCTCTTAGTAACTGGAATGAGAACATGAATGGTTCCTTGAGGGTAATATTTTGCTCTTCATCCAGGCCATTATACAACCGTAGTTCTTTAAGGGTTGTAATGCGGTCTTCCCCATCCATCCCAATTACACTATGGAGGGAAACAGTGCCTTTAAATGTTTGGCGTTCGCACCACCTTGCTTCCTCTAGGGTGTCCCTTAGAAGAACATCTGCTTCCTTGAAGAAAAAGGAAGAATAAATATTAAGAGTAGTGCTTCATTGTGTGATTAAGACAAATTACACCACTTTCACAATACCACCATGCAAACAAAAGCCACTATTACTAAAGTGGTTTTCAGTGATATCTATAACTATTCAAAAGGTCATCACAACTATTATATCTTGCCATGCATCAAGCCTTCAGCATTACACACAGTATTGCTGCCATGCAATAGCAGCAATGAAAGTGTGTCACATTTCCACAACTGAAGCCACACTTTATGATTGTGAACTCTGAAAGAGAGGAATAACAGTAAAGTAAGAAGTTATAAAATTCAATTAAATCCACTGATGTAACTGAAAAAATAGTGCAAATCAAAAAAGCAAATAAAGAAATAGTACCTCTGTGCCTCACTGAAGCATGACCTTTGATGTGGTTGTTGACCTTAAATGTCAACATGGAACATGCTTAACACCCCAGCCATCCTACAATCTAAGCTTGATGCCCTCAATCTCACACAAATTATCAATGAACCTACCAGGTACCGCCCCAAAACCGTAAACACAGGCACCCTCATAGATATCATCCTAACCAACTTGCCCTCTAAATACACCTTTGCTGTTTTCAACCAAGATCTCAGCGATCACTGCCTGCATCCGTAATGGGTCAGCGGTCAAACGACCTCCACTCATCTCTGTCAAACGCTCCCTGAAACACTTCAGCGAGCAGGCCTTTCTAATCGACCTGGCCCGGGTATCCTGGAAGGACATTGATCTCATCCCGTCAGTAGAGGATGCCTGGTTATTTTTTTTAAATGCCTTCCTCGCCATCTTAAATACGCATGCCCCATTCAAGAAATTTAGAACCAGGAACAGATATAGCCCTTGGTTCTCTCCAGACCTGACTGCCCTTAACCAACACAAAAACATCCGTTCTGCATTAGCATCGAACAGCCCCCGTGATATGAAACTTTTCAGGGAAGCAAGAAACCAATATACATAGGCAGTTAGGAAAGCCAAGGCTAGCTTTTTCAAGCAGAAATTTGCTTCCTGCAACACAAACTTAAAAAAGTTCTGGGACACTGTGAGGTCCATGGAGAATAAGAACACCTCCTCCCAGTTGCCCACTGCACTGAAGATAGGAAACACTGTCACCACTGATAAATCCACTATAATTGAGAATTTCAATAAGCATTTTTCTAAGGCTGGCCATGCTTTCCACCTGGCTACCCCTACCCCAGTCAACAGCACTGCACCCCCCACAGCAACTTGCCCAAGCCTTCCCTATTTCTCCCAAATCCAGTCAGCTGATGTTCTGAAAGAGCTGCTAAATCTGGACCTCTACAAATCAGCCGGGCTAGACAATCTGGACCCTTTCTTTCTAAAATGATCTGCCGAAATTGTTGCCAGCCCTATTACTAGCCTGTCCAACCTCTCCTTTGTGTCGTCTGAGATTCCCAAAGATTGTAAAGCAGCTGCGGTCATCCCCCTCTTCAAAGGGGGGAACACTCTTGACACTCCAAACTGCTACATATCTATCCTACCCTGCCTTTCTAAGGTCTTCGAAAGCCATGTCAACAAACAGATTACCGGCCATTTTGAATCCCACCATACCTTCTCCGCTATGTAATCTGGTTTCCGAGCTGGTCATGGGTGTACCTCAGCCACGCTCAAGATCCTAAACGATATCTTAACCGCCATCGATAAGAAACAATACTGTGCAGCCGTATTCATTGACCTGGCCGAGGCTTTCGACTCTGTCATTCACCACATCCTCATCGGCAGACTCGACAGCCTTGGTTTCTCAAATGATTGCCTCGCCTGGTTCACCAACTACTTTACTGATAGAGTTCAGTGTGTCAAATCGGAGGGTCTGTTGTCCGGGCCTCTGGCAGTCTCTATGGGGGTGCCACAGGGTTCAATTCTTGGACAGACTCTCGTCTATGTATACATCAATGATGTCGCTCTTGCTGCTGGTGAGTCTCTGATCCACCTCTACGCAGACGACACCATTTTGTATACTTCTGGCCCTTCTTTGGACACTGTGTTAACAACCCTCCAGACGAGCTTCAATGCCATCTCTGGAACATGCTAACATCTCTGTTGATGAGTCTACGATACGTAAAACACTAAACAAGAATGGTGTACATGGGAAGACACCACGGAAGAAGCCACTGCTGTCCAAAAATAACATTGCTGCACGTCTGAAGTTCGCAAAAGAGCATCTGGATGTTCCACAGCGCTACTGGCAAAATATTCTGAGGACAGATTAAACTAAAGTTGAGTTGTTTGGAAGGAACGCACAAAACTATGTGTGGAGAAAAAAGCACACCAACATCAAAACCTCATCAACTGTAAAGTATGGTGAAGGGAGCATCATGGTTTGAAGCTGCTTTGCTACCTCAGGGCCTGGACAGCTTGCTATCATGGAAGGAAAAATGAATTCCCAAGTTTTCTTTCAGGAGAATGTAAGGCTATCTGTCCGCCAATTGAAGCTCAACAGAAGTTGGGTGATGCAACAGGACAACAACCCAAAACACAGAAGTAAATCAACAACAAAATGGCTTCAACGGAAGAAAATATGCCTTCTGGAGTGGCCCAGTCAGAGTCCTGACCTCAACCCGATTGAGATGCTGTGGCATGACCTCAAGAGAGTGGTTCACACCAGACATCCCAAGAATAATGCTGAACTGAAACAGTTTTGTGAAGAGGAATGGTCCAAAATTCCTCCTGACAGGTCTGATCCACAACTAGAGAAATGTTTGGTTGAGGTTATTGCTGCCAAAGAAGGGACAACCAGTTATTAAATCCTGGGGGTTCACATACTTTTCCCACCCTGCACTGTGAATGTTTACACACTGTGTTCAATAAAGACATGAAAACGTATAATTGTTTGTGTGTTATTAGTTTAAGCAGAATGTTTTTGTCTATTGTTGTGACTTAGATGATGATCAGATCAAATTTGATGACCAATTCATGCAGAAGTCCAGGTAATTCCAAAGGGTTCACATACTTTTTCTTGCCACTGTAACTGTACATGTAAAAAAAAAAAAAAAAGATTCCCTCATTGTAAGCAATTAGCTAGCTCACATGCAAAAGGGTGCTATTGCTAATTAGCTAGCTCACATGCAAATGAGGGCTAATTAACACTGTGCTAACATCGGTACGGTAGTTGGTTATATAAAAATATATCACTGCACTGGTATAACATGAATATTACAAAGTACATTATGCATAATGACAGTCTCACTTACTTCCATGGTTTATATGTTTATCCATGTAGGTTAGATTCAATTAAGTTTTCGCTTTTGTTGATGTTGATACCTTCAACGTGAACTTCAACTTGGGTGACCTTGAAGGAGACGGGAAGGGTTCAGGTTAAACATGTTTGACTCCACCCACATTGAGCCCTACCCCAAACTGCACACTGTAGTCAGGGGATTCTCGTGAGACTGGGGTAAGATGGGTCACTTCTGTCAGGTGGTTGACAGTGCAGCTTGTGTGCAGCTTGTCAGAGAGCCTGCCTATCAGTCATTAAGTGTGCCTCAGTCCTCAAAAGGGGTCCCATACTGCAACACTGAAACACTCCATCCCCAATGAACCACACTGGGGTGTCATTAGTTCACTTTACACTAGGATTTGATCAGACCGTTTGTTTAGTCACTTGACTAAACAACTAGTAAAAAACTGACAACTATATGCATAGGTGATCTACTTAGTCACTCAAAGAGTTAGGCTGGATTCCTGGCACATCTTGCAGCTTGTTTTTTTGAGCACTTCATGTGCATGTGAGGTAGAGAAGAGAAACTAGCAGAGGCTCCAAATCATAAAGAGCTCATCAGTACCATCTACTGGTCATTTGAAATAGAGCAAGTAAATAATCGGAGTCCTTGACAGAAATATTGAGTACTGATAGCCTATTAGAAATATTGAGTACTGATAGCCTATCAGAAATATAGAGTACTGATCAGAAATATTGATCAGAAATATTGAGTACTCATAGCCTGTCAGAAGTATTGAGTACTGATAGCCTATCAGAAATATTGAGTACTGATAGCCTACCAGAAATATTGAGTACTGATAGCCTATCAGAAATATGGAGTACTGATAGCCTAACATTCTAACAGACATAGAAGCTCAGATAAAGATGACTATGGGTAAGATATGTTACCTATCATTTATGATTCATAAATATTTCTAGACTCACCTTTGCTATGCTTATGCCCCCCCCGGTCAGTATAATGTGGGAGGTTGCATATGAAACTGAAATGACAACGCACCAGGAAAAGTCACAGATGGTAATATATTTGCTGATATGTAAGCACTGTTAAAATGACAAAAATCAGATAAAAGAGGGCAAGGCAGTTCTCGTATTGTAAATAGCTACTGTATATTGAAGACCCCAAACTAAAACCTGCTGATACTCACACACACTAGCACAGGCACTGGTGCACACATACATACATAGGGCCTACTGTAAACTCGCTTGCAACAAGCTTATACAAATGGCCTTCTGATGGCATCACTTCGGGCCTTATTAGCAGCAGTGGCTGCCCACAGCAAGACAGCTGGTCTATTTCCCCGTGATTAATGATTTAAGAAAGCCTTACAGTCACACAGCTGCATGTAGAAATGTGAGGGAAAGTCTGTACAACCTCCACAATGAAAGATAAAGAAAAGGATTTGAGTGTGTGAATAAAACTGACCATGAAGCAGCCAGCTTCCACACTGACAAAGGAATCCCGGGCCTATTGATCATAGAATTTGAAAGGTTCTCTAAACGTGTTAGTGTGATGTGCATTGGTCATTGTCTTGAATTATTTTTAAGTAATACAATTCCTTCACAATGACATTAGCTCACAATGCTCTCATGTTATCTGATTACAAAAAACTGTAACCAATTATGTTATCACCAAAAATATTGTAATTAGATTACAGATACTTTTGAAAAACTAGATTATTGATTATTGGATTACTTTTAAATTCAGAAAGGATGTTTGCAACAAAATAAAAACATTATGCCGCCTTTCTGTTTTCTTAATGGCATTTAATTCAGCATTGAAAACAGATGCAAGTTGAAGTTTGTTCCACATAAGCAAGTCTGACCACAAGTCAGAGACCACTATGACACACCAAATGTGTTTGACGGATCCTTTTTGTCTTCTTCTAATGCCTCTCAAGGGGAAAGTATTCCAAAAGATTATGTTACTGATTGTGTAATCCAAAAGTTACCTTATTGATTACAATTTTGGACGGGTAACTATAACGGATTACATTTAGAAAGTAACCTACCCAACCCTGATGGCACCATTGTGCTTCCAATCTATCAAGACTGGAGATAATGGGCTTATCACAGAGGGAAATAGAAAAATTTGGCAGATGTCAAGCAAGTCTGTCAGTGTGGATATAATTCATAGACAAGCTCTGATTAAACTGATTTTTTTTCCCCAAAGCCTCCAGATACTGTGTCAAGGTCTTCTGGTCCACCATACATTTCAGATGGCTTATATCAGCACAATTTAACACCTGATGCGATTATTTTCAATAGACATGCTTGAAAGCAGCATCACCACTGAGAGGAGTGCAATTTAATTAGCAGAATATATGTAGGAAAAGCAGCTTCCTGTAATGGCCGTTGTTGGTGGAAGAAGGTGAGGACCAAGATGCAGCGTGGTATGTGTCCATATTTATTAGAATGAACACGGAAATAACCAAAATAACAAAGAGAAACAACAGAAAACCGTTCTGGCTGATGCAGACACACAACAGACAACAGAAAATAATCATCCACGAAACACAATAGAAAACAGGCTACCTAAATATGGTTCTCAATCAGGGACAACGATTGACAGCTGCCTCTGATTGAGAACCATACCAGGCCAAACACAGAAATAGCAAATCATAGAAAAACTAACATAGACAACCCACCCAACTCACGCCCTGACCATACTAAAACAAAGACATAATAAAAGAACTAAGGTCAGAACGTGACACTTCCTGCTCAATGTTAATGATTGCCAGTAAGCATAAGAAATCTTAAATGTGTCTATCGTTGTCTGTGTATTCCATCCTGGCATTGCCTAATGCCTACTGTGGCAGACAATGGGGCTGGGCTGGGCTGATGACACACTATAAGAGAGACAGACAGGTACAGACTGGCAGAATGGAATGTGTCTAGCCTTGAGTCATGCCGGTCTCAAGAACCTCTGCTTCCAAGAGTAAATATACTTGGGAGAAACACAATGCTCAGTGAACTTCCTTGATAATTCAAACCTTTATACAGGGCTATGCTCCATCTCACTGGGCACTCACTGGTTGAATCAACACTGTTTCAATGTAATTTCAATGAAATTACATGCAACCAAGGTGTCATAGACATTGAATTGACATCTGTGCCCAGTTGTTTAGAAAACAGATTACACAGTGTGTAATCAGAGTGCTCTAAACGACCGTGATATAATCGAATGAACCTTGACAAACACAAAACGGTATATAAAACCAATAGACACATTGACAAGAGAAAGATGAATTTAAGTTTCAGCCCCTGGTGGAGGGCTTTGAAGTACAGCCAGTGAATAAGTCAAGAACTGTATGTTTGGTGTGAAAAAGAAAAAGAAACCTGAGCAACAGTAGCCATTTACCGGAGGCATGAGGATCTGACTCAACATGACCTTATGAGCATTTTTATGAATTGTGTCAACAAGCAATGGTGTCAACAAGCAAGTTCCAGGAACTTCTTTCAGCAACATAGTCTGGCCCTCCTCTCAGTTCATCATGACTATTGTGAAATCCTGGAGTAGAACGTTCTGTACAATACACTACACTGTAAATCAAAAAGTGTTGACGTTTTAAAATCACTGAATGAGAATACTGAAATTCAGGACAATCGTAAAATAGCCCACTGAATCAAGTTTAATCCCTTAAAACTCACAACAATAGGCTACATGAAACCAATACTCTTTCAGCGATTTCAAAACATTTTATCAGAGATGTGTAAGTGAGTCTCCTAAACCTAAACATACTGCCTGGAGGTACCGGACCCCAAGTCAGTCAATGTACTGCACTGGAAAATGAGCACATTGTCTGGGTCGACATCCTATATACTTTGGTTCGGGCCAATAAGACCGCATACTACCCATGGCTTTACAGAAATTGAATGAAGAGTGGTTTAACCATGGGAGACCACCACAGATGTTGCTGTTTTTGTATCCAGATATTGCAACTAATAATGATATAAAAACACAAACTCACATTTACAACAGCTCGGACACAAATAAGTAGAATAGAATATATATATATATACATATATATATATCTTAGATTTTCTTCAGACAGTTAACTCTGACATAATGGATTAAAGGAATTATTTATTTATTTTAGATTTTTTATTTCACCTTTATTTAACCAGGTAGGCTAGTTGAGAACAAGTTCACATTTACAACTGCTACCTGGCCAAGATAAAGCAAAACAGTGCGACACAAACAACAACACAGAGTTACACATGGAATAAACAAAACATACAGTCAATAAAACAGTAGAAAAAAAGTATACATACAGTGTGTGCAAATTAGTTAAGATATGGGAGGTATAAGGCAATAAATAGGCCATAGTGGCGAAATAATTACAATTTAGCTATTAAACACTGGAGTGATAGATGTGCAGAAGATTAATGTGCAAGTAGAGATACTGGGGTGCAAAGGAGAAGAAAAAACAAAGAAAAAAAACAACAGTATGGGGATGAGGTAGTTGGATGGGCAATTTACAGATGGGCTATGTACAGGTGCAGTGATCTGTGAGCTGCTCTGACAGCTGGTGCTTAAAGCTAGTGACGGAGATATGAGTCTCCAGCTTCAGTGATTTTTACAATTTGTTCCAGTCATTGGCAGCAGAGAACTGGAAGGAAAGGCGGCCAAAGTAGGAATTGGCTTTGGGGGTGACCAGTGAAATATACCTGCTGGAGCACGTGCTATGGGTGGGTGCTGCTATGGTGACCAGTGAGCTGAGATAAGGTGGGGCTTTACCTAGCATAGACTTATAGATGACCTGGAGCCAGTGGGTTTGGTGACGAATATGAAGCGAGGGCCAGCCAACGAGAGCATACAGGTCGCAGTGGTGGGTAGTATATGGGGCTTTGGTGACAAAACAGATGGCACTGTGATAGACTGCATCCAATTTGCTGAGTAGAGTGTTGGAGGCTATTTTGTAAATGACATCGCCAAAGTCAAGGATCGGTAGGGTAGTCCGTTTTACGAGGATATGTTTGGCAGCATGAGTGAAGGATGCTTTGTTGTGAAATAGGAAGCCGATTCTAGATTTAATTTTGGATTGGAGATGCTTAATGTGAGAAGAGTTTAGAGTCTAACCAGACACCTAGGTATTTGTAGATGTCCACATATTCTAAGTCAGAACCGTCCAGAGTAGTGATGCTGGATGCTCCTCTGGATGTTGGTTAAGACAGTGTCCAAAGAAGGGCCAGAAGTATACAGAATGGTATTGTCTGCGTAGAGGTGGATCAGAGAATCACCAGCAGCAAGAGTGACATCATTGATGTATACAGAGAAGAGAGTCGGCCTGAGAATTGAACCCTGTGGCACCCCAATAGAGACTGCCAGAGGTCTGGACAACAGGCCCTCCGATTTGACACTGAACTCTGTCTGAGAAGTAGTTGGCGAACCAGGCGAGGCAGTCATTTGAGAAACCAAGGCTGTTGAGTCTGAATGTGGTGATTGACAGAGTCGAAAGCCTTGGCCAGGTCTATGAGTACAGCTGCACAGTCTCTTATTGATGGAGGTTATGATCTCGTTTAGGACCTTGAGCGTGGCTGAAGTGCACCCATGACCAGCTCTGAAACCAGATTGCATAGCGGAGAAGGTACAGTGGGATTCGAAATGGTCGGTGATCTGTTTGTTAACTTGACTTTCGAAGACCTTAGAAATGCAGGGTACGATAGATATATAGGTATGTAGTAGTTTGGGTCTAGAGTGTCTCCCCCTTTGAAGAGGGGGATGACCGGCAGCTTTCCAATCTTTGGGATCTCAGACGATACAAAAGAGAGGTTGAACAGGCTAGTAATAGGGGTTGCAACAATTTCAGCTGATCATTTTTAGAAAGAGAGGGTCCAGATTTTCTAGTTCTGCTCATTTTTAGGGGTCGAGATTTTGCAGCTCTTTCAGAACATCAGCTATCTGGATTTGGGTGAAGAAGAAATGGGGGAGGCTTGGGCAAGTTGCTCTGGGGGGAGCAGGGCTGTTGACCAGGGTAGGGAGATTTTTTCAGCTCTTTCAGAATATTAACTATCTGGATTTGGGTGAAGAAGAAATGGGGCTTGGGCAAGTTGCTCTGGGGGGTGCAGGGCTGTTGACCAGGGTAGGGGTGGCCAGATGGAAGGCATGGCCAGCCGTTGAAAAGTGCTTATTGAAGTTCTCAATTATCGTGGATTTATAGGCGGTGACAGTGTTTCCTAGCCTCAGTTCAGTGGGCAGCTGGGAGGAGGTGCTCTTATTCTCCATGGACGTTGCAGTGTCCCATAACTTTTTGGAGTTTGTGCTGCAGGATGCAAATTTCTGTTTGAAAAAGCTAGCCTTTGCTTTCCTAACTGCCTGTGTATATTGGTTCCTAACTTCCCTGAAAAGTTGCATATCGCGGGGGCTATTCGATGCTAATGCAGTACGCCACACGATGGTTTTGTGCTGGTCAAGGGCAGTCATGTCTGGAGAGAACCACGGGCTATATCTGTTCCTGGTTCTATTTTTTTTTTATGTGGCATGCTTATTTAAGATTGTGAGGAAAGCACTTTTAAAGAATAACCAGGCATCTTCTGCTGACGGAATGAGGTCAATATCCTTCCAGGATACCCGGGCCAGGTCGATTATGAAGGCCTGCTCGCTGAAGTGTTTCAGGGAGCGTTTGACAGTGATGAGGGGTGATCGTTTGACCGCAGATCCATTACGGACGCAAGCAATGAGGCAGTCAGTGATCGCTGAGATCCTGGTGAAGACAGGAGGGCAGGTTGGTTAGGATGATATCTATGAGGGTGCCTGTGTTTACGGATTTTGGGTGGTACCTTAGATAAAAAGTATTTATAACAATTGAGAGAGAATGCAGTTCATGAATTCAGTCCAGGAATACAACACAAATACATAATGCGTGTAATTCCCCCAGTAAACTGACGTTACCTTTTTTATTTAGGGATTTAAAATATATATATATATATATGTGGGTGAGCTTGAGAAGGGAGTATTTGATTCTGTTTTACGTGTGATACAAAGGCTGGCAGCCCAGTAAATAAAGTCCCATCAACGCATGACGTAGATTACAGTCAGCGTTCTTCTCACCAGTGCGAGGTCTGGCCCTGGAAAGCACTGCTTTTTATTTCAGTATTTCCAGTTAATTAATCACGACCAAACAGGGTCCTTCCTTTTTTTATTTCTCACATTTGGAAACCACACAACCTACAAAACTGACGTTCCTTCGGTGAAGGTATGACCGTTACATCTAGTCTGTGTTTAACTTTAGGTTTGGCTAGCTGGCCGTTTAACTGTTTTAAAATGGCTTCCGATTGTTAGCCTAGCTACTTGGCTAGCTTTCCAATGTGGCGTTTCCTGCGTATGCTAACTGGATAGCAGTCTATAACCTAACTAGCAGTTTAACTACAATTTATCACGACACATTAGTAGAACATGGAGTCTTGCCATTGGTAATATACTACTAATATTAAGCACTTGCCACACAGAACCGGCATATTGTTATTTTCATGTAACATCATGATGGCAGCTATCTGGCTAGCTAATACACTTTGTAAATGTTGATATTGTATCACAAGACCGTTGACAATAATGTTGAAAGTGATATGACTGCTTGCTAACTAACGTAGTTAACTAGTCCACCACAACCAACAGGCAGAGAGGAAATGATGAGCTAGTTACCGGTATAATTAATTAGCTAGCTAGTTAGTTATAATTTAATAAACAGATCACCGTTGATCAGAATAGACATGGATGGCTAAACATGCCATGGATTCGGAATCTCAGCATTACAATGTCCTTGTCATGTTGTTTAGTTAGTTAAATGAGTCAGGCTACCAGTAGTTAGCTACTGGCCATTTACAACAAAGGATGTGTAGCGTTAGCTGCGAGTGAAGCTAGCCAACTCTGTGCTTTAGCAGGAAGTGTATGCCATGCGTCAATCTATTAATTTACTTTGTACTCTAAAAATGCATTTTCTTCAGGTCGCTTTTGCCTACCCCCACCCATTGAATATTATTATTTTCGGGAATTCATCGTTGTCAAGCCGCCAAAGTGGAGAGTGTGATTGCAGAAGGGGGTGCTTCTCGTTTCAGGTAAGATTGTAACTTGTTTAGGGCTAAATGCAATTTAGTCCGCAGGTCGTTGTTTCACTTCCTACTGATATCCTTCACATAGTGTAGAATAGATTATACCTTTAATAGTCCTAGCTATGTCATTTTGTTCACACTATTCTTCAAGTAAATAATATTTGTTCCACAGTGCTTCTTCGGGTGGGGGAGGAGGTAGGGGTGCCTCTCAGTACCATCCCAAGACTGTCGGCAACAGGTACTATTCAAGCCATTTTACCAAAATGTAATGTTACTCCAAACAATCTTACTTCAGATGTCACTAATGCTGTTAATTGCAGCGAGTTCCTGGGGAAAGCCCCAGGATCTAGCGTTCAGAGATGGGTTCCTTCACGAAGCACTAGACGAGATGCCAATGCCTCCAATGAAAAAGAACGACATGATGCAATCTTCAGGAAAGTGAGAGGGTATGTAATCCCATAATAAATGGTGGCTACACACATTAGATTCAAATAAAAATGTTATCTTGTAGGCTGTTTTCCAACTTGAATCTGGTTGGCGCCCCATAGCTTTTTTGTTTTATCCATTAGAAATGACTGGCCCATTTGCAAGTCAGCAGATTTCAGTGAATGTGTGTTAGTGGTGCCATTTTCTAACACCAGATAATGCCTTGTCTTCAGAATGCAATATTTTTCATGTTTCCTGTTCTTTCCATCCTCAGCATACTTAATAAACTGACCCCCGAGAAGTTTGACAAGCTATGCCTTGAGCTCCTGAATGTGGGCGTAGATTCAAAACTCGTCCTAAAAGGAGTGATCTTGCTGGTAATTTAAAATCTATTTCTTAGCTCTGTGTGCATTAATGTTTATTGATCGAGTGGAAAACGGCTTTACTGTTCAGTGTACATCACCTCATTTCAAACAGATTGTTGACAAAGCCCTCGAAGAGCCCAAGTATAGCTCGCTTTATGCACAGCTATGTCTGCGCTTGGCAGAGGACGCACCGAACTTTGACGGCCCATCGCCAGAGATCCAAACGTCACAAA
This sequence comes from Oncorhynchus clarkii lewisi, assembly GCF_045791955.1. Lineage (NCBI taxonomy): Eukaryota > Metazoa > Chordata > Actinopteri > Salmoniformes > Salmonidae > Oncorhynchus > Oncorhynchus clarkii. Next base: position 16,002,678 of record NC_092172.1, on the reverse strand, counting down.
AACAAAGCACCGTAAGCATCATTGTCATCCTCCTCACAGATTGATTACTACTATTATAGACAATGGTATCGTGTTTTTTTTTCTCACCCTGTCTAATCTTTTCATTTGGAAACAATGTGTTGCAGACATTCAGGAGACTTTTGATTTCTAAGCTTCAAGATGAATTTGAGAACCGCGCCAGAAATGTTGAAAGTGAGTGAACATTTGAAAAAATGTGCATATTTTCTGTGCCCTGTGTGGTTGATTGTGTTAACCTTTGCTCTTTTCTATTCCCTCAGTCTATGACAAACATGACAACCCTCTTACCTCTGAGGAAGAAGAGCAGCATGCCATTGCCAAGTTTAAGATGCTGGGAAATATCAAATTCATTGGGGAACTTGGCAAACTCGATCTTATCCATGAATCTATCCTTCATAAGTGCATCAAAACAGTAAGTCGAATACATCAGTACTGTTTTTACAATGTTAAACCATATGAAATACATGTTAACTAATCTTTCGTCTTTATTTCAGCTTTTGGAAAAGAAGAAGAGAGTCCAACTTAAAGATATGGGGGAAGATTTGGAGTGCCTCTGTCAGATAATGAGAACAGTGGGGCCTAGACTCGATCATGAAAAGGCTAGGGTAAGCATATACTCTCGAGTCATTTTATTTAGTTTGTTAATATTATTTTCCATTTGGACGTGACTAATTTGTTTCTCTTGCAGTCTTTAATGGATCAGTACTTTGGCCGTATGAAATCCTTAATGAACAACAAGGACTTGCCGGCAAGGATTCGTTTCCTGGTGCAGGATTCAGTGGAGTTGCGAGAGAACAATTGGGTGGCTCGCAAAGCTTTTATCGATAATGGACCAAAGACGATTAACCAGATTCGTCAGGAAGCAGTAAAAGTTAGTTAACCATTCTTTATTAAGTGCAGCCAAATCTTATGAATCTGTAATGCCACAGTGTGTCTTAATACACTTCTGCTTTGTGTCTTGCAGGATTTGGGTGTTTTTATTCCACCAATGGCCCAGGGAATGAGAACTGACTTCTTTTTGGAGGGGCCCTTCATGCCTAGGTTGAAACTTGACAGGGAAACTCTTGGCGGGTTGGCGGATATGTTTGGACAGATGCCAGGTACATCCATGACTGACGCTCCTGAGTAGTTTGAATTTATTGCTGTCCTGTTGTCCAACATTTTAATGTGTGTCCTGGCTACTAGGAAGTGGGATCGGCACAGGCCCTGGAGTGATTCAGGACCGGTATTCGCCCACCATGGGCCGTCACCGCACCAACCCACTCTTCAACGGGCACACAGCCCCTGCTACCCAGTCTCAGTTTGAGATGGGAGGCAAGCCCTTCATCAAATCTAACCAGGTGACAGTTGCACACTTTACTAAAAGCAGTAGCTTTTGAATATTCTTGGACTGCTCAAATCTCGATGGATATGGCATTGCATCTAAAGTAATTTCAAACATTTTCCCAGGGGCAGAATCCAATTTTCCAGAACCAGCAACAGCAGGCTCAGTCTAAGGACATGGCACCGCGTTTCATCAAGAAAGGATCGCTCAACGCTGATGAGGTACAACACCTGGTAGATACCCACTCTTTTAAACCACCGTTTGCACAGGCAACAAGCCAAAATACTTTAATGCAAAATATGAGAACGATGCATAATACCCTCCTATTCCCCGTCTTAGATCAGTCTAAGGCCGGCACAGTCATTCCTTCTCAACACAAACCAAGTGCCAAAGTTGCAGCCGCAGATACCAACAATGATTCCTCCAAGTGCTCAACCTCCACGCACTCAAACGCCACCACTGGGACAGGTAAAGACAAACGCGCATACCGCTTTTTATAGCATTCAGCTGGAGTTGATGTGTATTTAAAGTCTGCCCACTCTAAACGGTCTTATCATTTCTCAGCCTCCTCTGCTTGGTCTGAAAACCAACCCACCTCCAAAGACCACCAAGAAACCGCCTCCTGCAAAGGAAGAGTTGCTTAAGATGACCGTATGTTCCATTTTACAATCTCAAGGAACTCCTTCAAGTTGTACTTTTTGCCCCATAGAAGGATTTCCGAACGCTAACAGTCTTTGTCCATATTATATCTTATCAGGAGACCATAGTGACTGATTACCTGAACAGCAAAAACATTGATGAAGCTGTGAACAGTGTAAGAGAGATGAAGGCTCCCAAATACTTCCTGCCTGAGATGTTGAGCAAGATCGTGATCTGTTCTCTTGACTGCCCAGACGAAGACAAGGAGCATGCCAGCACCTTGATCCACACACTCCGCACAGAGGGCCTTGTTACTGGGGAGAGCTTCATGCGGGTCAGTCTTCCAGTCATGGCAAAGAGCTTTTGTTGTAAGATATCAAAGGTTCTACTGTTCAGTGAATTTACTCACCACATGCCTGTGTACTTTTTTTTACAGGCTTTTCTCAGTGTTCTGGACCAGTGTCCCAAGATCGAAGTGGACATTCCTCTGGTGAAGTCCTACTTGGCCCAGTTTGCAGCGCGAGCCATCATCGCAGAGCTGGTGAGCATGGACGAGCTAGCCCACCCTCTGGAGAATGGCACCCACTTCCCCCTCTTCCTGCTTTGTCTGCAACAGACTGCCAAACTGAAGGATCGTGAGTGGCTCACTGATCTATTCCAGCAAAGCAAGGTCAACATGCAGAAGATGCTGCCTGGTATGTCAACCTCTCCTAAACCCTTAGCCTAGAAAGCTCTGTCAATTTTTCACATTTTAACAAGATTGTTGTGATTTTGCCAAAATCTGCAGAAATCGACCAAAACAAGGATCGCATGCTGGAAATCTTGGAGGGCAAAGGCCTGAGCTTCTTATTCCCACTCATGAAGCTGGAAAAGGAACTGCTGAAGCAGATCAAAGCAGACCCCTCTCCCCAGTGCATCTACAAGTGGATCAAGGACAACATCTCCCCTAAGCTCCACACCGACAAGGGCTTCGTCAATATCCTCATGACCAGGTATGGGGAAAGGGCTAATGCCCACATTGCAGAGTTCTGTGGTTATGCATCTTGAGATGCATGTTATTAAGACTAGTTCTGAATTCTGCTCACCCCCCCCCCTCCAGTTTCTTGCAGTACATTGCCCAAGAGATAAATGCCAGTGAGGAAGAAGACCAGTTATCAGCCCCCACTAAAGAACAGCTGGACCAGGAGAAGCAGCTGCTGCTGGTCTTCAAGCCAGTGATGCAGAAGTTCCTGCATGATCACCAGGATCTGCAAGTCGGTGCCCTCTACGCACTGCAGGTCCACTGCAATGCAAAAACTTTCCCTAAAGGTACGTACAGGTCACATGGTCAAATTATTACTTGGGTTAATTTTATGCAAGCGCATTTGCGCTTTTTGTTCAGTTTTTTTAAAATATAGATTTTTATTTCTCTAGGAATGTTACTGCGCTATTTTGTCCACTTCTATGATATGGAAATCATTGAAGAAGAAGCCTTCCTTGCATGGAAAGAAGACATAACTCAAGAGTTTCCTGGGAAGGGGAAAGCATTATTCCAGGTAATTACATTTCTACTCCCAGACAATTTGTATTGCAACTCACACCATTACAGGTGCATACTAAACTGGCTTTTTTATTAGACTAGAAATACACCACATAAATGGGTAATGCATCTTTGTTTTGGCTCATGGTATGTTCCCTGTGAAGGTGAACCAGTGGCTGACCTGGCTGGAGACTGCTGAGGAAGAGGAGTCTGAGGAGGAAGCTGACTGAAGAACCAGCCAAAAGCCTAATGGTGCAGAAATGCTATTGATATAATACCGCTTTTGTTTCCTTCCCATCTTCCCTGTCCCAATATGATATGCATACCTAACCACTGCAACACTTCATTCCGCTATCATGTTTTTGGCCATGATAAGCCAATGCATGTTTAGTTTCCCCCCCTTTTGGCTCTTTTCTAGCGCTTAAGCATAATAATGGTTTGCCATCTGTTTTAAGAGCCCCTTTTAAGATCAATGGTATCAGCTGCTTTGAATCTAGACTTTTGTTTTTCTCCAAGACAATTGAATTGCAAGGGCCTTGTTCCTGCTGCTGAATGCTATGCTTTTATTTTTGTTGTTGTTAGCCGATTAGCAACACTGTAGAGATGCACTTTGCTCAACGTCATACATGAGTCGTTGCAATATTCACTCTCTCATTGTTACAAAGAATCCTCAACTGTAATCATTGGTTACCATAACATTAATGGTTTATATTTGCTTGTGTTTCTACCTCCTCATTATGGGCTTCATGTGTTGGGTTTGAATTGCTTAATGTCTCCATTTCAAGTGAAAACACTTAGTCTGGACTAATGCACAAGTCTGTAATAAAAAAAAACGGTTTTACTTGCACAATATCCTGATTGTAAGAATTCAAATTCAGACCTTTTTTAAGTGCTTTTGTGGATGTATGGCACATCGCCTGGGAGAGATGAAATTATGCGGCCTTGTTAATTTATCAACCCTCGTTGCTGTGTACCTCCCGCTGTATCTGTCATACATTGTGATACTTGAATTTTCTTTACGGGGAACAACCAATGTGTGAGTTGGTTTTGCATGGCTCGGTGCCCCAGCTGAGGGGTGATTTCACTTAAGGACCATTGGAATGGTCGAAACATTTGCAAACTAACCCACCTGGGGCATTGGGCCATGCAAAATGAATTCCACACGGTCTGTTCTCATGCAACAATTTTCAAACTACACAAGTGCAACATGTTTTAATTGGTGAATAAAGTTAACATGAGAAATGAATTTGATTTTGTTACACTTTAACTCTGCCCTCACCCCCCCCCCCCCCCCTCGTGTGAAAAATTGAAGCCTGTTTGCCATAATGTCTGATCCAGATATTTATTGTTTTTATCAAGATATAAAAAATTATAATCTCAACTTATTATGATCTAATGAAATCACGAGGTATACATCTGTACAACTTTCTGTAAAAGTGTTACTGTAATGTTCTGTAACTGCTAAGAATGTTCTTGTGTACCACTATTGCTTAACTTTTAAATAAAGTTAAACACTGAGTTCACTTAGACTTGTCCTGTGTAATATTTAACCTAGATTCAGATATGTAACTGAACCCAACAGGCCATTTAATATGGTTTATAAAGTCCTGCAACTACTGTATTAGTACATAGTTGCTATGTATAACTCCCCAATGACCAAGGCAAGCTCTCAAACACTTCCTGTTTCTTGGTAGGCCTACGAGAAATGCCCAACAATTACAGAAATTCTGGTTACAATGGAAGTTAACTGTTTTGATTTTTAAGGAGTTGCCTTAATATAGCACATTGTTGGACCATTCCCCTACTGAATGGTTTTATTGCAACGGACTGATCCTGACGGAGAACACTTCAAGTGCCCACATGTGGTATGCATTTTGTAAGAACTTATGGTTAGAGAGAAACTTCTTGAAGTAGGTCGCAAAGGACGGGTGTAACGCAGCATGAAGAGGGTGATTCAACCCCTGAATGCTGATTGGCCGACAGCTGTGGTATATCAGATCGTATACCACGGGTATGACGAAACATTTATTTTTAGTGCTCTAATTACATTGGTATCCAGTTTATAATAGCAATAAGGCACCTCTGGGTTTTGTGGTATATGGTCAATATACCACAGCTAAGGACTGTATCCAGGCAATCTGCGTTGCATCAATGTTTGGCCATGGTATATTGGCCATATATCACACCAACTCGGCCCTTATTGCTTAAATATAGTACTGTAGCATTTTTGCATGTCAGTAAGTGGTTGCAAGGGGAAGATAAGGCCCATTAGTAGCAGTTGTATGTTAATACAGTGTGTCCACAGCTAAATAAGGCACTTGATCAGTGTATTTAGTGGGCTGGGGGTATTCACCAGACTTGTGATGAGTATTCGCAATGCACTTTGGGCTATAGCCAAGGCCTAGTTGTTCACTTTACTTCTATAGTCCCATTTCCTTATGAGCTTTTATTATTCTTAGAATAATCAGTCCATCTGCACTTTGAACAGAGCTACACTGGAACCCATATTCAGAACCATGTTTAGGCTACCGACACAGTGACAACTCTGAGAAAACCTCCACAACAGGTGTCAAACTCATTCCATGGAGGGCTTAGTTTCTGTTTTTTCCTTTTAATTAAGACCCAGACAACCAGGTGAGGGGAGTTCCTTACTAATCAAGTACAAGAGAGGAGCGAAAACCTGCAGATACTCCACCCTCTGTGGAACGAGTTTGACAAGTGCGCTACAACATATGTTCTTCAGACAGGCTCGGTCAGCCCCGTCAGACATACCCTGATCTGGTGTTGTCAGTTCCAGAAGCTGGCCACAGACAGGACCTCTTCACAAACATGTGTTTGCCTCATCCACCCCACTGCGGTACCTCCGGAATGGGGCCATGTATTTGGAGTCTCGATGTGTCTCAAACTCTACGAATACATTTAGAACTGCATCACCTAGGCGTGCCGCCAGATTACTTAGCACTTCTTGTATCCATATAGAGGACCTAAATAAAAAATGGCACATATATACACTTTCACTATTGAAGCTGAACTTGTAATATGGCATTTTATTCACCACAGCATGACTGACATGAGGTTTGCCAAAAATATTATTCTGAATAGCAGAGGTCATGTTGATACAGAAAACAAGGAAAATGCTGCCTAAACAATTACAACACATTTACCCCATAATCAGAAGATAAGTGTCAAGTTGTTTTCCAATGTCATTACAAGCATCTTCATCATCAGAAATAGAAAAAAACAAATATTTATTTTGTGTTTGTTTATTATCTACATATAATTTGTCCCAACTCTGGGTCAATTTACTAATTTTCTGTGACGTCACCTCTTCCAATCAGCTGTCAGACTACTTACAAGTCAAATTTTCCATCCATCATCAACAAAACAAAAGGACATGAGGTACAGCATCAATGCAAAAGTCTAGTAAAGACAACCCACATGAAGGGCTACAAAGCTACACTGCATGTGCTCAGTTCAAGTTCATGGTACAAACCAAGACGGAAGAAAAAAGCCTTTACAAAAATCTGTTAAAAAAAATAATACAAATTCTGTAGGAAAAAAAGTCAGTTCTGAGTTTGAGGCCTCAGTCACTGTCAGAGCCAGAGCCGTGGTTGGAGGCCTCTTTGGCAGAGCCCCCTGGTTCTGATCCGTTGTCGGAGCGGTGTGGGGAGCACGCCGGAGAACCTGCTTCAGAGCCAGAGGCTGCGGCCGGTGAGCCAGGTCGGGACTCGTTCTCCGACCCAGAGCGGCTCCTCTTGCTCTCGTTATCAGACTGCTCTGAGTCAGACTGCTGCTGCACTCTCTTCCTCTTCACTGGATGTTCGCTGCCTGAGTCGCTAACTGAGTTTCCGGAGCGTTGGGGGCTTCCAGCGTCGCTGCCGGAGTCACTAACCGAGTTTCCGGAGCGTTGGGGGCTTCCAGCTTCGCTGCCAGAGCGGTTCCGGCCCCCGTCGGACTCACTGTCGGAGGCGATGCGCTTCTTGTGGCCGCCCTCGTTATCAGAGCCTGAACCACTGTCTCTGGGGTTTCTGGGTGGTCAACAGACAAAGAATTATGAATTAGTGGCACAAAACCCTCCAGAGTTGTATTTTCATGTAGCATTTCATGTACGAATGAGTTTATGCCTTCACCTGTCTTCAGCAATTTTCAGTCCATCCTCGTCTGATGAAGAGTCGGAGGATGAGATGATGGCCTTCGACTTGATCTTGCCTTTGAGAGATGGTGGCACAGGCTCGTACTAGACAAGAACAGAACTGTTACATCTCTGGGCCTAAGGCCAGTCATTTGGGTAAAAAAACACCATTAGAACCTAGATAACCTAGATTTAACTGACCTTTTGCATCTTCTTGCCGCCCGCTCTGGGTTTGCGTTGCTTTTTGGGCCGAGAGCCTCCTTCACCATCATCACTGCCATCGTCACCCCCTTTGTTGGGTCTGAAATACACAGTCACAGTGCCACTCACACCAGGCCATTTTCCTACCGGTCACTACAAATAAAACACTTTCCACAGCAGTCTCACCTCCTCCTCTTCCTGCGGCCCTCCTCCTCACTCCCGCTGCCACCCTTCCTCTTCTTCCTCCTTCTCACTGGCAGGTCCTCATCAGAGCCATCGTTGACAAACTCATCAAAGTCTCCTTTCTTGCGCTGGGGAGAACGAAACAAGAACAATATAGTCACACTGCACCCTAGATCGTTTGAGATTTATATCGATCTGATGTGCCATGAGCTAATCATTGATCAACACAAACCTCTGCATTGCACTAGCTGTTCTCTACACATTTGCACTCACTCGGCCGCCACCTTTCTTCTTCTCTTTCCTTTCCTCCTTCATTCCATCGGCGAAGGAGAGCAGACCCTTGGTCTTCTCCACGTACATGGCTCTCTGCTCCAGCAGCTTCTTCTGATCCTCTTCCAGCTTGGTTCTCTTCTCCTCCTGGTGGTGCAGCAGGAAAAAAGGTCAGTGGGTTAGTCACACTGTTATAAAGGAATACATTTACAGTGAACCAAAGAAACATGTTATTCAAGACATCCCAGCCTCAAATAAGGTATGTTTACTTAAATTGCTTATCCATTATGGTTTACAAGTACAACATAGAAGGGATGAGGGACTTGTGGAGATGTGACATCCCATAGACAGACCTGTTCTTTATGCATCTGTTGGCGCAGGAAGTCCCTCTCCTGATCCTGCTTGGCCCGGATCTCCTTCTCCTCCTCGTCCTGCTTCCTGGCCCGAGCCACGTGATACTGAGCCTGACTCAGCAGGTCAGAGCATTGCCTGCAACGACCCCCACACAAACACAGCTCACAATCCAGGCTTAGCCCGACATCTGATGGCTGGGCTCAGCTGTCACCCCTCTAAATTCCTCTGAGGTGTGATGAGAATTTTGGCTAAGAGTGGTTCATTGATTTACTGAAGGCTATGAAGTAAGTACTGGCCTGCATTTGGATTTTAGAGGGGAGATATTTGTTCAAACTGACCTGGCCTCAGTAGAGGCAAGCACTAGGTCGAACCTCATCTTGTCACCTGCCTTGGCAAGGTAGCTGAAATACCTGAGACAAAAGAACAGAAAAGAGAAGATTAGGCTGAGAAAAGTGAAGGATTATTTTAGGAGAAGTGTTAAAGTGAGTTTAGGGTGTACCGGTGGGCCAGCTCCAGCTCTTTGACAGCACTGAGTACAGCCTTTAGGTTACTCTTCTCGTCCTTCAGCACCAGAGTGGCCAGCCTCTGCAGCACCAGGGCCACGTTGAACATCAGCACCGTGTCACTGGGGGCCACGTGACGTGCCTGGGGACACAGCCAGCCACATCAGTGAGCAACAGGTAGGGTTGCAAAATTCCAGGAACTTTCAATAAATTCCCTAGTTTCCCAGAAAGGATCCTGAAATTCCTGTTTATTCCCTTCTGATCCCAGGAATCCTCCAATCGGGATGTCGGGAGAAAAGTTTTAAAAAGTTCACAGGATTTTGCAACCCTAGTAACAGGACATTCACACAAGGGTCACCTTCCTTTCACATAAACAAGCTCAGGGAAATGAATCCCAGCCATAGGGTTACTAAAAGGAATGAGAGACACTTCATTTCACACAAATCTCACCTTCAGCAGAGTCTGTTTGCACTCCTGGAGTTTCCCGCATTTGAAGAGTGCCCGAGCCAGGTACAGCAGCACCTCAGTGTTCTGATGCTTGTAGAATTTCTTCAGACAGTTCTCGTACTAAAAGCCACAAAGAGTGGATAAGACATTTTAATAGAACTCCTCAAGTAAAAACATAGGAATGTAAAAGAACTCTGCAGTGTGTACTATGTGCCAGTACAGAGCCTTACCATCTGCACAGCGCTGATGTACTGTTTCTGCTCCACGTAGATGTGGGCCAGGTTGAGCCAGACGTCACTGATATCAGCTGTGGCTTCTCTCACCTGGGCAAACACGTCACGGGCCTCTCGGTAGTAGCCCTTATGGGCCAGGACGGCACCTGGACAGAAAAGACGGCAAACTCTGAGGTATTTACACGCTAATAGTTATCTGAGGTAAATACATGCTTATAGTTAAACACAGTCAAGTCTGAGTATTAAGCATTTATGTGAATACAATGAGTGAGTGAAGGCCAACAAACCTATGCCGTTGGCAGCGTAAAGGTTCTTGGAGTCGTTTCGTAGGACCTGTTTGTAAATGGCCAGGGCTCGATCCTGATGTCTCTTTTCCTGGAGGGACACAACCACAGACACAGACAAATGACGAAGGCACTGTTTCTGACAGTGATGATTTATGGCTCCACATCAAAACAACTGATATTCTGCCGTACCTTCTCCCGGTCCCTGGTGGGCTGGTGCAGGGTCTGGAGCCACACGTTGCCCAGGGCCAGCATGGAGTAGGTGTCGTTCTGAGTGGACGGCTGCTTGAGGATACGCTCAAACTTCTTCTGACCCGGACCCCACTCCTGCTTGGCCAAGTGGAGATTCCCAATCAGGGACCAGGCGTCTGGGTGATCCTGATTAATCTGCAGAGCCTCTTTGAACCAGTCGGAAGCTTCATAGAAGTTTCCTTTGTCACGAGCCATTGCGCCAAGTCGCAGGTAACCTGCAAGCAACAACAAAGGACCAATTGATACGCACACACCCTAAGGAGACAGACATTAACCAAAAAGTATAGTGTGTCTTCAGTGCTTACAGTCAACGTAGTTGGGATGTTCCCTCAGAATGTTCTTGTAGAGTTTCTCCGCCTCGTGGAATTCGCACATGGCCTCGTAGAGCCTGGCTAGGTTGTAAGAGGTGGTGACAGAGATGGCGTTGTAGTAATGCTCGTCATGCTCTCCCTCAGCTTTGGCCCGCTCCAAAGAAGCCAGGAAGTATTTCTAAACATGGACAGACAGAACAAACCCCTGAAATCTATTTATAGCTCTGTTGTGTCTACTAGGGATGGGCGATGTCTGGAATGACACATCGTCCTGTCCAAACATCATTGATATACGATTGTACTGTAAAAAAATTAAATAATAATAATAATCTGGGGGGTGCGCGTTGAGCACGGAGAGGTCAGTCAATTGGCGGGAAGAAGGCACTATAAAGGACACATTGCTAGGCCTAGTTATTTATCTAGTCTAGGCTGTTGAACGATTTACAAAATTGGGAGAGCAATGTTTCTCTTGTTCATAAAAATACTCCGATAGGAGCTAAAAACGAATATTACAGCCGTATCAAGTGTAGTCTATTGTAATTTCATTAGGCGACTTTCCGACAGTTTCAGACAAAAATAAAAAAAGGCGTGATGGGATTTCACTATAGTACAGTCTGCCGTATGCTAAAACAGGAACAAACAAAAAAACTCTGGCTCCTTGGTGGGAAAGAAAAGCCTGTCTTCATCTGTTTGGCAGTTGTTTGGTTTCAGGCTGAATTATAAAGGTGAGCCAGCAGACCTGAATAAAGGTGAGCCAGCAGACCTGAATAAAGGTGAGCCAGCAGACCACGAATAAAGGTGAGCCAGCAGACCACGAATAAAGGTGAGCCAGCAGACCTGAATAAAGGTGAGCCAGCAGACCTGAATAAAGGTGAGCCAGCAGACCTGAATAAAGGTGAGCCAGCAGACCTGAATAAAGGTGAGCCAGCAGACCTTAATAAAGGTGAGCCAGCAGACCTGAATAAAGGTGAGCCAGCAGACCTGAATAAAGGTGAGCCAGCAGACCTGACCTAAGTCACCTTCAGAATACGTAAAAAGACAATCAGGGCAAAGGATCGACAGACTGCAAACCTCCGTCAACATTTACAAGTCCATCATCCTGCTGAGTTCGCTACTCTGGGGCAGAAAAGTTGAACATGCTGGTGTTCCTTACCAGAAACCATTAGCGCGAGAAAAAGAAGGAAAAAAAACGAATGGTTCCTAATTGTACTTTGTTTAATTTTAAACATGTAGCCTATATTCAAATCCAGATGCATCATACTCAAATGACATACTCTAGCCTATCAAAGCTTGAAATACTTTTTTTGCACTTGTTTAGGCTACTTTATTTATTTTGTAAAGGGGCGGCAGCGTAGCCTAGTGGTTAGACCGTTGGATTAGTAACCGGAAGGTTCAAACCCCCGAGCTGACAAGGTACAAATCTGTCGTTCTGCCCCTGAACAGGCAGTTAACCCACTGTTCCCAGGCCGTCATTGAAAATAAGAATTTGTTCTTAACTGACTTGCCTAGTTAAATAAAGAAAATATTTAGGATTTGTACAGTTCATTCGTTTTTTAAGTGTTATAAAGAATGTTAAATAATAATTTGCTTTATCTAATTGTATATTTAGGATTTTTACAGGTCGATAGGCAAAAGGCATAGCCTAAGCCAATGTTCATTCATCTGCTATAAAGAATGTTAGGCTAAATAATAATTTGTTTTATCCGATTGTTGTTGACAATTTATTTAGCCCACACTTTGGTCAAGTAAAGCAGAAACGTAGCAGGTTTGTTTATACTTCCTATTCGATTAGTCTATCTTCAAATGGTTTGTTCTCTCCCTCGTTATTACTATGTTTTTATTTTGGCTCGTCACAAACAACAGCTGGAACTCTGCTACACCTATAGATTCATTCCATGGTTGATCATGAAACAGTAGGATATGCCTAGGCCAACAAGTCACGTTACAATTGAGTGGGGATTGGGGAGGAAAAGGGAAATTAAAGTTGAAAACAATAAGCCCGACAACAGAATGAGTGATGCCAAAGTCCTACGATCATCCAACATTGGTGGGAGGAAACAACACATTTGGCCTCATTTGACATTTTGCACTGCTTTGGTGCTCTCCACTCTATCAATAATCTACATTGTTCTCTTGCATTATGTTAATAGTCTAACTACCTCATATGTATTGAACATTTAGGCTATGGCAAATAGGGAACAGGCTATTCGGCATGTCGCCTTGCTGGGTGCTCTCTGCACTGCGCTGTTCTGCGCTGCCAGACTCCAGAGGTGCAGTCAAATTCAAATATGCTAGACCACCGTGTGACATCACGATGTCGTCACTATGGACAATGGCTGTCAAACATCAAACACAAAGGCAAGTTAGGAAACTACAAATAGCCATTCGAATAGTTAATGAATTCATTGCTACAACATGTAAATGTCTAAATCTAGTTAGGAAGCTCTGCCATCCTCCTAAACTGTACCTTGGCCTCTCCCAGGTTCCCCAGTCTGAAGTGGAGAGCCCCCAGGTTGTTGAGGATCTCAGGGGGGACGTCAGCCTGGACCTTCTCCTGCAGAATGCGGGTGGCCGTGCCGTAGGCAGAGAGGGCGCCCTGGATGTCGGTCTGCTCCAGGATCTGAGCTAGCTCGATCCAGGCTTCAACGTCATCAGGGTACTGCTCGGTCACTTTCTTCAGATGACCCTGCAGAACACAAAGACATTACATCTTATTGATTTTAGCAATAGTGCTGATTAACATCTACAGAGTTACAAGTGAATACTTCATGTGAGGGTCACCTTCGCATAGCTGTTTTACTTACTTTGGCAATGTCTCTCTTTTCCTGATCATCTGAAGTAGCATAAAGAGATCCCAGGATCTTCATGGTTTCATAGTTGTTGGGGTAGGCCTTTAGGACCTTCTCAAAACACTGGGCTGCATTCTCCTTGTCTCTACGGTACACGTACATCTGCCCCAGGCCAAAGAAAGGCAGCACAAAGGTAGACGAGGCAAATTGGGTGGCCTGGTAGTAGTACTGGAAGGCCTGGTCATAGTCCTCCTGAAACACACAAGAAGGAGAGATGTAATGCCCATTCAATTAGAAAAGCAAGAGTCTTCCCGAAAAATAAACTGAGGCCTTAGCGTTTACCTGTACATGAAAGGAGCGGGCCAACTGGTAGCAGCTCTCAGCCTGCATTGCTTCCACCTCTGTGTTGTGAAATGCATGGAGAGCCAGGTGCTGCACTTTACTGTAGTCCTGAAAATAAGAAAGTACATCAATGTGAATGATAAACGATGCTCAAGTCAAGACATGCTACTATATACCAGGAATAAGATGATAACCCTCTCACCTTTTTGAAGAAGAAGTGGTTAGCCAGGTGGTTGAGCACCATGGGGTTGCTGGGGTCGATGGTGTAGGCTCTGGATAGGAGCTGCACTCCATTCTTGATGGAGTCGGGCTCCTTGCTGTTGAGCTCCAGCACAGCCAAGCCCACAAGGGCTCCCACACACTTGGAGTTGAGCTCCAGGGCCCGGCCAAAGGCCAGACGAGCCTTCTCCAGCTTACTGAGCTTGACAAAGCAGTGGCCCATCCCCAGCCTCACCTCGGCTGGTAAGAGAAATAGTGATGGTATATTAGGAGAGACTAGGGATATTATTAATTTTAATATGACAGGTGGAAGTGAAATGCTTACCAGGACATCCAGGGTTTGTGCGTAGAGCCTTCTTGTAGTAGGCCAATGCTCCCCTGTAATCCTTCTTATTGAAGGAGATGCAAGCTTTACCTGTTGAAATGAAATGTATAGTGGTTAGGCCCCATTTCGAAGTGAACCTTTGTAGTTGTAATGGTAGATCTTTCCCTTTATGTTTTACTTACCAAGTAGAGCAGGGATGTTATTGGTAGACTGGTTCAAGACAAAGTGGAACTGAGCATCAGCCTGGTCCATTTTGTCCCCCTCCAGCAGGCAGAAACAGGCTCTTCCCAACAAGTGGTTCTGTTACAAACAAATAGATTACTCTTGGTTATGATTTTTTGTGTTGGGGAAATTAACTTTCACATTATCCAATAAATTGTTAAGCTGATTATCTTACCTGGTCGTACATGATGATCTTGTCTGCCATGGTGTAGAGCAGTGTGGCCTGAGTGATGAGCTCCTTCTTGGCATCTTTGTTCTTCTCTTTACGTGCCTGCTGGACATAGTAGGCTGCCAAGGTGTCCAGACAGGTCATCTGGTCCTTCTCATGGTCTCTGTAGTCCAGGTTCCCATCGATACGGGCCGCCTCCAGCAGCTTGACAAAGTCCTCTGTCTTCGTCTGTTTGTAATACTCCAGCTAAAAGAAAAATATGTCTGTGTTTATTTTGGTGACAAACAATCCATAAACAAACCATCAGTCAGTGGGAATGCAACTACATAACTCACCAGGGAGGATAGCCCATTTCCTGAGTTCTGTATAACATTTAGACACCGTGGGAGATATTTGCCGACACGTACCTGTTTGGCAACACTTTTCCCACGTTGGAGAGTATATCCGTGGTTGGTGGACAGTTCTGATAAGGAACTTGTTGTTTGTGTCGCCGGACTGTGCCCAGGAAATAATTACATTAAATTGTTAGATGCTACCACCCCCCTCCAAACCAAAACATTCCATGTTTTGTCTCCGTGTTTCACACCTGTTTGTCTAGCTATCAGCCTCACAATTGGGCAGCATGCTGCTGCAGACGGGTAGTAGAACAGTGTCTGTGCGCCCAAACATTGACATCCATGTTTGGTTTTGCCTTGGTAGCCTATAACAAATGGATTCAATTATTTCCTTCTGCGATGCAGACGACAATTTCCACGGATATACTCTCCAACATAGGAAGTGTCTCCAAACAGGCACAGGTCAGCAAATATCTCACACGCCTCTCCAATGGTATGCCATAAGATGGAATGTTACTGTTAAAATAACTGTAAATGGTGGCAAGCCTGCAGGGCTACAGGGAGGAGTTACAGGTATAACAGTAGAAATTACAATCTAACTGTATTTGATGCATCACTCATAGAGAGTAATATGTGCAACTGTCATTTCAACCATTTCGTTTCTTAAGGCTTAAATTAATTATCATACCAGTCTATGTATTCATACTTACAGCAAGAGCAATCCATATGTGCAACTGTGTATGCTCCTGTTTCAGGATACTGATGACCTCATCTCCTTCTGGCAGCTGGTCGAAATCAAGCTCAATGACCTGCAGAACAAATGTCTATGTGAACACCAGTTCGTACACATACAACATGACATGTGACCTTTAACCTATGGCTAAACAGCTTGATCAGAAAGGCTAAGTTACTTTATGAAATGTTTTGACTGGGGACAAGAAGTGGCTGCATTTACTAGTTAGCTTACTGAATGATCGGAAAGACAATATCATGGTGTAGAGCAGGGTGGCCTTTACAACTCAAATCTTGGTTATGACCCATCATTTTCATGACTGATAGTAAAAATAAAAAAAAAGTAAAAAAATCTCAGAAGTTGTTAGCGATCTGGCTGACGTTAGTCAACAAGCACAGGGCAATACTACGTTAGCTAACGTTAGTAGGCTAGCTATAGCAATCCACGGTCAAACAAAGCAGCGTAGGTAGTCCTTACCTCATCGGTGTCCCGTAAGGGGATTTCAATTGATCCCCGAGACATCTTGGCTGATGGAAATCCACGTCCCTACACCAATATATTCCCAAGATTTGTTCAGCTGTCGCCGTGGTCTCGAGGATCTGGCTCCACTTCCGCTCACCAACAAATACATGGATGTTCACAAAACAATGTCCGGGTAGGACAGCGAGCGACTGGTCGGAATAAAATGACCCACTGGTGTAATACCGGTAGCAAATAAAAGTGTCCTCCTGACTAATCCAGCTGTTGTTCTCTCTCTTCTTGGCAGCCCAAACTTCTTTCAACTGAAAGAGAAACATTCTGTATTTTCACAGTAGTCTTTGTTTTATTTTCAAAAGTAGTAGGTCTATTTGTTGTTTAGAAACCTGTAAATGTTTGTTAATAATAAAATGTGTTGTGTTCACTATTTTAACATGTGCAAAGTAGGGAACTAGAATGTGTACATTATGCAGTGCACCAGTATGCCTTTCAAGTCAAGCTCCATAGTGGTTGTGTTTGAGAACATCAAAACCGTACTGTATCATGGGTACATTGTGACTGACTGATCTACAAATAATAAAAGACAAGAAAGGGAAGGAAAGGCAGGACAATCAATCAAAATGGATTGGTTGATTGGTTGATGATTGATTAGGGAGGGGAAAATAAGATAATAATAAAAGCTGTTATAATTGTGATAATCGTCTGTGGTGTGTTTCTGTGACCTGTTCCCAGCTCTTCATTGACCCTGCCCTGTCCTAAAGAATCTGATTGCTACTGGTGATTTCCTATTGGTTTATACAGGAGATGTTATGCAGATGATCTAGAATCATTTGATATGTTAAACTGACTAATGTTAATTCAAAAAGTCCATTAACTGATTTATTGTTTGCTGGCCTGAGCCAGCAATTGGTGGAGCTGAGGGGAGGGGGTGGGGGTGTCAGCTGGTTTTGATGTGTGGCAGTGAATGATCAAAACAGGCAAAGGCTACACTCACTGAAGAGCATCTTGAGGGTTTCCCACTGCAAACTGGCAGCAATAGAATTGTCTAAAATTAGTGTGCATTTTTGACCAGCTTGTGTGATGAGATGTAGCTAGTTGTTATATGTTTTCATACGCACATTTTCTGCCGCTTTCAAAGGAATATTCCTCAACTGGAAGGTAAATACTTTATTTTTTTGTATTCTCACCGCTTTCTAACATATCTAACATTCTTAGGGTAAGTGTGTATGTCTTGTATAACTTCATAATGCAATCTTGATTAATTAATAACTGTAAATATCTCATGTAGGCTACTTGACATCTAGTAAGCTTAGACAACCTCTCTCTGTTTTGTTATGTAATGTTTCCACTGTCTTTCTTTGCTTCGTGTGCTGTTGACTGACCTGCAGTTTCAGTTACATGACTATCACAAATCTAGTCCCTGGTTAGGTTAAAGTGGTCATTCCTTTCTCTTGACCAGGGACCCAAAAGGAAAAAAACACATGAGTTCAGGAAACATAAGTTAACAAAATAACATTCACATTCTAACTGGCCCTTAATACATTACCGTGCATGTACGTATGGTATTATATACAGTGCCTTGCGAAAGTATTCGGCATCTTGAACTTTGCGACCTTTTGCCACATTTCAGGCTTCAAACATAAAGATATAAAACTGTATTTTTTTGTGAAGAATCAACAACAAGTGGGACACAATCATGAAGTGGAACGACATTTATTGGATATTTCAAACTTTTTTAACAAATCAAAAACTGAAAAATTGGGCGTGCAAAATTATTCAGCCCCCTTAAGTTAATACTTTGTAGCGCCACCTTTTGCTGCGATTACAGCTGTAAGTCGCTTGGGGTATGTCTCTATCAGTTTTGCACATCGAGAGACTGACATTTTTTCCCATTCCTCCTTGCAAAACAGCTCGAGCTCAGTGAGGTTGGATGGAGAGCATTTGTGAACAGCAGTTTTCAGTTCTTTCCACAGATTCTCGATTGGATTCAGGTCTGGACTTTGACTTGGCCATTTTAACACCTGGATATGTTTATTATTGAACCATTCCATTGTAGATTTTGCTTTATGTTTTGGATCATTGTCTTGTTGGAAGACAAATCTCCGTCCCAGTCTCAGGTCCATTTTCTTCCAGAATGGTCCTGTATTTGGCTCCATCCATCTTCCCATCAATTTTAACCATCTTCCCTGTCCCTGCTGAAGAAAAGCAGGCCCAAACCATGATGCTGCCACCATCATGTTTGACAGTGGGGATGGTGTGTTCAGGGTGATGAGCTGTGTTGCTTTTACGCCAAACATAACGTTTTGCATTGTTGCCAAAAAGTTCAATTTTGGTTTCATCTGACCAGAGCACCTTCTTCCACATGTTTGGTGTGTCTCCCAGGTGGCTTGTGGCAAACTTTAACCAACACTTTTTATGGATATCTTTAAGAAATGGCTTTCTTCTTGCCACTCTTCCATAATGGCCAGATTTGTGTTGTCCTATGGACAGAGTCTCCCACCTCAGCTGTAGATCTCTGCAGTTCATCCAGAGTGATCATGGGCCTCTTGGCTGCATCTCTGATCAGTCTTCTCCTTGTATGAGCTGAAAGTTTAGAGGGACGGCCAGGTCTTGGTAGATTTGCAGTGGTCTGATACTCCTTCCATTTCAATATTATCGCTTGCACAGTGCTCCTTGGGATGTTTAAAGCTTGGGAAATCTTTTTGTATCCAAATCCGGCTTTAAACTTCTTCACAATAGTATCTCGGACCTGCCTGGTGTGTTCCTTGTTCTTCATGATGCTCTCTGCGCTTTTAACGGACCTCTGAGACTATCACAGTGCAGGTGCATTTATACGGAGACTTGATTACACACAGGTGGATTGTATTTATCATCATTAGTCATTTAGGTCAACATTGGATCATTCAGAGATCCTCACTGAACTTCTGGAGAGAGTTTGCTGCACTGAAAGTAAAGGGGCTGAATAATTTTGCACGCCCAATTTTTCAGTTTTTGATTTGTTAAAAAAGTTTGAAATATCCAATAAATGTCGTTCCACTTCATGATTGTGTCCCACTTGTTGTTGATTCTTCACAAAAAAATACAGTTTTATATCTTTATGTTTGAAGCCTGAAATGTGGCAAAAGGTCGCAAAGTTCAAGGGGGCCGAATACTTTTGCAAGGCACTGTACATATAATGCACTTCTACAGAGATAGAATAGTCCTTAACAAACTAACTAAAACTTTCCGCCCACAATCAAATAGAAATATATAAAACAACACTTCGATTCTAACAATATCTTGAAACTCAATCTTCAGACTTTTTCAGACTAATTTGTAAACCACTATGACAAGTATCTTATATGCATTGTCATATTTTTCTTTATACAGAGAGATGTTATGGCCTCGGAGAACTTACTAAATGGAGATCAGAGCTTTCATGGGGAACAATCTGAATCTAATCTTCTGAGGAGACAGGGTGAGAACCATGAAAGCAGCAGGCCATCAACTCAGACCAGGCCGATGAGAGAGGACAGAAGGGGATACATAGCACCAGCTCTCTCAAGGGACTCTGGAGTTAGTTCCATAGACCATCACCAGGTGCCGGAAAGCAATGAAAGTAAGCATTGATATTAATATTGACTTATTGTCAATGGCCTAATACCTTATCATAATACAGAACATCTTGATAACCAGGCATTTCTTTTTTCAGAGCAGCAAACAGAATGCTTTTATTTTGAAAGATGTGTATAGACATCTAAGTTTAAAACTACTTTCACCACTGCACTTTGACTTCTGCTTTCGCTTATTTGAAGTTGTACATGACAAAGCGTGATGGATGTTTTAGTGTGGAGCAGCTATGGACCAGAGGATTCTACTGAAGAAACCATGGACACAAGTACATTTTCTGAGGAAGAGCTTCTTGATATAACATTTGAGGCATGCAATACCGCTGGCACAGGTACAAATCACCTCTTGTAATAACAGCGGTACATTAGTGTTCTCTTTGTGTACTGGCATGCTTCCTAAGTCTTTGTTCTCCATAGGAGAGGTTCTGGTCTCCACGATCATGCAGTACCTGCAGACGATGACTAGCCAGAGCCCAGAACAGGACAGGCTGAATGCTTTGAATCGTATGCTGGACCCTGAGTGCCAGGACCCCGCTATTAGCAGGGCCAAATTCCAATCCACCATGAGGGAGTGGATTGCCCAGTGCAGCCAGGATGGGTAAAGAAAAATCCTTCAGACAGCTAACTGCTATAGAATGTTCATCTGCAGCAGCCTTATAATCAACAACATGCCTCAGAAGATTTGCCACTAAATATGACTCACATTTATAGTTGATTGCATCTGTTTGTGTGATTTATTTTGATAAAACATTGGTTAATCTTGCTAATCTACTGTGTACCTATAATTGGAGACTAATGATTGTTTGTATCTTTCAGCATGCATGAGGACGACAAACATATTTCAGGGGAAAACCCTTGTAAAGTGTCTATAAATGGTAAGGTTTTACTTTTGTAGGCAGCCTGGAAATCCGTCTCAGATTACAGTGCAGCACTGACTGTGTTGTTCTTTCAGGGAGGGATTTCTCAGGTCCTGAAACTGCCTTCTCAGAGAGAGAACAGTGTCATTGGTAAGTTATTCAGCTTTCTCAGTCACTCATGATTTGACTCTTTCTATGCAGTACTATTTCTGTATTCTACTGTATTCAACTGGCTTCCAGTTGAAGCTCGCATTGGCCCTCCCACCCCTACGGGAGGGCATCTCCCGTTCAGCCCAGTCAAATCTCTTTTCTGTCCTGGCACCCCAGTGGTGGAACTAGCTGCCCCCTGAAGCTAGAACAGCAGAGTCCCTGCCCATCTTCCGAAAACATCTGAAAACCTACCTCTTCAAACAGTATCTTAAATAATTATCCTCCTCCCCCCCCCCCCCCCCCCCCGCCAATAAAAAAAAGACACACACATATCTTCTAGCTCTGACTCTACTAACAGCTATATTATGGAGGAAAATGTTACTTTCTATGACTGTGATATGTGGTTGTCCCACTGTGATAAGTGGTTGTCCCACTGTGATATGTGGTTGTCCCACTGTGATAAGTGGTTGTCCCTCTATCTCAAGATGAATGCACTAACTGTAAGTCACTCTGAATAAGAGTGTCTGCTAAAATACTACAATGTAAAATGTAAATGTATTAATGCTGTAAATCTGACTTCTCCTTTGGCTCTAGTGACTCCAGGGAGTTGCTGGCCACTGTGTCTGAGCTGAAGCATGCGCACCGCAGAATGAGTAAGCAGAACAACAGCCTGTTGAGGACTGTATCTCAGGGTGAGGACACCAACCTGCAGCTCACAGTGGAGATCACTGAACTAAGTGCCAAGCTGGCCAGGTACTGTCTGTGAGGATGGAGCAATATGTTGTTTTGATATGGTGGAACATTATATGGATTCATTATTGCAAGGCTTGGTAGTTCTGATGATTTACTGTTGTAAAACTGTCTGTGTGACATCCCCAGTGCCCAGCGGTCAGCAAGGAGAACCAGGTCCCTTGTAGAGGAGCTGGAGGAGGCCAGGAGAGCCCTGAGGGAGGCAAAGGAGAGAGCCAGCCAAGCCCAGGCTAGCAGCTGCAAACTGGTACTGCACTCAGCTCTTAGCAGGAAATTACATATAAGGAAAGACATACAAATGGCTTAGGCCAGAGTGTGGATGATTTTATTGGAATGTATACATTTCCATGTACATTGTACCTTTTTTCAATTTTAGAGCAAAGAATGTGACTGTCTGAAAGCACACATTAAAGTGCTTGAAGACAAGGTAACTTTGATCTTTATTATTATTTTATAATGTATGTACAACATTTGTCATGCCACAAACTGTCCACTATATGTGTGTGACACAATCCCTTTCATATCTGCAGAATGAACAACTCACACTCGAGGGGACTTGTTCTGAAGATTGTCTCAATAAATTGAGGAAGGTTAATGCTGAGATGAGGGTAAGAACTGTTGGCCAGAACATCTCTGTCTGTCACTGAGATAAGAGTGCAGTAATGGAGATCCTCTCATTTGTTTTGCAGGAGGAACTTGAAGAGACCCTTGTCATGCTGACTGTAAGAGACAGGGAACTCATTAAGGTTAGTGTACCATACCTTCACACATAGAGGGTTCATTCTCTGTTTTACAATGACTGCATTTATCAGATTTCTCTTTTTCTTCTGTTCCTTTCCAGAAAGACATACTGATGGATAAGCTGAAGAACTCTCATCTGGAGAACCACAGAATCATTGAGGTATCTTCATATTAACATTCATCATTTCAAGTTCCTGTAGTTATGCCTGTGCACTAGCAGAAAGTAGCTCTGATTGTTTTTTCCCTGTAATTGAAGGGGCTACAGTCAGAGTTTATGCATTTATCAGAGCATTCCCAGCAAGCTCTTTTGAGGTAAGTGCTGTCAATAATTTCTATGTCCATATGCTACTTGCCGTTGTTTTTGTTACCAACATCTCACCCAACAGCTGTTCAGGTGACATATTTGTTGGAGCTCATTCGTGACTGAGAATGTATGTGAGTGACATCATCACAATGGGACATGCTAGGGGTCAGTGGGGTCAGTGTGTTTAACCTGGTGGTGTGCTGCTGTAATTCATAGGTTTGACATGTACTGTAGCAGTCCACCAGGTTTCCAGGGAAGGAGTGGAGGTGTTCCTAACCACCGCTCTCTGCATGCTGAGATCCAGGACATTCAGCAGGTGACAAAGGCTTTAGTTCTGCAGTTGGTTATCAAAAGCCCTATTGCGTTACTATAGGTTTATTATAACAATGTATTTCCCTCAGCAACGTGGGGTTCTGGAGGAGATGACTGGTCCAGTATGTGGGGTTCGGACCTCTCACACTCAGAGGGACGATATCCAAAACATAATTCACAGGATCAAGTCTGCTGAGCTGGCCCACCTTCTCCACGCACACTACCCAGAGAGAGTGAGAACACACACACACACACACACACACACATTCATAAATAAATACTAACACCGTCAGAAGGGTTTTGAGGGTCTAATGTCTGTTCAATCACTCAGGATTCTGTTGGCGGTTGTGCTGTTGAGACCCTGGAGAGGCCATATCCCCACAGCCAGCAGTCACAGCCTAGCATCAAGCAGCAGCTGGTTAATGTGTATGTGAGTTTTTATCCCCTTCTCTCTTCTGTTGTGATTACTGACATAATAAAAGTACGACAATGATTGCTATTTATTGAAACCCATTCTGATAATAAAAAAGCCCTGTGTTGCTACTTGCCAGAGTAATTATATGGACTACTATTATGTCATCCGTAGTAGTTACTGGCTTTCTGTCTAAGATGTTAGAGATAATGGCAGTTTTAGGATCCTCGGTTGCTTCAAGATGTAACAATGTGTGAGTGAGTTGTTTATAAAGTCCAGGCTGTTCTTCCAGACTGAAGGAACTGGAGCTGCAGACGACTCTGTGGGAGGAGAGAGAGGAGAAGGTGGCGGAACAGCGGAGGCTACGGGAGCAGCAGGAGCAGAGGCAGAAGCCCCAGGCCAAGAAGGCAGCTGTGGTGAACTGGTGGAGAACCCTTAAGGTGGAGGGGAGTAGGACCAAGGCCAAGCTGGAAGACACCCTGACCCAGCCCAGCCAGGTCCTCACTGAGACAGAGTCCAAGCTTCAACAGGCAGAGCACACCATCACAAAGATTAGGGAACAGGTATGCCACCTTGAGGCGGCTCTGAGAACTGCCCAGGAGGGCGTAGCTGAGCACAAAAACATTCAGGACAGGGTGGGAGTTCTTCACAAGGACAAGGAGACCAACACGGTGAGAGAGGGACCTGGCTGGACTGGGGAGGAGGCATCAAAGGAGCGTAAGGACGTGGCTGTGGCTACAGACCCTGTGGAGGACCCAGGTAGATCAGAGAAGGTAGCAGGCCAGTTTGTGACCTCAGAGGGTCTGCTGGTGACCCTCAGGAGGATGGAGGCCATGGTCAGCAGTGCCCTGGAGGCAGCTGAGCTGGTTAGGGAGAGTCAGCAAAGGGTCAGCCAGGTCAAGGAGAGGATGGAGAGCATCACTCAAAAGATGGAGGAAGCTCTGACCAGAGCAGCGGACACAGAGGGTCAGCTCAGTTCCCTGGAGGCCAGGGTCACAGCCAAACCTCAGGTCAGTTTGCATAGTCTTTTCTGTGTATTACAAGAATAGTGAGTTTAAATAAGCACTGACAGTGAAAGTTTAGAATTTTCATTAATGTGCATTTTGAATATGCAACCCCACATATATGCTCACATGTCTGCTTTTGCAATGATTACCAATGATCTACTAGGCTGTGTTTGTTTTCCTCCTGTAAAACTCTTAAAAGTTATTTACAGACGTTTCATTTGCATTTCCTTTCTCTCGTCTGTTCCGAAGTTGCCAGGTCCTGTAGGGCATACAGCCCAGCCTGATGTTGAAGCTATAGGCAGAGACAGATCCAGGAACCCCTCTCCTCCAGGTCCTGTAGGGCAGACAGCCCAGCCTGATGTTGAAGCTATAGGCAGAGACAGATCCAAGAACCCCTCTCCACCAGAGCCTGTGACCGAAAGCTACAGCAAGTCTCGATGGCCCCTTATAAGCGGTATGATGAGACTACTACTACTGAAATACAGGGCAAACACGGCATTTGTATGTCACTGACTGTAGCAGTATTAATTAGCCTACTCTACTGTAAGAGGAGAAACACAGAGGGAAACAAATTCGTTAGCCACATTCCTTTTTATTAGTAATCGCTGGGGATGTTACTGAAATAGACCCAGCAGACTGTAACGTACACAAAGCAGCTGGCGTAGAGAGGCTGAAGGCCCCTTGGTGAGTGTCACTCATCATGAAGGGTTTACTGTGACCACCATGGGCCTTGCCCTTTTTTTCTGTGTCTCAGGAGCCCAAGCCCTATTATCTGGGGAGGAATAGAGGAAGCCCCTCAGTAGAAACACCAGGATGTAAACAGTGAACATTTGGTGTGGTTTGCTCTCACAGCTAGAGGGAAGACCAGCTCTGTTTGGTTCACACGAAAGGGAGCCATGCTCATGTGACCTCCATGAGGAGAGTCCATCTATGTAAAGTCACAGCCTCATTGTTTATTGTTCGGTCAAGTTGATGAGTTTAGAAAATCTTGAGAATGCTGTAGATCAGTGGAAGTTGTTTGGTATGAACAGGCCTACTGGTCAGTGTTTGTAGTGTGTTGGTGATCAGATCACTACATTAGTTCTACAGTACAGTGTAGTTTATCACCTGACCCTTGCACCTGTTCTGCCAGGCTATTTGTGGTGATGAGAAGTCTTCTATTTGCTTAACAAATGAAGCATCTGCCATGAGAACAGCAATATGCCAGAAGCATCCTCTGATGCTCAAATAACATTATGACACTTACCTTACGCATTCTCACCTGGCAGGCATTCTCACACACCCATAAAATATGGCACATACGGCACCTGCAATGCAGGTGGGATATGTGATATGTGGACTACTGAAAGCCAGCACCAGGCTAATGTAATACCTCTGAACGTGGGCTGTTAGTCATCTAACCCCATTGATGTGACTCCTGGCGGCTTTCACTTTAGAAGGAACTAAAAGGAGCTCTGGATGCCAGCATCGACTCTAGCTTGGTATTCAAAATCAAATGCAATCCATCCAGTAATACAGGATTAACCTCCAGCAAGACAGGATTAACCTCCAGCACTCCCCGCATGCAAATTAAGATATCCTTTTACAGCTACGTTTTGACAACATCCAGTGAAATTGCAGAGAGCGAAATTGAAAATAGATTTGGAAAATATTTAACTTTCATACAATCACAAGTGCAATACACCAAATACAGCTTAACTTCTTGTTAATCCAGGCACCATCAGATTTCAAAAAGGCTTTACAGCAAAAGCAAACCATGCCATTATCTGAGGACAGCACCCCATCAAACAAACCCGCCAGGCGCGACACAAAACTCAGAAATAAACATATAATTCATACCTTACCTTTAAAGATCTTCTTCTGTTGGCACTCCAATATGTCCCATAAACATCACAAATGGTCCTTTTGTTCGATTAATTCCATCGTTATATCCCCAAAATGTCCATTCATTTGGTGCGTTTGATTCAGAAAAACACCGGTTCCAAATCGCTCAACATGACAACCATTTATCTAATAAGTTACCTGTAATCTTGGTCCAAACATTTCAAACAACTTTCCTTATCCAACTTTAGGTATTTTAAAATGTAAATAAACAATAACATTTAAGACGGAATACACTGTGTTCAATTGCGGCTAAAATGAAAGTGGAGCGAGCTTCAGGTCGTGCGCCCCAAACAAGAGTACACTAGGCTGGACCCTCGTTCTGAATAGCCGTACTTCTTCATTTCTCTAAAGAAAAACATCAACCAATTTCTAAAGACTGTTGACATCTAGTGGAAGCAATAGGAACTGCAACCATGTGCCACAGAAATCTAGGTTCCCATAGAAAACGAATTGAAAACACAGTGAACTCAACAAAAAACATTTCCTGGATGGTTTGTCCTCGGGGTTTTGCCTGTCAAATCAGTTCTGTTTTACTCACAGACATTATTTGAACATTTTTAGAAACATTAGAGTGTTTTATATCCAAATCTAGCAAGTATATGCATATCCTATCTTCTGGGCCTGAGTAGCAGGCAGTTTACTTTAGGCACGCTTTTCATCTGGACGTGAAAATACTGCCCCCTATCGCAAACAGGATATTTGGAAAATACTTTGCAAATGTAGGCCTGTTAAGGTGTTAGTAAAAGGCCAGTATTCCAACACACCTATTGTAACATCTCCTGAAATAAGCTTGTAGGATAGTAGTCTTCGTCTGTTTACCTTGTTATCAACATTCTACTAAGTCCCTCTACTCCGATTTACCCGTAAAACCCTAAAAGCAATTTTATATCCCCTGCACATTGGTTTCATACCAACCAGGGCAGTTTAATATGGGCTTGTGTTTATTAGAAGATATTAACTAGAATTCAAGTATGTTTTGTTCATACTGAACATTTTGTGCCAAAACATGTGTATTTAGTAGTACGGTAAACTAAAGCAATATTGTACATACTGTACTGTAGGCCCTATCATTATGTACAGTATCACTTGTACAGATGTTTATGGATTTTTACATGAGCAATACCTAAAGACTTGTGGAGCAAGTGTATGTCACTATCAAAAGACTGACTCAATTCACATACACATGTAACAAGATATTGAAATTGTTTTACTGAAATCAGCAGTGGCAGGAGCAAATGTGACAATTCTACTGTAGTCAGAAGCAAAAGGGCTCTTATGACCATTTATGCTTTTCTGAGCCTGAGAGCTCTCGGTGGCGACGTTGTAAAATAAATACTAGACAAGAATGAAGTGCTTCCAAGATGTTTTGCCAACGTGAAGTGCAATCGGATGTTTTCCTGTCTGTCCACTGTTGGAGTTGGATAGCTGTGATGTGGTTTCTTTTCTCAACCTGCCACTGACCCCAGTATGAATGAATTATAGATCCTTGTGATCATTCTATTTCCCCCTGTAATTAGATCTGAAAGCCATGAGGACGTTTCCAGTGATAAGGATGCTTCAAGTAGCATGTAGCATTGGTGTCATTTAGATTTCTGTTTGTTCGCAATGACGGAACGACACTGTCTTTCAGGAGAGGTTCAAAAGGATATGACACAATAGGCCTGCCGTGGGCCAAGTGCTTTCAACCAGAGGATCAAGCATCCCATGAAACTGGTTGCCAGGTTATTGTTGCCCCTAGAAATGGAGGTAGGGGGTGAGGTAGAGGACTTTCTGAAATACTGTCCGGTCCACCAATTAGACAGACAGCTCAATCGGTGCGTCATCCTCAGAGGAATTACTCCTCAATTGAGTGGCATTAATTTACATGACATACAGTACAGTACCAGTAAGATGCAAATTGAGCCCTTCTCACTTTCTCTGGTTTGGTTCAAACAGGTGCCATTTATTCACGAACTGGAGGAGGCAGCAACAGTGGCAGCAAGGTAAGATATACATATATATTATTTTGTTTGTTTGTACTTTTGGTGTTGTATAGGCTAACATAACAAAGAATAAATATTGTTTGCAAGTTCATATTTTACTACACGTCTTCCCACTTTGTCTACAATTCTGATCGATGTCATGTATTTCCTGTTGTAGTGACAGTTCAATGCCTGAATCATTACTATGTTTGTCTTATAACCTGGATGAGTAGGCTATTTGTTCTCTGTATCTGTTCAGTAGCATGATCCTGTGCCTCTGAATGGAACTTTGCTTTTTGATCTAATTGAGTCAAATACGAGAGGAATATCTAGAATGTTTTCTACAGCCCTTTCTCCTTTCCTCTCTAATCCTTTTTGGGCTTCAAACACCCAAACCTGAGTTAAACAATTATCCTCACACTGTAGCAGAGGCCTGTCAGCCCATATTAGTGCAAACTGTACCGCTGCTCCCAGAACAGTGAGATACAGGCTAGCTGTGTCATTATTGGATCATTTAATAATCACACACTAACAGAAGGCCCTTTCTCTTTGTTGTGATCTGATTTCAAATGGAAACAGGTTCCATAATGTGTCTGCTGTTACTGGTTCCACCTTCCATTTACTTTATGTGATGTGTAGTATCCCCTGTTTCTCATACTGTCTCTTATGGTCTTATGGTCTATTAATGACCCCCAAAAAAGCATATAACCTCAGATAATCCATAACATTTGAGAAGCTTATCATGAGAGCTTTTTTAGTCTGTGCGCCTCTGTATGTAGAAAACAGAGGATGCAGATGTGTACACATACGTATGTATGTGCGTGTATGTCTGTGTGTTTTATTTTAGGTGCTCAGTAGGAGCTACCCACCCACCCTTCATTTCTTGAGTTTATGTGACTGTTTGGAACACTGTTTACACCCGTGTCCTAGAATCCAATCTGGTGGGGGATGGAGGAATGATAGTTTGAGTTATAAGGTGTTTTGATCAAACACACACACGTCCCAAACTCTACCCTTCCCTGGTCAGACCTCTGCCCCCACAGAATGATCACAGAAAGGAAAAAATAGCAACTTGGCGCTCACAGGCAGAGTACGAGCTCAGAGTTGGAGCTCAGAGTTGGAGTGTAATTCAGGAGATGTGATCAGTCAGGGCTGAGTGGAGTGGAGCGGCAGCCTTAGAGAAAAGCTGTACACATACACAGCAGCAGCAGCCCAGAGAGGCACACAGAGCCTTCTCCTTAAATGGTCAAAGCTCCCAGGAGTGAAAGAGAGGCTGGTGCTGGAAAAAAAGACGGGGAAAGGAAAAGAGACAGCCAGGGATAGCTAGGTTTTCTGTGAAAAAAATCTGGGAATTACAGTTTGACTGAGGGAATGTTCTGTCGGGTGTTTTATGTGGAGTTTATGTGGAGCTAAGCAGTGAAGGTGGTATCTCTCACAGGAGGTTACAGGTACAGCTATTGATCTATTCTCTGCTCTGTGGACAGGTAGACATGATGTATTGTACGCACGTTCTATTTGTTTAGAGATTAGAGAGTCTGCAGCTGCATGATGTGCACGTTATCATTAGGATCGTTGGCTATGTGCATCGAGTTGACAGCCATGTAAACATTTACACTGTTCATCATCACTTTGGGGTTATTATGACTTTGTTGGAATGTGCATATCTCTGCTGAGGGTCTATAGGCTGTCACTTATTGGGAAGATAGCAATAGTTTGCTAAGGGAGAACAATAATTACAAGACTTGGTTGGAAGTTGCACATAGTGGGATTCTATGCATGACCAGCAGATGCTAATGCTTTTTTTGTTTTATTGCGATACTGTATATAGCCATGATCGCCTAAATGGCATTGGTATTTTGAACAAGCTCACTTGCCTCCCCCTCTATCTTTTCCCGTCCATCTCTCATCTTTCTCACACTCCCTCCATATCCTGTTATCTGGGATGGTGGCTGTGTAACCACCACTTCCTCTGCCGGTTCTGTACTCCCTGTGCTTTACACAACCAAATTTTAAACAAGTCTGGCAACAGGCAGAGGGCTTACGTAACAGGGGAGAAGGGGGTCGGGGCGAACGCTCTGCTCAGCTCACTTTATCATGAGGGAGCAGCGAGGCCAGCCCTCTGCCTTGCCGTGAGGTAACTCTGTGGCCCTCAGGGACCTGCCTGCTAAAGGGGACAGGCTGGAGGTTCCCAAAAATAGCTCTGGTCAGGGGAGAGAGAGGCTGAGAGGCCCTGTGTGTCCAGTGGACAGATCCTTGCAGGCGTGGATGTACTCCCGGGCCCGGCAGGAAATAATCAGAGTGATTCAATTACACTGCAATATTCATCTCATTGTCTCTCTGTTTAGACTCCTGCATCTCAGCTTGGCCCCCTTGACTCTGTTTGCTTTGAAATTGACTCTCACTGTGGACTCCCAGAAACTATCTCAGCCCAGGACATTGCTTCTAAATTGCAGTGTTGCACTGTAAAAAAATAATTAATTAAACAACACCCACAAATCTAGTTATTTCAATAAATTGTTATTAAGTTACTGGGTCCACAATATTTTTGGTTTACTCAACTTTTCGGTCCAAGTGTTACTTGAACAACAAAAAAAAATTGTTGGTGCAAACTTGGTCCAAACCAAGCTCTAACTTGAGAAAACTTTGATCAACTTGATCAACTGGAAATGATGTGTGCTTAACTTTCCCATATGCTCATTCAACTAAAAATTATTATTTGGGCATCTTACCAAAAAAAGTATATAGAACTAGTTACACACAGAGTGCTGTTAACATACAGTACAATGTTTTCAACATACATATTTGACACACGTTGACATACATGATTGCAGTGTGTATGTTCATTTATACGGTAATTGTTGTTCAACATGTCCTCACCTGGAAGTTGAACTCACAACCTCTTGGTTCAAGGCATTCCGATCTTCCTGCTACACCACCCAAATAATAATTTATACTTGAACATATGAGACAATTTAAGCAGACATTGTTTTAAGTTGACTGAATTTTTGCCTACGTTTTCTAATGTTGCAGCTAAGTTTGGGCCAACACATTTTTTTAAGTTCATGTAACGCTTTGACCGAAAAGTTGAGTAAACCAACAACAAAAAAAGCTGTGGAACCAGTTACTTAATAATATTTAGTGTAAACATTTACAGTGTGTCAAAACCCTTGCAATGTTGCACAGCCACAGTACAGCAGTCTTTCTGGACAGCCTTCATTTGTCACTGTGTTCTTTAGATTATTGTTTTTATTTATTAACATAATTTATTAACTATGTTTGAAAGTGTTCTCTCTACGTCATCTCCTTCATCATGGGCAGATATAGAAGTGTGTAGGAGTAAATACGCAGGCTTGATAAGGAGGAGACCTTCGGTACTGAACCTGAACTCACTAAACCCTCACACTAATGGAAATAGCAGCATTCTCTGATGTTTGACAATGCACTAGAGATTTATAACAGCTTGTTATTAACTTTTATGACAAATAATTTGTCTGTTTATTGTAGTATGTTAGACAGGAGATCCGGGTGCATTTTGTGTTGTCTATGAGTGGTTCATCACAGCTCCAGTTGTAGAAAGTTGGCCTATCTAGACATTGTGTTTTGTGAAGGCCATAACAGGACAGTGATTTAATTTCGTCAGTGTTGGGTCTTGTTTTTCTTATCAGAGAATGGCACACGGTTCTCCTGGCTCATTGGCTCAATGTGATTATGGAAAATAAAAGGCCATGTCCTTACAAAGGGGCCAATCAACTCCAGTTATGTTATAAGTATTTCAAACTGAAAATAAATAGTTTTTCAAGGTTTTGTTCTAGCTCACATTTGCTGTTCCTGGGTGTGGACAATGTGCTTTTTAATTCTATAAAAACAATTAGACAATAAGAACATAAGTACTTTCATCTTACTGAGGCCTGGTCAAAATATCCCTCTTGTACATAGGAGAATGCTAAACAGTCGACTTCCTCCCTTGTGAGGGATGGGTCTATTAGCCTCGCGTTCCCAGCATCCTCTAGCCACGTTAGCCATTTTTGTCATGACATTTACCAGCATACACTGTTACTGTACTGTGTCTGGACTCAGGACTCAGGAAACCATTCCTCAATGAAATGTGCACTCTGGATTACTTATGAGCAAAGATAAGAGGGTGAATGTGTTCTGTTCTACAGCTTATTGTTTTTTCCTTCTGCTTAGTGAATACTGAACACATGACACTGAATCTCTCATTGCCGGCGTGTCAGAAAAATCCATTGATGCGTTCTCTCTCGCTTTTTAAATGTATTTTAAATGTCTAAATAGGCTAGGTCTGATACGGCTAACAGCCCCATGAAACACTAAACATAGGTAGGGACTAGGAGATGATGAGTGTGGATGACACATCATAGTTCATGAATGGATTAATGGAAGATGTTGTTTTCTCTCTGTCAGAGCTGTGATGATTCAGAGCCACCCTGCACTGAGGACAACAAACCAAGCCAAGTCCAATGTACTGACTTTGTCCCAGACCAAAAGCACAACAGTACCAGCAGTGATGGTCCTGCACCTGCAGTTTTAGGTAATAGATCCACTGTCATCTTCAAATCAAAATCCAATGTATTCGTCACATACACAGTTTACAGCAGGTATAATACTGTAGGTGCAGCGAAATGCTCATGTGCACCTCCCATTTCTTCCACTTCCTTTTGGCAGATCATATAGTGCTACCATTCATTTGCATGTCATTTCTGCTCCTATCTCCTGTCCATCTGCTTGTTTCATGTGTTTTGTTTTCACACGTCTGCGACTCTGCCTACAACATGTTGTTAGTGTGACTGGGACCTCCCTGTCTGTGTTGGTTCCTCCCTCTCGTAGGTTTCATCCCAGTGTCAGAGACACAAACGCCCCCAGTGTCCCCATCACAAGTCTTCCTCCAGGACGAGTGTGCACCTCCTCTTACCGTCCCACCGGAAACACCCCCTCAGTCTGCCTGTGTCAGTCACGCTGCCGCTCACACTGAGGAGAATGTAGCAGGGTTAGTGTTTATATTCTCTCTCTTTTACAGGAAGAGGATATTGCATGTGTTTAGATTAACATCCCCCACACTGAAGAGCTAGGCTAAGGTGAGACTGTGCAGGGATGCCAATGTTTACATGGTCACACACCAGCGCCCCAATAATATACAAGGGCACTCAGTACGTTCTTAGGAGGAAGCGGGAACTGTCAGAAGATTGCATAAAGTGTGTTAGGAAAGGCCCACCTCTCCGGGTTTAGAATGAGGAGGTGGTGGTATTTCACAGAGCAGGAAGC
Source organism: Oncorhynchus clarkii lewisi (assembly GCF_045791955.1). Lineage (NCBI taxonomy): Eukaryota > Metazoa > Chordata > Actinopteri > Salmoniformes > Salmonidae > Oncorhynchus > Oncorhynchus clarkii. The sequence goes on along the minus strand of NC_092172.1, from coordinate 15,969,131 downwards.
AGTGGAAGTTATCACAAGTATTCAAGCTGATATACGGGTTACAATTGTGTTTGATATGATTTTGGAGAGATTTAACTGTTGATTATGGATAAAGAACAGTGTGTTGATGTGTTTGATCAGTCTCAGATCGGAGGATCCCAGTTGCCGTGACTACTGTCAGTCAGAGGCCCGCGACTGTGGGAGTGGCCAAGCATTGCCGCCTGGAGACTGTGGGAGAAGTCAGCCATCAAACCCAGGAGACAGTGCTGGTAGTAAAGCCTCTGAACCAGAAGATCGTGGGAGGAGCAACGCATTACAACCAACAGATATTGGGTGTGATCTTGAGCATTGTGGGAGTTTCCATTCTCGAGATCTACCGACTGTTTTAATAACAGGCTCAGATAAGGTAAGTTAGGACTGAATACTTTTTAATATCTTTAATGAGGATAGCCTCTTTTATGATTAAATACTTGAGTGATTCCCAAATCATTGTAGTTTAAAAAAAAGAACACTCACACACTATTCTAAATGGGCAGAGACAGAAACATAAGCAAGTTATTTTACCCATTTAAGGTGTACACATCCTTCCAGAGCCATGGTTTCCTACACAAACACCCCCTCCCATACCAAGGAACAGAGTGAGTGGTGCTTGTCTGCTGGCTGTGGGGGGCACGGGTTGGCTGATGGTCAGAGAGGCAGGGCAGGATGGGGGGGGATAGAATGGAGCAAGGGATCCTGGAGTGAGCCCTGGCAAAGACCATTAGGCTCAGAGAGGGAGACTCCAGTTAGAATGTGACCTCCGTCAACCCCGACAGAGCTCTGACTGATGGCATGTCTGATTTGGATGATTCTGGCTCTGCTGAATGACATTTTCCCAGAGTAATATTTCCATAGGCATGTTGAAATGGATAGGATAAATAATTGTGTTTGTTTCCCCTTTAGAATCAGATTGTGATTGTGTGGTTAGATATGCTCGTTTTTGTGTAAATATGGTAGTTCAAGCTAACCTTGCTCTGTGACGATTTAATTGCAACCCTTCTAACCTTTCATCCTCCATTGTGCTACCTCGCTGTCTCCACGTTTGATTTGCCTGTCGTAGATGTTTAGATGTGTTACAAGACAACGGTATCTTGTTTTTCTTTGTTCATTCTCAGAATTAAATCAATCTAACTTTAATATCTGGAAGAATGCGTTCCTCTGGGGATTCCCGTTCTCCCAGATTAACTTGGCTCATCCGCCCCCGCCTCTGGGGAGAGAAAGGTCACATTTGTTTATGCACTGCTCTGGAAGCTCCAGGACTTGTTAGTCAGGTCTAACACTAGAGAGAAGCAGCTGACATGTCTGTGTGATGGTTTGTCTGAGACGTTATTACAGTAATATGCCGCTAGAGAGTTGTGCTGCATCTGGAATATTGCAATGATAATTCATTGCATCATAACCAAGTTATTTGAGAGAAGGGTCGATTCCATTGTAACAGAGTGACGCTGAGACTCTCTCTTTCACTTTAAAACGTTTAAAGGACCAATGCAGCCGTTCCTACCTCAACATCTAATAATTTCTGCAGAACAATGAAGTACCTTACTAACCACGTTTCCATCCAACCATTTCATGCGGATGAGTTACCTAACGCATGAAAGAAAGTCACAACCGGGCTGATGGAAACATAAAATGCCGGTACAATTTTATAAATTTTATAAGTGTGGGTAAAATTAATTATCTGAAAAATGGCGGTGGAAATGTATGGGCAAGTATTGATATAAGAACCATCATATCGAAGTAAACTTGGAGTCAAGTGATATGGTGTGTTGTCCTCCCACTACGACTTGGGAAAGCATGCAGTTTATTAAACTACAGATGAAATAAGTTATGAACTTCACAGGGTGATTAATGTGCAAGGTGATGAGCTTGATGCTCCTTTCCAATGAATATTGAGTGTCTTATTCTGGTTTCATAATGATCGATGCTTGGCTGCCATTTGGCAAATACAAATACTAACGCTCTTATCCATAATAATCTCATAATGTAGGTATCCTACACGCACTGTATCTGCGAGGTGTTGGTTAAACCACATGTGCAAAAGTCATTCTTATGTGCACTACGTCATCGTGCACAGCCTTACATCCACAAAAAGTCTGTTGATAAAGTAACGGCTTTCTACCTGGGAAGGAGAGGCGGACCAAAACGCAGCGTGGTTAGGGTTAAACATCTTTAATCAAGACGAATACCGAGAATCACTACAAATACACAAAAACAATAAATGTGAAAAACCGAAACAGTCCTGTGTGGTGAAACAAACACAGACACGGAAATAATCACCCACAAAACCCAACACAAAACAGGCTACCTAAATATGGTTCCCAATCAGAGACAATGACTAACACCTGCCTCTGATTGAGAACCATATCAGGCCAAACACAGAAACAGACAAACTAGACACACAACATAGAATGCCCACCCAGCTCACGTCCTGACCAACACTAAAACAGGTAAAACACACAAGAACTATGGTCAGAAAATTGACAGATAATTTGCATGAAAATCTGTCGCACATTGGATGTAAACTTAGCCACTGTGATTCTTTTCAGTCAAAATGGTCAAAAAGAAAACAAAAAACAGCTCAAGCAAGAATTTTGCTAGGACTGTCTGGGAGTTGTCTGAGTGGGGAGGGGAAAATGAAAACTATCTGTCATTTCTTATTGGTTTAATATTAACAAATTTACAGCCTAGTGATGTCACCAGGCAGGCCAAAACTCCATCCCAGCAAAACAGGCTGAAAGTACAGACAGTCTTTTCAAAAAGCTCTTACACTGAAAGGGTATTATTATCATTTTCATAATTTCACAGTAATAGGCCAAACTCATAGTGTGGAAATATATATCAAAATACAGAAAATCGAGTTTTTGACTGCACTGAGCCTTTAACAAACCGTACCCCTATACACAGAAGTCTACTTTTAACAATTGCCACTGAAAATGTTACTAAAACACATTTACTAGATGAACAGTACAGATGCAAAGTTTGGTAACAGAATGACAGGCTACAACGAAACTGTGTGCTGTTGGGGGTACTGGAGGACCAGGGTTGGGAAACGCTGCTCTAATCTATGGAATTAAAATGACTAGGAATACAGATATATGTATCTGTCATCACAGATACCTTAAAAAAAACGTAGTGGCGTGGATCAGAAAACCAGTCAATATCAAATCAAATCAAATTTATTTATATAGCCCTTCGTACATCAGCTGATATCTCAAAGTGCTGTACAGAAACCCAGCCTAAAACCCCAAACAGCAAGCAATGCAGGTGTAGAAGCACGGTGGCTAGGAAAAACTCCCTAGAAAGGCCAAAACCTAGGAAGAAACCTAGAGAGGAACCAGGCTGTGTGGGGTGGCCAGTCCTCTTCTGGCTGTGCCGGGTGGAGATTATAACAGAACATGGCCATGATGTTCAAATGTTCATAAATGACCAGCATGGTAGAATAATAATAAGGCAGAACAGTTGAAACTGGAGCAGCAGCACGGCCAGTTGGACTGGGGACAGCAAGGAGTCATCATGTCAGGTAGTCCTGGGGCATGGTCCTAGGGCTCAGGTCCTCCGAGAGAGAGAAAGAAAGAGAGAAAGAGAGAATTAGAGAGAGCACACTTAAATTCACACAGGACACCGAATAGGACAGGAGAAGAACTCCAGATATAACAAACTGACCCTAGCCCCCCGACACGTAAACTACTGCAGCATAAATACTGGAGGCTGAGACAGGAGGGGTCAGGAGACACTGTGGCCCCATCCGAGGACACCCCCGGACAGGGCCAAACAGGAAGGATATAACCCCACCCACTTTGCCAAAGCACAGTCCCCACACCACTAGAGGGATATCTTCAACCACCAACTTACCATCCAGAGACAAGGCTGAGTATAGCCCACAAAGATCTCTGCCACGGCACAACCGAAGGGGGGGCGCCAACCCAGACAGGATGACCACATCAGTGAATCAACCCACTTGAGACCGAGTTTACGTCTCTGACATGGGTAGGCAGACCGTTCCATAAAAATGGAGCTCTATAGGAGAAAGCCCTGCCTCCAGCTGTTTGCTTAGAAATTCTAGGGACAATTAGGAGGCCTGCGTCTTGTGACCGTAGCGTACGTGTAGGTATGTACGGCAGGACCAAATCAGAGAGATAGGTAGGAGCATGCCCATGTAATGCTTTGTAGGTTAGCAGTAAAACCTTGAAATCAGCCCTTGCTTTGACAGGAAGCCAGTGTAGGGAGGCTAGCACTGGAGTAATATGATCCAATTTTTTGGTTCTAGTCAGGATTCTAGCAGCCGTATTTAGCACTAACTGAAGTTTATTTAGTGCTTTATCCGGGTAGCCGGAAAGTAGAGCATTGCAGTAGTCTAATCTAGAAGTGACAAAAGCATGGATTAATTTTTCTGCATCATTTTTGGACAGAAAGTTTCTGATTTTTGCAATGTTACGTAGATGGAAAAAGCTGTCCTTGAAATGGTCTTGATATGTTCTTCAAAAGAGAGATCAGGGTCCAGAGTAACGCCGAGGTCCTTCACAGTTTTATTTGAGACGACTGTACAACCATTAAGATTAATTGTCAGATTCAACAGAAGATCTCTTTGTTTCTTGGGACCTAGAACAAGCATCTCTGTTTTGTCCGAGTTTAAAAGTAGAAAGTTTGCAGCCATCCACTTCCTTATGTCTGAAACACATGCTTCTAGCGAGGGCAATTTTGGGGCTTCACCATGTTTCATTGAAATGTACAGCTGTGTGTCATCCACATAGCAGTGAAAGTTAACATTATGTTTTCGAATGACATCCCCAAGAGGTAAAATATATAGTGAAAATAATAGTGGTCCTAAAACGGAACCTTGAGGAACACCGAAATTTACAGTTGATTTGTCAGAGGACAAACCATTCACAGAGACAAACTGATATCTTTCCGACAGATAAGATCTAAACCATATCTGGTGTGACCACCATTTGCCTCATGCAGCGCGACACATTTCCTTTCGCATGGAATTAATCAGGCTGTTGATTGTGGCCTGTGGAATGTTGTCCCACTCTTCTTCAATGGCTGTGTGAAGTTGCTCGATATTGGCAGGAACTGGAACACGCTCTCATACATGTCGATCCAGAGCATGTCAAATATGCTCAATGGGACATGTCTGGTGAGTATGCAGGCCATGGAAGAACTGGGACATTTTCAGTATCCAGGAATTGTGTACAGATCCTTGTGACATGGGGCCGTGTATTATCATATGCATTATCATGGCGGAAACATGAGGTAATGGCGACGGATGAATGGCACGTCAAAGGGCCTCAAGATCTCGTCATGATATATCTTTGCATTAAAATTGCAGTTGATAAAATGCAATTGTGTTTGTTGCCCAGTAGCGTATGCCTGCCCATACAATAACCCCACCGCCACCATGGGACACTCTGTTCAGCAAACCACTCGCCCACACGACGCCATACACGCTGTCTGCCATCTGCCCGGTACAGTTGAAACCGGGATTCATCCGTGAAGAGCACACTTCTCCAGCATGCCAGTGGCTACCGAAGGTGAGCATTTGCCCACTGAAGTCGGATACGATGCCGAACTGCAGTCAGGTCAACAGCCTGGTGAGGACGACACACACGCAGATGAATTTCCCTTTGTGCAGAAATTCTTTGGTTTTCAAACCCACAATTTCTTCAGCTGTCCGGGTGGCTGCTCTCAGACAATCCCGCAGTTGAAGAAGCCAGATGTGGAAGTCCTGGACTGGCCTGTGGTCTGCGGTTGTGAGGCCGGTTGGACATTCTATCAAATTCTTTAAAACAACGTTAGAGGCGGCTTATGGTAGAGAAATTAACATGCAATTCTCTAGCAACAGCTCTGGTGTACCTTCCTGCAGTCAGCATGCATCTTTTTGCATGCTCCCTCAAAACTTGAGACATCTGTGGCATTATGTTGTGTGACAAAACTACACATGTATTGTCCCCAGCACAAGGTGCACCTGTGTAATGATCATTCTGTTTAATCAGCTTCTTGATATGCCGCATCTGTCAGGTGAATGAATTATCTTGGCAAAGGAGAAATGCTCACTAACAGGGATGTGAACACATTTGTGCACAAAGAAAGATGAATACAATTATTGTATGTATGGAACATTTCTGGGATCTTTTATTTCAACTCATGAAACATGGGACCAACACTTTACCTGTTACGTTTATATTTTTGTTCAGTATATTTTGGTGGATCAACACCCGGTAATGGATCATGGGTGCTTAATCTGGACTATACAGAAATGCAATTATGAATGTGTATTCATGGTGATACATCCTGAATAGGTGCACAAAGGTAGAAACATTTAATATCCTCCTTTGCATGTTTTGGTATTATTCTACACACGGGCTATTTTTGGTCCAGACCGGACCAAATCTGTACCAATCATAGACGTCTATGTTTCACAAGTTTGGACATCGTACAGCACAGTACAGTAGAGTAGAATTCAGTATAGTACAGTAAAGAAAATACAAATAGAGTAAAGTATAGTTCAGTACAGTAGAGCTGTCACGGGATACTATGAGTGGTGGGTTGGAATAAGGCGCAGAGAGCAGGGTTCAGTAAATCGTGATTTATTCTCCGGCCAAAAAACGGTCACGCCAACCAACATACAGGGCGCATAAAACAGACCAGCCCAAACACAGGACCAAACAGTCCGGAGAATACACACATGAAAACCACATCCAACAGAGTAACAAAAACAATCCCGCTCAAAACAAGGGCGGGTCAAACTACTACATATAGGGAAGCTAATTAAACTAAAATACACACAGGTGAAACTAATAAGACAAAACCAACAGACAAACGAAAAAGGTATCGGTAGCGGCTAGTAGGACGGTGACGACGACCGCCGAGCACCGCCCGAATAGGCAGGGGAGCCAACTTTGGCGGAAGTCGTGACAAGAGCACAGTACAGTACAGTAAAGAAAAGTACAGTAGAGTCCAGTCCATTACAATGTACTCTACTCTACTGTGCTCTACTGTACTGTACTGCAACTGTGGTTTGTGACTACTATGATTTTAAATTGTGACGAATTCAATTGCAGATTTTTCAATGCATTTGAATCACTTAATAATTCTTTAACAACATTTTTATCAGTAGAAACAATATAACTAATTGCTAGGACTACCTTTACTTGTTATTTCTGTGAAATTTCATTATCCTCCCTCATAAGGGAGAGAAATTAGAAAATATCTTATAGATATGTGGATTTTTCGTAACAGAATGACAATACACTAGGCAATATTTCTTAAACTTACACAAGGCAAATCATTTCTCCAAAACTAAATATAAGTGTTGATATTAGTTAGCAGGGGTCTTTACATCATCATTATTGGGTTTTGATGTATTTCTGAAACCTTTTAAGACTTTTTCTGGTAGGTGTTTTCTAAGACATCTTTTCCCTCTGTTTATCCACAAATCAAAACTTTACTTATGCCACATTTTTAGAATTGAAAATGATTGAAAAATCTATGCCTTCATGTCCCAAAAACATAGACTTAGCTTTCAATTGACATCAAATGTGATATGCTCCTACAAATTTCATGTTGGTCCATTTACATCAAGATGACCAGAATAGTGCAACTGCAATACTATTTACAGACTTTGAATGTATGTCTACAAGGCCCTTTCCTTTGATATCATAGGTTTTGTCTTCCAGCATCAAAGTTCAAACAGACATAGCCACCACCAGTTGGCACACCCATTCATAGACAAATGTTCTATACACTTATCCTATTCGAGGAAGTGTCATGCTTCTTTGTGGTTTCCCTGATAGTTAGAAGCTATCAGAGGCTGTGTATTCTCAGTGGTGCCTGTGTGACTTCCTGCTTGCATGCATATAATTCTGGTTTCAGGAAGGAGGGGGCCACGAGTTGTACTGCTTTCCCTGGGTTCAGACTGAACAGCAGTTAGAGGAATCCCCTACCCAACCCACTCCAGCTGAGAGCCCCTTTTTCTTCCCACTGACACGACCCCGAGCCCCACAGCCCCCCGTAATGCCCGTCCTCCCTGAAGAAGAGGAGGATTCCCCTGAGGAGCTCGACAGTTCCTCCAGCTCACCCAGCACAGTGAGTACCTATCCATTACATTAAACCTTCACTCTAAAGCTGTGGTATGTTGCACTCAGAGCTATACATGGCACTCGCTCATTAATACTGAACCTAGAACATAAGGTTCAGTATTGGCAAGCTATACGGTTTTGAATGAATATGTGAGCAACAATAGCATATGAGCAATATGAGCATTAGGCTTAACTCATATCTATGCTCATAGTGTTACTCACATATTCATTGCTAATACATGTTAGTGTGTTATGGATGTGTGTACCTTTTAGTAATAATGACCTGCTTTTCACCCACTTCTATTTTTGACTCAGGAACAAAGCTTTGCTCAGCAGTGAAAATATGTCATTAATTCCAGAAAAATCATGAGCAGGATGTTCTTTCCTCTTCTGTCCAGATCACAAACTTTTTTTCCCCAGCGCCTCTTATTACCCTGTGTTTTTTGTGTTGATGAGGTCATTTGCACTGCGCTGGTGGTCAAGACAAGGTTTGCACAGTGTGTCCAGACCCCTCTAGATCTTGGCTCTACTCTGAAGACTGAACTGTCTCTCGTTGTTTTGTTCTGTCACCTGTTCAGATCCTGTGTGACTCCCCACCCTAATGTTAATTTAGTTGAGTAGACTTGTACAGAGCAGTGGATAGATTGGATGTTTTATGAGTCTCTGAATGTGGCTTTGCCTAGTCCAGTACGTCTCCCTGAAAACATGCAATTGAAACTTAGACAAAAAGTAGAGGCTTCCTGAAAGCTGCCTGTGTACAGTCCGGAGCTATATACAGCTGTTTGGTTTACACTGTAGAGACACAACAGATTTGTGTTGAGCGGATGGCTGCCTCACCAGAACCACTGAGTTACTCCTCCTAGGAGTACACTGTCATCCGTTCCAGTCAGCCATAAACACGGCCTAGATAAGACTTCACTGAGGAATGCAATGAGCCTCTGTAATCTAACCTGGGGGTATGGTAGCCGTATAAAATTATCCTCCTTTATTAAACAATAGCCCTGGCCTTTCAGCAGTTTTAGACTCTTATAGGGATATCATTTATTAGCAATTTCTTCCAGGACAAAGGTCTCAGTGAAGTATCATTTAATACCTCCCTGTTTATTTTCATACTTTTCTCTCAGGATAGAACTAGATACTAGGATATAAATAAAACATGAATGGGGTATATAAGCCTGACCTTTAATGTTGGAAATATACTTAACATGGTTGACTTAGTTACAGATCACATGGTTCAGGTGAGTGTTCATTCTGTGCTTCCACTCTCCTGGGATGCTGAGGTCCAGTGAGTTCAGGATGTGTTTAGTCCAGAGGGATGTTGTCTAGAGTTTCTGATGTTCAGGGGTTCAGGCTGTTGACATTGTGCTGCTGAGCTAAAAATGCTGCTGCTGGAAACCAGGGACCACCTGCTAGTCAACAGAGCTAAGTGCCTCACTGAAATACCCACCGTTAACAGAGGACCACAAGTTTATTTCTTTTTCCCTTAAAAGTGCTTTGAAATGGTTGTGCCTTGAAGTTGAAGTGTCTTTCCCCCCTGCTGATTCCACCACGTTCCCCATACAGCCCCAGCCATGGTCAACATCAGGGAGGGTCTAGAGAGACGTTAAGGTGTATGTTAGGCTCTGTCTTCACACTAATATCAACATTAAAAGTGTACGAAAACAACAAGTCTCCAGTTTGGGGAACCAAGTCACCAAACATCTCTGTGAAAGTGTGTACAAAAGATTTTATAGATGTGTACACAAGCAGGAAGGTTAAAGGGTAGAGCATGAGAAAGTTTTGGTGCCTTTGCAGTGACACAAGCCATTTGGAGACATGTTTACTCAAATGTCTCTGTAATCTTTGTTTTGCATGATTTTATGTTTCGAAAGATTTAAATGAAAATGTCCCCCAATTTACGTCATTGCAGTAACAATATCCATATCTATGATTTTGCCTTATTTTTGAGAGACAATATTAGATTGTCTATGGCAGGATACCATTTCTATTATCCCGGTCCCTCAAAATTCCTCTCAAAACCCTTTTCATGCAGTCTAGTTCTGGTCTTGCTGCATAACTAAAGTTACACCTCTCCTAACTTATTTTAAACCTTTTGTTTCTCACATATTTTTCTATCTAGTATACACCAGCTGAAAGTAGAGCAGTTACCGTGGAGATGCCTGCTCCCACCATTGTCTTCCCAAAGCAAGCGACCGTGACCGTGGTCCAAGCAGACGGTCGCCCTCTGGAACAGACCAGGTACATGTGTTATTTCATCCTGAGAACAGGACTGTTCATGTCAAGATGGATTGAGAGCAAACCACCTCTGGAAAAATGATCCACTTTAACCAAGCCAGCATCGAGATATTTCTAGAAAATAAAATCCATCCTTCTTCAAGTGTTTAGAGTAGCTAAATGTAAATAAAGACTGCGTCGTAAGAACACGGCGTCTGTTCATTTGAAACGTTTCTCTTTCCCAGACCACACAGTCCCAGACCTCGCTTGTCCCGAAACGCCCTGGGAGGACCCATTACTACTGTCGGTGGGTACAGTCAAATACTTAAAGGCTAAATATAGCCTCGTGTTTACAAAACGTACATAAGTCCATTGTTCAAAATGTGAGTTCCATTCTGATTTGTTTTCTTCATAACATTGTATGGCTAATTTAATTCCATCTATTGAAATGTATAAGTTTGGTCATCAGTGTCTGACAGCATACAGAACTGGGGCCCTTTGTCCCAGAGCCAAAGCTCTCAGTGCCGGGATGCTTCTGCTTTGATTACTATTGATGTTGGCCTGTTGCTCTGTGCTGAGCTCAGAGAGAATACTATTGGTTATTGCCACTTGTGTGTGTGTGTGTGTGTGTGTGTGTGTGTGTGTGTGTGTGTGTGTGTGTGTGTGTGTGTGTGTGTGTGTGTGTGTGTGTGTGTGTGTGTGTGTGTGTGTGTGTGTGTGTGTGTGTGTGTGTGTGTGTGTGCGCGCGCATGTGTGTATCCTTCTCAGACAGTACAGGCAATGTGATAGACCGGATGAAAGACCATCTGCCTGAGCTCAGAGAGAAGACTATTGGTTGTTGCCATTTGTCTCTTATTGTCTCTGTTTGTGTTTTAATTACGACTCTGGTGTATGTGTGTGTGTGTGTGTGTGCGTGTGTGTGTGTGTGTGTGCGCGTGTGTATCCTTCTCAGACAGTACAGGCAATGTGATAGACCTGGTGAAAGACCATCTGCCTGAGCTGCAGCTCTCGGAGGAGGACCGTCAGAAGAACCTGGTGCTGCTGCAGGAGGCCAAGAAAGTCAGCGACCGCTTCCTGAGCCGCAGGGGCCGAAAGTCCACCTGCAGCCTCTCTGAATCCCCCACAGGTGAGAGACACTCACTGGTTTACAGACTGGTATACAAGTGAAACAGGGAAATAGACAAGTACTTTATGGTAAGTCTTACTGTACAGTGTACCGTATGTAAGTTTTAAACTATTCAGTTTAAGACCACTATTTACACAGAAGAGATTTAATCAGCTGGTGGAGTGTAGATTTGGTTGAACAATATTTTGACTCTTAACGCTGGTTATGAAATACAGTGAGCAGCCAACAAACCCTCAGGTCTGCTAGCTGAGTTGCGTAAGTGAGTCATTGTAATTACTGTATGTTTCTATCTTGACTTCCGGAGTTATCTGAACATCACGTACGTGCCCTCATGCCTTCGTCTTGCAGCATTCTGAATGCACGCCAGAAAAGTCCAGTCTTCCATCACGTAACAGACTACAGTGGCAGATGTCAAATGAAATCCCAATACCTATAGTTTTATTGTTGCGTTGTTATCTGGAAAGCGATGCTGATGCAGTATACTGCACTTTCATTGTCCAAACATAAAACACATGTGTATGTTTTACCCACAGGTCTTTCTCCTAACCACACACCATCCTCCTCACCTGTACCGTCCAGAAGCAGCTCTCTAATCACAGCCCCTCAAATAGGTACGTCCATCTCTCTGTCAGTTAGAGGATATTCACTCTCTTTGCTGGGGAGCATGAAAATCCCTGCATAAAAATACATTTCATTATTCCGCTTTTTTTGTAAACCTTTTTCTTTCAGCTGTAGCCACAGAGGTAAACTATGCCCCCTCGTCGCCTGTCAGCCTGGTAAGACCAATAGGAATTATATTTTTCTGATGCACTCAGTAATGGTATTTTAACAGTATGTTGATGTGTGTTGTTTCGTGTTCCTCTCTGGCAGCGATTGGAGGTTCTGTCTGCGAGGGAGCAGGCTGATACCAGTACACCGGAGCATGAGGTAGCATAGCACTAATCACCACCACTCTCATTCTCAAGAGGCACCCTGGAACAGTTAGTCATACATGAAAATGCAATACGTAGTCAGTTTACACTCCAGAATAGCTATGCTCATAGCTATGTTGGATACAATAATTCATTTACGGTAGAAAATTGTAAATGTTGACATTCTTGCGCCCCCTCTCCAAGAAAATCCAATTAGTTTCTCCTGAATTGACAGTGTTTAAAGAATTGTGATATTGCTGTTTTTAGAGCACCAGGAGGTTGGTGGACTGGAAGCCCAATGAGAAGCGTAAGGTGTCCTCAGGCACCCTGGCTCCCCGCTACTCTGTTCCCCCACCCCCCAGGGAGCCTAGTGGGGGCCAGAAGGAGAACTTTGACCCCCGGGTAACAGCTAAGAATTGCCCAGCACCAGTACTAGTCAATAAGCCAGAAGAGGGTCTGGCCCGAGCCCCCAACCAGGCCCCTGCCACTGGGGTGGCCAAGCCTGTCCCTCGGCCCCCCACTCAGCAGGCCCCCTGCACGGCAGAGATCAAGACCATCGGGGCCTTTCCTCCCCTAATGAGAGCTGTGTCCTGGGACACTGTTGGAACTCTCAACGCCAGAAATGGGGCACCAAGTCTCCCCTCTACAAACGAGGAAACCTTCTCCTTTCAAGACAAGACCCGGGATGCCCTGCTCAAGTCCTCTGGGTACAAGGACTTCCCTGTACAGCCTGTCAACGTGCAGAAGCTGTCCAAAATAAGAGAGGTACGATGGGAGCCTTTTAACTACCGGGACTCATCCCTTGACTTGAACCTGATAGCATTAATGTGACATTTATTGCATGTTTTGGGGATTTAAGAGCCTTTATGGTAAATGCTAAAATCTTGAGAGAGAATGTTTTGTTCTTGTAATATTTTGGTCTCGTAAACATCTTTGTATGACACAGTTACAACATAAAAGCTCTTTAAAATCCACATTTGCACTGTTCTTCTGTATACAGGAGCACAAGCTGATGCGGAACCAAAGCATTGTGGGGTCAAAGTTGGCAGACTTGAGTGAAACAGCTGAACAGGAAAGAGGTACTGTGTTACCCCGTGTCTGACCTGGAGAGGAGACAGTGCTGTGTGTAGTGCTGTGTAACAGACCATTGGAGTAGACAGTAGACTTTTATCTAGTGAGGGGGAAAGGAGTCAAGGCTCCCAGCTACGTCACAGTCCTTACTGACCCCGAGAGATTTTCCTTAGAACTGAGGGCATGTTCTGTTCTAAGTTTGGCATAGAGCTGCAATTTATTGGCAACCTGAAATTTTATTTTAAGTTTGCACCAGCAGATGGTGTGAGTGAGAGAACCCACTCAGCTAATATTGTTTTGCCAAAACATTGAAAAGACATCAGTGAAATAGTTTGTGATCCAAGAAGATTGCAGCACAATGTTGTTCAGAAGTAGGTTGATTATCAAAATAGTAATCTGATTATTTAAATAAATTAGGTTTCCCCATAGAGACCAGATAGTTACAACGTAGCTATCTAATTGTGTGTGTGTGTGTGTGTGTGTGTGTGTGTGTCGGTGCGGCCAGGTCCCTCTCTTCTGCCCCCTGCAGGGTCTCCTACTGATGAGGATGCTAAAGAGAAGTCAGATGCCATGCCCAACATCTCAGACATCATGCTGAGGAAACTCAAACTGCACAGAGGGCTACCAGGCTGGTGGGTATCACAGTATTTAGACTGACAGGGAATGACCTTTTACCATATATTTTAGTCTTTCTACTTACATACTGAACCTATATTTCCTCTTTGATTAAATTGCAGTGCACCTCCACTCACGGAAAAAGAAGTTGAGGTGAGTATCTACTCTGGAGAGTGTATTATACAGTAGTAACCAGTTTTATAGTGCATGTTCTCCCGTTGTCTGTGGCCTCATGAATGTAATGTACAGGAAGCCCCTAGTCTCTACCAATGATTGAGACTAATGGGAGCCTCAATTTCCTGTCTCTAAGGAGAAAATGCAAACATGGCTGTGTTGTTTGAGTGCAGAGCACTTGGACTAGGCTTTAGCCCCGCCTGCACAGACGCCTGTCCCTCCCAAGGGGATACATGTTGTGCACTAGGACAGTCGAGTTCACCAATTTCCTCTCAACACTTGCCTCAGTACTCTGGGACGATGTTTGGAATGCTGCAGCAGAGACCCTTGATCATGACAGCATGACACCAAGAGTTCATCTGTCATCATCGCTGCATGTTATAGGCTCATCTCAGGCCTGGTAGCAAGCAGCACTGTCAACACACTGGCTATTTGGTGGGTAGACAACTAGCCAGTGATAGCTGGGTAGCCAGCTGGTGTAGTTCTATATGGTAGCTAGGTAGCCAGCTGGTGTTGTTCTATATGGTAGCTGGGTAGCCAGCTGGTGTAGTTGTGCTTTACATTACCGCATACTGTACATTGCTAGCATAACAGTTATGTTATGTTAACATGTGATCAAGGATGTTCAGTGTTACATGTGTTTATTCAGTCCCATACTGTATTCATGTTTTCTTGGGCAGCACATTAATTGACTTGACCCCTCTGATCTACTTTGTGTGGCGGTCCAGTGAGTTGACGTGTCTCAGTCCTTAATAAATGTACCTAATGTGTCCCCGGGGACCGATTCATGAACATTAAACACAGTCATATCCTCCCCACAGAACGCATTTGTTCAACTGTCGC
Source organism: Oncorhynchus clarkii lewisi (assembly GCF_045791955.1). NCBI lineage: Eukaryota > Metazoa > Chordata > Actinopteri > Salmoniformes > Salmonidae > Oncorhynchus > Oncorhynchus clarkii. The sequence goes on along the minus strand of NC_092172.1, from coordinate 15,954,081 downwards.
TGGCGTTCCGGAACGACAACTACACTCTGGAGACACGGCTCAAACAGGCGGAGCGGGAGCGGACCCTGACCGAGGAGAACACGGAGAAGGAACTGGAAGAATTCAAAGGCTCTCTGAAGGTCAGCCTTTAGTCGGCCATGATGACACAGGATATGAAATTAGTTGTGATTCACTCATTTATCAAGGTCCTTTGTTTTGTTGCTGTTGCCTCCTCAGTGCACGGCACCACAGTGGAGTAACATGGAGCAGCGCGAGTCCTACCAGTGCCTCATAGAGACAGTAGCAGTACTGCACCGTTTGGCCACCAGGCTCTCCAGCAGAGCTGAGATGGTTGGAGCAGTCAGACAGGTACTGGAAATCAGACATAGGATAGGATAGCATGGGCCATCCACAGGGTACACTCATGATTCGATGAAACCCCCGAATGAGAGAAGAAAACATTGAGTGAAAGTGAAAACTTTTCCATGCTCCACTGTCATGAGAAAAATACTTTGGGATGTTCAGGAGCATGTTTTTTTTTTTTTTTTTTTTTTTTTCAAATAAGATATGTTTGTGAAAGATTTAGCCTGTTATGCTTCCCTCGGGTTATCGTTCACACCAAAGCCAACTCCAATAAATGACTAGGGAAGGACTCAGGGGTATGTCCGTTGTGATTTATAGACTAACAATATTGCTGCTGTACAAGACCTGACCCCAGACTGGACATGATGATGGCTTTCCACAGTGTTGGAGTCCCTCTCAAAATTATATTCTTTCTCTCTCTGCTGTGACTGAATGGTTAACTCTCCTGCCCATAGACAGTAATGACCCTGCTGTTGCTGCACTCTTAGAACAAAAGGTACTATCTAGAACCTAAAAGGGTTCTTTGTCTGTCCCAATAGGAGAATCCTTTAAAGAACCTATTTAGGTTCCAGGTAGAACCCTTTTGGGTTCCAAGTAAAACCCTTTCCACAGAGGGTTTTACATGGAACCCAAAAGGTTTCTCCTATGGGGACAGCCGAAGAACCCTTTTGGAACCCTGTGTGTGATAGGAGAAACGTATGAACAAGGCCACAGAGGTGATGATGCAGTACGTGGAGAATCTGAAGAGAACCTATGAGAAGGACCACGCTGAGCTGATGGAGTTCAAGAAGCTGGCCAACCAGAACTCTAGTCGCTGCTATGGAGGATCCATAGACACTGGAGGTACACCTGCACAAACTCTTTATCTCCAGTACATGAAGGGCAAGTTGTTGCAAAATGTTGATTGACTTAAACTACGTTCTCCTGTGTTCTTTGGTTAGATGATGGAGTCCCACGGCCATCCAGGTCTATGTCCCTGACCCTGGGAAAGGTTGGTGCTGTAGTGTTGAACAGAGTGTTTCTACTCGGTTTGACTGGTTATATCAGGGTAACAGTTCTCAATGTGATAGACCATATCTTTTTAAGGATAATACCCCCAACTGAACTCTCCCTCTCTTTTCTTCCCTCCTCTTTCTCTCACCCTCTCTCTCTCCCTTCCAATGGATCCTTATCAGGCTTTGCCCAGGCGGAGGGTCAGTGTTGCGGTAGTCCCCAAATTTAACCTCCTGAACATCCCTGGTCAGACCCCGGTCATGGCAGGACCCGGCCCCAGCGTTGCCATGGGACCCAGCCCCCAACCCACCATGGGCCAAGCACTTCCTGTCCTGGTATGTTTTCTACCCAATCACGGCCTTCTCAGCCTGTCAACCTGACCACATGATTAAGTGGTAAACTTAAATAGACAGGATATTATCAGTCTGCTTTGTCTACATGCATGTTGTTTGATCTTGTTAATTACAGTGTGAAGCCAACAGTATGAAAAGCAACTTTCCCACTGAATCTACACATCCAGCTATATCTGAGAGGTATGTTCCTCCATCCTCTGTCATAATGTTGACCTAATGCATACCCACGAATATACTGTACATACTGTTCTCAGCACAATCTATCTCCTTGCCTGTATTGCCTGGTTCCCAAGGTCCGTTCACAGCACTGTGAAACAATGGGCGATGCGGGGCCTTAATATATGTACACCCTTATCAGAAGACATCTTGTGCTGTATCAGAATCTTTGCCTTGTGTACTTGACCTTCAGGAAGTAGCTTGATTAACCATTGCCATCCGGATACCAGGGGCCATATACAGCAGATAACTGCACTACCCTTATGCAACTCCCAGATTGTCTATGCACCCAAAATAACTGTGCAACATTCCATAAAAACCCAACTGCAACTGGCTGATGGGATATTCTGAGATGTAATCTAAACATTTGGGCTGGGGAGCTTGACAAAAGCCAGGCCAGAGACTCCATCCCTGGCTTAGTAATAAGGGGAGTCTGAGAGAGAGAGAGAGCATTCAAGTGGTGTGCTCTCTTAGTTTGCCCCATGCCAAAATCTCAGGATCTCTCGGAGCAAGAGAGACAATAACAATTGTATCAAGTGTCTGCTCAGTAAAAGCCAGGGACGTTTTAAGAGTCCCCATGTACACATTTTGCCTTTGTACTTTTGGTTTTTACGCAAGCTTGCCTGGCAGTGATGGTGCCATCCCCGCACGCTGCCATTCAACTGCGTTCCAGCCTGTCCATTAACACAAGGCCACACAGTGTTATGATGGAAAGCCTAATGACCATGATGCACTCCTCACTCTCATCATAATATCTGTTGGTAAAATGTTCTATGTGTTCTTTCCGCAATGAAACAATGCAGTGGAAAGAGTGTGGCAGAGCAGGAAGCTGAGCCATCTGCCCCAGCCAAGCCCTCCGTCAACCTAGAGGAGATCAGATCAGAGATCAAGGCAAAGATCGAGGAGGAGGCCTACAATAAAGGGTGAGGCCCTTTTCTATGTACCCACTCACCCTGACCACCCACAATCATACCCACAGTCACACACCCTGTGCACGCTGACAGAAGAGTGGCTGTACTGACATAATAGTGTCAGTACATAATAGTATGAAGAATCAACAAAATATTACAGTACATTCAGTACAGTCAGCATTGCAATAAAGTGAAGTAGTTTATATGTAATGTGCCCCTGCTGCCTTATGATACTTCCTCTACGTTCAGCTCATGTGCCTTTAATGAGAAAACACGTGTGATGTTCCAAATACAGCTACCAAGAGGGACTGAAGAGAAGTAAAGAAGTCAAAGAGGTGGAGGAGGAGGAGGAAGAGGAGGAGAAGGTACAGGAAAATCCAGAAAAGAAGGATGAAAGAAAAGAAGTCAGCAGAAAAGAAAAGTTCAACAGGTAATTTTCACTTCATGTAGATCAACTGTAAATAAATGATGATGTAGTTATACTAGCCACTGTATAATGACTGGGTGTATACCTTGAATTGTTCTGAATCCCCTCTCAATTTTGCCTTTACAGTAAGATTGAAGAGGTCCTAGTTGTCCTTGACCGACTTTGCCCCAAGATTTTCCGCCGTAACCGACTTCTCTGGATTGTTTTGACGTTGTTCCTGGTCACGTTTCTGGCCGTCAGTGTTTTCACATACTTTAGTGATCGCTATAACAACCATGGGGACATGTCGGCAGAAAAAGCCATGGTCCAGGGAAAGAAGAAGATCTTTGGAGTACAGCCAAAGAATCCCACTCCAGAATAACAAAGAGCCTGTCTCATACTTCTCTCAGTCCAAAGACTCTTTTTTTCCATGATACATCAAGAGCTGAACTTGAATATAGGGTTTTGAAGATCTAGGGTTTGGGGGGGGGTGTATCTTTGGGAGCATTTATTTCGTTTTTTATTGGTTTCAGAGGATAAGTCTTCTAATGATCATAAACTTTATCAAGGCATATTTATGTTGTGTTAGGAAAGCTGCCTGACTGTTTCTGATGTTGATATATGATTGTTGCTTAGGGGGCCAAGTATAATAGTGTGATGAAATATGTTCTTATCTACAGTGAGATCCAGGATTTTGTATTTGAAATGATGACTATTATGTGAAAAAGCAGACTGTCAGCTTTAATATGAGGGCCTTTCCATCCATATCAGGTGAACTGAATGACACAATGAACAGAATGAACAGGGAGAGTAGCATTTTGAAGGGGAACAAATCATTATTCCCGATTCATTCATAAGTATCATGGTAGCATCCACATGAATTTAAATAGGGTTTAGAAACAGGTTCTATTCTTATTTACAATAAAAGTGACTCCAAAATACACAATATATTATTTACCATTCATTTCTCTTTGGCACAAAATAATCTGACACACAAACTGCAAATGCATTCAACAAGTTTGTATTCACAAGCTTGATGTAATCATTGTGTGCTATGAATATGGGGCCAAATACTACACATATACTACACTTATGAATATGGGACCAAATACCCTCAAACTAAAGCTGACAGTTTGCACTTTATAGTCTTTATCATTTCAAATCCAAAGTGCTGGAGTACAGAGCCCCCAAAAATATATATTTGTCATTGTCCAAATACTTTTGGACCTCACTGTATATACTCACAATGTATTGTTATTATTCCTGGTCCTACTCTGAATGTCATCCTGTAGGACTGAATGTGGCCCCTTGGGCGAAAATGGTTGATTCATGATGAGTTCCCTAAGACAAATGTCACAGTAGACATTAGACTAACGTACATTAATCTACCACTCTGTTACTTTTATGTTCATTCTCTCAGGTCCAGTAAACGGACATCCCCTGAAGAGATTTACAGAGATATTTAAAGAGATATGTTTTTTAATTCAACTTTTTTTTTTGTAAAACATCTATATTTGTGGAATTTAAGCAGATACTTTTTTGGAAAATCTATAATACAAGCACATTCCAAAGTAGTTCCTCAAGTGCAGTAGCAGCTGATGGTTCTTGTTTGTATGTGTTGTTCCTGTGTTGGTTTGCGTCCTCCGAGCACTGAAAGATTTCCTTCATGTACGAGAGCACTTTTAGACAGCATGAGAAATGTTTTATCTTCTACGCACTTGTGTGCCAGGATTTTCTGTTGTGTCAACTTCGCCTTGAAATAAAGGTGCCTTAACTCCCAGCATTCATTTTCATAGTGAATAATGTATGTCAGACAAACAGGTGCAGTTTACATGAAGCAAACAGGTGTATTGGCAGAATTCTCATGCTAACCTCGGTGGAATGAGTGACACAGTAATTGTATTTTTCAACACAGTGCTGGTTCCCTTCCGCCCTACACTTATGGAAATGAAAGATCTGTCATATCTCTCAGGAAACCACTTATGTAATCTAATTGGCTCCATTAAGCTGTAGCTGCAGTGTGTCAAGGCTGCTTGTGTAACGGTTGTCGTCGGGAGAAAGAGAGGACCAAGGTGCAGCGTGGTAAGTATTCACTGTAATTTAATAAAGAATGAATACTGAAACAAAAACAATACCTGACAAACGAACAGTCCTGAACGGTGCAACAAAACACAGAACAGAAAATAAACACCCACGAAACACAGGTGGAAAAAGGCTACCTAAGTATGATTCTCAATCAGAGACAACTAACAACACCTGCCTCTGATAGAGAACCATACTAGGCCGAACACAGAAACCAACATAGAAAAACAAACAGACTGCCCACCCCAGCTCACGCTCTGACCATACTAAAACAAAGACAAAACAAAGGAACTAAGGTCAGAACGTGACAGCTTGAGTGATTCTCTCTGTTTTCATATTCAATTAATGTCACAAAAGAAAATATAGATGTCCTCTTTAGATGTCCATTGTTTTGGGACGTTTAAATGTCACTGACTCTTCTCATACGTCAAAAAACTACTTTTGCTTATTTTTCAGTTCTGTCTGCGTCATTTCCTGCTGTACTAGGTTGGGGTGAGGTGTTTTGCTGGAAGTGGGATTTCGCTGTGTGTCAGAGTCATCAGAGGATGCCAGGGATCACGAGTTTGTTAATGACTGAGCAAATGGCAGAGGGAGGAAATCATTGTGTGAGGTGCCAAAGTCAACAAAAAATAAACCATTTTCCCAACATCTATCTGTGCCAAACACTCCTCATGTACTCTCTCGAAAGAATACAACTTAAGGACTAGCTTGTTTGATTCATGCTTATTCTGCATCCATACGTTTTTTAGGCAGACTCCCAATCTAACGTGCCTATCTATTAAAACAAATTTGACTAAGGTTCAATGTTTTAATGTTAGTTGTTTTAACAGAAGGGATCCTTGAGGTCAAATCAGAAATGATCATCTCAGAAATGTTTTCCTGAAGTTGGTAAAGGAGGCCTGAAGATCAGTTTCGGATGGAATCCTCCATCTGTCTTTTCAAGCATAATGTGTTATTACACAGTATTATGAGTAAGAGCTGTTCATCTTATTCTCAATTAATTAACCTCTTAAAAAATATTACCACTACTTCAGCAGTTTATGCCACACTTCCGATGCTTCTGCACCATGTTATGTTAACGTCTTGCTACATTTATCTTATTCTTGGACCTGGTTGGATCCTAAAGTGTTCATACTGAATGGGCTGTACAACGTACTGCCTGCTTCCTGTTCCCGGTGGTTCCGTGACCTTGTCACCACCTCGTCTGACTGGTCATTTATACAACAGCTTTGTACACTTCATGAACCCACCCTTCTAATATGAAGAGAATCACCTCTCACTAACCCCTTCATTTGGCTCACAGACACACAGTGGAACATTGTAACCATGATGCAGGTTTGGATCCTCTCAATACTGCTGCCTCTCACACTGTCATTCTCTGGTCTACACGTTGATCCTAGCAAAATCAATGGTAAGATGATTATTTTTGTATTTATTATTTTTATACTGCATGTGTCTCAAAGCTCAAAGATGTTGCCTTCAAAATCAGCTCTCAAATATGCATTGTGCTTTTGGAGAAAAATGTTGAACATCATTTTGAAGTGATTTTGTTATCTTCATTAATGATTACTGATGAACGTTGATATAAACATATATTAAATAATACAAGGCATGCAAATGCATTAAGTGATACTTTCACTAAATGATCTAAAAGAAGAAAAACATTATTAGTTTAAAATATTCAGACTTATTATTGGATTTTCAAATTGATAAACTTGACTAATTAGAAATCATTTTAAAACCAGCAAACATGCACATAACCTTATCTTCAATTCCCTTAACACCAGCTTTCCCAGAGAGACAAATAGCTGGGGTGTTTCTGGTCAGCTACACAAATTACCTCAACCAGTTTACCTATGCCTTCAATGCCTCTGAGGCCAGGAAGGTGTGCTGGTATCTGGGTGTAACCATGGCCTCCAATTCCCAGGTTGAGGAGGCTCAGAGACTGGGCTTGGAAACATGCAGGTAAAATTACTTTTGGATTCGATTCTTCTTTGTATGCTAGTGATCCTTTTCATAATAGATAACCTCTGAGAAGAAATGAATCCAATTTAAATTGGCTGTGTCTCTAGGTTTGGGTGGATTGATGAACATTTTGCAGTGATCCCTCGTATTGAGGCCAGTAAAACCTGTGGTCAAAACCAGACCGGTGTCATCAAATGGAGAGCCTCTGTCACCAAACTTTTTGATGTGTTCTGCTTCAATGCTTCAGGTACAGTAAAGGATTTTTAAAAATCTTAATCTCAATGCAAATCAAATTGTATTACCGTAGTCACTTGCACCGAATAAAACACCTTACAGTGAAATGCTTACTTATGAGCCCCTAACCAACAATGCAGTTTCAAAAAAATACAGCTAGGAATAAGAGATAAAAGTAACAAGTAATTAAAGTAAAATAACAATAGCGAGACTATATACAGGTGGGAACCGATACAGAGTCAATGTGCGGGGGCACCAGCTAGTTGAGGTAGTATGTACATGTAGGTAGAGTTATTAAAGTAACTAGGCATAGATGAGAACAGAGAGTAACAGTGGTGAAAAGAGGGGAAGCGGGGGGGGCAATGCAAATAGTCTGGGTAGCCATTTGATTAGATGTTCAGGAGTCTTATGGCTTGGGGGTAGAAGCTGTTTAGAAGCAGTCTATGACTAGGGTGGCTGGAGTCTTTTTGACCATTTTTAGGGCCTTCCTCTGACACTGCCTGGTATAGAGGTCCGGTGATGTACTGGGTCGAACGCATTACCCTCTGTAGTGCCTTGCGGTCGGAGGCCGAGCAGTTGCCATACCAGGCAGTGATGCAACCAGTCAGGATGCTCTCGATGGTGCAGCTGTAGAAATTTTTGGGGATCTGAGGACCCATGCCAAATCTTTTCAGTCTCCTGAGGGGGAATAGGTTTTGTTGTGCCCTCTTCACGGCTGTCTTGGTGTGCTTGGACCATGTTAGTTTGTTGGTGATGTGGACACCAAGGAACTTGAAGCTCTCAACCTGCTCCACTGCAGCCTCGTTGATGAGAATGGGGGTGTGCTCGGTCCTACTTTTCCTGTAGTCCACAGTCATCTCCTTTGTCTTGATCACTTTGAGGGAGAGGTTGTTATCCTGGCACCACACAGCCAGGTCTCTGACCTCCTCCCTATAGGCTGTCTCGTCGTTGTCGATGATCAGGCCTATCACTGGTGTGTCATCAGCAAATTTAATGATGGTGTGTGCAGTCATGAGTGAACAGGGAGTACAGGAGGGGACCGAGCACGCACCCCTGAGGGGCCCTCGTGTTGAGGATCAGCGTGGCGGATGTGATGTCACCTTCCCTTACCACCTGGGGGCAGCCTGTCAGGAAGATCAGGATCCAGTTGCAGAGGGAGATGTCCCAGGGTCCTTAGCTTATTGATGAGCTTTGAGGGCACTATGGTGTTGAATGCTGAGCTCGTCTGGTAGGCTCGTGTCACTGGATCAATGGATCCAGTAGAGAAATGTTATGCTATGGTGATTCATGAATATATAGGCTAATTGCTCTGTGCCTTTCTGTTGACCTTAAACTCTGAGGTAATTGGGATTTTTTCAGAAAGTCAAATCACTTACTTTCCTTTCCTTTGTGAGACTAACAATTGTATGAACGTGAGAGGAAAAGGGAACATTTGAGTGTGAAAAACATCCTACATTAACTTCCTGAACTGTTCCTGGGGTGGTGTGACCAAGTTTTAGGTATTGAGTGAAATGAAAATGTTTGGCAAACAGCTACTGTGATGGTAATGCTGGATATCAATTTATTCATTTAATTGAATGTGAATGCATTGCTAACTTACTCTCATTTACTTACCACAGTGATACAATTGGAGGATACCACAGCTGATACCGCTTTGACCACGCTGAAGCAACAGGAGGGAGCACATCCTTCTCGTTCAGGAGAGGCCTCATCCCCCTCTACCTCCCTCTCTACAGCCATCATTCATCTTGTCCACTCCACACAGTCCGCCCGGCCCACCTCTCATTCTCGCTCCTCTCTTCTCTCTCTCAGTAGTTTTTCTGATAGCCCAGAGGTAGAGGTAGAACTACCCCAGTTCATGAGCAGCGCAATACTTATCACCTCGACCATTGTTCTTCTTCTGACCGCAATGGCCATTCTCTTGTACTTTAGAATGTAAGTGTTTTTGCTACCTTTTCTTTGTAAAAGGGGAAAAACTAGATATGTAAGATCCCTTGAATTGAAAACCATTATTTAGATTGAGGTAATTCATTAAGCACAATTACTATACCATATACCCGTTGACATGGTCATGCATACATTTGATTTATAGCAGAGGCAGAGTGACTTTAGGGATGTAAGTTGATACTGTGTTAACTAATGTTCAGCCTGCACGTCACATTTTATTTTTCCTCTTTAAAAAGGAACAATGGGCTCAAGACTATTCTCCCCTGCTGGGATGGGGAGCAGCAGAAAGAGTACATTGAGACAAAGGAATGTGCAGCACACACCTGTATGAAGGACACAAAGGAAGCCCAGACTGAGGCTGAAGCTGAGCCTGAGGAGGATGTGTGCAAAGAGACAGCCAATGACATCAGTGTAAACATCAGTGATGATACCAACGCAGATTCAGCATCAGAGACAGAACCTTGATGCTTTAGATTTGGTAAGACCAAAGATAAGGTCTGGCTGCTTTTTTAAAGTTATGTTCCTGCTTATGGAAGTTATGTTGTTTAGTAGTTTGTATAAAGTGTGCATTAATGTTATTCAAATGCATTTATTTATAGCATGGGATGCCTTTCCAATTTTGCTTTAAAAGGTTATTTTATGTCTCCTTGTTTTCTGTTGTTTATGTTCACAATAGATTGTTCTGGAGAGCGTCCTGTATTTTAACCACTAGATGGCGATGTCATCAAGGCAATTATTGCTGCAACGTGGATGAGTTGATTTTAGGACTAGTTTAGTAGCTGAGTTGAAAATGGTTTCATATTTTTTGCTATACATATAATTGATTTTACGACTTCAAAAAAGGTTAGTCAGTATGCCAGGGCCACTGCTAACTACTGTATTTTAAATCATGTTTTTAAACTAATGCCAATCTCGAATTGATGCAATAAATTCTAACTTTTTGTATACCCTGCCTTGCAGTTACTTCTTAGCCTTTTTTGGAAATGCAGACTAATGCCATGAGTTTTGGGTTAATGTTCTAATAAACAATGTGTTCCATCATCTCACAGTTTTAAATTGCTGCATGACAACAACAAAAAAACGGAATTATCCATGTTTAAATATCTTTATTTATAACAAAAGTAACATAATTAAAAACAGGCTATTTTACAGCATTCTGTCAACCATTAACGGGGAAGAGGTGAGATAGAGCGTTGTAACATCTTTGGACATCTTGCATCTTATATGCTTTCTCATTTTTCTCTCTTGTCCAAACTTTCACAACTCAATTGACTCAATGTTGCTTTATAGACACAGCACAGTACGTTATAGATACAGTACATTCAAATGAAATATAGCATACTCTGACCAATATAAATGCCTGTTTTCATTCAAATTGAAACAAAACATTCACACAAATACTTCAAGCAGGTATCATACAGTGCATGCAAGTACAATGTATAGTACCTACAGTGTCCCACAATTGACTTCAGTGTCCTCCTTGGAACCTACTGCATGACATCCTGTAAAAACAAGCACACATGGAAAGGGACAGTGGAAATGTACCAGACTTCATTCATCACAGCTAAAGCAGTGTTCCAGCTCCAGAGATAAACACTCAGGTTCTGTCAACAGCTGGGACCGCCCATCACTAAGGCATGATGCAGTGAGTGTTGGACATCAAAATAGAAGTGGCCAGTGTTTTTTCTCCCAGACATTGCACTTGAAACCACAAATATGTTGTAACATTACTGAACTGTGAGTAAGTGCTCTGAAGAGGGAGCCAGCCTTAGTGCAGAGGATGTTGCTGCACTGCAGAAGGAAACCCTTGTACTGTGGACCTACATCATTAAGACACTAAGATGTAGTTGGCTCCTACTGCTACCTCTCCAAACTATTTTTATACTGTTAAAGACATGCTCCGGAACTTTGGCGACTAATAAGTATTCATTAAACCTCCTGCTTTGGATGTGTCAAGGTGCAGTTCATACATGCATAACCTACCTTACCTCAGTTATACATGAAATGCCTAGTTTTAAAGCAACTACTTTTCTGGAAGCTGTGCTTGGCCTACATATTCCTCCATGTGGGCCAGCCCCTTAGGATTCGAATTCAACCAATGAGCTTCAGCCCCTCGCCATATGACAACTAGCAAGATGCACATGATGCACCCACAGCAGAGCGAGAGAGAGAGCAATGGCATGGTGCATATATCTGCACGTACAGTATGTGACATAGTACACCATTTTCGGGGGCCACTTTTGGCTCTTGAGCACTACTTTCAGAACCACTGGCAAAATGTATACAAAAGTACTGGAGAATCTCTTTAACTGCAATGGCGCCCCTTGTTATCTGCTTTCACAGTAGCACACACGCAGCCAGAGAAACAAGAGTCACACTTATCCATTCAAACCATTGGGCTTTTTCTCCCAAGAGATATCGTTGTGATGGTTGAGAGCTTACATGCATGGATTGAGCTAAGTCCCATGTTGTTGTGGTCACTCTGGTTGTGTGCCAATGGCCGCTTCAGTCTTCACTGCATCCACCAGGAAGCTGAGTTCATTGCACAGGGTCTCGTGGCGGTAGGCCATGCGGATCTGAGCCACATTGGTCCGCCGAATGTCGTTCCCCTCAGGTCCATCCTTCAAGTAGTTGGCCCCAATAAAGTGCTTCTTCTCCTGCACAAAATGAGTCATACAGTATTACCAGATATTGTATATCATGTAAGCTCCTTAGGTATAACCACTCCATTAGATGGGGGACAGGGGAAGGATATTTAATGTTATTTTGCATTCATGCTATTATACACTATAAAGAATATGCTATCTAGAATGTAAAAGGGTTCATTGGCTGTCACCATAGGAGAACCCTTTGAAGTACCTTTTTTGGTTCCTGGTAGAACACTTTTGGGTTTCTACCTGGAACCAAAGAGTATTCTACCTGGAACATGAAGGGTTCTCCTGTGAGGACAGCGAAGAGCCCTTTTGGAACCCTTTTTCTAAAAGTGTAGATATCAGTGCCCAGAGCTCTACCTGGTGAGACAGGCCACTCTGCAGCACACTGTTCCTGGCAATCTCACACACATCACAGGTGCTGAGCTTCCACAGCTGGGCCGCGATGGCATACTCCTCCATTAGTGCCTCCTACAGACAGGACACACTGTCATCCGGTACTGTCCTACAATGCAGCTATTGAACACTCAGCTGATTTGAGCTACTATTTTCTCCAACAGTTTACCTTGGTATAGTGGAACTGCATAGGATCATCTGTTGATAGAGACACGCACAGCCCCTTGTGTAGGAACTCCCTGAGAGGGTTTTTGGAATATTCCAGGAACAAGCTGTTATTGCTCAGAGGAGACATGGCAATGGGCACCTGGGCCAGGTAGTACAGGTACTGTAGGACAGGGCTCTGTGACAGAGAGAGACAGACACACTCAGTACATACACACAGACTCACACACACCTCGCTGTCACCTGCTCAGCGTACAGGGTCTCTGCTTACTGATCAGCAGACACGGTGGCTGTATTTGCATGGAGCAGGCCTGGTAGACAGGGCCTTTCCTTGTCTGTGTGCTGGTTAGGCCCACAGAAAGACAGGAAAATGAAGCAAACAGGAAGCCCTGAAGGGCTGAACACTGTTACTGTATTACAGTACAATGGCTTGCATTTATACAGTGTGCTTTCATGTGAGAATATTAGATAGCTTTGCATTTCTTTAGGGTCATCTCATGACATCCACTATTCATGTGAGTAGCACCTAATGTATCACATGGGAGATCAGCATGAGAGTGCTCCATTCAAACATGCTGGGGAGTTGAGGAACTATATTAGTCCATTGATGACAGATAAATGTGTGTAGGCTGTAGTGTGTTGAGGACAGTTGATGCAGGATTCAGTCTAGTGGTAAAGGACCTTCTTGAGGTTGAGGCCGTGGGAGATGTTGTCAGCTGTGAGGAAAGCAGAGACCAGGTGGGTGATGGATCCAGCCTCCCCGCAGTGTGGACGGAACTGGAAGGTGCTCAAGCCCCGCTCTCTGGAAGAGACCCAGGGAAATATTCAGTGGTCATATTCACACACACACACACACACACACACACACACACACACACACACACACACACACACACACACACACACACACACACACACACACACACACACACACACACACACACACACACACACACACACACACACACACACGTTGCACATACACAAACAGAGCTACACAAGTGCATTATGTAGCACCTACAGTAGCATCTTCAGTGACCTTGGAGGAGCTCCTTGACCATATGTGCCAGTAATTCAAGTCTGTAATTCTATTCCTTTGTATTATCATAGGGAATTTATTTATAGATGCCTTGGTGCATTACACTGTGCAGTAATGTAGCATGACTGCAACCAGACACCTGTTCTGCTCCCCTTGGTTGCCCTCAGGACATTCTGAAGTGCCTTACTGTAAATTCAATGAATAATAGCAACTGAACAATGGGTGTAACACCTACATTTCCCCTCAGCAGCATCAGCAGAAGGACAGTTGGAAGTCTATGTTTCTCTTGAATGAGATGTAATGGTTTGGGTCCATTACCAGAGGCCTGAGAGGGGCAGATATCAACAGGTACGTACTTCCTCAGATTGTTGAGCACCATGATGTTGGCGTACATGTGGAAGAGGTAGTAGCTGTAGGGAGGGTTTTCATCTGCTGTCCACTGCTCAGGCTTAGGGCTCTTGTAGGAGAACATGTGGTCACTGTGCTTGGACTCGTCATCCACACTGTCAAAGCCTGTCACCTGCACAGGAAGAGTAGGGGTTGAATGGTGAATGGTTGACACTATCAGGATAGTTTTTGCAGGAAAATCCAAATGAATTATACTCACATATTTGAGAAATACATGTAGCTCTTTATGCTTCTGTGGATTGACTGTAGCCTCAAACAGAGGAAGGAATATGTTCTCCAACATCTTGGCAAAATTAGTGATCAACTTCTTTGACTTGAAAATATCACTGAAAGAAGTGAAACATTTTTAAGCATGACAAACATCTCATAAAAAGAGTATTATCGTTTATAGTAGCCATGTTACATACCTTCTCCAGTTGAAAGTGAAATGTAACTCTTTGCCTTCAGCTGTCACTCAGGCAGCAGCACTTACTAGATCCTGGGGACTTGGATGATCCACTGCATGTTGGTAGAGTGCACTTTGTGCTGGATGAACCACTTGGAGAGGCTGTCCCATTCATCTGCAGAGCGTCCGTAGATGGACAGACGAGGCTCAGCATGCTGGTACTTACTCTCCTCTAGGTCATGGGACACTTCCTGTCAAGGGCAAGACGTGGTAGAAAGTTCTCTCATCTCCAAACAAGACCATTATTCTGGGTCTCTGTCACCTCCCATCCATCAGAGTAACACATCCTCAAATGTGTTGCTGCACATGTTGTTGTTGCAAAATAACAATAGCTTGTGCGACATAACATGTGTTGTCAAATTCAGAGAATCAGGATGTTTTCTGTATGAATGAACTATACCTTGATAATGCGTGCAAAGTACTCTCCATCTATGAGGTTGTCTGTTTTCAGGTAGATTTCTCGGAGTTCACTGGCCCCCACTGGGTTGTACTTGGAGTTGAACTTATCGAATCTGTGAAAGGTTTGTCTGCCCTGTGGGGTGAGGCACACACAAAGATCTAATATTAGCGTATGGATGGTGCTAACGGATCTCCAAAACTGAAATGTGTCTCTAGATATAGATACAGTGCCTTGCGAAAGTATTCGGCCCCCTTGAACTTTGCGACCTTTTGCCACATTTCAAGCTTCAAACATAAAGATATAAAACTGTATTTTTTTGTGAAGAATCAACAACAAGTGGGACACAATCATGAAGTGGAACGACATTTATTGGATATTTCAAACTTTTTTAACAAATCAAAAACTGAAAAATTGGGCGTGCAAAATTATTCAGCCCCTTTAATTTCAGTGCAGCAAACTCTCTCCAGAAGTTCAGTGAGGATCTCTGAATGATCCAATGTTGACCTAAATGACTAATGATGATAAATACAATCCACCTGTGTGTAATCAAGTCTCCGTATAAATGCACCTGCACTGTGATAGTCTCAGAGGTCCGTTAAAAGCGCAGAGAGCATCATGAAGAACAAGGAACACACCAGGCAGGTCCAAGATACTGTTGTGAAGAAGTTTAAAGCCGGATTTGGATACAAAAAGATTTCCCAAGCTTTAAACATCCCAAGGAGCACTGTGCAAGCGATAATATTGAAATGGAAGGAGTATCAGACCACTGCAAATCTACCAAGACCTGGCCGTCCCTCTAAACTTTCAGCTCATACAAGGAGAAGACTGATCAGAGATGCAGCCAAGAGGCCCATGATCACTCTGGATGAACTGCAGAAATCTACAGCTGAGGTGGGAGACTCTGTCCATAGGATAACAATCAGTCGTATATTGCACAAATCTGGCCTTTATGGAAGAGTGGCAAGAAGAAAGCCATTTCTTAAAGATATCCATAAAAAGTGTTGTTTAAAGTTTGCCACAAGCCACCTGGGAGACACACCAAACATGTGGAAGAAGGTGCTCTGGTCAGATGAAACCAAAATTGAACTTTTTGGCAACAATGCAAAACGTTATGTTTGGCGTAAAAGCAACACAGCTCATCACCCTGAACACACCATCCCCACTGTCAAACATGGTGGTGGCAGCATCATGGTTTGGGCCTGCTTTTCTTCAGCAGGGACAGGGAAGATGGTTAAAATTGATGGGAAGATGGATGGAGCCAAATACAGGACCATTCTGGAAGAAAACCTGATGGAGTCTGCAAAAGACCTGAGACTGGGACGGAGATTTGTCTTCCAACAAGACAATGATCCAAAACATAAAGCAAAATCTACAATGGAATGGTTCAAAAATAAACATATCCAGGTGTTAGAATGGCCAAGTCAAAGTCCAGACCTGAATCCAATCGAGAATCTGTGGAAAGAACTGAAAACTGCTGTTCACAAATGCTCTCCATCCAACCTCACTGAGCTCGAGCTGTTTTGCAAGGAGGAATGGGAAAAAAATTCAGTCTCTCGATGTGCAAAACTGATAGAGACATACCCCAAGCGACTTACAGCTGTAATCGCAGCAAAAGGTGGCGCTACAAAGTATTAACTTAAGGGGGCTGAATAATTTTGCACGCCCAATTTTTCCGTTTTTGATTTGTAAAAAAAGTTTGAAATATCCAGTAAATGTCGTTCCACTTCATAATTGTGTCCCACTTGTTGTTGATTCTTCACAAAAAAATACAGTTTTATATCTTTATGTTTGAAGCCTGAAATGTGGCAAAAGGTCGCAAAGTTCAAGGGGGCCGAATACTTTAGCAAGGCATTGTATAACTGAATGGTTACACAATAAATCTGTGTTTTATGGCATAACAGCGGTTCCTGTACAGTATGGATGATATACTCTTACAAAAAGACACATGTCTAACAAGCAATGCCTGTTTTCACATGTTGATCTTAAATTTCACATGTGAAACCATATTTTCACATGTATTCAATTAAGAGTTCACAAGTCAACACCACCTTGTAACATGTGAGGAGAGTAACATGTGTTCACCTCACATGTGAATTGCGGTTTCACTTGTGAAATTTCCAGGTGAAAATCGGATATGCAGTTTCACATGTGAAAAACATTCACATGTGAAAAGCTCACTTTCCCATGTGGAAATTCAAGTTCACGTGTGAAATTCAATCATGTGAAAATCACATTTGCAGTTTCATACAGTGCCTTCGGAAAGTATTCAGACCACTTGATTTTTCCAACATTTTGTTACGTTACAGCCTTATTCTAAAATGGATTAACTAAAATAGAAAAAAAACTCAACAATCTACACAGTATACCCCAAACAGTTTTTTTGACATTTTTGCTATTTTTATTTTTTTAATACAAAAAATATTTACATAAGTATTCAGACCTTTTGCTATGAGACTCAAAGTTGAGTTCAGGTGCATCCTGTTGCCATTGATCATCCTTGAGATGTTTCTACAACTTGATTGGAGTCCACCTGTGAGAAATTCAATTGATTGGACATGATTTGGAAAGGCACACACCTGTCAATTTAAGGTCCCACAGTTGACAGTGCATGTCAGAGCAAAAACCAAGCCATGGGGTCGAAGGAATTGTCTGTAGAGCTCCGAGACAGGATTGTGTCGAGGCACAGTTCTGAAGAAGGGTACCAAAACATTTCTGCAGCATTGAAGGTCCCCAAGAATACAGTGGCCTCCATCTTTCTTACATGGAAGTTTGGAACCACCAAGACTTCCAAGAGCTGGCCGCCCAGCCAAACTGAGCAATTGGGGGACAAAAGACCTTGGTTAAGGAGGTGACCAAGAACCCGATGGTCACACTGACAGAGCTCTAGAGTTCCTCTGTGGAGATGGGAGAACCTTCCAGAAGGACAACCATCTCTCTAGCACTCCACCAATCAGACCTTTATGGTAGAGTGGCCAGACAGAAGCCACTCCTCAGTAAAAGGCACATGACAGCCCGCTTGGAGTTTTCCAAAAGGCACTTAAAGACTCTCAGACCATGAGAAACAAAATTCTCTGGTCTGAAGAAACCAAGATTGAACTCTTTGGCCTGAATGCCAAGCGTCTGGAGGAAACCAGGCACCGCTCATCACATGGCCAATACCAATGCCTACGGTGATGCATGGGGGTGGCAGCATCATGCTGTGGGGATGTTTTTCAGCGGCAGGGTCTAGTAGACGAGTCAGGCTTGAAGAAAGGTGAACGGAGCAAAGTATAGAGAGATCCTTGATGAAAACCTGCTCCAGAGCGCTCTGGACCTCAGACTGGGGCGAATGTTCACCTTCCAACAGGACAACGAGCCTAAGCACACATCCAAGACAACGTATGAGTGGCTTCGGGACAAGTCTCTGAATGTCCTTGAGTGGCCCAGCCAGAGCCCAGACTTGAACCCGATCGAACATCTCTGGAGAGACTTGCCCCGAAGCCACTCCTGCGTTGTCTTGGCTGTGTGCTTAGGGTCGTTGTCCTCCCCATCCAACCTGACAGAACTTGAGAGGATCAGCAGAAAAGAATGGGAGAAACTCCCCAAATACAGGTGTGCCAAGCTTGTAGTGTCTTACCCAAGAAGACTCAATACTGTAATTGCTGCCAAAGGTGCTTCAACAAAGTACTAAGTAAAGGGTCTGAATACTTATGTAAATGTGATATTCCATATTTACATAAGTCCATGTTTTTGGTTTGTCATTATGGGGTATTGTGTGTAGATTGACGAGGGAAAAAACTATTTAATAAATTTTAGAATAAAGCTGTAATGTAACAAAATATGAAAAATGTAAAGGGGTCTGAATAATTTTCGAAGGCACTATGTGAAAACTTCCACATGATAAAAATGACAAATAAATAAAAGGTGCAGTTTCACATGTGGTAATGCAAGTTCATGTGGGGTTTAAATAATGTTATTCTGTTAGCATGTTGCAGAAGCAATGTTTCCACCTATGGAATTATGGTGACAGCATCTAAAAATCCTAAATTATTTACAAGGGAGAAATTATGCGGGACATTCACAGAGCAGTGGACAAAATTATTTATCTTTCTCTTTTCGGGCATGTTAATGGTTCACGTTCAAATGGCGACATACACTGAGTGTACAAAACATTAAGAACACCTTCCTAATATTGAGTTGCAACCCCTTTTTTCCCTCAGAACAGCCTCAATTCATCGGAGCATGAACTCTACATGTGTTCCACAGGGATCTGGCCAATGTTGACTCCAATGCTTCCCACAGTCGGCTGGATGTCCTTTGGGTGGTTGATCAGTCTTGATACACACGGGACACTGTTGAACGTGAAAAACCTAGCAGCATTGTAGTTCTTGACACAAACTAGTGCGCCTGGCACCTACGACCATACCCTGTACAAAGTCACTTAAATCTTTTTTCTTGCTCTTTCACCCTCTGAATTGCACACATACTGTACACAATCAATGTCTCAATTGTCTCAATTGTCTCAAGGCTTAAAAATTATTATTTAACCTGTCTCCTCCCCTTCATCTACACTGATTGAAGTGTATTTAACAAGTGACATCAATAAGGGATCATAGATTTCACCTGGATTCACCTGGTCAGTCTATGTCATGGAAAGAGTAGGTGTTCTTAATATCTTGTACACTCAGTGTAGGTCTGCTGTATGAAAGTCACTACCTGTTATTAAAGGGGCAATCCTTAGTGACCACATCCATTTTTGGACTTATAAATTAATGATATTTACCAATTGATTCTTGATGAATATAAAATATTTTGCCTCATGACCGCCGAGTGCTGAAGTGCGTAGTGCTTAAAAATTGTCTGTCCTCGGTTGCAACACTCCAGAGTTCGTCTGTCCTTGGTTACAACTACCGAGTTCCAAACTGCCTCTGAAAACAACGTCAGCACAAGAACTGTTCGTCGGGAGCTTCATGAAATGGGTTTCCATGGCAGAGCAGCCGCACACAAGCCTAAGATCACCATGCGCAATGTAAAGCGTCGACTGGAGTGGTGTATAGCTCGCTGCCATTGGACTCTGGAGCAGTGGAAATTAGTTCTCTGGAGTGATGAATCACGCTTCACCATCCACTGTCCGGTGGACGAATCTGGGTTTGGCGGATGCCAGGAGAATGCTACCTGCCCCAATGCATAGTGCCAACTGTAAAGTTTGGTGGAGGAGGAATAATGGTCTGGGGCTGTTTTTCATGGTTCGGGCTAGGCTCCTTAGTTCCAGTGAAGGGAAAGCTTAATGGTACAGCATCCAATGACATTGTAGACGATTCAATGTTCCAACATCTAGTGTAAGCCTTCCCATAAGAGTGGAGGCTGTTATAGCAGCAAAGGGAGGACCATCTCCCAGTTACTGCCCATGATTTTGAAATGAGATGTTCGACGAGCAAGTGTTCACATACTTTTGGTCATGTAGTGTATCATGGATGGACAGTCCTTGCATCCGTAGCGTAGTGTAGGGATTTGAGAGTGGTTGCATTTCTCCAGCCCCAAACCGTAGCTTTTTACTGAAACGGTGGTGGAGTAATAGTGTTATATATTTTCACGAGAGAAAAATACATAGAAAATAAGATGTGGAACTTCCCACGTGTCTGAAAACTATGTTTATCCCCATGATTTTTTCATTTGTTTTTCTTTGTAAGGGTATTGCATGATGTCCAAAAATGATGCAGAAAAATTAATCCATGCTTTTGTCACTTCTAGGTTAGACTACAGCAATGCTCTACTTTCCGGCTACCCGGATAAAGCACTAAATAAACTTCAGTTAGTGCTAAATACGGCTGCTAGAATCCTGACTAGAACCAAAAAATTTGATCATATTACTCCAGTGCTAGCCTCTCTACACTGGATTCCTGTCAAAGCAAGGGCTGATTTCAAGGTTTTACTGCTAACCTACAAAGCATTACATGGGCTTGCTCCTACCTATCTCTCTGATTTGGTCCTGCCGTACATACCTACACGTACGCTACGGTCACAAGACGCAGGCCTCCTAATTGTCCCTAGAATTTCTAAGCAAACAGCTGGAGGCAGGGCTTTCTCCTATAGAGCTCCATTTTTATGGAACTGTCTGCCTACCCATGTCAGAGACGCAAACTCGGTCTCAACCTTTAAGTCTCTACTGAAGACTCATCTCTTCAGTGGGTCATATGATTGAGTGTAGTCTGGCCCAGGAGTGGGAGGGTGAACGGAAAGGCTCTGGAGCAACGAACCGCCCTTGCTGTCTCTGCCTGGCCGGTTCCCCTCTTTCCACTGGGATTCTCTGCCTCTAACCCTATTACAGGGGCTGAGTCACTGGCTTACTGGGGCTCTCTCATGCTGTCCCTGGAGGGGGTGCGTCACCTGAGTGGGTTGATTCACTGATGTGGTCATCCTGTCTGGGTTGGCGCCCCCCCCCCCCCCCCCCCCCCCCCTGGGTTGTGCCGTGGCGGAGGTCTTTGTGGGCTATACTCAGCCTCGTCTCAGGATGGTAAGTTGGTGGTTGAAGATATCCCTCTAGTGGTGTGGGGGCTGTGCTTTGGCAAAGTGGGTGGGGTAATATCCTTCCTGTTTGGCCCTGTCCGGGGGTGTCCTCGGATGGGGCCACAGTGTCTCCTGACCCCTCCTGTCTCAGCCTCCAGTATTTATGCTGCAGTAGTTTGTGTCGGGGGGCTAGGGTCAGTTTGTTATATCTGGAGTACTTCTCCTGTCCTATTCGGTGTCCTGTGTGAATTTAAGTGTGCGTTCTCTAATTCTCTCTTTCTCTCTCTCGGAGGACCTGAGCCCTAGGACCATGCCCCAGGACTACCTGACATGATGACTCCTTGCTGTCACCAGTCCACCTGGCCGTGCTGCTGCTCCAGTTTCTTTCAACTGTTCTGCCTTATTATTATTCGACCATGCTGGTCATTTATGAACATTTGAACATCTTGGCCATGTTCTGTTATAATCTCCACCCGGCACAGCCAGAAGAGGACTGGCCATCCCACATATGCTCTCTCTAATTCTCTCTTTCTTTCTCTCTCTCGGAGGACCTGAGCCCTAGGACCATGCCCCAGGAATACCTGACATGATGACTCCTTGCTGTCCCCAGTCCACCTGACTGTGCTGCTGCTCCAGTTTCAACTGTTCTGCCTTATTATTATTCGACCATGCTGGTCATTTATGAACATTTGAACATCTTGACCATGTTCTGTTATAATCTCCACCCGGCACAGCCAGAAGAGGACTGGCCACCCCACATAGCCTGGTTCCTCTCTAGGTTTCTTCCTAGGTTTTGGCCTTTCTAGGGAGTTTTTCCTAGCCACCGTGCTTCTACACCTGCATTGCTTGCTGTTTGGGGTTTTAGGCTGGGTTTCTGTACAGCACTTTGAGATATCAGCTGATGTACGAAGGGCTATATAAAAATACATTTGATTTGATTTGAGTTGATGATGTCAGGTGAAATAGATAGAGAGAGGGAGGGTCTTACAGCGTGTACATCCAGGGAGTCCACAGTGAGGTCATAGGGGTCCATGTTGAGGTGTTCAAACACCTCTCTGAGGGTCAGCTTCCGCCCGCCCTTCTCCAGCACCACACGGTCTGCCTCCGTCTTGTAGGTGGTCTGGATGAAGTTCAGAAGGTGCTTCTGGGACATGCAGGCGGCTGCATGGATGTGTGTGTCCACCTGGGGAAAGAGAGACACAAAGCCTCTGGGAAAGTAGCCACATCAGATCTAAACGGTGGACTTTCACTTCACATTATAAATTTAGCTGTCACATTCAAGTGTTGGAAACTTGCCTTTCTGACATTGTAGAAGTCTCTGTGTGGAACACCCTTCAGTTCCTTTAGCTCAGCCATCTCATTGAGCATTTCATGCAGGTAGAACTTTGAGCCCAGGAAGTTCAGGCGTCTGTGACAATAGGTCTTCCTGTAAAGCACGTTAGTTATGCAGAGACAAAAATAAAGCTCCATTACACAGTGGTGAGTTCAGGAAGTGGTGGTCACTCACGTGGGTCCATCAATGATCATGGCCAACACATGGCTGAGGTCTATGGCAAAGGTCTCCAGGTCAGGGTAGGGCAGGCTGCGGGGCCTGTTCTGACTTAGAGCCTCTGCGTTCTCATACACATACACTATGCCATCTTTTGTCTGCAGCTCATAGCTCAGGTTGTCTGGGATATTCTCAATGTTGTACGGGTCCTCCCCCTCCCTGGGGCAAGGGCAGACATCTGTGGGGAGACCAGTATGACTGACATAGACTCTAATACAATGGACTCTACTTGTACAGGACGTTAAGAACACATTATGGACATATAGTTAATTTATGGGCACTGTTTGAGTATACACTGAGTGTACAAAAGATTATGAACACCTGCTCTTTCCATGACATAAACTAACAGGTGAATCCAGGTGAAATCTATGATATCTTATTGATGTCACTTGTTAAATCCACTTCAATCAATGTAGATGAAGGGGAGGAGATAAGTTAAAGAAGGATTTTTAAGCCTTGAAACAATTGAGACGTGGATTGTGTATGTGTGCCATTCCGAGGGTGAATGGGCAAGACAAAATGTTTAAGTGTCTTTGAACGGGGTATGGTCATAGGTGACAGGCGCACCGGTTTGTGTCAAGAACTGCAACGATGCTTGGTTTTTCACACTCAACAGTTTCCTGTGTGCATCACCATCCAAGGGACATCTAGCCAACTTGTCACAACTGTAGGAATTATTGGAGTCAACATGGGCCAGCATCCCTGTGGAACACTTTCCACACCTTGTGGAGCCCATGCCCCAACGAATTGAGACTGTTCTGAGGGCAAAAGGGGGGTGCAACTCAATATTAGGAAGGTGTTCTGAATGTTTTGTACACTCAGTGTATACCTGGTAGAACCCCGTCCTCTTCCTTCCACGTCTGGTTCTCAGCGCTGCGGAGGAACTGGGCAACGGTCCGGGGAAAGCGATGGTAGGCCAGTCTGGAGTACTTCTCCCTAATGAACAGGGCTTTCATCAGGGTTTTTGCTGCCTGTTCATAGTCCTCTACTGTGATCTGGGGAGAGGAGAGAGCTATCATTACTAGTCTTATCACATGGCTTTCCATTTCATCCTGTGGACTCTCTACACACAAGATTATTGTTAACCACATGGGGATTTAAAGTCATACCAAAATACCACTTTTATTATTTAAATTGTTTATCTAACTTTTATTTTGACAGGGAGTCATGCTGAGTCCAAGTTCTTTTTTACAGACGAACCAAAAACATAAATATACACTATACACATCAATATACACATCAGTATTCACATCAATACACGAAAAGCAAAACACAATCATTACTGTCCAATTTCATTGCAACTCTTCCAGTATGCAGTGAAATACTGTATGAGTTGAGTATGAACTGTATGCCACCTGCTTGGAGAACTTACACCAGCGCAGTAGTCTCCACTGATGGTGACCCTCTGGTACTCGGGGCAGTTCTCTGGAAGTGAGGAGCAGGTGGAGGAGGGTGAGAGGAATGGGGTCACCACAGAACGGGCCCACTCTGCAGTCACAGGGATCTGCAGGCCCTGCAAAGACGCAGACTGCGAACGGATCATCTTGAAACTCTTCTTCCTGGAAACCAAACGTTCTTATGAATTCCCGACACTCTAGTACTTAACTGATCAGCTAGGTTCGATTCCATGAGGTCCTGTATTGTCGAGGGCCAGACTCACCTCTTGGCACTCTCTTCTGAATGCTGCTCTGCCAGCTCTTTGAGCAGCTCCCTCTCCTTGGCCTGGTGCAGGCCGATGGGACAGTCCTCAGGGACGGTGAACATGGACAGCGCATCGTTTGTGTCCTCCTCCTTCAGCGCTGACGCGTACACCTTCTCCGCCAGCAGACGTGTCTCCTCATCCACCTCACTCAGCGTGATCTTAGGGAATTGTCTCGGCATGTCTGTAAAAACACCAGGTGTAGCAGCTTAGTATAAACACTGTACAGATATGTAGACACTTAGTTTTGGAAGCGTTAGATTGGAGTTTTGTTATTGTAGGAGGTGGAGCTAATTCGTCCCCAAAAAATCGCTGCCAATTCCAGCATTTCTGTCCACTCAGAACTCATATCTGCTTTGTCATCACAACACCTCATGGTCATGACATCCCTCTGCTAAAAGCATTGCTTTGCATATTCACCTAGTATTAACAGAGAACTATTAGCACAATGTGTTAGCTAATATTAGATCTATTAGCATATACTCATTTATTTGCTTAGTAGAGTTACTTCAAGGCATGGCAAAACAACCACCACGACAGATTGACAAATTGTGCTGCGCTTATACTGCAATCTCCTTTTGAAATTACTCTGGTAAGCAGATCTTTAAGCACTTGTGACTGACATAAATACTGACAACTGATCACGTTACATTGCCTCCGAGACAATATGCTATTTTCACTTATGACCTTTAGGGTCAACACCAGGCCCCGTACTGTCCTCTCTGAGGACAACATACAGACAGGGTAGAGAATGACATCAGGTTAGTGTTTATCTAATGCAGAGACTGTCTGCTGAGTGAATTGTACTGTCAGAGATCATCTTATTACCCCTGGAATTTAATTCAGTTTTAATTCCCAGCTGTTCCATCATTCTCTTCATTTTCTGAAGACCAGAGTATCTGCAGTTGTACACTCAGGCTGCAACGATGTTGTTTATACGGTTTCATGAACATGTTTGTTTGTCATGTATCAAGATGAGGCTAGGGACACAAATCTTGATCTGGCAGATTACACTGAAAAAATCTGCTGTCTTAAGTGGCTCAATGTGATTTTCAAAATGGAAAACTCGACTTTGGAAATACAGTATGACTGCCATTTTGATTTGTCTCCAGACACATACCAGCTCTATTCCTTTCATGTTTATGGTCCTAATCATAATCACCTGTGCAACCGTGACAGTAACGGTTGAACTGTAGACTTTATAGCCCAGTGTCTGATTGTCAGTCACTGGTCCAGTAACCACACAGTTGTCCCATTTAGGGACAAGTCTGCACCCACAGATCAAGTGACCGAACCACGAGGGGTTTGTTGATACCCCAATGACATGAAACCCAATCCACCCAGACAGCACAGTGGCCATACAGACCTGGTGCCCCTGAGAGAAATGGTCTAGTGTCATCAGTGACAGAGTAATGTCAATGCTCCATTCTGCCAAGCCTTTCCAAGAGGGCTGCCATTCCTGCCAAAATTCTGTGCCACAAACACCCCACTGCTCACCCTAAGCCACTTCCAAGAACAGCTTTGTGGATCAAACTAGCGCCTGCCCACTGCCCACTGCCCAATTCCCACTGCACTGCAGACAGACAGAGAGAGCAGCACATTACAGCAAAGACCACAGGTGAACTCTGAAAGCTGAGAGGGTTTCTGTGAAGCAGCAGCAGCATTGATTAAAAGATGGGTTCTCATAAATAATTTAGCACCGCTTCTTCCTCTCAAGTGCTGCCTTACTCTCTCTCTCTCACACACACACACACACACACACACACACACACACACACACACACACACACACACACACACACACACACACACACACACACACACACACGGTCTCTCTCTCTCTCTCTCTCTCTCTCTCTCTCTCTCTCTCTCTCTCTCTCTCATTCTCTCTGCTTATACTGCTGCCTCACTCTCTCACACACACGCACACGCACACACACACGCACACACTCTCTCTCTCTCTCTCTCTCTCTCTCTCTCTCATTCTCTCTGCTTATACTGCTGCCTCACTCTCACACACACACACACGCACACACACACACACGCGCACACTCTCTCTCTCTCTCTCTCTCTCTCTCTCTCTCTCTCTCTCTCTCTCTCTCTCTCTCTCATTCTCTCTGCTTATACTGCTGCCTCAGCATCAGTTATACACAATTTTCTTAGTCAGAGACACCAAACAGCCATCAGTATTCCTCCCAGAGTAACAGCCATCAGTATTCCTCCCAGAGTAACAGCCATCTCATTTCCATCACACGTTATGAACTTAATCACATTCTCTCAAACAGCAACACAATAGTTTCCGAGTCTCTAGCTGCTAGAACAGTTTATAGTGTACCTTAACTCGTTATCTGCTATGTGTCTTACCTTCCGGTCTGTTCACAGCCATCTCTCTGTGCTGTACAGTCTCCACTGGGAGTCCTGATGATGGCGATCTCAGCTAGGATCACAGTGTCTCTGTACAGTCTCTCTCTCTGTACAGTCTCTCTGCGGTAGAGACTGGCTAACAGGCTGGTCGCCTGACTCTGACGGGCTGGCTGCGATGTGGGTCGGTCCCACTCTGAGCCTGCCGTGGTTCACGACCGCGGTTCTGTTTTCTTTGAGTGTCCTTCTCTATCTATTTTGAGAAGCCAATGGCATCATGTCGACAGAGCCACTGATCCTTGGGATATGTCACAACTGGCTGTCAACAGAGAGCCCAGAGCCGAGCCACCAGCACTCCCCCCAGCTGGCTGGACTCACACACACTCACACACAAACACTCCTCATACACTCCTCTCCACCTTTGGGACAGTGATAAATCCGCAGCCTTCCTCCTTAAGGAGCCAGATAGCAAGCTATGCAGCTGTTGCATTTATTGTAAACATTACCCAGGCAGCCCTGATTGAGAGGACTGTCGCTGCGCAGCCATGCATCACTGCTTTGCCTCAGAGCCTCGACAGACCCACCCGCACACATGATCTCAGCTCTGACTGACCTTGGTTTAGGTGCATAGTGTTAGAATGAATAATCTCTGGCATCATGTCAGTCAGCTGATGGGTAATAATCCTCAGTAAAGGATCAGACTACCACTAGAATAGGTGATGACAAAACAGTGACCCACAAACCCATGTTTACCCATGCACACACTGTCCTTCATGATCATGCTCAAAGCTGCCAATTTGAAACCTTATGGGACCCTCTACCCTGATCTGTGTGATTTCAGTCCAGGTTGATCCTATCTGACACTGACTTCGGCAGAGACACTCACATAGCTTGTAGTGTATGCGGCAAACACATGACATAGGACTCCATTTTCTACCTGGCACTGGTGTTGTTCAGCGTTTCCTAGTAGACCTCCAGAAAGAGAGATGTAGGGCAGATTAAACTCAGTGTTGTCGATAAGGTCCTGTTGTTCCCCCAATGGACAACTGCTGCAGCTCTGAATAACCCCACATGACTACAACTCACATCCCAGCTGCCTGTCCAGCCCCCTCTGCTTAAACACTCACACACACACACACACCAACCTGCAGGTCGCAATGTTAACAATCCATGTGTATTTTTACCTGGCCTGTTGAGGTTGACTGTCGAAATGCCTCACAGCAGAATGATTTATCTTTGGACAGCAACAATGTCATTCAGCTTGCTCTATATTTCATTCAGCGCTTCATTACATGGAGAAATAATGTTGTTCTGCATTGGAGCTGACTTCCTATTATTGATCTGCACATCTGGTTTTGGGAGCATTAGATCATGTGACTGAGGTGATTTCTGCTGCAGCTCCATAGAGAGCATTAGAGGAGATGAATGTAGGCACAGACACAGTCTGATCTCAATGGTTCCCACTCTGCACTGATGTACTTATGATAGCGGGATGTGGGGACTGAGAGACAGAGAGAATGAGAGAGAACTGAGCCATGATCAGTTGTATATGTTGTTCTAAGCCTCTGTACGTCCTAGGAAGCTCCTGTGAGTCTGCAAGTGGCATTTTGATACAATGATGTTAGCACATTGGGGCAAAAAGGAATTTGAGCTTCTCCTGGATGGGTTGTTTCCGAATGGTCTGGTCATTGTATCCCTGCTATCTTCCTGTCAGTGTTGGATCATTTACTGTAGCGCCCCCTATCCCTGTGCAGGAACGTTCAGAGATCACTCCAGCCATTAGTAATTCTCTTGCCTCAGACACAGCTGTCACATACTGTTTTTATCATGTCCTCTCTGGGCTCTCTCAGACACCAGCCTGCTGTCTCTGGTGGGGGTCCAGTCCTGAATTACTGTACCTTCTGTCAAAGACACCTCTATAAGAGAAGGTCAACTACATCTCTGTCAGTCTGTGTATGAGAAAGACACTTATCACTCTGGCTAAAGATATTTTAAGAGAGTACAGTACAGTAGATCAACCTTTATGAGCACTGGTTGGAGTGGTATTGTTTTATCTATAGGGCTGATGTCTGCATGTCTGAGGGTCTACATGTACGAGTGAGAGAGCATGTGAGAGATTGAGTGAATTAATAAGCCTGAGAGAGGGAGAGAAAAGGAATGAGGGGGGGGAAGGTCGAGAGCAAGCTTACCCTTTGCCAAACAGGGGCTTGATTGCTGCTTTAGCAGAGAGGTGTCTCCTCTCCTCAACTTCCTCACAGTGTTTGGGGCTGGGAGAGAAAAAGAAAACACTGTAGTCATGCACGAGCGCAACGCAGCTTTACCCAGAGTGTTCCTCAGACACAATTGGATGGGCCCTTACTGCATTTACATTAGTCTCATAGCGTTGACAGATTGATGCTCATAAACATGAAAGTAATTTATCACTTTGATACGATCTTAGACAGAGAAACTGGAGAAGACAGCAAGCTGCTGAATCAGTAAGACTATGTAAGAAACACAATGCACATTCAACATGTAGCATATCACCATCACATGTCAATGATCCATCATTTGAGTCTTTGTGAGATACAATAACATCTTTAGACCATAGCTGTTCACTCACCTCCTCCTCTGTCTCCGTGCCTCCGTCGTACCTTCTGCAGTCAGGCAGACTATATGAACTCTGGAAGTTCCCTCAGAGAAAACCTGAAAATCTTCTTTTGTATTCAGAACTTTTATTTCCATGACTGATCAAAACTTGTTTCTTCTGGATCTCTCTCGTCCCTCTGCAGAAGATATGGTGAGCAATATGTTTGGAACATCAACTCAATCACAGTATCGAATCGCAATACATAATCGTGATAATCGCAATACACATTGTATCGGCACCAAAGTACCATGCTAATATCGTATCGTGAGGTCCCTGGCAATTCCCAGCCCTATTGAACACAGTTTATATTGATCGGGAGAGACTACATCAAGAAAACAGCCCCTTGTAGGGTACAGCAGGAGATGGAACAAAACAAAAAATTTCCCGCTTGGACACTGTAGCTAGTGAACGATTATGATAAAGGCTTTGACAGATTTTCAAGGTATATCAAATACTCCTTAAAGACGATACCTTTTCAATGATGTTTCATGTGGTGGTAAGGAGATAACTCACTCATCGCCCTCCAGTGCACAAGACACCATCCTTAACTCTTTCACTGCCGCTGCATAGCAAATGACATAAAGTGTTCATTCTTACTACTTACCCAGAATGCAAATGAGTATGAGTTGGTCATAACTCACACAGGTTATACTACCATTGTTGTCCTCTCACTGTCCCTCTCTGTATATTCTACTGCTGCCCCTCAGTTTAGCAATTCCCTCTTCGGTCTGAGACAAACTGAAAAAGAGGTGCTGACATTTTGCAAAGAGCATATTGTTAAACATCAGTACTTTGTAAAGAGTCCTGTTTCAGCAGTAGACACAGAGGGCCCTCATGTTGAGGATTTGTTATTTCAGGATTTTAGGGTGAGATTAGACTGGTCCCAGATCTGGTATCATGTCAACACCATGGCATGACAAGGAGTGGCAACGAGTGGCATGATGGCACAAACAGACTGTACCCAGGCTAAGGTAAGAGATGATCAAATCAAATCAAAATGAGTTTGTCACATGCGCCGAATACAACAGGTGTAGACCTTACAGTGAAATGCCTATTTACAAGCTCTTAACCATCAATGCAGTTTAATAAAAATACCTTAAAAAAAGAAGAAATAAAAGTAACCAATAATTTAAGAGCAGCAGTAAAATAACAATAGCGAGGCTATATACAGGGGATACCGGTACAGAGTCAATGTGCAGGGGCACCAGTTAGTCGAGGTAATTGCGGTAATATGTACATGTAGGTAGAGTTATTAAAGTGACTATGCAAAGATAATAACAGAGAGTAGCAGCAGCGTAAAGGGGGGGGGGGGGCAGTGCAAATAGTCTGGGTAGCCATTTGATTAGACGTTCAGGAGTCGTATGGCTTGTGGGTAGAAGCTGTTAGAAGCCTCTTGGACCTAGACTTGGCGCTCCGGTACCGCTTGCCGTGCGGTAGCAGAGAGAACAGTCTATGACTAAGGTGGCTGGAGTCTTTGACAATTTTTAGGGCCTTCCTCTGACACTGCCTGGTATAGAGGTCCTGGATGGCAGGAAGCTTGGCCCCAGTGATGTACTGTAGTGCCTTGTAGGCCGAGCAGTTTCCATACCAGGCAGTGATGCAATCCATCTGGATGCTCTCGATGATGCAGCTGTAGAACCTTTTGAGGATCTGAGGTCCCATGCCAAATCTTTTCAGTCTCCTGAGGGGGAATAAGTTTTGTCATGCCCTCTTCACGACTGTCTTGGTGTGCTTGGACCATGTTAGTTTGTTGGTGATGTGGACGCCAAGGAACTTGAAGCTCTCAACCTGCTCCACTGCAGCCCTGTCGATGAGAATGGGGGTGTGCTCGGTCCTCCTTTTCCTGTAGTCCACAGTCATCTCCTTTGTCTTGATCACTTTGAGGGAGAGGTTGTTGTCCTGGCACCACACGGTCAGGTCTCTGACCTCCTCCCTATAGGCTGTGTCGTTGTTGTCGGTGATCAGGCCTATCACTATTGTGTCATCGGCAAATTTAATGATGTCGTGCCTGGCCGTGCAGTCATGAGTGAACAGGGAGTACAGGAGGGGACCGAGCACGCACCCCTGAGTGGCCCCCGTGTTGAGGATCAGCGTGGCAGATGTGTTGTTACCTACCCTTATCTCCTGGGGGAGACCCGTCAGGAAGTCCAGGATCCAGTTGCAGAGGGAGGTGTTTAGTCCCACGGTCCTTAGCTTAGTGATGAGCTTTGTGGGCACTATGGTGTTGAACGCTGAGTTGTAGTCAAAGAATAGCATTCTCATATAGGTGTTCCTTTTGTCCAGGTGGGAACGGGCAGTGTGGAGTGCAATAGAGATTGCATCATCTGTGGATCTGTTGGGGTGGTATGCAAATTGGCGTGGGTCTAGGGTTTCTGACATAATGGTGTTGATGTGAGCCATGATCAGCCTTTCAAAGCACTTCATGGCTACAGGTCGGTAGTCATTTAGACATAGGGACTATGGTGGTCTGCTTGAAACATGTTGGTATTACAGACTCAGAAAATGTCAGTGAAGACACTTGCCAGTTGGTCAGCGCATGCGCTGAGTATACGTCCTGGTAATCCATCGGGCCTTGTGAATGTTGACCTGTTTAAAGGTCTTACTCACATCGGCTGCAGAGGACGTGATCACACACTCGTCCGGAACAGCTGTTGCTCTTATGCATGTTTCAGTGTTACTTGCCTTGAAGCGAGCACAGAAGTAATTTAGCTTGTCTGGTAGGCTCATGTCACTGGGCAGCTCTCGGCTTCGCTTCCCTTTGTAGTCTCTAATAGTTTGCAAGCCCTGCAACATCCGATGAGCGTCGGAGCCGGTGTAGTACGATTCGATCTTAGTCCTGTATTGACGCTTTGCCTGTTTGATGATTCGTTGGAGGGCATAGTGTGATTTCTTATAAGCTTCCCGCTTCTTGAAAGCGGCAGCTCTACCCTTTAGCTCAGTGCTGATGTTGCCTGTAATCCATGGCTTCTGGTTGGGGTATGTACATACAGTCACTGTGGGGACGACATCATCGATGCACTTATTGATCAAGCCAGTGACTGATGTGGTGTACTTCTCAATGCCATCGGAAGAATCCCGGAACATATTCCAGTCTGTGCTAGCAAAACAGTCCTGTAGCTTAGCATCTGCTTCATCTAACCACTGATGTTGCCAATATGTCAACCTTCCTGTAACTCTAACTACAACCTCATGAATTATAGATGTTTTTGGATAATATCCCCACTCTGAGGTAATCTTTAACACACATATGCATCTTACCACATGTATGTCATAGATGATCAGAGCGTGTATTAGCTAGCATGGGATAGTGGTGTGACTCTCCACAGGGCCTAGGAGGAGATCCAGCTTTGCCACTGTGCCCTTTTCCGCCACAGGCCCCATGGTGCTTGATTTAGCCTGGCACTGTGCTGGATTACAACACTAATCCTCCCCTGCTCCAGTTATCAGGGAATTTTTAGAGTTGGCTGGAGAAGACTCCCTCCCAGAGCCATCGGTCTGCTGCTCCTAAATGACTGACAGACAGCAGGACAGAAGGATATGGGCTTTACTGTATGAATCTGCCCTGGGCTTCTATAGCTGTCCGTCTGGTGTAGAGAACAGCATGTCACAGTTGGCCAGAGGGCTTCACTTTCTCCATAACCAGAATGGAAAACTGCATCATGTCTCCATGTGATGCATAGGAAAGGAGATGGCGTCCCACTGATATGACTGTGGAAGTGATCTGGCTGCGTCCATAAACAGCGTTGGTATGTGATCTTATTGAATACTGATGTTTGGCTTCCCTGACAGCTTCAGACTGTGGTTATGTCACACATGCCGTGCTGAGCTGACAAATTGATTACATTCATTTGGATTATTCAATTATGCATTGATATCTAATTACATTTAGTGGTTGAGAATCAGTATCTTCGATGACATTGTGATGGAAAGAATGGCCCTCTTGTGACTTTGTGATAACCGTCTAAGAGGAACACAAGAATCACATCTCTTACAAATCCATGGGCTCTTATCAAGCATCTAGGGCCTGGGGGAGTTATTCGTTTTGACTGATTGGAGACCTGCACTAGTCAGTTTGTAGACGCTATCACACCACTGGATGACTCCTTGTGTCCCTGTGGCAAAGCAATTCTATCTATTTCATTTTCTTCTCAGATTTTTAACAGAACAATTAACAATTTTTCTATGCGAGCAGTCATTCAACTGATTGTAGAGCAGCGTATGGCAAGCGTCAGATACTGTACCCACCACCAGGTGGCAGAGTCACCAAGAAAGAAGAGCGTAGTACCGTAGCGTAATTTACCTACGTCTATGGATAGAGAGGAGCCTAAGGCCTGATACTGTTGAAATAAATCCAAAGTGTGAGCTAATATGAACATGTGCTTATTGTCATGTATATTCTATATTCTACAGTACAGTATGAGACATGTGTTATTCCTTTCTGATGGACAGTACAGTTATCTGATTAATAACAGCCCTAAGACATTAGTTCTGTGCCATCTTACTGTGTGATGGGTCACTTCTTGGCTTTGCCTTTATGGACAACTGTCTGGGCTTGATGGCTTTACATAAGCTGAACTTCTACTTGGCTAGCCAC
Source organism: Oncorhynchus clarkii lewisi (assembly GCF_045791955.1). NCBI lineage: Eukaryota > Metazoa > Chordata > Actinopteri > Salmoniformes > Salmonidae > Oncorhynchus > Oncorhynchus clarkii. The sequence goes on along the minus strand of NC_092172.1, from coordinate 15,919,810 downwards.
ATGTCTTAGTTTTTACTTTTTTTCTGGATTATTTTCCTGGAAACTGTTGATATAGCTTGCAACTTTTGGGGTTGGGTAGTTTTTAGGTAGTTTGTTGTCTCACTTGGCCAGAAGTCATAGTATTGTGTTTGTTCTGTCTGCATAGTTCCAGGAAAAGCCTTGAACTTTAGGCTAGCAGGGCCTTCTTGGTGACCCATGGTGGAATTTGTTACAATCCCTTCACAATAAAAATGTAATTGATTAGTACTTGACAACTCTCACATTTTTATTGATCACTCTTGACCTGTATACATAATGCCTCATCTAAGGTCTGCTGCACCGTCTATCCTGTGATATTTGTAACCAGATCACCCTGTTCAAAATCAAAGAGATTCTCACTCTTCAACTCTAATTATTACTGTCAGAGGCTTTGAAGATGGAAAGGTCCATTGCATGCTTTAGCCCCTCGGCATATTTCCACTGCTTTTCGGTTCTCATGAACTTGAGATGCATGGTCCCCAGGTTTATAGGATTGCCATGTCTCCAACTGTCCAGTTGTCCCCTGGAGGAAGGAGTATTGATGATGAGGTGTCCAAACAGGCAGACATTTACCTGAGTATACTCATCATTTAGCTCATATGTCACCTTACGGCAGGTAACCTAGTGGTTAGAGTGTTGGGCCAGTAACCGAAAGGTTGGTGGATTGAATCCCTGAGCTGACAAGGTAAAAAAATATCTTGTTCTGCCCCTGAACAAGGCAGTTAACCCCCTGTTCCTAGGTTGTCACTGTAAATAAGAATATGTTCTTAACTGACTTGCTTAGTTAAATAATGGTTAAATAACTAAAAATAAATAGACGGCTACTTTTCCTCAATGTTGCCTGTCTAGATTTCAGCACTGCTGTGGTCCAACTGTAACAGGCCCAGGATGTTTCTCTGCTCTTTAGTGATTTCAAAAAACATTTCTGGAGATTAAACAGGTGACATATGTATTTTCCGTTAATACCACCAAATTGTGCTTTTGTTTAGGTGGCCAAAGCAATCACTTGGTCAAGCTGGTGCCATTTTAAGTCACTAGATGGCATTAGAGCCAAAACAATGTAATTACACATGTCTCTGGCAAGCTGTCTTGTAGTGCATGCCTTCTTATACAATCAGATAATAATCATCTGCATTGCAATTCCATTGGCTCCTATCCTTGACTTTTACAATGACCCAAGACAATCCATAACCTCTCTCTGGTCCAGTGGAGTTACTAATGACCATGTTTTGACTAAGACAGGAAGGAAGTGCAACGGCCTCTTCTTGAACCATACATACATCCAAATTGTATCTGGCATACCAATCAAATAGAGTTCTGGTATACACTTCACTTGCCTGTGCAGCAACATGTTCAATAGATTTGGTCAGTAAGCAAACCAAAATAGGTAGGGTATACCACAGACAGTTGTTGGAAACCCTTAAATGTTATTCAAAGTTTAGTTTTGAATTTGCCTGTGGAAGAGTAAAGTTTAATGCGAACAAATATAATTTTGTTAACTGGCATTAATAATTGCTTGATAATTAATGGGCACATTTAATAAACAGACATATCTTTTACAGGCTTTGATATTTCAAACATCCATGGAGTGAATGTAACCTTCCTGTGGTTGATTAATAGCAATGACAAACTTTTGTGGTTAGGAGTGTTCTGGCATGGAAAGTCGTGTCAAATCCACATTAATAATCCATACCAGATGCAGGCAGAAGAACCTGGAGCCTAGGTTAAATGATCAAGCCCTTAGCTTTATGTTCCCTACATATTGATCATAATAGACTGTGAACCAAGAAGCTTGGATTTGCTGTAGCCTAGGCTACTCCATGCAAACAACTCATGACAATGAACATGACAATGCGTCAACCTGTTGGCAAGGTAGTGATGTTGGTATCTTATATGAATGAATGGAATTTTCAGTTTCTGAGAAGTACGTGTACAACAATTAGATACTCTAAGGTTCACATTCCCTGAGGATGGAGGGAGAAGTCAGCAGCCTCTCTGTCCTGTCCAGTCAGATGTGGTCTGTCTGTCTGTCTGTCTGTCTGTCTGTCTGTCTGTCTGTCTGTCTGTCTGTCTGTCTGTCTGTCTGTCTGTCTGTCTGTCTGTCTGTCTGTCTGTCTGTCTGTCTGTCTGTCTGTCTGTCCTCACAGCTCATGAACGCGCTTCGCCAGGGCTGTTTTTACGATGCTCTCTGCGTGCCTCTCAGGAATGTTACACAGCCCCCCCCCCCCCCCCCGTCCCCCCCGTCCCCCTCATAGCGCTGCATCCTGATGTCCAGACCATCTACCATTGTGTGCAGATGGAGCTGGGTCTCTCAGCCTCCCATAATGGCTCAAGGGCCACGCTGCGGTGTGGAGCGAGCCAGCAAATATGCACTGTACTATGCAGGAATGCGCCTGGCACTCCCGTCTGCCCTCTAGGGGGTCACAGGGAGAGTGGAAGGGGGGTGGATTTAATGAGACCCTGAAATCACTTAACCCAGACCAGGTGTTGCGTGTTTCACTGGAACTGGCCAGACAATAGAATGCCACTTTCAATTTACAACAGTAATTTCCTGTGGAAAATAAAAAGTCTGGACAGAGTCAACTTTTATATGCAAAATGTTTATTGTATGACAATGTTAATTGCTTCGACACAAATAAAATAGACCACATTTACAAATATATTATACCATAGCTATAAAAACCATTTATCCTATTACCACAGTTTGAAACATATAACATCCATGATGCAAACAATAGTGGAAACAACAAATAGTTACAATGCCCTTATATTTTCTTCCTGTACAAAAATAGTTATCTCTCCATAAGTAGTTGAATCTAATCTATATAATATTTAAATAATGATATCTGAAATATCTTATATACAAATTGCCAAATAAAACATACATAGATTGCACGTGTTTATACAAAACATATTCAAGTATAGTTCAATCCATTGTGGACTGGCACAGATATTTCATACAATCTCTAAGGCATTTCCCTCGTACAGTGTCCAAAAAACTTCAGCTTCATAGCTCTGTATTATAAATCCATCTCCTTATGTCTTATCTTCCTGTTTGGCATGGACCAGATGTCTTTGGATGTATTTTAGGTCCACGTAGATGTCTGACTGAGAAGGCTGGGACTGAAAAGTGCAGATGAGTATAGAGGGTTTGGTGAAATTGGCTCCTGTAAATCCACAGGATAAAACTCAAAGTTCAGGATCTGCATAACAGGTTTATAGAGTCCCAGTATTTACGCAGTGGACTCTTCTCTGAGTCTGTACCTCTGTATTGACCTTGCTTCTCTACCACAGCTGGGCAGAGATAGCACCATCCTCAGCATCTCTCCTTCTCTCTCTTCACGGTGCCATCCAGTGCCTGTAGACCAGCTGTTGTTTTGGCGCTCTGCATCGCCAATGCCTCTGCTGAGTCCAGCTTCCAGAGCCGCTGCAGCTATCGCTCAGTACTCGTGTCTGGAAAAAATGCACTGGAGAACTTTTGGAAAAAGTCTGAGGCATTTGGAGAATTTTAGAACAGGGCAGAGACACTAAGCCTCGGCTGCTGCTCTCCTCCCCTGTTCCTCCCCCGTACAAGTCCAGCTCATGTCCGTCTGAGCAGCTCCTCCAGCTTGTGAACATGTGAGTTTGCATTGCCCCACACAGGCCTCAGCCTGCCCCCCTCCAGCCTCAGTGTGGCCCTGCGCTCAGGGAGGGAACGACGCCTCCGGCCGTAGCCTTGTGGGCTGATCTTGTCGATGGGTGCACTACCAATCTTTAGTTTGTTATTGAGCTGGTGGATGCGGTGGGCCAGGTCGTGCACAGTGCAGGTGCCCAGAGAGCAGCCCGGTCTCCAGGCCTGGTTCACTGAAATTTTGGACCTCTTGGTTCGGACGCTGATGTCAGTGCTGGAAGAGAGATGAGGGAGAGGACCATTAATTAATGCGCAGCATTCCTGAGCGGACACAACTTGGCTCAGAGATCCCCTCCGCAGCTTGCTTACTTTAATGACCCTTGTTTGACAATGGTGATTAATCTCTTAATTCCATTTGAAATCTTGATTTCACAAGGATAACGAAATAGCACCATGCACATTGAGTTATGTAAATGTATGGTATGGGCTTTTACCTGGAATGAGGAATCAGGTTGTTCCTGACGTCTTCTGGGCTGACAAACTGTACAGACTCTGCTATCCTCTCTGCAGAAAAACTGTTTAGATCTTGTCTCGATCTGCTCTGCATCCATATGCTCAACCTGGGAAAGAAGAAATCCAACTCGTTAAAAACTGTTCAAAGAAGTCCACAAAGTACACAACAGTAAGTGTTGATATCATGGTCACCATGCATTGTAGCAGACTAATCTTGACAAATAGCTCATCAATTAGCTCACCTCTTTTTGAGCTCTGGGCTAATTTCAAGTTTGAATCCAGCAACGCTCTGTGCAATGGTGGCCAGCATACAGCCGTAGAGGAAAGACTGCAGGATCAGTTTCATTTTGACTGGCACCTGTGGAGAAAGTGGAAAAAAACGTGTTAGTTATTTACTTATTAACGATAACTTACTTAGTTACCTCCTATCATTACAAGTGAGCCCCCCCCCCCCCCCCACCCCACCAACCTCTTGCTGTTGCTTACACAAGAGTCCAAAAGCCAAGTTATTTGCACTTATCATTCATTTATTTAAAATGTCACACTAAGGTCACATTTTGTTCCCTTAAGTAATTGTACAACCAAGTTGCAGGCCCTGACCAGTGAAAAGCAGGACACAGTCTATAGAAGACTGAGTTTCCTCAACTAGAGAAAGCTTTAAGCTCCCCTGAGCAAAGTCAATCCCATTCAGTCAATTAAATCCATAGCCCAAAAAGAACCGGTAAACTTAAGGTTAGATAGAGAGAGATAAGACTTATTTGGTATTTCTGCCCGATGTCCACAACCCCCCACAGTCATGCACAAGAAGACCAGCACTCCTTATATAATAAGATTGATAACCTGTCCTTGTCTAACGCACTTGAGCTCCTGATAAAGCCATCTTTATCAAACAGTGCAACAGTCAATATTTGCTTCAATTGAAAGTACATACCTGAAATCCTTCAATAATTCACTTGGGTGATAAAGAAGTTATAGTAGAGTCAATGTGGAGAGAGTATTCCAAAGGCTTCTTGAAGTTGCTGTTGGTGCTGAAAGGCAGCTGTGACACTGTGCTAATAGTCTGTACACACCAGACGATGAGCCTTTATAGTGGAGGTGGGAGGGGCTCACTGACTGACACACACAGACTCTCATCCCAGTCCCCCCACTCCACCTCACACAGCCCAGCACTGCTGGAAGCCTGCTTTATCAGTGGGATAATACAACAACATAGCAAACCTAGGAGAATAATAAAGTTTAAATAAACCAGAAGTAATTCAATAAATATTTGGGTCATATGAGAGTCATTTACTGTAATACTTGTTAAGGAATGTTGTTGTTGTTATCTCTGCTTTCATTGACAGAATCTTTATTTGTGATGTGAAATTCACATTTTTACCTACCTTCTTTTTATCAAATGTATTCATAAAGATTACATATATATATATATATATACATTTATTTTTATATACAGACATATATATATATTTTTTTTAAAACATTTGTTTGTTATGTCTTCACAAACACATTAAGAAATAATGATTCACACTCCAAACAGAGAAGGTTGTAAGTACTCATTCCTTTGCTATTTGGGGAGGAGGCAGAGAACATTCTAAACAAAATAACTTTGTCCTCTGACATTTTGGACATAAGTGAACTTTGAGGTCAAGGGGTTATTAACTTTTGTCCACCTGCATTCCGGCACATTTTTGTCATGTACAATTTCATCAATGTTGACACAATGCCCTCTCAAGGCAATATCTGATTACAAGTTTAGTCAGCTTGAGGTACAGTTGGTTAGTAGGTTTGACACGAGATAACACAAGAACACGAAGCAGTTATTCATTAATAGTAAGTGTGTGAAATTATAACCACTACATTCTCCATGTCTGCGTTTGTTTAAACATTAGGGCAAATATCTGACTGCAAAATGTGTGATTTATTTTCATATTTTTTGGACAAATGTTTAGAGGAATTTAGTAATTATATCAAATAAATCAAGAGGGTTCTTTTTCCTAAGATTATATCTGTTGGCTTTACATAATCTCCAACTAACATGGTATTTTAAAAACAATTAAAAGGACTTCTTCATGCTCAACACATCCCAACTGAGATCCAGAAATGAAATGGGATAATAGGTTGAGTCACAAGAGCCAGCAGGTCTGTCTGCCTCCGTGACTCAGATCCCTGTGTTACTGATATCTGCTCCTCACAATCACTGATTACATGACTTCATCTCAAACCAAAGTACAATGATTGCACTGAACCCCGTTAGCTCTTTGACCATAATAAAAGTACATTACTTTTCATATGTGCTTAGCTAAATTAAACCATTCCGAAGAATGGTGAGACATATTTCAAAGTACGGCCAGTGAAATAAAGTGAGATATGCAGCGGGGTCAAAACAATGTCAGCGAGGGTCTTAAGGCAGATGTTGATTACAGGCCCCTGGGGACAGATATATGCACAAGACGCCATCAGGATTAGCACAGGGTGCAACAATTTTAGTTTTTCATTCCAATCGACCACACAGCTGACACAAAGCTGGTGTCTGGTGAGGGTATGTCTGGGACTGGGAACAGGGAACAGCACATTGAAATTTGCTTGTGTGGTCCCCGAGACTTGGTCTTAAGTCTCAAAAACACTCTGAAAAACATGTAATGATGTGGAAAAACATGATGTGGTCAGATAATCACAGTTTGTGGCTTTAGCTGTGTAATGTCTTTAATAGCAAAAACATACGTATTTTGGGAGCACCATGTGAAATGATTTCTCAGTGCTCAGAATGTATCTCAAACAACGGATAAAGAACCTTGTATGTGCTGAATAGAACATAGCTGTATCTATACCAGGTGCAGTAATTCAGTCAGAAAGGCACCTAAATCTCTTACGGCTTCCTTGCTTACCTGGTGTCCCTTGTGTTACTGTAAATACATACATGTGAAACACGTGTTGTAAACCAGCAAACATTTTGTAACCATTTTGCAATGATAATTACCTCCACCATACAAGTAATCCCCAAGTACTCAAGTCATTTAAATCTCCTAATATGGAGAGAAGAAGATTGCGCAACCATGACAGTATCATTGTACAGTGGCTCCTTATATGGAGCAATCATTTGTTAGCTTCTTGTAAGACAAGTGTCAAAGACATGACTGATGTTTGTTCAGTCACAGCTGTGGAATGCTAATGTAACAGGTAAGGTGGGAAGGAACGTATGCTAGGAAGCTATGTCTTCTAAGGTATAAACAGGAATAGATGAACACATACCAAGATTGTATTGGAAATGTTCCACAAAGTTGTCATGGTGATTTGATAGACCTGGAAGTTTCGTGGGGTTTTCACCTGTATAGTCATTCATTCTTTCATTCTGCTTTCTTGAACCCCATTGGAACAATTTCAACAACAAAAAAATTCAACAACTCAAATACCATTCTCTAATTCTGTAGAGTAGATGACAAAAGTCATGATTTATTATTTCAACTGCAGACTGAGCAGCAGACATATTGGTTTATTGTAAAATACTTTCTATTCAGAAATATTATGCTATTGTGCAAAATATAACTAGGCTACATGTCTGGTGTTGAAGTGAAGACCCTATCATGACAGATATGATAACACCTTACAGGAGAGAAGCAGCTGATAGCATAAGCATAATAGTTGGCGGAGAGGAATCATCAAAATTAACTTAACAATAGGCTACTTGTTAATGAAGAGATTCTCTCTCAAATTTCCCTAGTATGCTAGGGACCATGACGTTGTGGAATATGTTCAGTCCAAGTCGTTGAGATGTTGGCAAAAACAGCGCAAGAGAAGAATTCCCGCGCACCGGTGTTTTCCACCCCGCAGCGTCTCCCTCCCCTATTTATTGGCAGGAAAGGTCACTCACTGTCCACAGCATTCCAGAAGTGAGTGGAGTTGTGCGCTCTTTTTTCATATTTTGCCTGACCTTGCCCCCAAGTCGTGTGTGAGTGACCCAAACACCCCCTGGTGTGTGTGTTTGTATGTGTGTGTGTGTGTGTGTGTGTGTGTGCGCCATAGACATTAAAAAGTGTGCGTGCGCGTGTGCCTGGGAGAGAGAGAGAGAGAGAGAGGGGGGGGGGGGGGGGGGAGAGGAAGGGAGGGGATGTTTAAGTTTGACGGAGCATTGTGATTATGGAAAATAATAATCATGCTATTGACACTGATTTTTACACCAGCACTCTCTGCTTAGTGCTTCTAGCATACTAAATATCCTATACAATTAATTAAATATATTTTTAAGAAACACTGGATGCCACAATCTGCAATACTTTTAATTTAGCTTATTATATTATAACCCACATTCTTGCAAAGAAAATGAGACTACTATTTTTTCGCATCTAGCCTAGTTACTCCTCTATTTTGTCTCTCTACTCTCGAATGGGCTTAAAAATATTTGGGTAACTTATTTTTATTTATTTTATTTTGTAGTCTTTTTTTCTCAATAATTGGTAGGTCACTTTTTGAATGTGCATGCTAAAGGGATTCTAGTGGTCATCAGATGGTTTTCCGTGCGCGACAACTAGCGGTGTGGCAGGGTGTGACCCCGTTTGCAGCCACACAGTTTCTATTTGGAAACCAAGCGCCCACGCCCATGCATGTCGCTACTCCTAGACGCAGGCGCAATATCACTCCTTCTGTCAAACATGGCTGTGCTTTTGAAGAAAGAAAAATGCTGAATTGTGTTGGTAGATTTCGGAAAAAGCAGCAAACATGGCGAGATTGGCTGATTATTTGATTGTCGTGGGATTAGATCAGGACAAAACCGGTGAGTTTTTGAATGTAACGCTTGGAACACGAATGCTAAATTGAGCTTCAAATGCTTGGGATTATCCAGGCCGTCAGTGTTTATAATGCTAGCTGGTTAGCATAGACTAACTAGGTAGCTAGCCATTGATATCTGAGATTTGAAGCAGTCTGCAGCGTTTCATTGTTGAACTGTCGGTAGATGTAGAATTTCTGATGCACATACGACGGTTTTTAAATATATGCAGGGGGGGGGGGGGGGCACTGTGTGTTGTAGATATTTAAACCACAAACTGGAGTTTCATTGAGTCGAACTGTAACATCCTGTTGATGTGACAAATCCAGCCTTTGGAATTGTAGTTCGTGACGTGCGTGGTTTGCACCGGGAGCAGTTTTGGTGTCATGATTTTGGAGAATGCATTCTGCTGTAAGGTTTGCATTAGTCAGGAGCTGCTGTGATTTATTTAGTCTCATGTAATTTGCAACCTGAAGGATATCTCCTTTTGTTTGACACCGGCAGAATGCGAATAGAAATCCTAACTTCCTGTCTTATCCCAAAGTTGTTTTATCCAACGTTCCTACAAGATGGGTTGGGGATAGGGGAGGTCTATTACTTGGTATTGCTGTATTTTTTGGGGGAGGGCTCAAAAGTGGGGCCCCGAACTGAGGTTCCCAAACCAGACCCACGCTCTGGTCTGCTATAATTCCAACCCAATATGTTCTACTGTTCTCCTACATGGCTAGTTTTGAAATATTCCATCCACTATTATACAGCTATAACCATTTTTATACTGTACTTTTGTAATAAAATGACTTGGCCTACAGTTGGAACATTCATTTTGATTGGGCTTGGTTGAAAGAGAGGAACCTACTGAAGAAGAGCAAACAAGAAAGAGGATGTTTATACTGATCCCAAAGTATTGAGAGGGAGACAACCACCCAGTCCAGCTGAATCTGCTCACTAGAGGCAGCCACATGAATAGGTAAATAGTGGCCCCAATGTCACTCAACTGACAAGCAACTTTTGTGCCGTAGGAACAAAATGTTCCTGGCATCGCCGGAGCCTAGATGGATTCAGACCGCCATCCTCACAAAAACCCCTGTTCTGACTGGGATGGATAGTGATGAATGGACAGCGAGAGTGATGGACCTCCCTGATAAGAGGATGTGTCTGTTGCAGCCACGGGTGATTGAATACGCCTCTAGTAGGGACAGAGAATAAAAGTATCTCTGTCCATCCATAGTGAGGTTTATTTTCCCATCCTCTTCTCATGTGTTACTGAGGTGTGGGATTATGTACATCCAGGGCTGTTTGGAACTAGGGGGGGGGGGGGGGACTGGAGTTGCATTCTCTACTCTACTAGAAAACCGGAAATTATTTTTAGAGTTGATACACTCTCGCAAAAAGAAAACAAACAAGAACATGTCTCTCTGAGGATGCATTTCACTTAATTGCTTTGCCCTTCTTTTGTGAAGCATGATTGTAGACGGTGGGCTGAGTAGACAGACAGCAGCTGCTTTTTCTCCACCTTGCTCGTCCAACCAGGGATCCACACAGAAGTCATGATCACTTCCCTACTTCATTGTGGTTCCTGTTCCAAAATCAGTGACTCCTAAAAAATCATGTTGATACTAGTTGTCATCTGTTGAGAGAGCAGCCCAGCCAGTCCATGGCATAAGCTAGTTTAGGCTATTTCTACTCCAGTGATATTTTACTAATGGGAGTCTCCCTCCTTGTAGGAAGATTGGGAAAAGACTCATTGGTCAGAAAAGACACAAAGCCAACAGGACAATCCACATGTTGTCCAGGCTTCATTTCATGGATTTTCAACCTAGAAAAGCACACACTCTTCAGATCCGTAGCTTACATTCCTTGGAGACCTTAATAAAAGCACTTACCTAGCTAACATTAACCCACTACATTCAGGTTGTTGTTAGAGTTCGACCGATTATGATTTTTCAGCGCCGATACCGATACAGATTATTGGAGGACCAAAAAAGCCGATACCGATTAATCGGCCGATTTTTAAAAAAATGTATAAAATTTTTTATTTTTTATTTTTTAAATATTTTTTTATATATATGTATTTTTTTAAATATTGTTTTATTTGTAATAATGACAATTACAACAATACTGAATTAACACTTATTTTAACTTAATATAAAACATAAATAAAATCAATTTAGCCTCAAATACATAATGAAACATGTTCAATTTGGTTTAAATAATGCAAAAACGAAGTGTTGGAGAAGAAAGTAATGTGCCATGTAAAAATGTGTTCCATGTAAAAAAAGCTAACGTTTAAGTTCCTTGCTCAGAACATGAGAACATATGAAAGTTGGTGGTTCCTTTTAACATGAAACTTCAATATTCCAAGGTAAGAGGTTTTAGGTTGTAGTTAATATAGTATTTATAGGACTATTTATCTCTATACCATTTGTATTTCATATACCTTTGACTATTGGATGTTCTTATAGGCACTATAGTATTGCCAGTGTAACAGTATAGCTTCCGTCCCCCCCTCGCCCCTACCTGGGCTTGAACCAGGAACACATCGATAACAGCCACACTCGAAGCATCGTTACCCATCGCTCCACAAAAGCTGCAGCACAAGGGGAATAACTACTCCAAATCTAAAAGCGAGTGACGTTTGAAACAGTATTAGCGCACTCCCAGCTAACTAGCTAGCCATTTCACATTGGTGACACCAGCCATTAGGCTGATAGGCTTGAAGTCATAAACAGCGCTGTGCTTGCGAAGAGCTGCTGGCAAAACGCAGGAAAGTGCTGTTTGAATGAATGATTACCGGCCTGCTGCTGCTCAGTCAGACTGCTCTATCAAATCAGACTTAATTATAACATAATAACACACAGAAATACGAGCCTTTGGTCATTAATATGATCGAATCCGGAAAAGTATCATTTCGAAAACAAAACGTTTATTATTTCAGTGAAATACAGAACCGTTCTGTATTTTATCTAACCACTGGCATCCCTAAGTCTAAATATACTTGTTACATTGCACAACCTTCAATGTATGTCATAATTACGTAAAATTCGGGCAAATTAGTTCGCAATGAGCCAGGCAGCCCAAACTGTTGCATATACCCTGACTCTGCGTGCAATGAACGCAAGAGAAATGGCACAATTTCACCTGGTTAATATTGCCTGCTAAACTGGATCAGTAGTTATAACTAGTGATTACGATTGCTTGTTTTTTTATAAGATAAGTTTAATGCTAGCTAGCAATTTACCTTAGCTTCTACTGCATTTGCGTAACAGGCAGGCTACTCGTGGAGTGCAATGGTTAGAGCGTTGGACTAGTTAACTGTGCGGTTGCAAAATTGGATCCCCTGAGCTGACAAGGTGAAAATCTGTCGTTCTGCCCCTGAACAGGCAGTTAACCTGTAAAGTTCCTAGGCCGTCATTGGAAATAAGAATGTGTTCTTAACTGACTTGCCTAGTTAAATAAAAGGTTAAAATAATAATAATCGGAAATCGGCTCCCAAAAACTGTGGTCACTTGAATAGAAGTAGGCAGTGATATTTTCTGAAAGAACTCCACTAGGGTTGGACGATATTACGATAGCATCGTCTATTGACAGTGATTGACAGCAAAGCGTTGAGGTGGACTTCATCGTGATGTGTCAGATGACGGTTAAGCCTATCTGACTGTCGCCCCACAGTATTGAACAGTCTGGTAGAGCACAGCAGGGCAGCACACAAGTGACATTCTGAGTAATTTGCCTATTCATATTTCCTATGACCTATTTCAATATTTTATACATAACGCCAGAGAGGAATGTATGCCAGAAAGAGCTGAGAATTCCTGTCAGAATATACCCCCACCCCCTGGTCGGATGCATTGGTTTTAGGCTATAGTCTAAACATATAAATTATTTTTACAACGGACACTACTTAACTATCTTGCGTTTTATCTGTTTTAAAGAAACGCAGCCTATATTTCCTTCTCTTTCCTTCGATTGGCTATATGACAATGCTACGCTTCATCATTTTATGCCTGACTTTCTCACCTTCAGCATTCAAATGTTTGTAAATTACTTGCACAATATTAAGCTTTACTAGTTGAGTGACAACCAATGTAATTTGCTAGGTTATCAAATGCAATGTTGAAGAGGATGTTTTACCAGAATAAAGTAGGCTAAGCTACCCCTGGAGACACAACTCTCATCTGGTTATAGGTAGGCTATATGCTGATCAGAGCTTACATTAGATATCATTATTTTGAGGGGTTTTTTGTTCTTTTTTACCCCCTTTTCTCATAACTTTTTTTGTGATCTCCAATTGGTAGTTAGTCTTGTCCCATCGCTGCAAGTCCCTTACTCACTCGGGAGAGGTGAAGGTCGAGAGCTATATGACCGTGCCAAGCCGCACTGCTTCTTGACACACTGCTTCTTGACACACTGCTCGCCTAACCCGGAAGCAAGCCGCACTGATGTGTTGGAGGGAACACTGTACAACTGGCGACTGTGTCAGCGTGCATGCGCCCGGCCCGCCACAGGAGTCGCTAGAGCGCGATAGGACAAAGACGTCCCGAGAAGCTCACTCCGAGTCTTGTCAACTCCCAAACGGTCTAAAACATTAGATTATGAGACTGGGGTGAGATGAAATCCAAACTTGTGCTATATATTCATTGGCTATGACCAATGTTCCCTCTAAACTGTGGACGGGCTACTGCAGCACAGCTCACTGGGACTGCCAGCGCAGAGTGCAGAATAAATATCAGCCCGTCTGTTAGTTAAAACTGTCAACGTTTCCCTTTACTTTGGCAATTGTGATCGAATCAATGCAACATACCAAAAAAACTATGCAAGAAATGTTGTTGAAGGCATCGGAGTAGATTCTATTGTGCACGACTCAGCCCAAACTCTACACAGACCAGTGCGGCATAACCAATCAGAGCTGTAGTAGGCCAATATATAGCAAATAGACCATTGCTATATATGGATCTGTGCCATTTGCTTTGAACTGGACTGTTTACATCTGTGGTCGTGAGTAATTGAGCTTGTTTTGAGATCAAAGCAAGAGCTGCGTCTAGCCCCGTGTGCACATTTTCTTCATAACCTTTGCTAGTTAGTGAGTTATTAGCACAGTTATAGATACTACGTAGTCAGCAATAGGTGAGTAATTGCTTCTTACAAGAGCACAAACGTGTACATTTCTAGACATATTTGAAAAGCAAGTCAGGCAAAGAGCTTTTTTTTTGTTGTCTTGAAGGGCCAGTGTTGTATTTTGAGAAAGGCTTGAATAAGCTTAGTAGCCCATAGGCAGAGGATAGCATAATTTGTCTGATTCTCTGTAATAATTCATCTGCAAAAATAACCAATTAATTAGTTGGTGACGGTGGTTTTCAGATCAAAAAGCAAACATTTCTCCCCTGAAATGAAAGGGTGGTGGTAGATGCCCAGTATCCCTTATGGCTCAGCTCAGGTGCCTACAGACACCATAGACATATACAGTGCATTCAGAAATGATTCAGACCCTTTCACTTTTTCAACATTTTGTTGTGTTACATACAGCCTTATTCTAAAATGGATTAAATTGCCCCCCCCCCCCCTCATCAATCTACACACAATACCCAGTAATGACAAAGCATAAACAGGTTTATATATATACAGTGCCTTGCGAAAGTATTTGGCCCCCTTGAACTTTGCGACCTTTTGCCACATTTCAGGCTTCAAACATAAAGATATAAAACTGTATTTTTTTGTGAAGAATCAACAACAAGTGGGACACAATCATGAAGCGGAACGAATCAAAAACTGAAAAATTGGCCGTGCAAAATTATTCAGCCCCTTTACTTTCAGTGCAGCAAACTCTCTCCAGAAGTTCAGTGAGGATCTCTGAATGATCCAATGTTGACCTAAATGACTAATGATGATAAATACAATCCACCTGTGTGTAATCAAGTCTCCGTATAAATGCACCTGCACTGTGATAGTCTCAGAGGTCCGTTAAAAGCGCAGAGAGCATCATGAAGAACAAGGAACACACCAGGCAGGTCCGAGATACTGTTGTGAAGAAGTTTAAAGCCGGATTTGGATACAAAAAGATTTCCCAAGCTTTAAACATCCCAAGGAGCACTGTGCAAGCGATAATATTGAAATGGAAGGAGTATCAGACCACTGCAAATCTACCAAGACCTGGCTGTCCCTCTAAACTTTCAGCTCATACAAGGAGAAGACTGATCAGAGATGCAGCCAAGAGGCCCATGATCACTCTGGATGAACTGCAGAGATCTACAGCTGAGGTGGGAGACTCTGTCCATAGGACAACAATCAGTTGTATATTGCACAAATCTGGCCTTTATGGAAGAGTGGCAAGAAGAAAGCCATTTCTTAAAGATATCCATAAAAAGTGTTGTTTAAAGTTTGCCACAGGCCACCTGGGAGACTCACCAAACATGTGGAAGAAGGTGCTCTGGTCAGATGAAACCAAAATTGAACTTTTTGGCAACAATGCAAAACGTTATGTTTGGCGTAAAAGCAACACAGCTGAACACACCATCCCCACTGTCAAACATGGTGTTGGCAGCATCATGGTTTGGGCCTGCTTTTCTTCAGCAGGGACAGGGAAGATGGTTAAAATTGATGGGAAAATACAGGACCATTCTGGAAGAAAACCTGATGGAGTCTGCAAAAGACCTGAAACTGGGACGGAGATTTGTCTTCCAACAAGACAATGATCCAAAACATAAAGCAAAATCTACAATGGAATGGTTCAAAAATAAACATATCCTGGTGTTAGAATGGCCAAGTCAAAGTCCAGACCTGAATCCAATCGAGAATCTGTGGAAAGAACTGAAAACTGCTGTTCACAAATGCTCTCCATCCAACCTCACTGAGCTCGAGCTGTTTTGCAAGGAGGAATGGGAAAAAAATTCAGTCTCTCGATGTGCAAAACTGATAGAGACATACCCCAAGCGACTTACAACTGTAATCACAGCAAAAGGTGGCGCTACAAAGTATTAACTTAAGGGGGCTGAATAATTTTGCACGCCCAATTTTTCAGTTTTTGATTTGTTAAAAAAGTTTGAAATATCCAATAAATGTCGTTCCACTTCATTATTGTGTCCCACTTGTTGTTGATTCTTCACAAAACAATACAGTTTTATATCTTTATGTTTGAAGCCTGAAATGTGGCAAAAGGTCGCAAAGTTCAAGGGGGCCGAATACTTTCGCAAGGCACTGTGTGTATATATATATATATATATATATAAAACACACACACACACACACACACACACAGTCGTGGCCAAAAGTTTTGAGAATGACACAAATATTAATTTCCACAAAGTTTGCTGCTTCAGTGTCTTAAGATATTTTTGTCAGATGTTACTATGGAATACTGAAGTATAATTACAAGCATTTCAAGTGTCAAATGCTTCTATTTACAATTACATGAAGTTGATGTAAAGAGTCAATATTTGTAGTATTGACCCTTCTTTTTCAAGACCTCTGCAATCCGCCCTGGCATGCTGTCAATTAACTTCTGGGCCACATCCTGACTGAGGAAGAACAATGATTCCAAGCACCACCCTCCTTTTGAAGCTTCCAGTCTGTTATTCGAACTCAATCTCCATGACAGAGTGATCTCCAGCCTTGTCCTCGTCAACACTCACACCTGTGTTAACGAGTGAATCACTGACATGATGTCAGCTGGTCCTTTTGTGGCAGGGCTGAAATGCAGTGGAAATGTTTTTTTGGGGATTCAGTTCATTTGCATTTCATTTGCATGGCATTTGCATGGCAAAGAGGGAATTTGCAATTAATTGCAATTCATCTGATCACTCTTCATAACATTCTGGAGTATATTCAAATGATATATTCAAATATAGCCATCATACAAACTGAGGCAGCAGACTTTGAAAATTAATATTTGTGTCATTCTCAACTTTGTGTGTTACACACATATATATATATATTACACACACACACACACACACGTTTTCAGACCCTTTACTCAGTACTTTACTCAGTACTTTTGATGAAGCACCTTTTGACAGTGGTTACAGCCTCAAGTCTATGACACTGTATGCTTGGTGCACCTGTATTTGGGGAGTTTCTTAAATTCTTCTCTGCAAATCCTTTCAAGCTCTGTCAGGTTGGATGGGGAGCGTCGATGCACAGCTATTTTCAGGTCTCTCTGGTGATGTTCGATCGGGTTCAAGTCTGAGCTCTGGCTGGGCCACTCGATGACATTCTGAGATTTGTCCCGACTCATTCGGCAGTGGTTAGAGCGTTGGATGAGTAACCGGAAGGTTGCAAGATTGAATCCCTGAGCTGACAAGGTAATAATCTGTTGTTCTGCCCCTGAACAAGGCAGTTAACCAACTGTTCCTAGGCCGTCATTGAAAATAAGAATTTGTTCTTAACTGACTTGCCTAGTTAAATAAAGGTTAAAAAAAATCCTGCCTTGTCTTTGCTGTGT
The DNA here is from genome assembly GCF_045791955.1 of Oncorhynchus clarkii lewisi. Classification (NCBI taxonomy): domain Eukaryota; kingdom Metazoa; phylum Chordata; class Actinopteri; order Salmoniformes; family Salmonidae; genus Oncorhynchus; species Oncorhynchus clarkii. The sequence continues at coordinate 15,902,473 of NC_092172.1, read as the reverse complement.
TCTTAGGGTCGTTGTCCAGTTGGAAGGTAAACCTTTGGGAGCAGGTTTTCATCAAGGATCTCTCTGTACTTTGCTCCATTCATCTTATCCTGACTAGTCTCCCAGTACCTGCTGCTGAAAAACAAGTTTCTGCCACCACCATGCTTCACTGTAGGGATGGTGCCAGGTTACCTCCAGACGTGACACTTGGCATTCAGGCCAAAGAGTTATTCATCAGACCAGATAATCTTGTATCTCATGGTCTGAGAGTCCTTTAGGTGCCTTTTGGCAAACTCCAAGCGGGCTGTCATGCCTTTTACTGAGAAGTGGCTTCCGTCTGGCCACTCGACCATAAAGGCCTGATTGGTGGAGTGTTGCAGAGATGGTTGTCCCTCTGGAGATGGAGAACCTTTCAGAAGAACTATGGAGCTCTGTCAGACTGACCATCGGGTTCTTTGTTATCTCACTGACCAAGGCGCTTCTCCCCCGATTGCTCAGTTTGGCGGGGCGCCCAGCTCTAGTAAGGGCCTTTGTGGTACCAAACTTCCATGTAAGAAGGATGGAGGCCACTGTGCTCTTGGGGACCTTCAATGGTGCAATATTTTTGGTACCCTTCCCCAGATCTGTGCCTCTACACAATCCTGTCTCGAGACTCTACGGACAATTCCTTCAACCTCATGGCTTAGTTTTTGCTCTGATATGCACTGTCAACTGTGGACCTTTTATATAGACAGGTGTGTGCCTTTCCAAATGATATCCAATCAATTGAATTTACCAAAAGTGGACTCCAATCAAGTTGAAGAAACATCTCAAGTTTGATCAATGGAAACAGGATGCACCTGAGCTCAATTTCAAGAGTCATAGTAAAAGGTCTGAATACTTCCAGTACCACTCATTCCACTCACAAATATATTTGATTTTCTTCAAAGTAGCCACCCTTTGCCTTGATTACAGCTTTGCACACTCTTGGTATTCTCTCAACCAGCTTCACCTGGAATGCTTTTCCAACAGTCTTTTTTTTACCCCTTTTTTCTCCCCAATTTCATGGTATCCAATTGGTAGTAGTTAGTCTTGTCTCATCGCTGCAACTCCCGTACGGACTCGGGAGAGGCGAAGGTCGATAGCCATGCGTCCTCCGAAACTCAACCCAACCTTGCCGCACTGCTTCTTAACACAGCGCGCATCCAACCCGGAAGCCAGCCACACCAATGTGTCGGAGGAAACACCGTACACCTGGCGACCTGGTCAGCGTGCACTGCTCCCGGCCCGCCACAGGAGTCGCTAGTGCACAAGGATATCCCTGACGCTAGTGCGCAAGGGTATCCCTGCCGCTAGTGCGCAAGGGTATCCCTGCCGCTAGTGCGCAAGGGTATCCCTGCCGCTAGTGCGCAAGGGTATCCCTGCCGCTAGTGCGCAAGGGTATCCCTGCCGCTAGTGCGCAAGGGTATCCCTGAACCTAGTGCGCAAGGGTATCCCTGCCGCTAGTGCGCAAGGATATCCCTGCCGCTAGTGTGCAAGGATATTCCTGCCGGCCAAACCCTCCCTAACCTGGACGATGCTGGGCCAATTTGTGCGTCGCCCCATGGACCTCCCGGTCGCGGCCGGCTGCGACAGAGCCTGGGCTTTTCCAACAGTCTTGAATGAGTTCCCACATATGCTGAGCACTTGTTGGCTGATTTTCCTTCGCTGCTGCCCAACTCACCCAAAACCATCTCAATTAGTTGAAGTCGGCTGATTGTGGAGGCCAGCTCATCTGATGTAGCACTCCATCACTCTCCTTGGTCAAATAGCCCTTACACAGCCTGGAGATGTGTTTGGTCATTGTCCTGTTGAAAAACAAATGATAGTGGGACTAAGCGCAAACCAGATGGGATGGCGTATTGCTGCAGAATGCTGTGGTAGCCATGCTGGTTAAGTGTGCCTTGAATTCAAAATAAATTGCAGACAGTGTCACCAGCAAAGCAGCCCCAAACCATCACCCCACCTCCTCCATGCTTCACCACACATGCGGAGATCATCCAGTCACCTACTCTGCATCTCACAAAGACACGGCGATTGGAACCAAAAATCTAAAATTTGGATACATCAGACCAAATCTCCGCCGGTCTAATGTCCATTGCTCATGTTTCTTGGTCCAAGCAAGTCTCCTCTTATTGGTGCCCTTTACTGGTTTCTTTGCAGCAATTCAACCATGAAGGCCCAATTCATGCAGTCTCCTCTGAACAGTTAATGTTGAGATGTCTGTTACTTGAACTCTATGAATCATTTATTTGGGCTGCAATCAGAGGTACAGTTAACTCTAATGAACTTCTCCTCTGCAGCAGATGTAACTCTGGGTCTTCCTTTTCCTGTGGCGGAGTCAGTTTCATCATGGCACTTGATGGTTTTTGCGACTGCACTTGAAGAAACTTTAAAAGTTCTTGGAATTTTCCATGTTGACTGACCTCCATGTCTTAAAGTAATGATGGACTGTCTTTGCTTATTTGAGCTGTTCTTGACATAATATGGACTTGTTTTTTTTAACCAAATAGGGCTATAATCTGTATACCACTCCTACACAACTGATTGGCTCAAACGCATTAAGCAAAAAACTTCCACAAATTAACTTTTTCCCCCCCAATTTCAATTGTTAGTTTTTACTGTCTTGTCTCATCGCTACAACTCCCACACGGACTCGGGAGAGACGAAGGTCGAGAGCCATGCATCCTCCGAAACACAACCCAACCAAGCCGCACTGCTTCTTAACACAGCGCGCATCCAACCCGGAAGCCAGCCACACCAATGTGTCGGAGGAAACCCCCGTACACCTAGCGACCTGGTGCGTGCACTGCGCCCGGCCCGCCACAGGAGTTGCTAGTGAGCGATGAGACAAAGATATCCCTGCCGGCCAAACCCTCCCTAACCGGGACGACGCTAGGACATTTGTGCGCATGGGCCTCCCGGCCGGGGCTCGAACCCAGAGTCTCAGGTGGCACAGGAACGATTAGACCACTGCGCCACCCGGGAGGCCTCACAAATGAACTTTTAACAAGGCACACCTGTTAATTGAAATTCATTCCAGGTGACTACCTCATGAAGCTGTTTGAGAGAATGCCAAGAGTGTGCAAAGCTGGCATCAATGCAAAGGGTGGCTACTTTGAAGAATCTCATATAAAATATGTTGATTTGTTTAACTTTTTAATTTTATTTCATAGTGTTGATGTCTTCTATTATTCTACAATGTAGAAAATAGTACAAATAAAGTGAGTAGCTGTGTCCAAACTTTTGACTGGTACTGTATGTCAAGGTATTTCTGTTTTTTATTTTTATAAATGCGCAAACATTTATAAAAACCTGTTTTCACTTTGTCATTATGCGGTAGTGTTTGTAGATGAGGAATTTTTATTTTGTTTAATACATTTTAGAATAATGCTGTAATGTAACTAACAAAATGTGGAAAAAGTCAAGGTGTCCGAATGCACTGTACATCCTTTACACACACACACACACACACACACACACACACACAGAAGTTAGCTCAGACAGATCCAGCTCCGGGAGGCCAGGCTCTTTTATTTACAATGGAAAATGAATGTGTCAAACCGTTTCAAACTATAATCGTTCCTGTATTGTATCGCAGCCCATGTATCTAGATATGTATCGAATCATCTTGAAAGTGGAAGATGCACATCCCAGGTACATAAAGTTTGACATAACCTAAACTGTACCTCCAGAGGTTGTACTAGTGCTTTGTTTCCCTGGGGACTAATGTCTCATTTGATCCATGAACCTTGGATTTATATTGCTGCATTGAGCTGGAATAAAAAAAAAAAAAAGTGTGCATGGTTGCAGACTTGAGTAAGCAGTGTGTCTTTCTCCTTACTGAGGGATACTGTTTCTGGTTATTGGCGTCGGAGCTGTCGTAAATGCTCTCTGGCTTACTGTGCGCCAAAAACCGTAATTTGCAAAGTGAAACGGAGGAATTTGCCCTGCTGCCTGCCTCCATGATCACCTCAGATTAGAGCTACAGGGATGTGTTTTCTGAGGCATTACTGGCCCATATTGGCTTTATGATAGACCTTGCACCTTTGTATTAAGGTTGTGGACACAGGAAATGGTTTACGTATTGTCACTCAAACCTGCAAGAAAAAAAACCCCTCTCATTCATTGCGAGCCTGAACAAACTGCTTCCATATGCCGATGCCTGATGGTTCTATCATGTTGTTGTGTTTTCATATTAGCTGTGCACCTTTAGGGATGCATGCATGCGAGAGGTCTATGTGGGGTGGACTGTCTTTATCAGCGTCTACTGTAGGATGACTCGGAATGGGTTCTCCAGACTTGGCTTTGGCGGTTGTACTGTAAGTGGAAACTCAAACACATTAGCTAACTCTAAATATAAAACGTACTGCTAGTAGCCATGTATTAATCTAAGAGTAAATGTAATGTACAAAAAAAAAACGAGGCCTAGTGCACTTGCGATGGCCGATGCGCAATTTCGTGTGCGCCGTATTTCAAAACCATATCAGATATCTTGATTGTAAAGCTGTGTGCTTTGAGCTCAATAATGATCATTCGCCTACAGAAAGCGTAGAGACTCGAGGTCAACCGATTAATCGGAATGGCTGATTTAATTAGGGCCGATTTTAAAGTTTTCGTAACAATCGGAAATCTGTATTTTTGGGCGCCGATTTTTATTTATTTAATTTTGAATTTTTTGTATACCTTTTATTTAACTATGCAAGTCAGTTAAGAACACATTCTTATTTTCAATGATGGCCTAGGAACAGTGGGTTAACTCCCTTGTTCAGGGGCAGAACGACAGATTTTCACATTGTCAGCTCGGGGGATCCAATCTTGCAACCATACAGTTAACTAGTCCAACGCTCAAACCACCTGCCTCCAATTGCACTCCACAAGGAGCCTGCCTGTGACTCGAATGTAGTAGAAGCCAAGGTAAGTTGCTAGCTAGCATTAAACTTATCTTATAAAAAACAATCAATCAATCATAAGCACTAGTTATAACTACACATGGTTGATGATATTACTCATTTATCTAGCGTGTGCTGCGTTGCATATAATCGATGCAACGCGGGGGGATGATTTTACAAGAGCGCATTTGCGAAAAAAGCACAATCGTTGGACGATTACCTAACCATAAACACCAATGCCTTTCTTAAAATCAATACACAGAAGTATATATTTTTAAACCTGCATATTTAGCTAAAAGAAATTCAGGTTAGCAGGCAATATTAACCAGGTGAAATTGTCATTTCTCTTGCGTTCATTGCACGCAGAGTCAGGGTATATTCAACAGTTTGGGCAGCCTGGCTCATTGCGAACTAATTTGCCAGAATTTTATGTAATAATGACATAACATTGAAGGTTGTGCAATGTAACAATAACAATAATATTTAGACTTAGGGATTAGATAAAATACCGAACGGTTCCGTATTTCACTGAAATAATAAACGTTTTGTTTTCGAAATGATAGTTTCCGGATTCGACCATATTAATGACCAAAGGCTCGTATTTCTGTGTGTTATTATGTTGTAATTAAGTCTATGATTTGATAGAGCAGTCTGACTGAGCGACGGTAGGCAGCAGCAGGCTCGTAAGCATTCATTCAAACAGCACTTTCATGCGTTTTGCCAGCAGCTCTTCGCAAGCACAGCGCTGTTTATGACTTCAAGCCTATCAGTCTAATGGCTGGTGTAACCATTGTGAAATGGCTAGCTAGTTAGCTGGGTGTGCGCTAATAGCATTTCAAACGTCACTCGCTCTGAGACTTGGAGTAGTTATTCCCCTTGTTCTGGCTTTTGTGGAGCGATGGGTAACACTGCTTCGAGTGTGGTAGGGGCGAGGAGAGGGACGGAAGCTATACTGTTACACTGGCAATACTATAGTGCCTATAAGAACATCCAATAGTCAAAGGTATATGAAATACAAATGGTATAGAGAGAAATAGTCCTATAAACACTATATTTACTACAACCTAAAACCTCTTACCTTGGAATATTGAAGTCTCATGTTAAAAGGAACCACCAACTTTCATATGTTCTCATGTTCTGAGCAAGGAACTCAAACGTTAGCTAATTTTACATGGCACATATTTCATTTTTACTTCTCCAACACTTTGTTTTTGCATTATTTAAACCAAATTGAACATGTTTCATTATTTATTTGTGGCTAAATTGATTTTATTGATGTATTATATTAAGTTAAAAGAAGTGTTCATTCAGTATTGTTCATTTTTTTTCAATCGACCGATTTAATCGGTATCGGCTTTTTTTGGTCCTCCAATAATCAGTATCGGCGTTGAAAAATCATAATCGGTCGACCTCTAGTAGAGACCCTCTTTTTAGTATGGACAACTACTTACTAAGTTTTTTCCCCCGCAATTACGTTTGTGACACACCGGCTCGATTCAGTCTTATGTAGCAAAATTGGAAATAGTGGTTTTTTTTAATCTTTTTTTTTTTACATTGGATAAAAGTAGAGACTAGCATAAAAGTAGAGCTTTATAGTACTACACAGATCATACACGTAACGTTAGCCGGCTGGCTAACAGTACGCTTTAACTTGAAAGGAAAACAACTTTCTGACAATTTTGAAACGTGTAATATCTGAAAGTCTAGCAAGCTACATTATCTTACCGGTATACATGGATGGACGCTTCTCCCTCTCTGTCACAGATGCCATGGTTGCCCTTAGTTTGAAGATGTAATCCGGAGATGGGTGTTTTATCAACAGCCTTCTGTGTTCTCTTTCGACTCCCTCTGCATTTTTTTCAATCAAACGTCAGAATTGTCTCCATCTGCTATCGTACTCTTAATACCACCGGGCATTCAACTGATTTCAAAACTCAGTCCTCCAGAAAGTGGAGAGCAACACTTTTTGCAGTTCTACTACGTGATATCTTTAAAACAATCTGCGTTAGAAAGGATTACCTACGCATACTGACCAGCTCATGTTATAGACAGATGTGTGCTACATGGCAGACCAATCTGAACTCATCTTCCGGCATGTCCAGCCCACCCATTATTTCATCCAATCATTGCAGCAGGAATGTTCCTGTCTTCTTCCGTGGCTGAACCAACTAGGCTCGTAATGTAACTATTTTATTAATATTTACAGATGCCACGCATGCCTTATTAAGGCACATGAAAGTTCACATGTTCCAGAAGTCATTTCTGCCAAAAAAACGCATTTTGATAAAAAAACTTTTTTTAGTTTAAGTTAAAATGGCTCTCCTGTGAAGTAGTGTCTCGCAACATACGCCTAGTTTCCTGAAACGAGTCACATTTTGAAATGCTATACAATCACGAGGGACGCATGAGAGAGGAGAGCGTGAGAGGCTCGCTCATTACAGCTGCCGGCCTCAGTGAAACAGGCAAGCACAGTGGCAGGGCAGACACTTTTATTACAGGAATCATGAGTATAATGCACTTTACCGTTTTAACAAATGCATGGTTTTATCCTTCCAAAAAAATAGGATGTTTTGATTGAGGTGACCAGGTAGATGTGCAGCTCAAACTAGTGCGAACAATTAAAAATGCAACTCACGCAGCCAATTCTAAAGGGTCTCAAAATGTGGCTAAATGGTCTGATTTTCATTTCTCTTCTCTGGTAGACCCTCAGAGAAATATGAGGCTGATCCTGCATCTTCATTTCTTATCGACTTGGATAATTTGATATCACAGATGCCATTTATGATAAATAGTCAGGATCAGATTCTGTAATCCACTTGGGGAAAATCATGAGCTTGGTTAGTGTCACAGACAGGCTGTTACCTGGACTGTTTTGAATGAATCTCCGGACCAGGCTGTATCATGCAAAAAGTAAAGAGAGATTTTAATATAGCTTCTGACATTGCTCTCATGCAGAAAATTACAAGCAAATCATAGTATGGGTGGCAATGTAGCATTTATATGGTAAGGGATCATTGTAAGTCTTTTCCGAGTGTGATCGATTTGCTTAGTGATTCCTGCCTCCTGAAAGTTACCTGCCTCTCGTGTAGATGGGTGAATGCCCCCCCAGCCTGTGTGAGTGAGGGTGTTGGAATGCATGCACTGTTATCTCAAACCCAGTTGTGGAGCATGGAATAGGACCTGATTGAAATCACAGGGGGAAAGTATGGGCAGATTGTGGGGAATACCCCCCCCCCCCCCAACACACACACACACCAGACAAAGGATTTGTTATACTGACCACTACCCCCCCACCCCAGTTACCGTTTGTGTAGGCTACAAGCAACGACTTAAAAAAATGTCTTCAGATTAGAGCCGCTTCATCCTTTACTTATTTATTTAGGGTGAACGTTTTGTTTACAGGATGGGAGATAAGAACTAGCTATAGCTTTTGATTAGTCCTCTAGTTACTCAGGGATGACATAATAGCCTAGTAGCCTACATTAAATCAACATTTTTCTGCATACAGTACAGATGTTATCAGATCAAGCTCCACTCTGCAGACGTGCAAACAGGATATTTTTACACATGGTTTGAGAGACTGGCATTCCATGTTTCCTGTTGGTCAAACGTGGTGTTAGTACAAAACATTCATCTCAGGTGTTGACAGGTGTTATTGCTGAAATGATGAATCATGAATCATTGGAGGGTGTTATTTGACTGTTTTACCAGGGACATCCAAAGGTGTAGAGGAAATGTTTACCAGCTGTTTTCAAAGTACATAGGAAAAGAGTTGGCATATTACATCAAACACTTTGCTTTTATGACTAGTGACTCAGGCCAGGATTATCCACTTGGCCAAGGATTTGTAGGCCTACACACTGTAATAGGCTATGTTTAAAAAAAACATATTGTTCCTTAACTGTCCACACTTTTTATTACAACCCTGTAGCATTGGTAACGATAATACTTTTCTGACATTGCAGAGGTTTGACCGCAAATGAAGGATCCTGTCACATGAACCTTTTTGCTGCAGTGTAATGCTTTTGTCATTGAAATCCTCACCAATTATTGTCTTATACTTTCATTACGTTACCATGATGGTGGGGATGGGCATTTTAAATTATTTTACTATTCAAATAATATCATTTAAATATATAAATGTAATTAAAATAAGGAATTTGGTATTGACTCGCGATCAGAGTAATGCAATTGCACATGGCAGAGGTAAACATACTGCTTTTCTCCGGTGCTATGGCTAACGGCAGCAGTTAAAGACCTAGAGCCTAAAAAAGTGAGTGTTGCAACCGAGGACATATGATTTTTACCCGCTTCAACACTTGGTGGTCTCGTTCTGTGAGCGTTGTTGCTCCTCAACATTTCCACTTCACAAGAACAGCACTTACAGTGGACCGGGGCAGCTCTAGCAGGGCAGAAATTTCATGAACTGACTTGTTGGATAGGTTGCATCCTATGATGGTGCCACGTTGAAAGTCACTGAGCTCTTCAGTAAGGCCATTCTACTGACAATGTTTGTCTATGGAGATTGCATGGCTGTCTGCCTTCGGCTATGGAACCCTGACCTGTTCACTGGACGTGCTACCCTGTCCCGGACCTGCTGTTTTGGACTCTCTCTCTACCGCACCTGCTGTCTTTAACTCTGAATGATCGGCTATGAAAAGCCAACTGACATTTACTCCTGAGGTGCTGACCTGTTGCACCCTTTACAACCACAACATCTGACCCTGCTGGTCATCTATTAACGTTTGAACATCTTGGCTATGTTCTGTAATAATCTCCACCCAGCACAGCCAGAAGCGGACTGGCCACCCATCAGCCTGGTTCCTCTCTAGGTTTCTTCCTAGGTTCTGACCTTTTCTAGGGAGTTTTTCCTAGCCACCGTGCTTCTGCATTGCTTGCTGTTTGGGGTTTTAGGCTGGGTTTCTGTACAGCACTTTGTGACATCGGCTGATGTAAAAAGGGCTTTATAAGTAAATTTGATTGTGCTTGAATTTATACACCTGTCAGCAACGAGTGTGGCTGAAACATCCAAATTCACTCATTTGAAGGGATGTCCACATACATTTGTGTGCGTACATACATAAAGTACCAGTCAAGTTAGGACACATACTCGTTCCAGGTTTCTTTTCTTTATTTGTACTATTTTCTACATTTTGTAGAATAATAGTGAAGACATCAAAACTATGAAATAACACATGAAATCATATAGTAACCAAAAAAGTGTTAAACAAATCAAAATGTATTTGAGATTATTCAAAGTAGCCACCCTTTGCATTGACGCCAGCTTTGCACACTCTTGGCATTCTCTCAACCAGCTTCATGAGGTAGTCACCTGGAATGAATTTCAAGTAACAGGTGTGCCTTGTTGAAAGTTCATTAGTGGAATTTCTTTCCTTAATGCGTTTGAGCCAATCAGTTGTGTTGTGACAAGGTAGGGGTGGTATACATATTATAGCCATATTTGGTAAAAAAAACAAGTCCATATTATGTCAAGAACAGCTCAAATAAGCAAAGAGAAATGACAGTCCATCATTACTTTAAGACATGGAGGTCAGTCAATCTAGATAATTTCAAGAACTTGAAAGTTTCTTCAAGTGACGTCACAAAAACCATCAAGCGTTATGATGAAACTGGCTCTCATGAGGACCGCCACAGGTAAGGAAGACCGAGTTACCTCTGCTGCAGAGGATACGTTCATTTGAGTTAACTGCACCTCAGATTGCAGCCCAAATAAATGCTTCAAGTAACAGACATGTCAATATCAACTGTTCAGAGGAGACTGCGTGAATCAGTCCTTCATGGTCGAATTGCTATAAAGAAACCACTACTAAAGGACACCAATAAGAATAAGAGACTTGCTTTGGCCAAGGGACATGAGCAATGGACATTAGACCAGTGGAAATCTGTCCTTTTGGTCTGATGAATCCAAATTTGAGATGTTTGTTTCCAACAGTCATATCTTTGTGAGACGCAGAGTAGGTGAACGGATTATATCCACATGTGTGGTTCCCACTGTGAAGCATGGAGGTGTGATTTCTGTGGGGGTGCTTTGCTGGTGACGCTGTCTGCAATTTATTATTACCTTCACTGTGTAAGGGCTATTTGACCAAGGAGAGTGATGGACTGCTGCATCAGATGACCTGGCCTCCACAATCACCCAACCTCAACCCAATTGAGATGGTTTGGGATGAGTTAGACTGCAGAGTGAAGGAAAAGCTGCCAACAAGTGTTCAGCATATGTATGAACTCCTTCAAGACTGTTGGAAAAGCATTCCAGGTGAAGCTGGATGATAGAATGCCAAGAGTGTGCAAAGGCAAAGGCAAAGGGTGGCTACTTTGAAGAATCTCAAATAGGAAATGTGTTTTGATTTAACACTTTTGGTTACTACATGATTCCATATGTGTTTTTTTCCCCATACTTTTGTTGTCTTCACTATTATTCTACAAAATGGCAAAATAAAGAAAAAACCTTGAATGAGTAGGTGTCCAAACTTTTGACTGGTACTGTATATAGTGTATTTCACAGCGGTTTAGATGGTATAATGATTCTCTACATTATACTTGTTTGTTTTGTCACAAACTATTAAACTTTTTACAACCATGTAAATGATTTTTGCATAGTGCATCTTTAACGTATGCTGTAGTTTATAAGCAATGACATAGTACGCACCCCCTGTAAGGCGGGGCTGCCCCCGTTGGTATTTTGAAATACCTGCTATACTGTATAAACAGTTGATCGCCTCGTTTCATAAAACAAGGCTTATGTCGCGTGTCACTACTTCACAGGATCTTATTTTTTTACGATATACTGTTTTTAGTTTACCTTCTATAACGGTATTTGAATGTTAGATTTGGTAAATGTGGTACCTTGTGTGTATGTAACGTCCATTTTTATAGTTCGCTACTTTAAAAAAAAAAATTATTGAAGAAAAATCAGTATACAAACGAAGTACACAAACAGACAATGATAACATATGCTAGGGGGTACAACAAATTACAGATTATACGAAGACCTTAAAAGATGCATACATATTGATTGTAGAGGTCAACCGACTATGATTTTTCAATACCGATACCGGCCGATATTTTATTTATTTGTTATTTATTTGTAATAATGACAATTACAACAATGCTGAATGAACACTTATTTTAACTTAATATAATACATCAATAAAATCAATGTATCCTCAAATAAATAATGCAAAAACTAAGCCACCCTCGAAGCAGCGCTATCTATGCAGAGCAAGGGGAACAACTACTCCAAGTCTGAGCGAGTGACGTTTGAAACGCTATTAGCGCGCACCCCGCTAACTAGCTAGCCATTTCACATTGGTTACACCAGCCTAATCTCGGGAGTTGATAGGCTTGAAACATTGTGAAGAGCTGCTGGAAAAACGCACGAAAGTGCTGTTTGAATGAATGCTTATTAGCCTGCTGATGCCTACCATCGCTCAGTCAGACTGCTCTATCAAATCAGAGACTTAATTATAACATAATAACACACAGAAATACAAGCCTTAGGTCATTAATATGGTCGAATCCGGAAACTATCATTTCGAAAACAAAACGTTTATTCTTTCAGTGAAATATGGAACCGTTAACCGGTGGCATCCCTAAGTCTAAATATTCCTGTTACATTGCACAACCTTCAATGTTATGTCATAATTACGTAAAATTCTGGCAAATTAGTTCGCAACGAGCCAGGTGGCCCAAACTGTTGCATATACCCTGACTCTGCATGCAGTGAATGCAAGAGAAGTGACACAATTTCACCTGGTTAATATTGCCTGCTAACCTGGATTTCTTTTAGCTACATATGCAGGTTTAAAAATGTATACTTCTGTGTATTGATTTTAAGAAAGGTATTGGTGTTTATGGTTAGGTACACGTTGGAGCAACTACAGTCCTTTTTCGCAAATGCGCACCGCATTGATGCAGGACACGCTAGATAAACTAGTAATATCATCAACCATGTGTAGTTATAACTAGTGATTATGATTGATTGATTGTTTTCATAAGGTAAGTTTAATGCTAGCTAGCAACTTACCTTGGCTTCTTACTGCATTCGCGTAACAGGCAGGCTCCTCGTGAGGCAGGTGGTTAGAGCGTTGGACTAGTTAACCGTAAGGTTGCAAGATTGAATCTCTGAGCTGACAAGGTAAAAATCTGTCGTTCTGCCCCTGAACAAGGCAGTTAACCCACTGTTCCTAGGCTATCATTGAAAATAAGAATGTGTTCTTAACTGACTTGCCTAGTTAAATGAAGGTGTAAATAAAATAAAAATACAGATTTCCGATTTATGAAAACTTGAAATCAGCCCTAATTAATCGGTCGACCTCTAATTGATTAACAGCTTTCTTATTAGAAGAATGTAGAATGGTCTTAATGTACTGCTCGAATTACCTTTTAGAAAAGTGTTTTTTTATTAGTGAATTTACATTTATGAATATGACATTCTGCCATTAGCACAATTAGATTTGAGGTAAAATTGTTTTTCTCTATTATGGTTAAGGAAACCGAGCAGCACATTCTCCCATAAAAAAACTAAAGTCATCAAGAATATTAACAATTATAAAACTGTGAATATCTTTCCATAATTGTTTTACATGTAGACAATTCCAAAATAAATGTGAAATGGTTTCTGGATGCTCAAAACTAAAAGTACAATCAATGTTAATGTCTTTGACTTTCTTCAGGTAATGATTCGCAGGGTAATACTTATGGATCATTCTGAAAGAGCTTTTTCTTTGACCTTGTTAACAAGCAAGTGGTTATTACCACACAAATATACTTTTTTCCAACAGATTGGTGACCAATGTAAGCCACTAACTTGATACATAAGGAATGGATACAATATCCCTTTGAAATAATGCACATATAGATCTGTTGCTCTGCGGGAGCAAGGAGAAACAATGTTTTCCTATTGGAGAGTCAGCTGGATTAAGCGAGGGTAGGTCAAGAGGGTGAGGTCTGGCTACACCTCTAAATAACATGAGAGTTCCAGATGGAATAGCATCAAAGACTATGGCGAACTCTCTAGGTGTTACGGGGATATTGTAACGAGATAAAATTCCTCATAATTGAGTAACAATCCTTCTGCATTAAAAAATTGACTCACCAGTAGGATATGATTTATTGAACCAGTTTTTCAAAAATAAAGACTTGTTTCTATACAAAATGTCCTTATTGTTCCAAATGAAATACGCAGGGAAAAATTGTTTATATATTAACAACCACGCTAAGAATACTTGTCTGTGAAAAGCAGGTCATTTTGCAGGAATCTTATCAATATCATAACAGGAAATTGAGGCCAACAAAACGGGAGAAGATATAAAAAGGGATGAAATTCCAAATTGAAGTAGGATTTAAAAAAAAAACGTTTAGCCCAATTTATCTTAAGTATTATAAAAAATAAATAAAAAATTGAGACCACCATATTCGTGAGTTCATAACGACAGATTTCCTAATATAATGTGTACGAGTTTTCCAGATGAAATGCACCTGGTCAACCGCTTTACCTATTTTGTTGTCAAGATATAGGGACTGGGCTGCATAAGTAAGTCTGGAGATACCTTCAGCTTTAGAAAGCAATACTCAACCTTTCAAGGATAAATCCCTCTGCAACCAATGGTTCAACTTCTTTTTGTTTTTTTCAATAATAGGTATAAAATTCAATGAGCATCTTTCCTGTTGATCCTTAGATATGGTAATCCCAAGGTATGTTACTTTTTCCTTGACTGGAATATTGCATATAGAGGGTATCACACAGTCTTTAACAGCAAACAATTCACAAGGTTTAGGCAAAGACCAGATGCTTGGAAATTATATTTATCACAGCGACTGCTCTAGGAATCTGGTCAGCATCTTTCAAAAAAGGGTTGTGTCATCTGCAAGTTGACTTATGATAATATCTCTGTCAGCATTAGAGATCCCTTTTTATATCACTGGATTTAACAGCACTTGTAAGAAGTTGGGTTGCAAGCAGGAAGAGGTAAGGCGACATTGGGCAACCTTGCCTAGTTCCTCTTTTCAAATCAAATCTAGGGCCTGCCCAGGCCTCCTAAATTTCTCAAGGGAGAAAAATGGAAACTCATGTTCCACTGTATAGAAGGCTTTATAAAAGTCTAAGACGACAATACTATCGTCGAAGATTAAGTCAGAATAGTCAATAAGGTCTAACACCAGTCAGATATGATTAGATATGTCTGTCTATTCATGAAGCCTGATTTGGGTCTCTTCTATAATTGAGTCCAATTACTGCCTTCATTATTTTTGTAGAATATAGAGGCTAATATTTTGTAGTCATTATTGAGCAGACAGATTGGACGCCAATTATCGAGTAGAAGCAAGTTTTTCTTTGGCTTAGGTCTGTAATCAGACCTTGAGTCAAACTGTGAGGGAGAGCATTATTTACAATGCTTTCAGAAAAGACCTCCAACAGAAAAGGGGCCAACTGTTGAGAAAATGTTTTTTTTAAAACTCAGCAGATATACCATCAGTCCCAGGAGACGTATTATTTTGAAGGTGTTCAATAGAATAAATTATCTCTATAATACGGTCATCACACTGTTCCCTCTCAGCCTCCCCAATTGATTTCACATCCCCCAGAGTAAAAAAAAAAAAGAGTTGAGGAAACCTCACAATACTTAACTATATACATTCCTGTAGAAGTTGCAACTAAAGTTCGAGACCATTAATATTTAATTGTTGAATTGTATTATTTTTAGTGGTATTTTTCTAACCTGAAAAAATAAGATTAATTTTGTTCACCCTCCTCTAGCCACTTCTTCCTAGATCTGACAAAGGCTCCCTCTGCTTTCAGTTTATACATATCATCCAACTTGTTTTGTAGCTCAAACAGAACAGATTTGTCCTCCTCTGAGAGTCTTTGTAAACAGGCTATTGAACAAGACATGTGATCTTTGTAATTGCACTTTCTTCTTCAGCTTTTTTTGTCTTGGCAAGAATACTCCCATATTTTCTTAAATATTTTCCAACCTCATATTTAAAAAGCTCCCAGTTATTACTGTATGAATTGTAATTTATAGCTTTGTTCCAAAAGTGTGTAATTAAATTGTTTATCTCCATCTTGACCAACTCATGTTTTTAATATAGAGCTATTAAGCTTCCAGTAGGATGCTCTGCCAAGTCCATTATTAGAGATAAACAGTTTAATATCAATATAAATAGCTCTATGATCAGTGGCAAGGATGTTAACAGAAATCCCCTTTCTATCAAAACATTTAGGCACCAGCCAAAAATATATGCGTGATTGTCTGGAGCGTGCCTTATTACTCTATGTGAAAGACTTGTCATTAGGAAACATTACTCTCCAAATATCTATAATACCAAGCCTTTCCATAAACTGCCTCAAACTTGTATTCATAGAAGTGGACTGTCCCGGAGGCCATCTATAAGTTAAATTATTCTGAGAAATATTAAAATCCCCACCTACAATAAGCAAAGCATTAGGGAACTTGGTAGCCAATGGAGAATACACTTTTCTAAAGATTCAAGTAAGTGATCATTTTCAAGTTTGGAATTGTAACCATAAATGTTGGTAATAATAATGATGATTTAGGTACAGTTGATAACAAGACAAAGAAAGTGACCAAAAGGGTCACTCTTGAGTGCAAAATACTTCCATTGAAATGATTCTTTAGAGTGATAACTCCAGCAGAGCATTCAGAACCATGAGAAAGCCTTACATCAATACCCCACTGAGATCTCCAGAAGTTGACGTCGGTAGCAACTGAATGAGACTTGAAAAAAACAAATCTGTTTTAAGCTGTTTGGCAAATAAAAATAATGCTTTGCACTGTACATTATTTCTTAACCCCCTAGCGTTGTCGCCATCCATTTTCTCTATGGCTTCGGACCTTGCATTGATGAGCCTGGAAAGAGTGTCGATAACATCCTTATTGGCAGTGGCATCTGGGCCCAGTTCTAACATGCCTTTCTTGGAAGCTGGAGGTTTGCTTGGGGTTATAGGCAAAGAAGGAAAATCCTCGTCTGACACACAAAGTGTCATAGAGTCTGTCAGACCAGTATAGTTGTGGCAGTTGTCAGTCAAAGCATTTGCCTCCTGTGTAACGACATTGGATGATGCCTGAGCATTGCTAGCTGAGGAGTTAGCCATAAGATTTCTCTTTCTGTCAACGCGCTGTGACAAAATATAATCTTAAACATGGTGTTTTTAGCAAGCAAAGTATTAGTTTTGTAGTTCAAAATAATACACTTCACTATCTTTCAAAAATTGTTATGCAGAGCTTGTTTACCCATCAATATGTGCTGTGATTTGTTGATTCAGCTGACATTACAAAAATTACATTCCTTTGCCAGAGCCACATCATTTGAATGAATATTCTACATTGCCATGAAAATGATTGTATCCCAGGCAGTCATTGCAAGTGAACCTATGAGTTTACCACTTATACAGTAATTGTGCCAGCCCTAATTCTTGTTACAGTTCTAGTAGCTTATGCAAGGCCTTAGTGTTATGACTATCTTTACCTAATATTATTTCAATCATATTTTATAGGAATTTGTGATGCGCCAATTCAGAAGAGTAAGTCCGTATTTTTCATTCTACTTCTGCTTTTGGCCAATAGAGAGACTCCGGTTGTGGTGGTTGTAGAATTTACAAGATGTCAGATGTGGAAATGTCTCCTATGTTATTGAATACCAGGGATCTGTTGCCTCCATTGATTGGCTGATGCACTTTGGGCAGCTTCCCGTTTGGTTTTGCGCTTTGTGGTGAGGCATCCTGACCCACAATGGAGGAGTTCCTTCCTTTCTTCATCAGAGTGGAGAGCGCAGGAGGGGTGATAGCCAAAGCTTGTCCAGGGAAACTCCATCGACTACACTGCTTCAGAGCAGCTACAGTGCCTTGCGAAAGTATTCGGCCCCCTTGAACTTTGCGACCTTTTGCCACATTTCAGGCTTCAAACATAAAGATATAAAACTGTATTTTTTTGTGAAGAATCAACAACAAGTGGGACACAATCATGAAGTGGAACGACATTTATTGGATATTTCAAACTTTTTTAACAAATCAAAAACTGAAAAATTGGGCGTGCAAAATTATTCAGCCCCTTTACTTTCAGTGCAGCAAACTCTCTCCAGAAGTTCAGTGAGGATCTCTGAATGATCCAATGTTGACCTAAATGACTAATGATGATAAATACAATCCACCTGTGTGTAATCAAGTCTCCGTATAAATGCACCTGCACTGTGATAGTCTCAGAGGTCCGTTAAAAGCGCAGAGAGCATCATGAAGAACAAGGAACACACCAGGCAGGTCCGAGATACTATTGTGAAGAAGTTTAAAGCCGGATTTGGATACAAAAAGATTTCCCAAGCTTTAAACATCCCAAGGAGCACTGTGCAAGCGATAATATTGAAATGGAAGGAGTATCAGACCACTGCAAATCTACCAAGACCTGGCCGTCCCTCTAAACTTTCAGCTCATACAAGGAGAAGACTGATCAGAGATGCAGCCAAGAGGCCCATGATCACTCTGGATGAACTGCAGAGATCTACAGCTGAGGTGGGAGACTCTGTCCATAGGACAACAATCAGTCGTATATTGCACAAATCTGGCCTTTATGGAAGAGTGGCAAGAAGAAAGCCATTTCTTAAAGATATCCATAAAAAGTGTTGTTTAAAGTTTGCCACAAGCCACCTGGGAGACACACCAAACATGTGGAAGAAGGTGCTCTGGTCAGATGAAACCAAAATTGAACTTTTTGGCAACAATGCAAAACGTTATGTTTGGCGTAAAAGCAACACAGCCCATCACCCTGAACACACCATCTCCACTGTCAAACATGGTGGTGGCAGCATCATGGTTTGGGCCTGCTTTTCTTCAGCAGGGACAGGGAAGATGGTTAAGATGGGAAGATGGATGGAGCCAAATATAGGACCATTCTGGAAGAAAACCTGATGCAGTCTGCAAAAGACCTGAGACTGGGACGGAGATTTGTCTTCCAACAAGACAATGATCCAAAACATAAAGCAAAATCTACAATGGAATGGTTAAAAAATAAACATATCCAGGTGTTAGAATGGCCAAGTCAAAGTCCAGACCTGAATCCAATCGAGAATCTGTGGAAAGAACTGAAAACTGCATCCAACCTCACTGAATCCAACCTCACTGAGCTCGAGCTATTTTGCAAGGAGGAATGGGAAAAAATTCAGTCTCTCGATGTGCAAAACTGATAGAGACATACCCCAAGCGACTTACAGCTGTAATCGCAGCAAAAGGTGGCGCTACAAAGTATTAACTTAAGGGGGCTGAATAATTTTGCACGCCCAATTTTTCCGTTTTTGATTTGTAAAAAAAGTTTGAAATATCCAATAAATGTCGTTCCACTTCATGATTGTGTCCCACTTGTTGTTGATTCTTCACAAAAAAATACAGTTTTATATCTTTATGTTTGAAGCCTGAAATGTGGCAAAAGGTCGCAAAGTTCAAGGGCGCCGAATACTTTCGCAAGGCACTGTATCTAGATGGGGATTCTGTTTTCCATTAAGATAAACATTCCATTCAAGTATTTATGTAAGTCAAGTAATCAGTTAGGAGAAGCATTTGCGTATTGTATGATGGAAAAGGAAGAGTAGGTTGCTGATTGTCACACGTGTGGTACTGTAGGAAGGATTGCAAAGGAAGCCATGGCAAGTCCCACTCCCTAATCAGTAACTGCCGAATCTCTGTGGTCAGATATCTGTCAATGTTCCCATAAAGATCTAAGCTATAGACTAGTTGTAATGGATGCCAGAGGATTGAACTCAATGAAACATTTTATTCTTATGCCTTGCTCTTTTAGGGAAATGAAACTCAAACAAAACCACTTACTTAGCCAAATGTTATGGCCACCATTTGTCATCCATAAAGGACAAGTTCACAAATGATGTGTGCTAGGTACGTCAGTGGCTGTATGGTTAACCTTCCACGGCTCTTAATTCATTTGACCCATATTATTTTGATGGTTGATGTGCATTTTGGTCCATCTTTTCCTGTGATGCCCTGATGCCTTATCATTCCAAATATTTTCCTAGTTCTGCAGCTGCTTTCAGACACTGGAATGCTTCCTGGAATTGGATTTCTATGACATCATTAATTTGATCATCTTTGATACCCTTTCCCATGCAAACCACGGCATATTCCTTTGCGTATCTTCACTTTGGAACATCCAGTCCAGTGTGTTTAGTTCTAGGATGGGGGCGGTGGAAAGCTTTTGGACAGATTGTTGGAGTGATGAGGGGCTTTACGTAATAACTCTAGCTTAAAAAATAGCATTAGGCACTAACTGGGTTTCAGTACGTGGAGCAGCAGTGGGGGATTTTAATCAAACAATTCTTGTGGAACGGAGGAAAACAGCACCTGCCAACCTGTCTCCGTCCAACCGGCACACCTGTCCACACACTGGGCCAGATGCAGGTTAGGAGCTGACGTGGTGATGACGAAAGCTGGAGGCTAGCAGTCGGCCTAGGGCCTGCCCAGGCCTCCTAGAGCTCATTTCTGGAAGAGCTCTGCTGGAAGAGAAAGGCCAGAAAGATGGATGAACCTTTTCCCAGTAGAAGAAACACCTGCTCTAATCAAGAGCGAGTATAGCAAGAGAGACCAACGACCATCCTGTGGTTGTTTTGGAAACAGAATCAGTCAATGATGAATGTCTAGGGCATTGTCTTTGCCCTCATTTTTCTTTTCTCTTTTGGTGTTTTTTCATTTGAGCATGTTTTCATTGAAGCTGTTGTGATGAAAGTATACTCTCAGCGCACTTGTCTCTTGTCCCAAATTTGCTGTACAGTCACATTTTCTGTGTATCTTACTACATGCCAAAATTGTAAACATGAGTTTTAGCTGTGGAATGCATGCAGCAGGAACCTCCAGCTCTGATAATGTGTGCTACACTAACAGGCTATGTGTAGTAAACACTCAGCAGCCCCAGTGATAACCTCTATCTTATTCTGGTCATTACTCTACTGTGGAAATACCCTGGCCAACTCATTAACACTTGAGTCTACTAAAAACAGGTTTTTAGGACACACAGGAGACCTATGTGGAGTATTCGGGGAAAAACATTGTTTAATGGCTTATTTTACAGAGTTTGGCTCTGTGCGTTAGACATTTGCTTTGTGCCTGTAAGTTTTACACAATTTTTTTGAATAATATATCTTTGAACCTTTTTTATACTACATAACATATTTTGTTAATGTAAAACAAATAAGAAAAATATTGATTTCTCAAGTGGTCTAACATGCAAGGCACAGGCTGAAATCACTTGTGTATTGCTACTGTTAGTTCAGGGCCCTGTTCAATCAATAAAGTTGTTTGACAAAGCCTGTTTTTTGCAACCCTTGTTAAACACGGAGTGAATAGGTGTTACTTAACAAACCAAGAAGTTGGCCTTCAGAAAGTGATCAATATTATTATTCGGCACTTCTATAAACTAAGTGTTATTCACTTGTTTATTTTTTTGTCATGACCCCCAAGCAGGTTTACAATGTGAAAAAGAGAGTGGAAAATCTACCAGTTGTTTGGAATTCTTCTCTGTCTGTTATTACAAGAGGATCCTGAAATTAGCATGTTTCTGTTCTAGGCTGGCCTGTCTTGTATTAACCACAGCCGTCCGGCTGCTTTATTGTTGTTTAGGGGGTAATATCTGACAGTGTGGACTGCTTTTAATTGTTTACAGAGTGCAGCCTCACTGAATGTTAGGAATTCTGTAATTTATTGTCATCCTTGAGTAGAAAGTAGAGCTTGGAATGCTGAAAAATTCTAAGCATGTGATCTCAATCAGGGAAGGGGCACATACTGCAGACACTTGATGAAATGTGATGGTCAGGACAGGGGACAGGCTCCTCAGGGCCCTACTCTGCCCACCACACAGGCCCAGAACCCTCATGAAGATTAACTCACCTCCTGTCTCCAAAGCCCTGACAGAGGTCTGCGTATTAAGGGGCAGCTGGCTTGAGCCGCTGATGACATGAGGGCAGCAGCCAAATGAGACTGGTGATTAGGTGTAGGAGTCCCTCCTATTGGATTCCTGCTCCCCTCTACATGACCTGCCTGACTCATGGACCGCTGCTCCACCATGATGAAACAGAGTATGGTACTTAAGATGTGTGTTTTAGACAGTAGTTTAGGGCTAGTCTTCATGGTACTTTAGGTACTGTAAAATAAAATGCTAGGCTGTCATTTTATTTTTCTTGTAATAAGAGGTTTAGTGACAGTGTTTTACTGCTGGTTACAATTTCAGTGACCAACATAGCCATTAGTGTGTTCTGTGAGCCAGCAGATTCCTGAAAAATAGATCTGGAGAGAAAACACTTGGCGTTGTCGCTCTCCAGTTGGCTGACATGTTTACAGGAAGCAGAATCGACGTCAATGTGGGGATAAAAAGTGTATTGTGGAAAGAGATCTGTCTATTTTGAAGGAAACCGTGCCATGATATACAGTAGACCGTCTTGTCAGCAAATTCTCTTAATGTCACTCTTACACGTCAACAGGTGTCAGTGAGGTTACTCTGTTTAAAGCTACTCAAAGGTAGGATGGGGGGGGTCAAGTGCAAGTGCTGGTTAGATTTTTTTCAAGGGGGGGTCGAGGTGAGGAGGAGGATTATTTAAGATGCTGTTTGAGGTAGGGTTTCAGATGTTTTCGGAAGATGGGCAGGGAGGGACTCTGCTCTCCTAGCATCAGGGAAAAGCTAGTTCCACCATTGTTGTCCCAGGACACAGAAGTTCTTGCAGAATGGAGTACTCTGGTTGGAGTGTAGGGTTTGAGCATAGCCTGAAGGTAGGGAGGGGCAGTTCCTCTTGCTGTTCCGTAGGTAAGTACCATGGTCTTGTAGTGGATTGCAGCTTTGACTGGAAGTCAATGGAGTTTGCGACCAGGATATTGCGGAAGAGTGGGGGTGACATGAGAGAACTTGAAGGTTGAAAACCAGGCAGGCTGCAGTGTTCTGGATAAGTTGTAGGGGTTTGATGGCGTAAGCGGGGAGTCCAGCCAACAGCGAGTTGCAGTAGTCCAGACGGGAGAGGACAAGTGCCTGGATTACAACCTGTGCAACTTCCTGTGTGAGGTGCGTTTGTACTATACGGATGTTGTAGATCATGAACCTGCAGGAGCGGGTCACTGCTTTGATGTTTGCGGAGAACGACAGGGTGTGAAGGGTCACGCCAAGGTTCTTTGCCCTCTGGGAGGGTGACTGTGTGGAGTTGTCAACCGTGATGGAGAGGTCTTTGAGCAGCCAGGCTGGTGTAACCGAAGTGAAATGGCCAGCTAGTTAGCCCGCGCTAATAGCGTTTCAAACATCACTCGCTCTGAGCCTTCTAGTAGTTGTTCCCCTTGCTCTGCATGGGTAACGCTGCTTCGATGGTGGCTGTTGTCGTTGTGTTGCTGGTTCGAACCCAGGGAGGAGCGAGGAGAGGGACGGAAGCTATCCTGGCAATACTAAAGTGCCTATAAGCACATCCAATAGTCAAAGGTTAATGAAATACAAATGGTATAGAGAGAAATAGTCCTATAATTCCTATAATAACTACAACCTAAAACTTCTTACCTGGGAATATTGAAGACTCATGTTAAAAGGAACCACCAGCTTTCATATGTTCTCATCTTCTGAGCAAGGAACTGGAACGTTAGCTTTCTTACATTGCACATATTGCAGTTTTACTTTCTTCTCCAACACTTTGTTTTTGCATTATTTAAACCAAATTTAACATATTTCATTATTTACTTGAGGCTAAATTGATTTTATTGATGTATTACATTAAGTTAAAATAAGTGTTCATTCAGTATTGTTGTAATTGTCATTATTACAAATACATTTTAAAAAATCGGCCGATTAATCGGTATCGGCTTTTTTGGTCCTCCAATAATCGGTATTGCCGTTGAAAAATCATAATCGGTCGACCTCTAGTGCAGACACAGATCCTCTCCACATCACCTGGAAGGAGCGGCCTGCCAGATAGGATGCAATCCAAGAGTGTGCACAGCCCTGAGAGGGTGAAGAGCAGGATCTGATGGTTCACGTGTCAAAGGCAGCGGAAAAATCTAGGAGGATGAGGAGAGCGAGTCCGCTTTGGCAGTGTGGAGAGCCTCCGTAACACAGAGAAGAGCAGTCTCGGTTGAGTGACCCGTCTTGAATTTTGACTGGTTAGGGTCAAGAAGATTGTTCTGAGAGCGATAACGAGAAAGTTGGTCAGAATTCGGCACGCTCAGGTGTTTTGGAAAGTAAAGAAAGAAGGGATGGATACAGGTCTAATGTTTTTGACTATATACCTTTTTTGGGGAGGGAAGCATCTCGGGCCATTTTGAAGTCAAAGGGGACTCAGCCAATGTGCAGGTATGAGTTGATGAGGGAAGTGAGGAATGGGAGAAGGTCACCAGAGATGGTCTGGAAAAGGAAGGAGGCTTCGAGCGGGCAGGTTGTTGGCCGGCCAGACCTCACTAGTTGCAGGATGTCATGTGGAGAGAACGGGGAGAAGGAGGTCAAGGCGTAGGGTAGTTCTGTGTGAGACCAGTGGACTCAATTGGCTGAGTGATTGAGTAGCGAATGTTGTCAACCTTTTTTTCCAAAGTGGTTGACAAAGTCGTCCAGGTGGAGGGGTGGAGGGAGAAGGTGGGAGAAGAGTTTCCTAGGGTTAGAGACAGAAGCTTGAAATGTAACGCTAGATAGTGTCTTTAGCAGCAGATAAAGAGGAAGAGAAGGTAGAAAGGAGGGAGTGAAAGGATGATAGGTCATCCAAGTTTAGTTTTCCTCCATTTTCGCTCAGCTGCCCGCAGTCCTGTTCGCAATGAGTCACTCAGACATGGAGCAGGAGGGGAGGGCGGAGCCGGCCGGAAAGAAAGGGGACAGTGCAAGTCATAGGATGCTGAAATGGAAGAGAGTAGGGTCGAAGAGGCAGAATCAGGAGACACAAGAAGGATTTAGCAGAAGGGAAGTATAAAGTGGTGTACTGTACTGAACATCATTGATATGTTGAACTATACTGAACAAAAATATAAACGCAACATGTAAAATGAGCTGAAATTAAAGATCTCAAAAATACGCCGTATGTACAAAAAGTTTATTTCTCTCAAATATTGTGCACACATTTATTTACAGCGCCTTCGGAAAGTATTCAGACCCCTTGACTTTTTCCACATTTTGTTAGATTGCAGCCCTATTCTAAAATGTCTATCAATCTACACACAATACCCCATAATGAAAAAGCTAAACTTTTTTAAAATTATTTTTATTTTATTTAAAAATAAATTGGTACCCTTCCCCAGATCTGTGCCTGGACACAATCCTGTCTCGGAACTACAGACATTTCCTTCAACCTCAGGGCTTGGTTTTTGCTCTGACATGCACTGTCAACTGTGGGACCTTATATAGACAGGTGTGTGCCTTTCCAAATCATGTCCAAACAGTTGAATTTACAACAGATGGACTCCAATCAAGTTGTAGAAACATCTCAAGGATGATCCATGGAAACGGGATGCACCGGAGTTCAATTGATAGGTTTCTTCTCAACAGTGATGGAAGGAAAACTGTGTGCTAAATGAATGTGTGACTGAGAGCTTAAAATAACATCTAAATGATGTCATTGTGTCAGACAATACTTTGACAAATGGCACTTTGGAAAGGAAAGCATTTCTAGATGCTGTTCTTGGCATGCCGAAGACAGGTATTCTTTTAAGTTTCTTAATTAGGTTATTTTTCCATTTTCTTAGCTTTCCAGATTGAAGAGGATTTGAAAGAACAATCACCTCCTTAAATAGATTGCAGTCTGTTGTAACTCATTACATTTTGTTGACGAGTAATTACATCCAATTTGTTTAAAAATTCCCTAAAACAATTGTAAGTCAGCCATATGCAAGTCAGACAGTGACCCTGTGTTCTTTGTCATGATAAGTTGGCTCTTAAAATAGACCAGACAACACTTTGAATCTATGCAGTCCATGCTGTGGCAGTGTCTGTTCAATCGTGCATTGAATACTGAACTGATAATAAAGGGATGAAGGTGTTCAGCAGATCATCCGTGTACTGCATCTCTCTGTGCCACCACAATCTATTGATCTGACCTCTTGTTTGCTGATATTTCCATGAGCTGTTTGATTGGTGACCTACCTGACAGATGCTGGGGTTGAGGAGGAGGAGGGTGCTCTCTCCCCTTTTCCTTCTTTCGCTACTCATCCTCATCTCACTGAATCATGCTGTCAGAGTGGATCACTCCCAAATGGATGTCCTCCCCACTTCTGTAATTTGCTTTGTGTTAGCTGTCCGGGTTCATTTTCTCGCACTTAATCTTTGACCACATTCTCGGTGAAACATCTTGACTTAATACAACCCTGTAATTTATTTATTGGCCGTGACTGATTCCAGATCTGCTGATGCATTTCGCCTTCATTCTTTTAACCTCTATTCGTGTTTGTTTCTTCCGTCGATGGTAGTCACATTTGAATTCAATTTCAATCTAAGTGAACTCATTTACACACCCTGCACGTTGGTTCTGGATGCTCTCAAGTTTGTTTTGAATGGAGCATTTTTCAATGGCAACTTGGCTACATTAGGGCTTTGGCTCATGCCCACTGATTTGGAAATATGCCTATTAATTTATTTCAGCATCTGCTAGTGCAGATGCAAATAATATGGAAACAAACTTAGCCTATCTGTTTGTCTTTCCCTTAGAGTGGGTTGGCAATTGGCTTGTAGGATTGCTTCACCATTTACACTTAAAGGTACACTGTGGGATTTTTTGCAATGAGGCCTTTTATCTACTCACCCGGAGTCTGATACCAACTCGTGGATACCGTTTTATATGTCTCTATGTGCATGCTAGCAGATACCCATAGACTTCCAGTCATTGTGCTAATGCTATTGAGCATTGGCTCGCAAAGCTACCTCTAACTTCCACCGAGACGTATAAAAATGGTATCCACGGGTTCATCTGACTCTGAGGAAGTAGATAAAGGGTATTATTGCCAAAATCCAGAAGTATCCCTTTAACATGGCAATCTTGGGTTATTTGTTAGCACTCAGGAGCAGCACAATCCCTCACATAGTACCTCTGGAGAAGCACAGGATGAATGTTCTGTCGTTATGACAATATAGTGCTACTCATCTGTGCTTTCCTCTTGTAAGTTGTGGTCAAAGTGTTCCCACAGCATGAAGAGAAAGCTGGAAAATGTATGGAGAATCATCACAGTGGACCTGTAAGAATGCTCCAAACCGATTGTGCCAAATAGGAAGTCTGGAAATGTGATCATACATCAATGATTTGTGTGTCCTCGCATGCCCCCTTCACCTCTACTGTTTGGGAAAAAATAGTTTTATTAGGGCCATTCACAACCAGTATGTCCTTTTAACAATGTGAAAAGCTGACTTTTTTGTGTACAGTGTCCATTCTACAGAACATTACCTTGACCCATGCATCATTCACCGTACACAATGCATCTGTCTGTTAACTAGAGGATCTTCCCTCTTCCTGTGGGTGGTATAGACCCTAGAGCGCAGTTCTAGATGAATTCCATAATCTTGTAGATAATTTCATTCAGGGTACTCCTTAGGTAGAGGACAGACACATTGACATCAGATCAGTGCCATGCCAGGTTTTCCCTGCCATTGATTGCCATTGTTTGGTTTCCAGGTGCAGGAGAAGGATGTGGGAAGATCATCCAGCGCTTCCCCAAAAAGGACTGGGAGGGCACAGCGTTTCCCCAGGGGGTGGAGATGGTGAGTTCATAACATTTTCCTGAGACTGACCGTGTTGAGAGAACACTGACTTATTCACGCACCCTGTGTGATAGCAGTGGTAGTGAGTTGCTTGCTTTCCCACATTAACCCCCCTACCTACCTCAGTCTGCATGTTTGATGGGTGCATATTTAATACTGCAAGCCAAGGTTGAAGATGGCTCTGGTTTCTCTTCGCAGAACTTGAGTTGACCTAATGGACACATGGGGCTCTGCCTGACAAAGCAAAAATGTAGAGAGGTTTGCATAATTTCCTGTTGTGACTGTGAGCACCGTTTTAGTGGTTATTTTGTCTGCAATGGAAATTGGGCTTGTTAAGCTACTATGCTATAACCAATCATGCTGTTGGAGTGCTCTGTTCACTAAGAGAGCCCTCCCTGGTAGCTCTTCTTGACCATTTTGGAGTTAATGTGTCATTTGTACAGGTTGTGCAGTATTCCCCTGGTTAATCCTCTCTGTGCTGACCTGCCGGGACAGGTTTGATCATTTAAAAAATATATATTTTAAAAAATCATGCTATATATATATATTTTTTTATCCTCTCCGCTGACTGAGATGCCCAAGTTATTTTGCACTGTGAAATGTTCTGTTGCCGTATCGTACTGACAAGAACCCCAGGAGTGGAGCAACAATTGAGACATCTTCCCATGTTCCCAGGACGCATGTTCTTCTGGAGTGTGCCGATCTAATATTGGCATTTCCTGTGTCAACAAATGCATAATGATTGTTTATTTAAGAGTTTGTTTCAACCCCTTCCGCCTCCACTAATTGGAACATTCCTACCCACCTCCCAGAATCCTCAGCTATGTCCAGCCTGTTATTGCTCCCTCTGCTCGGTGTCCCCATCTTTCTTTCTTTTGTTGCATTAGGGAGTTGCATCCCTCTTTCTCTCTGTCACTCTCATTACTCTCTTTCTCTACCCTCCTCTCCTCTGAGGGCGACTTGACTCGAGACATGGGGCCAGTTACCATTGTGCACAAATCATTGCACTCATTGTGACCAAATATTTGCTTGTCTGGAGAGATCTGGAAGTCAATACCCAGGGCAACAGTAGCAGTAAACTCACACGCCCAGGCAACCTCCCACAGTTCAACAGTGTACTCCGGCAAGCACATGGCCAATGGGGCCTGCCCGCCCACCTGCGTGTTTGTTTACTTGGACATACTAAATTATTTGAATTAGGATGCTCTTGTCCCACGGTCAATAGCGAGGAGAGCGAGGCACCTCCTGAATGCCACTGTCCTGCGAAGAACCGAATGTCCCCATATTTTTGGACAGATTCCAGTCACTACTTGAGCCATTTAGTTAGAACAAGCAAAATCAGCACAATTTCTTAAAGATGTGATCGCTGCATAATTTTTAACATTTGTTTACGTTCACATATGCCCTTCTCCCCTCATGGAGGCTAAACTACTCTGCCTTTTTAATGCCAAGTGGATACACATGGACATTTTCTTCTTCCTCTGTTATACAGTATGTTCTTACTTTCTCTCTCCTCAACAGCCCACTATGGATTTTATTTTACATTTAGCACTCCATGCTTTCACAGAAAAACATGTGGCCAGTTTGTGGGTTATGTTGCTGAATGTCCACGTTTTTGGCATAGCCCTCAGTTTGGGACGAGTAGCGCTGAGCGATTTTTTTACAAAAATCTGTTATTGTCCAATTATTTGAATTCCATTTATTCCATTTTTTTTCTGTGAGTAAGAGGAGTAGTTTCTGTAGAGATACATCTGAAGCCTGAACTGTGCAATGTAATAAGGAGTTGTAGTTTCCAACAGGCCAATATTCTACATAGTTCAGTTCAGAAATTGTGGTAATTAACTACAATGACCATAATCCATTGCTCGCCCGCTTAAACTTGACCGGTCTGTGCGGAGCAAAACACGGGAGACGGAGAGAACACCAGATCGAGACATATAGAAAGCAGTTGCTTCAAGAACCTGAAAATGCATCTAAGTGATTGAGTGTTGGTATTCAGCAGTCAAAAGTATCATGACATTGACAGAAATATTTAGAAGACCCAAATCTTTTCAAGTAGCCTATTCCACTCTGGTGGAGCTGTGGCACGAAAGAGATGTATAGTAGCCTAGGCCAATCTGGCTGTCTGTGTGTGTGCCGAATCGTGCAGGTGGAGCAAGTGACACAGGCAACGAGCCTAGCTGACTGCGTTTTGTGATGGGTTGTAAATCATAATGGGCTGCAGAGCAACTCTGCTGTCCTCATCCTCTTTCCTCTTATTAGCCTGGGCTACTATATATGTTTTGTAGGTAGGTTGCACATTGCTCTAATAATATGTACATTTGTTTATTCCAGTTTAACCTTTCTTCAGCCGTAGCCTAACTTTTCTTTGGACTCATCTTGATATTGTTTGCTCAATTTCAATTCTTGTGGCCTAAAATATATTTTTCATTCAAAATAAATCTGTGAATGAGAATAGCATAGACTCCGACTTTCATACTTATTTCCATTTTTAAAAGCGGCAACTTTAGGGCAATAAACACTTTGATCGAATAGTTTTCAGAATACTCTTCATAAGTGAATTTTTTTTTAATGCTTTTATGATGTTTCAGTTAGTAGGATCAGGCTTTTGGTTGTTTGGTTCACAACGGCAAGGAGGGATTTTTTGCATGCATACATTTTGCATACATACATTTGTCTTGTAATGCTTTGCTCAACTGTATGGTTTGTTCAAATTTCTCATTAGATTTTTATATCTTGCTATTGTTTCTTCTATCTCTCTCATTATTACATTAGGCCTCCCATGTTTTGGGGTTATTTAAAAATAACTTAAAACTTTGAGAGCCTATAACTCCATTAGATTCATTGATTGTTTGATGATGAAATAGTTTGGTGGGAGAAATCCATTATGCATTAAACTGAAAGTGACTTAATAGACCAAGTCATATTCATATCAAATGTAGAGAAAATGTGTGCTTCTATAACAATAAGACACCAGAGTGTCTGCCAATGTTTTCTCCAAGCTGCATGCATGCTGTATTTTTATATAACTAGGCAAGTCAGTTAACTTCTCTAGGGTAGGGGGCAGCATTTGGAAATTTGAATGAAAAGCGTGCCCAAATTAAACTGCCTTCTACTCAGGCCCAGAAGATAGGATATGCAAATTTGGATAGAAAACACTCTAAAGGTTCCAAAACTGTTAAAATAGTGTCTGTGAGTATAACAGAACTGATTTGGCAGGCGAAAACCTGAGAAAAATCCGTTCAGGAAGTAGGATTTTTTTGTTTTGTTTGTAGTTTTCTATTCAATGCCATTACCGTATCCATTGATTTAGGACTCAAATTGCAGTTCCTATGCCTTCCACTAGATGTTTAGAAATTGTTTCAGGCTTGTATTCTAAAAAATGAGGGAGTAATAGCAGTCTGAATGAGTAGACCCTGCCGTGTCACAGAGCTCGTTTTCGGATATAAAGAGAGACTTTATCGAACAAAAGTAACATTTATTGAATAAATTAATGTCTTCTGAGTGCAACATATGAAGATCATCAAAGGTAAGTGAATAATTTTATCTCTATTTCTGACTTGTGTAACTCTTTTACTTGGCTTGTTACTGTTTGTAATGATTTGTCTGCTGGGCTATGTTCTCAAATAATTGTAAGGTATGCTTTCGCCGTAAAGCATTTTTAAAATCTGAAATTCACAAGAAGTTCATCTTTAAACCTATGTAAAATATATTTTCTGAATTTTTATAATAAGTATTTCTGTATTTGAATTTGGCGCCCTGAAATCTCACTGGATGTTGGCCAGGTGGGAAGCCAGCGTCCCACATACCCTAGAGAGGTTAAGAACAAATTCTTATTTACATTGACGGCCTACCCCGCCCAAATCCTAACCCGGCTGACACTGGGCCAATTATGTAGTGACGCCTCTAGCACTGAGATGCAGTGCCTTAGACCGCTGTGCCACTTTGGAAGCTAAGTAGCCAATAGGCAGAGGGTAGCATAATTTCTTGTTCTCTGTAGTAATGGTATTTGATCAATATTGTTTTTTATTTTGTAAAGCGGTTTCTTGCCTCAAACAACACAACATTTTCAGTCACCTCCTTGTCAGTAGGACAAGAGAATAAACAGGTTAATGTTTAGCCCTGCATGCTTTTTTTCAAAAGTCTCATAGAATGTAGGCCTAAATTGAACGCCACATGTTGGCTGCTACTGTAGGCTGAATGATCAAACCGCTTTTTCCATGTTAAAATGTTATGGGATTCATTTTGTACATTGTTTTTGATGGTAGGCCACTCTGGTAGGCCTACATTATGATCAAATAGCCACATAGCCTACTTGGCCACTTTTAAAATTAACTTAAAGCGGGTACAGCCTCAAGTGTTCACAGTGAACTCATGCTGGAAGTTGCACAGAAGTTTGAGAAATTGCACAGAAATTATTTTGAGGGAACATTGGTGTCTGCTATAAAAATAGACTTTGGCTATTAGCTTAGATCATCTGATTTTTTTTTTCTTTTTTTCTCCTTTGGTGAGACTAGCTGTCTACATTGTTCTCTTGCTTTGTGTAAATATAACATTTATTTAAATGGACTATAGGAATATAGGCAATTTACTCGACGTCAACTATGCACTGTTCTGCTGTGCGCTGCCTGATCCAATTCTGATCAGAGTACTTGTTTGGTAGGTTTTTTTTAACTTATCTATTCGGACAACTGAAATCCATATTCTGGTTGTCCCACAATTGTTTAACTTTCCCCCCGGTAAGTCTTAATGTCAAGCCCTGCTCACCTCGGTGCTGAGAGTCCACACTTGATTTCCCCTGGTGAATGAGGTTTCCTGCTAGCTGTTAGCCTGGTTGGGGTTGGTCCCTATTCGGTTTGAGCAACAACAAAAAAAGGGAAAAGTCTTACTGCAGAAATGGAAACTTTGTGTTTTGATTGACTTAATCACACAACCTCATGTAACATTGACATTCCATTCAGAATAAATTGACCTCACTCTGTATGCCTACAAGTCATTCTTGTTTTTCTCTTGACATTGAAGTAGACGTAGACGTCCTTTCCATTTCTTTATGCAGTCAGGTGGATTCTTGGTAAGCCCAGGCACATTCCTCCTGGCTTAGATGAAAGTACACTGGGGAGATTTGGTAGCGTTACTAAGATGCTCTCAAGTCTCAGTGCTAAGCTGAAGCTTGCTCCTGTACCTACTCCGGTCTTGTCTAGAGAAGGGCTTTGCATGTCAGAGTAGGCATGCATCACCACTGATAGCAGTCAGTCAGTCTCATCCAGGCCTTTCAAGAGGTCCAGTGAAATAGACCAGACGGGACCGTACCAGATCGGCAGGTGGAGGAGCCCGTGAGCAGCCAAGCTGTTGCATAATCTATGTCAATGTTGTGGAAGCCAGAATGGATTGAGAGTGGAGCCTATTTGTTTCACAGTGGGAATGGGAAATATTTGTTAACCTCAGTGCCTCCGTTAATGGTTAATGTTTATTTTCAAGGAAAAACATAGAGACCTGTATGGATGCAGCAATATACTGCCCACATATTTTTGTTCGCTTTAAGATCATGAACAGTCAGTCTTGTTTTTCATGAAATTGGATGAAACCAGATCAAAGTATGATGACCAAAGTATGACAAATGACTGCTTCTACATTGAAAAAATGTTTGATCATAAAATGAATGGTTCCCTCCCCCATGTTGAACACTTGGATTCAGGAGGTGGGATTATTAAGTAAATAGGTGACTCTAATTTTAATACTCCAATGGTAACATGATATTCTCTTACCTAATTTAAGGAAGTGTGTGCCTTTCCAAATCATGTCTAATCAATTGAATTTACTACAGGTGGACTCCAAGTTGTAGAAACATCTCAAGGATGATCAATGGAAAAAGCATGCACCTGAGGTCAATTTCGAGTCTCATAGCAATGTGTCTGAGTACTTATGTAAATAAGGTATTTCAGTATTTTAATGTGTAATAAATATGCAAACATTTCTGAACCTGTTTTTGTCATTGTGAGTAGATTTATGAGGAAGGTGCTTCAACAAAGTACTGAGTAAATGGTCTGAATACTTATGTAAATGTGATATTTCAGTTTTTGTTTTTTTCACAGTAAAATAAGAACAATTATCTTGTTATACAACCGGTGGGTCTAATCCTGAATGCTGTTTGGTTCAAACCATATTGCAGCCGGTGTATATTCCACAAGTTACCACCGGCTAAATCTATGACGTTAAAATGCCTATTTACTCTGTTCCACCTGAATGCGCAATTCACTGTCTCATCAGCCCAGCCAAGCAATTTACAAACTTGATCTCCACTATAAAAAGCCTCTAGACATTATCTAACATTTCTTTTAGACTCACATTTTGTTTTCAACAGCAGAGATTTGTATAAACCTTTCTGTCTCTCTCCAACATTTGCAACATTGTTTCAATATTCAAATTTGATCTCCAGCTGTTCCATAGTAATGAAAGAGTCGGGACAAGACAGACAGGCATGCAGCGTTTCTCATCCAGTCAAAATCATTAATCGGCTGGCATCATTTTTATGGATAAATACAAAGAAATGTCAATTGAAATAAGGTAAAATGTGCAGCTAGTTTGCAGTACTTCAATTTGAAATGATTGTGTTGGCTGTGTTGTTGGCTTGCTCCTCTGAACAACAGGCAATTAGGCACATTTTCTATTCAAGACAAAATCACTCCTCATTAGCTCTTTGTTATGGATGTATCCAAATAAATGTCACTAGAAAACAGTTTAAGCAAATGTAGCTACTTTGCTGTTATTCTGGCTTTTTGCCGGGACTGTAAGTTAGCTGTAGTAGGCTAGCTAGCAAGCAAGCCAGTATGACATTGGAACGTTTTATAACGAACGACCTAGATCTCATCCATAAAGACTGAACGACTTGGTCGTTTCTCTGGCAACTGAACCGATAGAACAAACAACCAGCTGGCTTGGGTAGCAACCCTAGATTTGTGGCGGGACTATATCTTATGGAAGGATCAAATAGTATGAATACATTCAGAAAAATATATTTTTTAATTGAAACGTCAATCGTTATTTGAATATGTTTGTAACCTGTTGTATAAAAGTGATATTGCCTACGAAGCCGATGTTTCGAGGATATATTGGCATGGTTTGCCGGCACTCGACTTCATCTCAGGCCGAACAACACCCGTGCTAGTATATCCTCCAAACATGATATTTTCTGGCATTATTACTAATTTTTTGTTCACCAAGGTATGTTGCTACTTTGAGAATGTGACATGCAGGCACAACTGCTGGCATGAAAAACCTGTATTTTTAATTGGCAAGGAATGCTCGTGAAATATGCTATCAGGTGCATATATTAGCAAAAAGTCTAAGTCTGTAAAACTAACATGTTTCAAGCAGACCACTATAGTCACTGTGCCCAAGAACACTAAGGTAACCTGCTTAAATGACTACCGACGTCTACAGCCATGAAATGCTTTGAAAGGCTGGTCATGGCTCGCATCAACACCATTATCCCAGAAACCCTAGACTCACTCCAATTTGCATACCGCCCCAACAGATCCACAGATGATGCAATCTCTATTGCTGTCCTTTCACACCCGGACAAAAGGAACACCTATGTGAGAATGCTATTCACTGAATACAGCTCAGCATTCAACACCATTGTGCCCTCAAAGCTCATCACTAAGCTAAGGACCCTGGGACTAAACACCTCCCTCTGCAACTGGATCCTGGACTTCCCGACGGCCCGCCCCCAGGTGGTAAGGGCAGGTAACAACACCTCCACCACACTGATCCTCAACACGGGGGCCCCTCAGGGATGCGTGCTCAGTCCCCTCCTGTACTCCCTGTTCACTCATGACTGCATGGCCAGGCACGACTCGAACATCATCATTAAGTTTGCTGTTGACACAACAGTGGTAGGGGAGATTAATAACATAGGTGTGCCTGATTACCGACAATGATGAGACAGCCTATAGGGAGGAGGTCAGAGACCTGACCGTGTGGTGCAAGGACGGCAACCTTTCCCTCAACGTGATCAAGACAAAGGAGACTACAGGAAAAGGAGGGGCTGTAGTGGAGCAGGTTGAGAGCTTCAAGTTCCTTGGCGGCCACATCACCAACAAACTAACATGGTCCAAGCACACCAAGACAGTTGTGAAGAGGCCTCCGACCGCAAGGCACAGAGGGTTGTGCGTATGGCACAGTACATCACAGGGGCCAAGCTTCCTGCCATCCAAGACCTCTATACCAGGTGGTGTCAGAAGAAGGCCCTAAAAATTGTCAGACTCCGGTCACCCAAGTCCTAGACCGTTCTCTCTGCTACCGCGTGGTACCGGAGTGCCAGGTCTAGGTCCAAGAGGCTTCTAAACAGCTTCTACCCCCCAAGCCATAAGACTCCTGAACATCTAATCAAATGGCTACCCAGACGATTTGCATCTTCTACGCTGCTGCTACTCTGTTATTATCTATGCATAGTCACTTTAATAACTCTACCTACATGTACATATTACCTCAATTACCTCGACACCGGTGCCCCCGCACATTGACTCTGTACTGGTACCCCCTGTATAAAGCCCCGCTATTGTTATTTACTGCTGCTCTTTAATTATGTTGTTATTATCTATTTTTTTAGGTATTTTCTTAACTGCATTGTTGGTTAAGGGCTTGTAAGCCTTGTTCACTTATCTGATAAGGTACTAAAAATATCAGAACAATTTGTTTATCTGAGGGTAGCCTCAACACAAGTTATTTTGTAGCTTTGAAATTGGCCACTAGTGAGAACTTAGACAATTATGTGTAACTTAATAAAACATCTGATTGGCTTAGAATAACAATAAAATATGGATATAACGAGATTAATTAGTTGAAACATTAAACAGCAGAAAATTAGTTTTTTTAAAAATTTGAATCCAAAGTTGGAAGTGGGCTTAATAGGTACGTGTTTCAAAGAGCTGTCAGTCAAGGTGAGCTAAATAATATAAGCTTCCCGCCCACTCAGCCTGTCTTTTCAAACTTCCTTGTAGTTAGCCAGCCAACATTTCTATCCCCCCAAAATATTATGTGTGATATTTTTGTCACTCAAGGCTATTTTACATGTGAATCAGAATGACTGTTTGGGACTTTTTAAAATTATATAAAATAAAAAAAGTGATTGAATGAATGACAGAGATCTGCATGAATGCCATGAAGAGCTGAAGCGGAAGTCTGACGGTCTCTGGGCAGTGTCAATGGTTTTAGGTGAACATTCCAGCGACCTTGTTTATGCTTGGGTATTTATGGGATTTTACGAAAGAGACACAAGCCCTTAGTGAAGAACAAATATACTTATTTTGAAGGGGCATTGTGGTCTCTTCCTGTGTGAGTCACTGGGTCTGCTTTGCTGGTGGCCATCATGGCTGTGCTGCTCTGTGAGTTATAGCACTAATGTATCACACTGCAGAGCCATCTTCACGCTCCGTCTCCTAGGGATCAATGAGCTATGACAGCATCATCCTCCAAACTTCCATCCCCAGTAGGGTGGTAGTTAAATATAGAAGCAGTACCACTAGTTCAGCCAAACATCACTCATGTCTACAGATGTCCTTGGACACCCATGTGTGCTTGGGTTCCAATATATGGTCCGTGTGTGAACACTTCCATATTGATTTGTGGTGATGTGGCATTTAGGAGGCATTGTACGTGTGGTGGACCCCCAAGAGCAGCTTCAGTCTTTGTCTGATGAGACTGGAGAGAAGATATACTGGCCCATATGTGACACATTAGATTGCATTACAGTAAGCAACCAACAGCTGAGTAAACATGAACATTTATAACAGCCACATTTGGACTAAATCACATAATGCTTTCTAAATTGTGTGATTCCTCTAAAATATGTGCAAGACAATTAGAGGATTAGATGAAATCAATAGCATTCATATGTTGATATATTTATTTTTGCAAATGGAAAAAGTCCAGAGAAGTGAGGCAGCATGTAAGGGGGCCAGTCCTGGTGTCCCCACTGTGATGTGACACACTTTGGTCAAAGGCCAAATGAATGGGATTCTAGCTTTGAACTTTTTAATGAAGATACACCATAGTGTTTTAACATACCCCACCAAGCCATTTAGCTCCAGTTTTAGCTGGTATGTAAATTGTTATTATTTGCAGATTTCCTCCACGCCATAAAAAAAGAAAATGAGTCGTTTACTAACAGTTGGAATACATCTGTTGAATGAAAAAAAACGGATGGGGCTGAGCACGAAAAGCATTTTGTGGTCAAAACAGGCCCCCAGCAAACTAAATAACCACAGATGAAGAATGCACCAAGAAAAAGCGTTTACAACTCAAGTTCTGAAAATGTGTTTCTAATCTTTTCAGGCAAGTGACGATTAGGTTATATATATCACCCAGCTCCATTCCTCTCATCTGACAGGCTGGCCTGCTCTGCATCGGCCTAGAGCCTGTGGTCTTACAGACAACTTCACTCAGGAAGTCCCTATGTGTGTCAAAATGGATGCTATTGTCCCAAACACAGAGATTTGTTCACTGCAGGCCACTTTTCACTTGTTGCAAAATGCCTCTCAACACACATTACCTCTACTGTTGTATTGACTACTGAAGTGGGGAAAAAAATGGATACAGATGCATATTGCAATATTATTTTGGGATGTTATTTTATCGATATTTTACTTGTTTTCTG
Organism: Oncorhynchus clarkii lewisi; assembly: GCF_045791955.1. NCBI lineage: Eukaryota > Metazoa > Chordata > Actinopteri > Salmoniformes > Salmonidae > Oncorhynchus > Oncorhynchus clarkii. The sequence continues at coordinate 15,864,200 of NC_092172.1, read as the reverse complement.
CTACTCTAGGTAGCCTTAGCTAGCGCTAGCGCCGAGGGGTGGTCAGTCTTCTTTTGGCTGTGCCGGGTGAAGGTTATAACAGTACATGGCCACGATGTTGAAATGTTCATAGATGACCAGCAGGGTCAAATAATAATAATCACAGTGATTGTAGAGATTGCTACAGGTCAGCACCTCAGGAGTAAATGTCAGTTGGCTTTTCATAGCTGATCATTCAGAGTTAGAGACAGCAGGTGCGGTAGAGAGAGTCAAAAACAGCAGGTCCGGGACAAGGTAGCATGTCCCGGACCTGCAGCATAAATACCGGAGGCTGAGACAGGAGGGGTCGGGAGACACTATGGCCCCGTCCGACTATACCCACAGACAGGGCCAACTAGGCAAGATATAACCCCACCCACTTTGCCAAAGCACAGCCCTCACATCACTAGAGGGATATCTTCAACCACCAACTACTACCCTGAGACAAGGCCGAGTATAGCCTATAAAGATCTCCCCCCATGGCATGTACCCGAGGGGGGCGCCATCCCGACAGGAAGATCACGTCAAAGATTCAACCCACTCAAGTGACGCACCCGTCCTAGGGACAGCATGGAAGAGCACCAGTAAGCCGGTGACTCAGCCCCCATATTAGGGTTAGAGGCAGAGAATCCCAGTGGAGAGAGGGGAACCGGCCATGCAGAGACAGCAAGGAGGGTTTGTCGCTCCAGTGCCTTTCCGTTCACCTTCACACCCCTGGGCCAGACTACACTCAGGACCTACTGAAGAGATGAGTCTTCAATAAAGACTTAAAGGTCAAGACCGAGTCTGCGTCTCTCACATGGATAGGCAGATCATTCCATAAAAATGGAGCTCTATAGGAGAAATCCCTGCCTTCAGCTGTTTACTTAGAAATTCTAGGGACAATTCTAGGGACAACATACTACAGGACCAAATCAGAAAGATGGATAGGAGCAAGCCCATGTAACGCTTTGTAGGTTGGCAGTAAAACCTTGGAATCTGCCCTAGCCTTAATAGGATCCAGTGTAGAGAAACTAGTGCTGGAGTAATATCATGAAGTTTTTTGGTTCAAGTAAAGATTCTAGCAGCTGTGTTTAGCACTAACTGGAGTTTATTTAGTGCTTTATCCGGGTAGCCGGAAAGTAGAGCATTGCAGTAGTCTAATCTAGAAGTGACACAAGCATGGATTAATTTTTCAGCATAATTTTTGGACAGGAAGTATCAGTTTTTTTGCAATGTTATGTAGATGGAAAAAAGCTGTCCTTGAACAGCGCCAAAACTCTGGTATTTTCCATCCTATAGCTTGTTCTCCATATTTTTAAATGGTGAGCCAACATGTTTTCACCCCTTATTTCCCTGACTGAATTAAACTTGTTTTCTCATGCTCTCTTGTCTCTCTGCATCAAACATACACTGAGTGTACAAAACATTGGGAACACACATTGAGTTGCACCCCCATTTCCCCTCAGAACAGCTTTAATTTGTCAGGGCATGGACTCTACAAGGTGTCAAAAGCATTCCACAGGGATTCTGGCCCATGTTGACTCCAATGCTTCCCACAGTTGTTAAGTTTGCTGTATGCCCTTTGGCTGATGGACTTTTCATGATACACACGGAAAACTGTTGAGTGTGGAAAAACCCAGCAGCGTTGCAGTTCTTAACACACTCATACCGGTGCGCCTTGCATACCGCCTTCTTCAATGGCACTTAAATGTTGTCTTGCACATTCACCCTCTGAATGGCGCACACACACACAGCCATGTCTCAATTGTGGAAAGAGCAGGTATTCCTAATGTTTTGTCCATAGTGAGCAATATGTTTGGAACATCAAATTTGCAAAAACAATCGCAGTGTTGAATCACAATACATATAACGTTGTGATAATCCCAATACATATTGTATCGGCACGTAAGTATCATGATAATATTGTATCGTGAGGTCCCTGGAAATTCCCAGCTGTAGCGTTGACCTCTTGATTGTGCAGTAAGATGCATGGATGGAGGCACAGGAAGAGGAGATGGTAAGGGGGAAGTACACAGACAGTCAGCATTAAGTGGTGTCATCGGTAGTGAAATGTCATAGATTCAGAAGAGTCTGGTCCATGTTGTGACTTGGGGATAAAGATGCTACGGAAACACAAGGACAAAATGTATCCCATAAACAGGAGTGACATTTGGCCAGTTTTGGATAGATACACCTCAACTCTGTGACCAGAGACTAACCACAGCACCACTGGCATGGATTACAGCATTCAGAAAGTCAAGGCTGATTCCATTTCACTTGCTTGCAATTCATCCATTGAGAACCTATTATTCCCTATGAGGATTCATCAATTCACTGTATGACGTACCCTAGATTGCCTGAAATTTTCCCTTTCGATATGGATTGAGTCTATAATTCACTTCACATATTTTTACTTTCATGCACAAAGACTTAAACTGAGAGCCCCACCTAGACATTCTACGGTTTTCTTTTGAAACTAGGAGAAAATATAGCCTACATATGTGACCCGTTTCAGGAAACTAGGCGTATGTTGCAAGTCATGACTTCATGTGCCTTAATAATTAATCAAAATGTGTTTTTTGGCAGAAATGCCTTCTGAAACGTGAACCTTCATGTGCCTTAATAACACACTTCTATGTCATATATGAATACAATTGTTAAATCACGAGCCTTGCTGGTTAAGCCACAGAAAAAGAGAGCAACCGTCCCACTTGCCGTGATTGGCTGATTATAAGGAGTGGGCTGGACATGCCCAGAGAGGAATTTGGATTGGTCTGCCATATAGAAGGCTTCTGTCTATTTGAGCTGGTCGGTCTGTGTTGGTAATCCTTTCGAACGCTGCTTTTTAAAAATGTGTTGTGAAGCTGCATAGCTAAGTGTTAATCTCCACTTTCTGGAGGATCAAGTTTTGAAATCAGTGGAATTAGAGTATGATCGCTAAAGAGATGGAGAAAACTCCGGTCTCCGGATTACATCTTCAAACTAAGGGTAACTGTGGCATGCCATCCGCGTCCATCATGCATGATGAAGTATACAGATAGTCTAGCGTTAGCTAGCTACATTTTCAGATATTACTAGTTTCTAATTTTGACAAAGTGGTTTCATTTCAAGCTAAAGTGTACTGTTAGCTATCCAGCTAACTTTAGCTGGCTGGCTCCCTAGCTGACGTTATTATTCATATCCCACAGCTGTTTGCTTCGCTAGTTAGAGCCTAATGTTAACTAGCTAACATTGAACCTGGATGGTTAGCTCCCAGAATATTCATGCAGGATAGTAACAACATGATTTGGCACTATGTTCATTGTTGTTTAACAAGGTAACGTGACGTGTGTGATCTTACGTTGTTTACTTAGCTAGCTACATGTCTTAAGCTGAAGTGTACAGCATATGTTGACTATGGCCGGTGTCAGTAAACGTCTGCAAAAAAGCGTAATGAAATTGTTGCCAGCAGAGCTGGTTTGGCTGTTTTCATGTTATCCATAGGTAAACAAATCGGCCAGAGCGTCAAGTGTGCACTCCGAGGGTGAAATGAGATGGGTGGGGCTAATGCTTAAGAGGGTGTAAACAATGCTGAATGGGTGTAGACAAAGAAGAGCGCTTCACTAGATACCAAACCATTCAAAGGCCATTTTCTCAAAGTGAGTTTATCAACTTTCAAAGCAAAATTACTTTCCCATTGTTCCTCTACAATGCAGTGTATGAAATACCATTCTGTAGCTCTGAGTCTCTACTTTTACCCAATGTAAAAAAAACACAATTACACATTTTTCTTCATAAGACCGAATCCAGGTGGTGAGTCACACACATTACCAGTCAAAAGTTAAATACAAATATATTTTGATTTGTTTAACACTTCTGGTTACTACAAGATTCCATATTTGTGTTTTCATAGTTTTGTTGTACTGTATACAGTACTGTATTCTTTCCATGACACAGATTGACCAGGTGAATCCAGGTGAAAGCTATGATCCCTTATTGATGTCACTTGTTAATTTCACTTCAATCAGTGTCGATGAACGTGCCGAGCCAGGGCTAAGAAGGATTTATAGGCCTTGACAATTGAGACATGGATTGTGTATGTGTGCCATTGAGGGTCAATAGGCAAGACAAACGATTTAAGTGCCTTTTGAACAGGTTATGGTAGTAGATGCCAGGTATATTCTCCTCTGGCTGCTCCAACATCAGTCTGGTTAAGGAATTGCTCTCTGATGATGCCAAAGGAAAGGCCTAATCACAAATCGTTTGACTTTTACTCCATCCGGCCCTCTATATTTCTGCCTTGGGATTCAGGGGTAATGGAATCAATGTGCTGAAATAATTTCAGTGTGTTGTGATGGTTATCGTGAGTGTTTTACATTTGTATTGGAATCGGACACTTCCAGCGCCTTTATCACTACGGTATTTGAATTTACTACCATCAAGTCCACAACGAGGAAATTAAACATGCCACACACATGCCAGAGAAATGATCAGACTGACTTTGTTTGATACAAAAATGTTGAGTATGCTAATTTAATTACGTGGACCCTTTGTAAAATGCTTTGATGAAAGTTAATTGCAGGCCCATATCCATTCACATCAGTCTTAAAGTATTTTAAATCTGATACAAGTTTGTTATTTCAGGTATTTACAGTTTTAGTCGTAAGTTGACACTTTTGTTGGAGTCATTAACATGTTTTTCAACCACTCCACAAATGTCTTGTTAACAAACTGTATAGTTTTGGCATGTCAGTTAGGACATCTAACTTTGCAAGTCATTTATCCAACAATTGTTTACAGACAGATTATTTCACTATCACAATTCCAGTGGGTCAGAAGTTTACGTACACTAAGTTGACTGTGCCTTTAAACAGCTTGGAGAATTCCCGAAAATTATGTTATGGCTTTAGAAGCTTCTGATAGGCTAATTGACATCATTTGAGTCAATTGGAGGTGTAACTGTGGATGTATTTCAAGGCCTACCTTCAAACTCAGTCCCTCTTTGCTTGACATCATGGGAAAATCTAAATAAATCAGCCAAGACCTTCAGAAAAGAAATTGTAGACCTCCACAAGTCTGGTTCATCCTTGGGAGCAATTTCCAAATGCCTGAAGGTACAATGTTCATCTGTACAAACAATGGTACGCAAGTATAAACACCATGGGACCATGCAGTCGTCATACCGCTCAGCAAGGAAGAAGCCACTGCTCCAAAACCACTATAAAAAAGCCAGACTACGGTTTGCAACTGCACATGGGTTTGGTCTGATGAAACAAAAATGGAACTGTTTGGCCATAATGACCATCGTTATGTTTGGAGGAAAAAGGGGGAAGCTTGCAAGCTGAAGAACACCATCCCAACCTTGAAGCACACGGGTGGTAGCATCATGTTGTGGGGGTGCTTTGCTGCAGGAGGGACTAGTGCACTTCACAAAATAGATGGCATCATGAGGTAGGAAAAATATGTGCATATATTGAAGCAACATCTAAAGACATCAGTCAGGAAGTTAAAACTTGGTTGCAAATGGGTCTTCCAAAGGTGTCAAGGTGTTGGAGTGGCCATCACAAAGCCCTGACATCATTCCTATAGAAAATGTGTGGGCAGAACTGAAAAAGCTTGTGTGAGCAAGGAGGCCTACAAGCCTGACTCAGTTACACCAGCTCTGTCAGGCGGAATGGGCCAAAATTCATCCAACTTATTGTTGGAAGCTTGTGGAAGGCTACCCAAAACGTTTGACCCAAGTTAAATCATTTAAAGGCAATGCTACCAAATACTAATTGAGTGTATGTAAACTTCTGACCCACTGGGAATGTGATGAAAAAAATAAAAGCTGAAATAAGTAATTCTCTACTATTATTCTGACATTTCACATTTCTTACAATAAAGTGGTGGTCCAAACTGACCTAAGACAGGGAATTGTTACTAGGATTATATGTCAATAACTGTGAAAAACTGAGTTTAAATGTATTTGTCTATGGTGTATGTAAACTTCCAACTTCAACTGTATGTGGTCATTGAATGATTCTTAAACAACGGCCAACATAAACCAATTTCTGTTTGTTTCTCTCTTTCTCACTTATGTCGACACCTCACTGTTAACTTGTGTGTTGCTGAGCTCTAGGCAAAACACTGGGCGAGAAGTCACTCACATTCCAGAGAGCATTCAACACTGAACGTCAGGGTCACTTAATTACTAGGCACAATTTGTCTTGCCTCCTCTATGGAAATATGTGACAGTCGGGTACCAAACATAATTTAGTACCTGTAGTCATTGTTGTATATAATTTGGAGCATTTCAGACTGACATTGTGCTGCCCCTGTCCATCTTAACAAGACTGAAAGAACCGATGGTAGATAAGGGCGTAGGACGGGGGGGTGGGGCTGTCATATTGTTTCCAAAAGGTTGGAGGTCTATTACTCTGTAAAGAATAAGCTTTCAATACAGTACAATGAGGTTGAAAGGACTACATTGTAGCATAGCAGCTAACCAAAAAATAGCAGCTAACCAAAAAAAGGGGTCAATAGAACCATGTTCTGCTCTGGTGAAGTCCATTGGTGTAAAGCTGGAAACTCTTCACAATACCATTTTACCCTTCTTAGCCCAATCAATGAAGCAGGCAGCACTTCATCAAAGGATCTGCTAAAGGCCCTGGCTTCCCAACACATTCCACACTTTGACACCTCACAACCATCACGCATTCTCCCTCTGACTCAGTCTTCATTTTGTTCTGGTTGAGTTTAAAGACCACCCTCCTCACCTCATGCAACATGGAGGATAAGGCAGAGTGTTTGTTTGCAGTGACATAACTGCACACTGCCTGAAACTGTCACTTCTAGACTGTAGTTGTTGTGCTGTGGGCGAGATGCTGACCAAGTAAACAATGGGAGTCCTGTCCAGCCCTGTCCGACTGACTCCCATGCTCCAGTCAGACTAAGCTTCTTCTCTATGGTGTCTCTGTCATACCCCGCCAGGCCTCTCCTCTGTCTCCGGCATACCTCGCCAGGCCTCTCCTCTGTGTCTCTGGCATACCGCGCCAGGCCTCTCCTCTGTGTCTCTGTCATATCCCGCCAGGCCTCTCCTCTGTGCCTCTGGCATACCCCGCCAGGCCTCTCCTCTGTGCCTCTGGCATACCCCGCCAGGCCTCTCCTCTGTGTCTCTGGCATACCCCGCCAGGCCTCTCTGTGTCTCTGTCATACCCCGCCAGGCCTCTCCTCTGTGTCTCTGGCATACCCCGCCAGGCCTCTCTGTCATACCGCGCCAGGCCTCTCCTCTGTGTCTCTGGCATACCTCGCCAGGCCTCTCTGTGTCTCTGTCATACCCCACCAGGCCTCTCTGTGTCTCTGTCATACCCCGCCAGGCCTCTCCTCTGTGTCTCTGGCATACCTCCCCAGGCCTCTCCTCTGTGTCTCTGGCATACCCCCCCAGGCCTCTCCTCTGTGTCTCTGTCATACCCCGCCAGGCCTCTCCTCTGTGTCTCTGTCATACCCCCCCAGGCCTCTCCTCTGTGTCTCTGTCATACCCCCCCAGGTCTCTCCTCTGTGTCTCTGGCATACCCCCCCAGGCCTCTCCTCTGTGTCTCTGGCATACCCCGCCAGGCCTCTCCTCTGTCTCTGGCATACCCCCCCAGGCCTCTCCTCTGTGTCTCTCATACCTCGCCAGGCCTCTCCTCTGTGTCTCTGTCATACCCCCCCAGGCCTCTCCTCTGTGTCTCTGGCATACCCCCCCAGGCCTCTCCTCTGTGTCTCTGGCATACCCCGCCAGGCCTCTCCTCTGTGTCTCTGTCATACCCCGCTAGGCCTCTCCTCTGTGTCTCTGTCATACCTCGCCAGGCCTCTCCTCTGTGTCTCTGTCATACCTCGCCAGGCCTCTCCTCTGTGTCTCTGTCATACCTCGCCAGGCCTCTCCTCTGTGTCTTTCATACCTCGCCAGGCCTCTCCTCTGTGTCTCTGTCATACCCCGCCAGGCCTCTCCTCTGTGTCTCTGTCATACCCTGCCAGGCCTCTCCTCTGTGTCTCTGTCATACCTCGCCAGGCCTCTCCTCTGCTTTACTATCCTGCCGTTTACTCAGATATGTAAGGAGGTGTTGTTAGATTTATAGATCCACATGGTTAGAGCTCCTCTCATTCCTCAGGATTCCAGCTAGTCTCTCATTGGACTCTCACCTAAAACAATACCCCATTACCTAAAAATGCTTGATATTTTGCTACGGCAACTCAGACATTTTGCATGGCAATATGCAATAAATCTGTCCAATTTGGCCCGAAAATGCACTGACGAGGGAAAAGTTTGACGTGTGGCTTGTTAAAATGTATGTGTTTTACAGGGCCAGCTATAGTAGTACGGGGTCCCTAGAGCAAATTAGAGTTAAGTGTCTTGTTAGCTCGAGTATTCGAACCAGCGACCTTTCGGTTACTGGCCCAACTCTCAAACCGCTAGACTACCTGCTGGCCTTAGGAACCACATTATGCGGTAAAAGTGCGGTGATTGGTTAAAATTGCAAGCCCTCCTTTGTACTTTGATAATATTGTGACAATTTGACTGTTTTATGAGGAAATAGTGTGGTGATTGCATATTATGAAAGGAATCATTAATTTTGCAACAAAAGAAATGGCCACATCATCACAGACTCCTGGAGGGCCTGAATAAGACTCGGTGAGGTATTTTCATAAAGGCTGCATAGCAGCTGCCTCTTGATTTATAGAAGTTGGATCCCTGTCAAAAATGAAGTGTTGACAACATGGTCATGTTTGTCTCCCAGTTCAGTGTTTTTCTAAAAAGGTTTTGAGGATATAGTGTGCCTGCTATTTGGTCAGGTGGTGGGATATGAACTCATTTTGGGATTGGTTTCAGCTCTAGTACCTCAATACACAGCTGTAACGCAAGCCCATTGTGAAATATGGAAAAGTACTTTTAGCCCATATCATCGCAGTGCATTTGGTTCAGCTCAATTTAGGGATATGACATGTTATACAACAGCTTTTATCTGTTTGATATATTAAGTTAAATTAGCCTTGCGATGTGGGAGCCTGTCAATGCAGGAATGCAAGGTAAGAGTAATGTTCCTTTAAACACCAAAAAGATTGATAACACACTTTTCAAATGATCTTGCATACTTTCACTTCTGGACCAAAGAGATCAGGCTGTGATTTCCTTTTGTACCCCTTACCTCAAAAGCTGTGAGTAGGCAGGCAATGGTGTAGGCTGTTTGGAGGCTTAGATACCACCCTTCATTTAAAGGAGATGGGCATTTCCATCAACGTACCCATAGGCACAACAGTGAAGTTCATAGGAGCATGTCAAATTAAAGCTAAGAGTCTATTTTTGGTGAAATAAAGGTACTTTAAAAAAAAATCATTATATTATAAAAATTGACTTAAGTGAAGGCTTTGACTTCTGGATAAACAGATGGAAAAGGGGTCTTAAACATCTACCAAAAAAGTCTTAAGGTATCAGAAATGCATAAAAACACAATGTTGATGAAAAGCCCTGCCAACTAACGTCAACACCTTATATTTCGTTTTGGAGAAATTGTATACCTTCTGTAAGTTTATGAAATATTCCCCCAAAAACCCACATATGTTTAAGATATTTTCTCATTTCTCTCCCTCATGAGGGAGGATAATGAAAGTTCACAGAAGTAACAAGTGAAGGTAGACCTACCAATTGGTTATAGTGTTTCTACTGATAACAATTTTGTTTATGAATTAAGTGATTAAAACTGGTTATGCCAAATTGATAACTGGATTACAAAAAAATCTAACTGAATTACTGCAACTGAATTGGCTACAATGGGAAATCCTAATAGTCACGACACAGTTGGGTCACCTGCTACTGTCCTCCCTTCCACTGGCATACTGTTATGTTCAGCTCATAACTGTTTTCTTTGTGTTTCTGTTGTCTGGTTTTCAAACAAAGAGTGTTATAACAGTCTTGACAACCCATTCCTCTCTCACTCGCCATTTAATGTCACCTCTCTCAGCTCTTACTGACATCTGCCCACGAGCCCCCTCTTTCCATTTGCGGTGTAGTTTGAATCATACAAATATAATTAATAGAATAGACCCATCCCTTCAGACCACTGCAATTTAGCTGGTACACAATTTTTGAAATTTGAAATGAATTGTAATTTTAACTAATTTCTGTCACAAAGATAGCTGCTGGTCCACCCACCGTCGAATGTCAACTTAAATGGTCTATTCTATTATCTATATTTCTCTCGTTTCCGTAGGTTTCCTATGAAGGATTGACAGTATAATTTTTAAACAACAGACTCCTATTCAAGTCAACATTCTCTGATCTGTGGACCTCCAACCATCTATGTGGTACCATTTGAATGTTGAAATGTCCATTTTACTCCCAAATATGCCACCCAGAGTGGCCCATATTCAAGAGCATGTTGTTAATCAACCGATGGTGGGCACAACTTAAAAAGGGTCTAAGCCAATGTTTCCCAACCTTTTTCGGTTACTGTACCACCAACTGAATTTTACTCTGCCCGGAGTACCCCTCTACGCAGACGACACCATTCTGTGTACTCCAGGCCCTTCTTTGAACACTGGGTTAACTAACTACCAGACGAGCTTCAATGCCATACAACTCTCCTTCCGTGGCCTCCAACTGCTCTTAAATGCAAGTAAAACTAAATGCATGCTCTTCAACCGATCGCTGCCCACACCTGCCTGCCCGTCCATCATCACTACTCTGGACGGTTCTGACTTAGAGTATGTGGACAACTACAAATACCTAGGTGTCTGGTTAAGACTGTAAACTCTCCTTCCAGACTCACATTAAGCATCTCCAATCCAAAATTAAATCTAGAATCAGCTTCCTATTTCGCAACAAAGCATCCTTCACTCATGCTGCCCAACATACCCTCTTCAAACGGACTATCCTACAAAATAGCCTCCAACCCTCAGACTGCATCCAATTTGCTGAGTTATCACAGTGCCATCCGTTTTGTCACCAAAGCCCCATATACTACCCACCATTGCGACCTGTATGCTCTTGTTGGCTGGCCCTCACTTCATATGCGTCACCAAACCCACTGGCTCCAGGTCATCTATAAGTCTTTGCTAGGTAAAGCCCTGCCTTATCTCAGCTCACTGGTCACCATAGCAGCACCCACCCGTAGCACGCGCTCCAGCAGGTATATTTCACTGGTCACCCCGAAAGCGATTTCCTCCTTCGGCCGCCTTTCCTTCCAGTTCTCTACTGCCAATGACTGGAACGAACAGCAAACATCTCTGAAGCTGGAGACCCATATCTCCCTCACTAGCTTTAAGCACCAGCTGTCAGAGCAGCTCATAGATCACTCCACCTGTACACAGCCCACATGTAATTAGCCCATCCAACTACCTCATCCCCATACTGTTGTCTATTTATTTATTTTGCTCCTTTCCACCCCAGTATCTCTACTTGCACAGTCATCTTCTGCACATCGATCACTCGTGTTTAATTGCTATGTTGTAATTATTTTGCCACTATGGCCTATTTATTACCTTACCTCTGTTATCCTACCTCATTTGCACCTACTGTATATAGACTTTTCCTATTGTATTATTGACTGTAGGTTTGTTTATTCCATTTGTAACTCTGTTGTTGTTGTTGTTTGTGTTGCACTGCTTTGCTTTATCTTGGCCAGGCTGCAGTTGTAAATGAGAACTTTTTCTCAAGTAGCCTACCTGGTTAAATAAAATAGTTTCCCCTTGTGCATTTTACCACTAACCCTATGGTCTCATGAGTCTTCTCAAGATACCCTCTGTGGATAGACCAAGTAACCTCCAAGGGGTCCTTTTAATGTTATATGAAGAATTCCCAATAAATTATAAAATAGTATGAGGAGTCTGTAAGCTTTTAAATTATATACATCTCAACCGTTTATCCTTTCCATTGATTAAAATGTGGATGAATACCTGCCATGTCATTATTTTGTTCAATCGAGATGAATTTGCCTTAATCTTTCTGTACTAATATTATATAAAGGCCTAATTAAATTGGTGCTAATTCATCACCTACTGTTAGTAGCCATGTATTAATCTACAATGCGCATTTTCGCACGCTCTCTGTTTCAAAGCCATATCAGATATCTTGAATGTAAAACAGGGCTTTGATCTCAATGATCGTTGAGAAATAGAACGTATACCTACAGAAAGCTAAAACGCTCCTTTAATATGGACAACTGGTTGCATCCAAGGTCATTTTTATCCCTGCAATTTCATGTTGAAACGTCATACATCACGAGGGGCACACGAGGAAGGGAGAGAGTGTGAGAGGCTCGCTCATTACAGCAGCCAACCCCAACCTAACGACAGGCAAGCACTGCGTATACACTTTTATTACAGGAATCACGAGTATAATGCGCACTTTACTCTTTGACAAATTCATGGGTTTATCCGCCCCAAAATTAGGACGTTTTGTAGGGATGGGGGAAAACACTTATACAGTAACATATTTTGGACAATATTATATCAATACTTTTGCCTTAACTTTGACTTCGCTAGGGAGCGTCAGCTAGCCCTAGTCAGCTGTACCTGCGCCTATAGCTTTTTCTCCATCTTCTTTTTGAATAGTGAGCCAACATGTTTTCAGCACTTTTATTTCCATGACTGATCAAAACACGTTTTCTCATGGCTCTCTCTTGTCCCTCTGCAGCAGACATATAGTGAGCAATATGTTTGGAACCTTAAATCGCAGTCAAATCACAGTATAGAATCGCAATACATATAGAACCATGAGAATCGCAATACATATTACATCGGCACCTATCATGATAATATTGTATCGTGAGTTCCGTGGCAAGTCCCAGCCCTAATGTTTTGATTTTGTGGTGACCAGGTAGAATGTGCAACTTGCATCAATGTGACCAATTCCATTTTTTTATTTTACTCACACAACCAAAGGGTCGCAGTCTGAAGCCCTGCATATTGGAAATTTGTGAAATTGAAGGACCATGTGCCAGTCAGGTGTCCCACACCGGGTTAATAAGGGGGAATCTGATTCCTGTCAAAGTAGCAGCACTCTACATCATGAGGTCTGTTCCAATGATCATGAGGTCTTACCTGGAAAGCCCTTGTCAGTATGTTTAACCATATCCTAGTAGCCTGATGGATATCATTTGAATGATAAGTACAGCGACGTCTTGTCATGGAAATATAACATAGACACATGTCTAAGATCAAACTATCTGATGTCCTCTTTTTGGTCTCTTGTTCAAGTCTTGGCTGAAGATGTACTTTTCAGTGGAGAATTTGCACAGGACCAAGTGGATATGTCATTCTAAAATGGTGAGAGACTCCTTAAATATTAAGCAAAAAGTTAAGATCTCCCCCCCCATATTTTTTAAATGTATTTTATTGTATTTTTTTGTCTGGTCACTTTTGTGTGTAAGTCAAATAGCCTATTTTTTATTATTATTTTTAAATTAAAATGTTCTGCATTTTAATGGCAGATTTTGTGCTAGCAATGGATTGGTATAATTTATTAGAATTTCCATTTGACTATTTGCATAGCCTGATCCATAGGGGCAATGTCTAGTTTGCCTGATAGGGTCTGATAGGTTTGTAGGGGGTTTCTGTGCAGACTTGCCTACTTTTCTCATTTCCCACCTGGCTGCATGGGGAATTAATGAATTATGATGCTGGTTCTGATTCCAGCTGACACTCATTGCCACTGGTTTGCCTCAATACTACATACTACCCCCCCCCCCCCCCCCGCAATGATTACCAGGCCTCGTGCTGCTTGATATAATCTGCCCCCTGAGTTTAAATCAAAGCGGAATTCATTGTGTACATAAGAGCAGAATGAATCTGGTCATGACTGTAAAACAACATTTGTGACACATTCTTTGAATTCCCCAATGGCAAAACCGTTTTAATCTTCCTCTGCTTGTTTTTATTTTAACAAAACTGTGTACATATGAATCAAAAAATTCCTCCTTTGGGCCTGACTTCCTCTAATGAAGGAATTTGACCAGACTTGACCAGTAAACATTTGTTTCATTTCTCTTGTCTCCCCCCAAATCCCTGTTGTAATGTGGAATGTGGTACGTACTTCCGGGAAGGATGCTGGAGTTATTCAAACTGTGTGTACTGTTGGTGCGGAGTGGGCAGTGGATGTGATACTGTGACTATGGTTCGCGCTAGTGGAGTGATCTTGACTGGGGGGACCGGCATCTCTGGGTGTTATTGTTTCATGGTGTCAGGGTCTGAAACAGCATGCTTAGACTATCTGGGTCAGACTAGGACGCTTGCCACGTCACAGTATTGCTGTCTCCTCCTGGCCAGTCCAGAGACCCAGGGGGAGGTGCTGGGCTGGCTGGTTGTATCACCAGGCTGTGTCACCAAAGCTGACATGTCGCACGGCACGTCGTTCCTGTGTGTTTGTAAAACTAAATACAACAGTGCATTCCACATACAGGATGTCGTCCAAGTCGGGGATAATAGAATCATGTGTTTGTCAGGAAGATCTTCATGAGTAATCAATGCTTTGGCTGCCAGCGAAACAGAAAATCCCCAGGAAACGGCACTGGCAGTGAGCTGGAGTACATGGCAGCCTTGTCCATGATGAAAACCACAGTGAGCTCATCAGGAAATGTGAATACTCAGGATACATGGAGCTAATATGTTGTGCTCCCAGAATAAGCTAATATCCTTATTCTGGGAGCACATAGTTATGTTACACAGTTTGGCAGAACTAACCCCTCTGTTGAAGTAATTATAATCACTCTTTTGCGCTCGCCCACACACGCACGCACACACCAAAAATCACTGTTATTTCCTTGTTTTCCATAAAATGGAAATATACTCACAAGGACTTCATTCCAGCTCCATTGAATCAAAACAAGCCATTGAGCTGTGAGACCGTCCACTGTCCACCTCTCCGTCCGCCCTGGAACTGGAAAATGTGTGGATAGGAGCCAGGAGGGGAGCCAGCCTCAGCTTTTGGCACAGGAGCACAGCTCAGAGGCCACATAGCCTCCTGTGGCCTTCCCCTTCCTCACTGCCCAGCTCCATGGTGGCTCTCCCCTGCCAGTCACCGCCTCTGTTTACGTGGAGCGGTGGAAATGTGCTGACTGCAAGACCAAAATGCCTGCGGACATACTTGAGATGCCTCTCGCAGTGCTAAGAGATGTCCTAATTTGTCTGGAATGTCCGTTCTCTTGACATGACCCACCTGTAAATCACGGTGTCTTGTCCCACACCTTCTCTCTGCCTCCATTCTGTATGAGAGGTTCGCGGGTGAAACCACGACACCCAGACATTTTTACTGAAACCATTCCCCTTGTCACAAGAGCTTCTTCGCAGAGACCATAGTTGGGTGAAGTTCACCAGTGACACTGCAGAGGAGACCTATGTTTCACATTTGCCAGCCCAGTTTTGGGGCTCCCTGTTGTCATAGCAGAAGCAGTCCACACTGACCTAGTGATTGAGGGCAGGGCAGGAGACATATTCGAGCTGGATTGATCCTGAGGATAGACCAAGGCCGATTAATGACAACTGCTTTAGCATGAGGTGCTAACCCCAGCTCTTGTGCCTAACCAGCTAACAGTGCTATATGATAGACAGCTATAAATGCTGTATTGTTGACTTATCTGAATTGCTGTGTTTAAGAGCAGCATGTCATGACAGTCCTGTATTGCCATTAAAATGAAGTATGAAACGGCACCTGTCCTTGACCCTGTCTGTGAGGCCATGTCTTTCTCCAATGCCAGGTCATTGACCTCCCACAGCCCTCATCCTGTGTGGCGGGCAGAGTGCAGTACCATAGACCCAGAGCCCTGGATAGGCAGTCAGCTGGAAAACTAAAGGCCAGTGTCCCCTGTGTAATGCACTGCCATTGTCTTGGTGTGTTTTTCCAGTTGCACTTTTCACACTATCAGGGATATAGCATAACACACAGACTGTCTTCCTGGTCTGGAGTGGTACAACAACAGTAGAAAGTGCTACTGGTCCGCGTGAGGGGTGTATAACTCTGAGCCAGTCATATGAAGTTTGGGGGGCCTCACTGTTTTTTCAGGTGAAAAACAAGCGGAGATCTAAAAACAGGCAGAAGAAAGGCCACGGTTGGAGGGTGGCTTAGTGACAGCGATAGGGAGAGAGGAGTGGGCCTGGGCCCGGCAGGAAGCACCTGTCCCTGGGACATTATCACAGGGCTCCCAGGCAGGGGCTCCACAGGCTGACGCATAAGCACATTGTGTTTCTCTGCGGTCCAGGACAAAGCTGTTTACCCTCTGCTGTACCCTCATCAAACACACTGTACTCTTCAAATGGGCCGACCTGTTGTTTTTGTATTTGCTTTGCTTCGCACAACTGCATAGAATACGGTTTTACTTATTGTAAACAGCACTGCACAAACTAATAACTATATAATGATGAGTAAATTATTCAAGTATGGTATTGCTCTGTGTGTTAATTAATATGTTACAAACCAATGAATGGGGGCCTCACAGGTCAGAGAGCAGGGTACAGCGCTCCACCTGTAGGCCACCGCCATCTACGGTGTGTGTGTGTGTGTGTGTGTGTGAGGATGCAGCATAACAATAGAGGTAGAGTAATGTCAGGTTTGGAATATGATGGCAAAGCCCTGCTCTTATCCCGCCAGCGGCAGCCTTCGGGAAAATCCTTGGGAGTTTTCTTGGACTGTAGAAGGGGTTTCCAGCACTGAAGAGCATCCATCCCTGCGTTTAATACTGAGTCTTCTCTGAATTTACACTCCATCCGCTTGTCACATGTTGGAAATGCATGTAGTTCTACCCTTGGACCCAAGGAACACGTTTGAAAGATCTTACTAAGACGACTTTAGTTAACTAGGTTTATTAACCCACTTAGCCTACTTTTTCTGAAATGAAACTCTAATAAAGTTCATATCTGGTCACCAACATTCACCCCTTGGTTTGGAACACCCTTGAGTGTAGTGAATAGCATGTGAGTGCTCAAGGCTGGGTTTGAGAGGTTGCAGTGATTGGAGCAGAATTAAGCTGAAATTAAACTGACAGTGGATTGGTTTAAGAGAAGGAATGCCTAATCCTTTTTCTATTTGCGTTTTAATGCATCTCAGATTGAAATAAGTTACATGTGGTGAACCAGCCGTATGTTTTTAATTTATTGTGTTTTAAAATAAATCTGAAGTATTTACCCCCAAGTGAAGAAATCTTCCCATGAGACTTTGAATGTGAGGAACTCTGCAGAGCTGTCTGTATTTTCATGTTATTCTAGCACAACAAATTACATTTTGCCCCCCCATACACTTTTAGAAATGATCGAAATATGGACCCTGAAATTCTCCACGTTGTTTGCGTTGCAGTTTTAGACATCGACTTCCTAGCTTATTACTTATTACTTAGCTTCCCCCATCTTCCTGGCCTAGGCTGTCTGTTGAATTATTGCGGTCCTTTATGACCAGCTAAAAATATCCATCTCTAAAATGAACCATATGTTCCGGGTTGCATAACAGATCACAGGGAACCACAGAGCTGTGGGGACCGAGGGAAATAAGGATGGATGTGAGATGCCAGTTGTCGGCAGTCGTCCGCTGTGTGATGGAGCTCTCCAGTCAGACCAGTTGGCCTACAGTACATCACAGGACTGCCTGCGCTCTACTTTCCACTTTGCACTCTGGTACCTGTGGTTTGAAGCTGGCTAGCTTTGTTTTGTTGTTTGTGTCACGCTGACCCTGAAGATGTTCTCAGGAAGTGTCGTCTGTGTGCCTCCTGTTTGCTGGGCTTCCTCCTGGCCTCCTATGAAGATAGCCTCCATCTCAGCTCAAGACTTCCTACCATGTGGCTGCTCTGTGTTGCCCCGGCTGCTGGGGAAACTCAAATAGCCCTGGCACATGTTTGGAGTTCAGCTCTGTCCACTGTCCTGTCCATCCTCCAGAGTTGATAAAGCAGCAGATGTCTATGCCGGCCAGGTTGCAGCCCGGTAATGACCCGCTCACCCCCTGCCAACCCCGCCACCTCAGACACCACTTTCCTGCAAGTCATTGTCTTGTCTTCCTGAGAAACAGGCCCTTGAAGTGAAGCGGAAAGAGAGAGAGGAGGATAAGATGGACCTCGAAGATGGAGAGGAGGGGAGCGTACACAACACATCTGTTGTCGTGTTTTTGTCCTGACCACAAAGTCTTGGCAATCACTTTGCTTTCAGACTGTGTCAGCATTTCACTGGCATCGGTTGGATGCACTTTGTTTTGGAAACATGTTTTGTGTTCATGCAGCATTGCGGTATTACTGTTACTACGTTTGAGTAGGCACGTCTGAATGGGATGTTGTCCTTCATTACAAATACCTTGTTGCCTTGCAACCTTTCCACTGTGCATGATTCACCTACCTAGTCTGGAGAATAGAACTTAATGTGTTCGGTCAACAAAGTCTCCTCAAAGGCTTTAATTCAGACAAAGTCTGATCTCAATAGCTTGTTGCTCTTGTGTAGTATTCTCATTTATCAGAACCGACCAGATAAACCCGGGTTAAATCTAATGCGACATACTGTAGAGAGAATGTTGTGTTGGAGAGATTCCACCCTGGGAATGCTCTTCATTCCTGTCGGAGGAGTTGGGAAAGTGTTTTCCCATCAACGTGTCCTTTTTCCAGTTCCAGACGTCCTTCTCTTTCACCCAGCTCAGTCTTGCATCACATTTGTTAATGCTCAGAAGGGAGGAGACATCTACATTTTATTACCATACAGAGGAACTGAAGAGTGCGTTTGATGTTTGTTTGTTTGGCTATGTCATTTTGGAACTGATCAACTTAGGAAATCAAACTATGAAACCAGTATTTTTTTAAATCTGAATTTGTGGTGTGGCGATGTACCATTTCATACCATGTCATAAGCCTATATTAACTCCATTCCCCATTTTTCAACTGGAGGACACCAGTAAATGGTTGCATCAGATTTCTTTCTAGGGGTGTCTTGTAAAGACTGCCCAGTGTGTGTGTCCCTGACTGACGGTCTGGAGTTTCAGCCCCAGTGCCCACAGCATAGCTGTTTGTTTGTCCCCTGGGCAGTTATTACAGCGGCATACTGTACATTTTCACAGTATTAGAATACAGCCCTGACCACAAACTAGGCTTCAGTTCGGTGGGACTGTTCCCCATGCTTTTCTGTGCCGATTCTTAGCAGGTCAAGTTGCAGATCCAGTGTCGCTATCTGAAAGGGTGGACTAGGGGGGAGCCACGCCACACAGAGCCACATGATGCAGAGAGCTCAGTCGGTGGCAGGGCAACAATGTGCTAAAGGACAAAGATCCCAGAGTCGGTTAGCCAATGAGTTCCATTGTCACTTGACTGTGGTCTAATTTGAGACCAGGGACTGTCCTCGCCGTGACTCAGCGTGTGTGTGTACGTGTGTGTCTCTGTTCACCACGTGGGTGTGTAAGTGTAGTCGTGTACGTTTACACCATGCGTATGTGTTTATTCTTGTACTGTATGTTTCTTGACAAGCCATGCACCTGTTGCACTGCAGTGAACATATTTTGCTTGATCTCTCCAAACAGTCTGCTGGTACTGTGTGTGTCAGTCACAGCTGGCGGCAGGCAGGGGCTCCCTGGAGCTGCTACCTGGAGTGGTGCCTAGAATCACTGCTTTGCTCCCTCTGTGTGTGTGTGTGTGTGTGTGTGTGTGTGTGTGTGTGTGTGTGTGTGTGGCAGATAGGCCCTCACACAGCAGGAGAAACAACACGTTCAGGGCATGCTTGGATGCACTTCCTACTATGGGATGATTGACAGTAGAGTAAGTTTTCAGCTCCTTTCAGTTTGACAGACAGCTACTGGTCCTTGGACTTATTTTTCTTGTGTCTCTCATGCAAGTCATCCTCCTCCCTGTCCTCTGGTTAATATAATAATATAATGTAATTTACAGTGCCATTAAGCAGGTGCTTTTATTCAAAGTGACTAAGTCATGCATGCATACTTTTTACATTTGGTTGGTCCCAGGAATCGAACCCACTAGTCCTCATCTACTCTGCTTTTTCTTCAATTTCCCCCTTCTCCTCATTCCACCTCTCTCCACCTGTATGACTGGTGCTGATATTAGTGTATCAGGTTAGCATCTCCGGTGTTGTGACTAAAGTCCCTGTCAGTCAACTCTTACTCAGTCGGTTGTTCTCTATTCAGACTTCTTAGTAAGCCTAGCTACTTGAGTCTAAGCTAATATTTGCAGAGAGAGAAATCCTTCAAAACATGATTGCTTTCCAGTCAGTCACTGGCACGTGAAGAGGGATAGGATATCTTCATTGGTGTTATTTAGTAGACTGTCTGGCTGTTATTCAGCCTACCTAAGGCACCGGGCACGTGGAGGGGGGGTAGAAGTAAACTGTGGACCCAATGAAGTGTCTTTGAACCCAGTCCAGAGCCTCTCCTCAGACCTCCGTGGTAGCGTGAGCATAACAACTTTGCAGAAGATGGCCATTGGTATTGTTTAAGCAAAACAAGACCCCCTTCCTCCTCCTACACACACATACACACACACACACACAAGTCCTCTGCTTCCATCCCCCATTTTGGCGTATCTCTGCTTATCTCCCAAGGTATGCGGTCCGAAAGCTGTTTATCTCCTTTCCGACAGTGATTAATGACATATACCTAGAATATTTTTGGATGTGTTCACAGTTATCTGCAATTGTCCTTAGGTCCTGTCTGGGCCCTGGCCCAGTATGTATGACACTCCCCCACAATGCAGCTTTTCCAGATTTCCTGCTGTCAATTGTGTCTGTTGGTGGAAGGTGGCATCCTGGTTCAAGCCCCCGGGCGTCAAGCACAGCTCCCTCTCTCTCTTTCTCTCTCTTCCTCTCTCTCTCATCCTGTCTTACACCACCCACCCACCTTCTCTTTTCATTTGATTTTCTCTCTGTCCATCCATCTATCCATCCTCTCTTCCCCCCTGCTCCTCTCTCCTCTCCCTCCGTCAGTCCACTGTTCTTCCAGGAGCAGTCTACATACTGTCCCACAGCCAGGCCAGCTCGGCCTCCAGCACAAACACACAATATTTACTCACTCTGGCTGCCTGCCTGCCTCTCACATGCTGCTCTCGACACTCCATCATCCTCATAATTTCTCTGTTTTCCTCTTAGGTCTGTATGGTTTTTGTCCTAACACCTCTTTTCTATCCCTCTGCACTCCTCTTCTTTCAATCTTCCCATATTCCCCCCCCCCCCCCCCTGTCCCCTCTCCCTTTCTCTTGCTCACCAGTACTTCATGTTCCCATTAGATTACATATATTTTCTGCTGTGTCATTTCTAATGTTTATAAATCAAGTTGAGATGGTTCAGTAGTGGAGTAAAAGTTAAAACAACATGATCCCGAACTGATACGTTTTATCCCAGAAAAAGGAAGAAGTGGTGCATTTTTTTCTGACATGGGGTTTTATGTCAATTAGTCATTATCTTGTTTATGTTTTAATGATAACATGGGATTTCCTGCTTGAACGACCAGAGTTGGCTTAAGTATCCACTATTACATTCTTCATGTTAATCCCAGTGTTATCCAATACAATCCTACTTTTGTCATGTTCATCTTATCCTAAACGTTTTTATGCTTATCCAACTGAGTACATAGCAGCCTACTGTTTCACAGTAAAAGTCAGTACTTTTGGTTTCAGTACCTTTTTGTCATACTTTTCTTTCTGCCTAGAACCAGACTGATATCAAACCCCTCTGACGAGCAGTGAGGAATGTGAACCAGTGCCATTTCCCTCTCTGTGGTGAGAGTATTCAGCAGTAGCACTAATGCACTGAAACAGGACATCCTGTGCATCCTCTCCACAATGGCGTCAATGGCCTCCTAACTAGCGTAATACCTTCCTATTCACACTGAAGGGTTACCAGCATCGGCTCTCCTGGGGACACCGGCTAGAATACGGCCTCCGCTCTCAACACAACAACACTGGCTTCCAGTAACCACTCTGGAAAAGCCACTGGGTGTCTTGTACTCTGCCTGTGCCCATTTCATCTGCACCTGAGGGCAGACTGTGTTCCTGTTTAGAGTTCCAGTACAGGTGCTCATGTATGTGTGTTATACTTTGTGTTTTTTCCAGTTCTGCCAGCCAGGAGGATGGAGGCTGTCCCGAGAGAGGAAAGCTCCCACCTTCTTCACGGTGGTGTTGACGGACATCGACTCAGATAGACACTACTGCTCCTGCCTCACCTTCTACGAGGCAGAGGTCAACCTGCAGGTGAGATGGCCTGTTGTACTCCTCAACCCCCAACCCCCCTACATGCATATCTTAGTGTTATAGCCAAAGCCACTTACAAGGGCATTATGTAAAATATTATAGCAAATCTAATGTATATCTCTTACAGCTTACCCATAGTTGCCCTATTCAAAGCAATCCGTTATACCGTGCCTTGCAAAGGTATTCATCCCCATTGGTATTTTTTGTATTTTGTGGTATTACAACCTGTAATTTAAATGGATTTTGATTTTGATTTTATGTAATGGACATACACAAAATAGTCCAATTTGGTGAAGTGAAATGAAAAAAATAACTTGTTTAAAATTAAAACATTAAAAACTGAAAAGTGGTGCATGCATATGTATTCACCCCCGTTGCTATGAAGCCCCTAAATAATATCTGGTGCCATCAATTACCTTCAGAAGTCACATAATTAGTTACATAAAGTCCACCTGTGTGCAATCTAAGTGTCACATGATCGGTCACATGAGCTCAGTATATATACACCTGTTCTGAAAGGCCCCAGAGTCTGCAACACCACTAAGCAAGGGGCACCACCAAGCAAGCGGCACCATGAAGACCAAGGAGCTCTCCAAACAGGTCATGGACAAAGTTGTGGACAAGTACAGATCAGGGTTGGGCTATAAAAAAATATCTGAAACTTTGAACATCCCACGGAGCACCATTAAATCCATTATTAAAAAATTGAAAGAATATGGCACCACAACAAACCTGCCAAGAGAGGGCCGCCCACCTAAACTCACGGACCAGGCAAGGAGGGCATTAATCAGAGAGGAAACAAAGTGACCAAAGATAATCCGATCTCCGCTGTGGAGCTCCTTCAGGGTTATCTGTCCATAGGACCACTTTAAGCCGTATACTCCACAGAGCTGGACTTTATGGAAGAGTGGCCAGAAAAAAGCCATTGCTTAAAGAAAAAAATAAGCAAACACGTTTGGTGTTCGCCAAAAGGAAGAGGGTACTCTAGTCAGATGAGACAAAAATTTTGCTTTTTGGCCATCAAGGAAAACGCTTTGTCTGGCGCAAACCCAACACCTCTCATCACCCCGAGAACACCATCCCCAGTGAAACATGGTGGTAACAGCATTATGCTGTGGGGATGTTTTTCATCAGCTGGGAAACTGGTCAGAATTGAAGGAATGATGGATGGCGCTAAATACAGGGAAATTATTGAGGGAAACCTGTGTTGGTCTTCCAGAGATTTGAGACTGGGACAGAGGTTCACCTTCCAGCAGGACAATAACACTTAGCATGTTGCTAAAGCAAAACCCGAATGGTTTAAGGGGAAACATTGAAATGTCTTTGAATGGCCTCGTTAAAGCCCAGACCTCAATCCAATTGAGAATCTGTGGCATGTTGTGTAAATCAAATTATACAACCCCCCCAAAAAATCTATTTTAATTCCAGGTTGTAAGGCAAAATAAGTGAACCACGCTATGGCAGATAGTGCCTACTGCCTCGGCTGGCAGCATGATGCTTCTCTTGATAAGCAGTTCATTTCTTTATCATTTCCAGCTACTCTCTCTCTCTGGATGAATACTTGATTCCGAGCATCCAGCAGGGGCTATTTGTTAATTCTTGGGATTTTTTTATATTTTTCATTGTGTTGTAAATGTTTTGTTTTTGACATGTTTTCTTGCATGGCACATTTTTGTACTATTAGGAATGTGTCACAGCATGATGTGTTCCAGAACCCACTAAAGTGGGAAAATAACAGCATTCCGGATGAATTGCGATGAATTGAACAAAACTTCACACACTGAAGGGTTTTAGTGTGATGGGACAAAAGACGTATCCAATGAGCTGACATCTCATCCCCTCTACCACTGGCTCTTGGATGCACCCATCCTCATATGAATTCAGTTCTGTCTTTGATGTTTTTTCTTCCGCACAAGTTCACAAACCCCTGAAATAAACTATTGGAACGACCGCAATCCTCTCAAGGTTTGCCCTGATACATTACACAGAATGCCTGGCTGGATGTCTAATTGTGTTTAAGAATATGACTCCTTACAATGGCCCGACATCACCCTCCAGACGGTCTCTGAAGTGCTGCATTTTGTCACAAGAACAGGACATGTCCCCTGCCTCTTATAAAACACATGACAACCATGGCCATTAGTCACATTCTTCGAAAATCTGACATTCTTCGAAAGGCCCCATTCTTCTGACCATTAGTCATGTTTATTCAAGGAGTCTTCTAAAAAAGGGAATTGAAATCTGATCATATCCTCTTACCTAAATTCCGGTGGAATTCTAACCTTTATTATTACACAGTGTACTGTATGAATCAGACCAATTTACACAAACATCCCTTGTTGTGCCTGGATGCAGAACCACGGATTTTCCATGTGGGTTTCAAACAAAGCCTTGGCCTGACAAGGTATAAACCACCACATCCTTCATTAAATACGTGGGATAACGGCTAGGTTAGCTGTGACTGGGTCTCTAGCCGGGCCTGGTCTATGCCTGGGCTGGATGGTCACGTAACCGACGCTGCAATAGTCTTACTACTTCCCCTGTCAGGCGCTGTTCGGTGATGTCCTGCAGCTGTCCACTCTGCTCACGCCCCCCCCCCCCGGAGGACTCTGGACCCTCTCCTCCGTGTCCAGACTTTAATCATCCCTTATTTGTTTTCTGTCCTCCTCACACGCCGGCCGGTCTACTGAGGGAGAAGAGGCGAAGGCCACCCATAACGATCAGTGCAGTGTCATCGCAGACTTTAATACAGGATCATTAAAGGTCTTGATTACAGGGCTAAATGTGGCTGGTCACCTCACTGCCTCTTCATCATGGCCCCACCTCTCTGTTTTGGTTTGATTTCTTTCCAGGAACTGTTCCCAGACCCCTTTTGTTCACTTGGTAATGGCTCAGATAAGGATAAGAGTTTGGATCACACACTGGACAGATGTGGGGCTGGTTTCTCACTGTGTAGGTGACTGTTGCTGCATCTTATGGTTTAGGGACCAGCTTGATATAGTATACCATCCACTGCAAAGGTTTGCACCAGAGCCAGGACCTATGTTCTCAATATTCACATTTACACTGTTAACAAGGTTAGCAAGATGCTAACGCAGTTTGAAGTAGTGTTGCACGGTATACCGGTATCACGGTAATACCACAGTACCAAAACATCATGATGGCAACATTTTAGAATACCGTACTACCGTTTCATATGATACTACAAAAATTATCAAATGTTTATGAAGTCAGTTTTGTTTAGACATTCAGTTGAATTTAAGCAATGCTAGTCTCTTGTATGCGCAGGTGCAATAATGTCCACTTCACGTTCATGCGCACATCACCTGTGGCAGCTGTAATCGGCCAGCCACATCCCCTTCCAGCCATCACTCACCTGCTTCTCTCCTCTCCGTCCGCTCTTCCTGCTCATCTATTCCTCCGTCTGTTTAAAAAACTATAATTTAGCTTTGATGGCGAGGGGGGATGCAGACCCGGATCAGTCTGCTGTTGTTACATGTACAGTAGCGAAGAGCACAGGCCAGTCTGATAGGCTTTGAAAGTTCACTGTCACGCAGCAGGAACAGAGAGTAGAAACAGCTTTGTAACAGTCGTGTTTGCAGTTTTACAGCAAAGAAAGCGGCTCTTACCGGACCAGCCTTTTTTCCTTCCTGCACTATTTTGCGCTCATTTCATTCTCATTTCACAAACCATATCGCGGGCCGTTTTAAACTACTCCCAGGCCGCTAATTATTGTTTTGATAACAATGTTTTTCAGTCCTATTACCTAGCTAGCTTAACGACCTGGTAACTTGACAGTAGGTTAAGGCAAATTTGATTGGCCCAGGAAGAAAAAGGGTCTGCTTCAAAAGTAGGATTCATAATCTCTCTTTCTGGTGCTCCTTACATTTGTTTATTTTTTTTACCTTTATTTAACTAGGCAAGTCAGTTCAGGGGCAGAACGACAGATTTGTACCTTGTCAGCTCGGGGGTTTGAACTTGCAACCTTCCGGTTATTAGTCCAACGCTCTAACCACTAGGCTACCCTGACACCCCATTCTGTTTTGGTGCCTAACATTTTTAAAGTGTGGAGCCATGTGTTTGTGGGGGAGAGAGTGGTGTGTTTGAGGGAGACCGAGAGAGTAGTGTGTACATGTTTGTGGGAGAGCGAGAGTTGTGGTGTGTGTGTTTGAGGGAGACAGAGAGAGAGCAGTGTGTACATGTGTGTGGGAGAGAGAGAGTGTGGTTTGTGTTTGAGGGAGACCGAGGGAGTCTGTGTGTGTCTTGTCTGTTAACTGAAGAGTAAAGGTTTCATGCAGTGTTTTCCCCTTACTGCCACAATGACATGCAGATCATTATGCATGTATATTCCTTCCTCCCATTCCTCCAGCCAAATCACAGCTAGACCTTTGAAAATATGAGGAACTTAGCCATTCTATGCAGTAGACAGTGAACAGTGAGAATTTCAATTCAATATTTGTTTTATTGAGTAGAAGTGTGAATATCAGTGACAGGTTTTTTTGTACCACAGGCATTACGTTTACAAAACGTGAAGAATTGTCGGGGGACGGGTCGAACAGGATGCAAGGCCAATCAGAATTCTCTGTGCTGTCATGATACTTGGCCTGGTATCTTATCGTTAGTGAAATGTTGGTATCGTGACAACACTAGTTTGAGGTGCCTTGTGTTTTGTCAAATACTCCTAACTTGGTTAGTAAAGTATATTGGGCCTAGTCTGCAAAGCATTTTACTGAAAAGGGCACACATGGTTTTCGTAGACCCTTGTAAGCCAGCATACGTTTTTTTTAATTACTTTTTTTATTTACGTGGGCATTATCATGAGCCTTACCCTGTTGTGTTTAAACCAGCGTGGCTTTATTCTGTGATTGGATTCGAGAGGCAGATATGTATTTTTGCCGATAATTGAACCAAATCCTCAGAATGCTGTAGAAATGTGTTTCTCGTCTGACGGGATATTTAGATCCTGTGTCCCCTGCTTGGAGCATGCCAGAGCTCTTGTGGCATGTTTTCATTGTCTGAAGGAATATATGTGATTCTGATAAAAGGTTTAGCCAGGAACGAGCCCTGTGAGGCTGCTATGCTGCTATCTCTGTAAACTGATAGGACTGACGGCTCCTAGTATGGGACAATTGGAACCAGATTGAGACGAGACCACTGAGACTTGACCTCTGTGTCCCAGTGGAGCACTTTGGGAAGGAGTGGGGTGGTATCTTTGTTCAAATCATTCACCTTAATGACTTAGCCCATATGCTGTTAGTTTAATATGATCACTCAATTGCTATTTATAGTACATTACGCCATGTCCTTCCAACCCAAATGTCTGCATTGTATTTTGGCTAGGTTCTGAATGATTAATATCCTACAGGTAGGCCTAGGTCTATCTCCAGTGTGGTTACTGGATCAGAGGTGTCGGAGGTCGAGCAGCTTTTGCTTGAATTATCTTTGGTTCTCTGTTATGGGAGAAAAACATAGTTGAATACTTAGAACTCAGGCTTCAGGGGGTTTATTACGGCTATTTCTATACTGATTACATCTTGTGACTCGGTTTTGTAGGAAATGTCATTTGAATTTCAAACCTCCAGTTCTGGGTTTGTAGCCGTAGTTTAGAATAATCTCCAAACCACAAAAGATTATTCCTCAACTCAGGGAACCAAAGTTATGACGTTGTAGTCTTTAAAATAAATACACAATATTTTGTGAAGAAACAACTGAACAGATGAGAAATCAGTATGGGTAAAGTCCAGACTGGACGTAGCCTATTCATACTCTGTTGTTAGTGTTTTCACAACTATTTTAGTAAACCGAGGAATTTGACTTGATGCATAGTTGACTTGATTTCTTGTACTGTACATATCATGCTGATTTATGGTTGGCCTTTTGTCAGTATGTGACTCTGGAGGGGAAATGACACTCCTCTCTTAAGCTCCTGGGTTTCGTCTCCATGAAAATAATGTTTTATGATCTATTTTTTTGGGCTTAGTAATCTTTTATGAACCCCATGGTGATTTGAAGAAAATCCTCGTTGCTCTTTCAACTCCTCAACTGTGATGAGTATCTGTTTTACTGGGTACTACACATTGGAGAGGATTTTTTACAACTCAAATCTGTATCCCATTGCAGAGGAAACACAGGATTTTGAGTTTTTTGTGCATGAAAAGGTTGCAAACACAGGATTTTGAGTTTTTTGTAACCGAAAGGTTGCAAGTTCGAATCCCCAAGCTGACAAGGTACAAATCTGTCGTTCTGCCCCTGAACCGGTAGTTAACCCACTGTTCCTAGGCCGTCATTGAAAATAAGAATTTGTTCTTAACTGACTTGTCTAGTTAAATAAGGTAAAATAAAAATAAATAAATCAGAATTATCGAGGAGGGGGTGGCACTTGCATGTTTCCAAACATAGGCTACAGTATGTGATGTACTGTAGAATGTACAGTAGATAACACTAGACCCACCCTCAGCGGGTTAGCAGAAAAATGTTTTTTCTGTCCCTGCTCAGGCGTTTCTTTCACGCCTGCTATGTTAGGTTACACTGCACAGGGTCTTAACTCACCCCCATATCACTGTTGAACTCTCCCACTTGAATAACTTATTCTGTTTTGCTGTCTCAGGGAACAAAGACCACCGATGCAGATGAGGATGAGGAAGAGGATGGCTTGATCCAGCCCGCTCAAGTCTTTGCACCAAAAAGTCTCATTCTGGTCTCCAGGCTCGATTATCCTGAAATATTCCGGGTAACATAATATCTGATTAATTCCTGACTAAAATAGTTTCCTTTCAAAATGTCAGATGACCATGCATAGTGGTCATTTCAGTTTTTGCGGGTTTATTTGCTATCTATAGTTGACCTGGCCAGGAACATTCTTGGTCCTATTCATGAGGTTCGTGACTGTTCACTTTACTTATCTAATTAGCATTGGCATGATATACAGTAGTCAATGCACTAATTTCTGCGCTATTGATTGTCTCATGATGGTGATAGAATGCATCATGTTGGATCCTGTGTGTGAAGAATTAACATATTGGCTTTATAGAGTGAATTCTGCAAGTACTCAAGGCCAGGATATCCAGCCAATCCCTCACTGAAGAACAGAGTGGGTCTTAGCGGATCTCTCCTGTCCCTAGGCACTCCACTGAACCACTACGATCTTCAACTTTGGCATTCAAATGTCTCCGACACAAATATTCTTTTAGCATTTATTTTTAGCTTTGCTCTGCCCAGGTATTTGCCATTAAACCACACGTCAGCTGAATATTATACTATACATCTGATTGTATTACATAACGAATTCCAACACAGTGTCTTTAATTGTCCATTTAGGCACAAAACTGTGATTGGGTGTATGTATCTTGCGATACATCTGTATGTGAGTGTGCTGATTGACCTGGTTGTGTGTCTGTCTCCTCCTGACCTCCCCAGGGCTGCTTGGGCCTGATCTACACGGTGTACGTCGACAGCCTGCCGTTCCCCCTGGAGGGGCTGGTTTCCAACCTCTTCACGTGCATGGTTCCTGTGGCTGGCGGCTCCCAGGTAAACAGGCATTACTAAAGCAAACAATTCCTCAAATACCTCCATCTCTCAACCCTTCTGGCCTGCTCTCCACAGAGGCACGAATCCACCCAAGACTAGGGGTCAGTCTGGGTTAATATTGCTGCTAGACCCACACAAGGTGCTTGGTTACCCACTGACGGCCTGATGCTTATTATAGTTTCAGTCTCCTACAAGTAGAGTGTGAGTGAGGAAGGAAGTTTTTGCCCATGTGCGTTTGCTTTCCATTCAATCATGCATTCCTCATCTAGATGGTGCCATAGATTGCTGTACCACCGCGCGCAGAAATGTCCTCATAATACTATTTTATTTTTCTAGCTGCTCTTCTGATGACATTACTTAGTGAAGCTAGGGTAGAAAAAAACTAAGTAGGGGGCCTGTTTTTATATTTTCACATCTCACTAGGTTATTAAAAACCACATCTGAAGCTGACCTACAGTATAACCAAAACCCTACACTGGTCTGCTCCCTTAAAGTCTAGACAATAGTGATCAATGTGGCTTTAAAAAACGGGACAATATTTCATCTGTGTTTGTAAAGGGGAAGGAATGTGACCCATGGTTAAGTTCACATCCTGAACCTTAGTGTAATTTGAGTGTTTTTGATGTAATTTACCAACCAACACATGCCAGTGTTCCTCCTCAAACTATCGCCGCTCCCCGCAGAGCCAAGGGCTTTCGGCTGTAGTGACACAACATGAGTTAGAAACCTCAGGAGTGGAACAAACTCATCCTTCAACAGACTGTCAAACATGAAGGAATGTCATGAATCAGGGAACAGAGTTGTTCTCTAGCTGGTTCAAACTCAGTTGAAAATAACAGAAAGGCTATGCTCCCAATTAAGACCTTCATTGACCATGTTTCAATCCACTAGGATCTTCTTCAGGTTAAAGCCAAGCTCCGTTGAACCACTGTCTGTCTCCCTATCATGTTCAACATTGGTTTAGCTGAATTAGACGTACTGATTGCGTTCACGCGAACACACTGTTTCCACTGTGCGCTTACTTCTCTACCCTCAGCCACACTGGATACAGCGACGGATGCTGCTGTCCCTATTGGTTTGCAGAGGCGTTGTGCCGTGCCAGTGAAATTTAGGTTAACATGCAATTGAGGTTTCTCCCATTGCCGCCGGACTGACTCAAAAGGCTAATTCTGTCATGCAGCTGCGATGTCCATCGGGTTCAACAACACGTGTTTTATTCATTTTTCTGGGAGATCGTCAAAAAAACACTCACACAGTGGATCCCTTAACTGCCATTGTACTGTCATTTCTCCCTTGCGTATATGACCTTTGGCCTTGTTTTGAGTTACAGTCTTGTTCAGTTTCCTAATGATATATACATTACCATGAAAACATGTTTTGATGTCTGTTGAAAAAAAATGTCTGTCTCTGAAACTGTTGTACGTCTTGTCTAGTTCTATGATAGACCCATCCAATGGTTTTTCATATAACCTATGACTTTTCACTTTGGTGTTTTTCCCCACAGAAATTGTTTTCCCTGGGAGCTGGCGACCGACAGCTAATCCAAACCCCTCTGAATGACAACCTGCCTGTTACATGCAAGAGTGTGGCCCTGCTCTTCCAGCAACTTGGTATGTCACTGGGCTTCTGCTTCCTCATTACTACACTACAGTACCACCAGTCAAACCCAAACTCCATGAACTCGACTCCACTTTATGGCACCATCATGTTCCTTCCGTTTTTTCCAGTCTGGTCTGCATCGGGTCTACTTAGTTGCAGTACAGTAGCTCTATGCTGCTCTGCCTGTTGGTCACGTACAGTCACAGTATACACAGCTCACATTGTAATTTAGCTTATGCTTCCTGGTAACATGCTTACGCGGGTCGGCTCAAATAACCTGACAGCTGAATACGAACTGTAGTACCAGATATTAGGAACATCCCTCTTAATCATATTGTTTGCATCGTTTTCTTTGTTTATTTTAGTAAGTAGCTTAGTTGTATGACAGGTTATCCGGTATTGATCCTTGATGGTATTAAACCTTTTTAGGTTCAACTCCAACATTAAGAGGTTTAGAGTTACGACGCGGATGATCACATGGTTATGAATAAAGCATCTGTCCAAATCACAATTTTAAACTCTCAAACTGAATAGCCACTAAGCAGTTGGGTTAGATGCTGTACAAATGAACATGTGCAGTGCCTTCAGGAAGTATTCACACCCCTTGACTTTTTCCACATTTTGTTGTGTTACAGCTTGAATTTAAAATTGATCAAATGTAGATTTTTTGGGTCACTGGCCTACCTACACACAATACCCCATAATATCAAAGTGGATTTGTATTTTTTTTATTTTTTACGTTTTCAAATAAATAAAAAATGAAAAGCTGAAATGTCTTGAGTCAATAAGTATTCAACCATAATATGTTACATGGACTCACTGTTTAACATGATTTCTGAATGTCTACTTCATCTCTGTACCCCACACGTACAATTATCGGTAAGGTCCCTCAGTCGAGCAGTACATTTCAAACACGGATTCTACCACAAAGACCAGGGAGGTTTTCCAATGCCTCGCAAAGATGGGCACCTACTGGTAGATGGGTAAAAATGAATACATTGAATATCCCTTTGAGCATGCTGAAGTTATTAATTACACTTTGGATGGGGTGTCAATGCACCCAGTAACTACAAAGATACAGGCATCCTTCCTAACTCAGTTGCCGGAGAGGAAGGAAACCGTTCAGGGATTTCACCACGAGGCCAATGGTGACTTTAAAACAGTTACAGAGTTGAATGGCTGTGATAGGAGGAAACTGAAGATTGATCAACAACATTGTAGTTACTCCACAATACCAACCTAATTCAAGAAGTGAAAAGAAGGAAGCCTGCACAGAGTAAAATATACCAAAACATATGCGTCCTGTTTCCAATAAGGCACAAAAGTAATACTGCAAAAAATGTGTCAAAGCAATTCAATTTTGTCCTGAACGCAAAGTGTTATGTTTGAGGCAATTCCAATGCAACACATTACTGAGTAACACTCTCCATATTTTCAAACATGGTGGTGGCTGCATCATGTTATGGTTGTAATTGTTAAGGACTGGGGAGATTTTCACTGTTAAAAAAATTTACGGAATTGAGCTAAGCATAGGCAAATCCTAGAGGAAAACCTGGTTCAGTGTGCTTTCCACCAGACTTTAAGAGATGAATTAACCTTTCAGCAGGACAATAACCTAAAACACAAGGCCAACTATGCACTGGATTTGCTTACCAAGAAGACTGTGAATGTTCCCAAGTTAGTTTTGACTTAAAGCTGCTTGAAGTTGATGGCAAGACCTGAAAATGTTTGTCTAGCGTTGATCAACATCTAATTTGACAGAGCTTGAAGAATTTTGAAAATAATAATAGTTAAATCCAGTTTAATCCCACTTTGTATCATCAAAATGTAGAAAAAGTCAAGGGGTGTGAATACTTTCTCAAGGCACTGTATGTATACTCCTTTACTAGGATTTGCGTTTGTCTGTTTTGCATTCTTGTACACATGACATAGCTTTGCTGTGGGTTGGTGGCTTCACGTGGTTACCTTATATTGTCCCAAATTCCTGCTCACTGCATTCGTGCATACACTGGACTCAAGTATGTGGTTCTAATACACACAAAATCACTGCAGAAGTCAAGTCTACATTCCAGGGGCTGATGTTGGGGGCGAGTTCGTAAATAAGTGAAATCCAATCCAATTTTTCTGATGCTTTTTTTTTGTAATGGGAAATAGGCCCTTATTTAGTGTGATTAGAAGAATGTGTTACAAAACTAAATGGATTATGTTTCTTGTAAGCATTAGGCCCTGAACCCCTTGAGGAATTCAATAATAGTTTGCATGCTCCTTTGTGTTTAATTTGGGGGGGAGAGGGGGCACTTTACCGATACACAAGTGAGCAGGGTCATGTTCAAGTCATGTGTTTGTAGCCAACCTGGATAAACACAGAGATGGCCTGTACCTTGACATTGTCCTCAGCCATGGTTTGTGTCAGTCCTCACCTTCTTTGTTTTTGTTACCAAATACTGCACATGTTATCCAGGAACAGTCCACAAAGCTAATAAAACTGACCCAATTCATACGTCTCTCTCTAAATTTGACATTCCAAAGTTTTGAATTTACCCGGAGTTTGATAGAGGATAGGTCTAAACTCCTCAGGTCTAGACAGCTGTTTTTGGAGTCACAGGAGGACATGGGGCTTGTTATTGTGCAGCTCAGTCCAACCATCAGGAGGAATGTCTCTGTGTGTTGTGATGTGTACAGTAGTGTGTCCATTCCCCTCCATGCTGGATCTGAACATGGCCCCTGTCCCTGACCGATGAAGATGACGGGCAGACAGAGAGGCCTGGGCACCTCACGCCACTGCTGTTTGCTTACAGTACCCTTGTATAGGACTGCATGTAACTCTTAAGAGATGCTCTCTGTCATGTCCTTGGGCTACAGGTGATGTGACCGATGTCCTGTAAGAACTGATCAGTACTGCATGATATCATATGAAGGATAGGCATTCCAACAGCACCAGAAGTGATCAGATCATGCGTCTCGTGTAAGCGAAGCACCTTGCATCTCCCATCCATCACTGTTGTTATACAATGCAGGCTGAGAGTATGTTCTGAGTGCAGAATCAGTGTTCCCCCTATATTAATTTAGCAGGGGCGGGCCGCTGCTGTTAATTTTGTTGCCGCCACGTTTTTTGATTTTATCTTTGCCGAGACGCAATTTTAAGATCCGAGTGTGATTAGTTACAATGTTTATTTGTACCAAGTAGCGTTGGATGCATTTAGAGTCTTGAGATTTTTCAATTAAGTAAATGCAGATGGGCAACCCCATGCCTCAGCCTATTAATTTAAAGGGTCTGTGCAGTTAAAAATGTAATTATCCTTTTTTAAATATATATATTTCCACACTATGAGGTAAAATAACACTCTGAAATTGTGAATATTATGATAATGGCCTTTTTTGTAAGAGCTGTTTGGGGGGGAAATATTCCTGGAATTTCAGCGTCTTCAGGTGGAACTTTTTGGTCCACATGATTACATCACAATGTGATCTGATTATAATAGACCAATGACTGTTCGTCTAGGTAAGGGGCGGTGCTCGAGAGTCTAGACCATCCTATCAGCCCAATCAGGGCTGTGTATGTAAATACAGGATCGTCAAATTTGTTTCCTAACGTCCACACGTTCAGACCAAGGGCCAAAGGAGCCTCAGGGATAAAACGTATTAAATAAAAACACAGTGATTTATTAGACATACAGTGGTGATTGATTGATTGATTTGATTGATTTTTTTTACAAAGACTGCGTGGGGGCTTTAAAGCCACTATGCTACATCAGTTGAGCTGAAGGTTATTTCAGATGGTGTCAACATTTACATGTTTTATTTTCCTCATTTTTGGGGGTAGAATGTCCTTTCAAAATGTCATCACAAGTGACCTTCTCACATTCGTTCTACCTTTGCTGCCGGAAAAAAATTATAGGGGAAACACTGCGCGTGTTTGAGTACGATGTGACGATGCAACCACTGCACAGCCCAAAGGCCGGATCATATGTCAGGACATATTTTCTCATTATTTATAATCTCTCATACTTCCATGATTCTATTTCATGAATCAGCAACATATTTGCTCTCCATGTGGGCTGGCCTGTGTCCTCTTTTCCTCCTCTGCTTGGAGGGTCTATTTAAAGTCATGTGTTTAGTGTAACATGCTAAATGCATGTGATTCATCATGACCGTCAGTCAAATCTGTAAGAACAAATGATTAAACACAGATTTGAGTTATAACATGAAATACAGTACAACTTACAGTAGTCTACATTGCACCCACCCTTACCCCTTGTGTGATGGACTTTGTCTCTCTCCCAGCCTGTCAGGTACTAAGTTATTCTGTCCACCTTATGACCAAACAAGACCTGGGGGAAAAGGCCCAGACCTAGTGGGTGGTGAGGAAACGTGTAGCATGTCCACGCACAACTGTGTCCAGAGGTCATCCCAGAGGAATGCCCGTCCAACATGTCACACTGCACAGGAAGTGTGGCCCCCAAAGGGATAGAATGGACAGACCCTGGACAGGCTGCTGGGCTGTTTGTTGTTTGCTGCCTTTGTCTTGGCCCGGTCTGTCTCTTGTTTTTTAGGGTCGGAAATGTGTTGCTGTTTCCCATAGATATGTAAACACCTCAATGGCACTAAACAAGCCAGGCTGCTTACCTCAGGAGGCCATTGTGAAACCTAATTGGCTGCCAAGTGCAAAAATGCCAAGTTAGTCCCCTCAGACCTATACACTTCCACACAGGAAGTCATGTTGAGGTGACATAGAATGTAACAAGCCTATGTCGCTGTAAGAGATCCAGGTCAGTCAACAACGGAACAGACAATGTTCATGTTCCCATTCCTGTTTATCAGGGTCTATCTGAGCTGGAGGCAGACACAGATTCAGGGACTTCAGTTTGTTGCGGACTGCAGATATGTCTGCCAGTGTGCCAAAGTCTTTATCTCTGTAATGAGTGATGGATTGGTCTACCACTAGGTTGATAGGAAACAATAACAGGAACTGTAAACTTGAGAATTTGACTGGGCTGTCATATTGGAATTTGACATATTATTTATATTGTCTCATAGCGTGTCATTTCCTCTGGCTATTTTTGAGATTGTATTTACTTATCATTAATTATATACACGCTATGATCCAACAGGTTCCAGACGTGTTCAGTGGGATTGAGATCCGGGATCTTCTGCAAAACAGATCTTTACTCCAATAATTTCAACAAACTAGTCACATATGATTGAAAACACCACATTCTAACACCCCAAAGAAATATAATTTACTGAGTATTGTTTGCTCAGCTTAGAAATAAAATCCACCCCCAACAGTATGTTTTTTTTTATCATTTGTCCAAACGAATACCTCATTAATTACACATTCTCTCTACTTTCTTCTGCCAGGAATCCAGAATGTTCTGAGTCTTTTCTGTGCGGTTCTGACCGAACACAAGGTTTTGTTCCATTCTACGAGCTACCAGAGACTAGGGGAGGCGTCGCGTGCCCTGGAAGCACTCATGTTCCCCCTCAAATACAGGTACGTGATTGGCCCGTCAGTCTCCACATTCCACGTTCTCATATGTCTTTAAGATGAATACACTTCCTGTAAGTTGCTCTGGATAAGAGTGTCTGCTAAATGACTGGAATGTAAATGTACTTGAAAGATTATTCTCTGGTTTACTGAGTACCACACATTGATGTAGAATTTGACCTGGCAAATGGTGTGTTTCCTCACTGTCGTCTCCTGTTTGAAACTCAGTTACCCATACATCCCCATCCTGCCGTCACGGCTGCTAGAGGTGCTGAGCTCACCCACCCCCTTCATCATCGGGGTCCACTCCATGTTCCAGAGCGAGATCCAAGAACTGGTGAGGGATCGTTAGCACCTTCTCCAGACATGAACCACCTCTGACCCTGATTCAATACAGTACACCAGGGAAACACACCTTTATTTAGACTGATTTATTGAAAGCTTGCCCAATATTGCCTATGAATCATGTAGCCTTATATATGAGTCATTGTACATTTTAAGGAAATGTTGAGCTGACATTCCTTATACAGAGAAGTGCCGATTGACACGGCCTCCTGAGTCCCTTAGATTCAGGGAGTTGTGACTCCTCCACTATGTTGGCCAAGAGCCTGTTTTGGCAGGTTTCAGCCTTAGTTTCTCTTATACGCTCTGCCATAGTAATGTAGAATGTGCTCTACAACTAAAATCGGAATATAACTAATTGGAAAGGATTGTTTAGTGATGTGTGTTGTCTGTCTTACAGTTGGACGTTATCATAGCTGATCTAGATGGAGGAACCATAAAGATTCCAGAGTGCATCCACCTGTCCCAGCTCCCTGAACCACTGTTACACACCACACAGACTGCCCTGTCTCTGGTACATACCTGTTACACACTACACAGCCTGCCCTGTCTCTGGTACATACCTGTTACACACTACACAGCCTGCCCTGTCTCTGGTACATACCTGTTACACACTACACAGCCTGCCCTGTCTCTGGTACATACCTGTTACACACTACACAGACTGCCCTGTCTCTGGTACGTACCTGTTACACACTGCCCTGTCTCTGGTACGTAACTGTTACACACTGCCCTGTCTCTGGTACATACCTGTTACACACTACACAGCCTGCCCTGTCTCTGGTACATACCTGTTACACACCACACAGACTGCCCTGTCCCTGGTACATACCTGTTACACACCACAGCCTCTGTCTGTAAAGGCTGAATGCTCACCCTTGGATATTTCACATTAGATCATAATGAGAATGTGGTTTGTTGCAAACAGCTGTAGAATGTCCTTATGTAACTTGTCTAAATTATTGTAATGGGTATTTGTTTATGTAATCTGAACAATAAAAGTGTACTTAGGAACTAACAAAATAATAAGTCAAGACTAAGAGGCATTTTTATTATTTTCAGGTTTTGCATCCTGATCTGGAGATAGCTGACAATGCCTTCCCACCCCCTCGCACAGCCCCCTCCAACCTCAAACTGTTGGTAAGGCCCATCATTCCAGTAAACACAGTGTCTTTAACCTTTACCCCTGGCCATGTCTCATTGTAATAGATGGAGCCTTTTCCCAGAACATCATGTGTTTGTGATACGAGGAGGACACCACTGCTCTGAGATATCTCCTGTAGCACGCGCATCTCTTGTCCGACCTATGAATAGCACAGAAATGTGAACTTTTGTGGGGTTTTCCATTTCTTCAGATGGTACAATAATCACGTTAAGATGTGAACTTGACTGAATTATCAAGGTGGTATTCATGGCATGTCTGTGAGGTGACTCTCCCCTCTCTCCCTTGTGTTTTCAGGATAAGGAGGTGCGAGCCGTGTTCCTCAGGCTGTTTGCACAACTCTTCCAGGGCTACAGGTCCTGCCTGCAGCTCATCCGCATCCATTCCGAACCTGTTATCCACTTTCACAAGGTGAGATCAACTCAATCTGGGTGGGTCAAGAATCCTATTGCCAACTGAAGGCATGTGCTCCATCACACCCTCTATGTGTCTCCTGATTATGACGCATGTTTGTCACCCATATGCTGCTGTAATCCCAGGAAAAGATCACATTTCACTGATCACTGCAATGACGGTGGTTACCTTTCTTATTCAATTTGTTTGTCCCCATTAACATTTGATAGGTGCAGGCTGATGTTTATCTTATAGATAACAACTCTTGTTCTCTCAACCTGTAAAAGAATGTTTGGAGAGAATCCAAGAACAAGAGGATTCTCTCCTATCCTGTTTTATCCTGTCTGATAAAGCTGTTTGGAGGTGTTTTGTTTCAGCATGTGTGTGTTCTTTTGATGCGCTTTAGTGACTGACCGTATGACTCTTCACCATGCTATCTGCTTGTTTGTGTTATGTGCTGTCAGCCTTGGCCAATGGCCTCGCGATGAGCCATATGAAATGTATCAAATTAAAATAAAAAAAATCGCTGGGTTTTGTATTTGTTTGTGTCTGCGGCGTCTCCGTGGTAACCTCTCAGCACGTCCCCCTCAAAGTACCCCACATGGCTCGGATTATGGGCCAGGAATTCATCACAAATCTACAGAAACTCTGCGCTTTTTTTTATCTGCTTTTTTTTATCGGAGAGGCGGTGACTGGGGAGTCATGAAAAACTGCCCCCCATTTTCTATCTCTTTCACCCACTAGCACGAACCATAGGGCTAATTCAGCATATAGCCATCTTCAGTCATTTGTTTCACTTTTGTGACTGGGTTCATTGTGATAAGAAAATTCTAGCAGTAAAGAAAAGCTCAGAAAAGTAAAGCTGTTAGTCCTAAACGTACATCTTTATGTACCTACCATTATTTAACCTTTGACCCTGTCCCCCTACAGACTGCCTTCCTGGGCCAGAGAGGCCTGATCGAGAATGACTTCCTGACCAAGGTTCTGGATGGCATGGCCTTCGCTGGCTTCGTGTCCGAGAGGGGTCCGCCTTACAGAGCCTGTGATCTCTTTGATGAGGTACTGTCAGACATGGCTAATGTAACCAGACAGTATGTTTTGCAGCTCTAGTCTGATTTGGCAACAGTTTTTCTAATTTCACTGTTGTGTGTGAAACTGGGCTTGTTGAGAGATTGTATCGTTTGGGAACAGCTTGACTGACTTGTTGTTGGTTCTGTAGCTGGTGGCCTTTGACATGGAGCGCTTTAAGGAGGGGGCGGCTAGCCCTGCCAAGCTGCAGAAGCACATGAGGGAACTCTCTGACCAACTGTACAAAAACGTGAGTTAACTGGGCCTCTATGCTATAGTGTTCACATTAGGCACTTTCTGTACTCTTTAGTGTTCTAGCATGTCCTATGGCCGTTACAGATGTTGATAGTGTTGTGCTTGTCTGTATGTTTTATTATTGAATGGTCCATTACAGGAGAATCCCAACCCCCACATGGCGTTCCAGAAAGTGCCTCGGCCCACAGAGGGCTCCCACCTGCGGGTGCATGTGGTGCCCTTCCCCCTGCTGGACGATGAGAAGGTGGAGCGGCTGCTGGCGGAGGGCCTGGCCAAGCATCCCAGCGCCGCTGCCATCACTACTACCACCCGCGCAGAGAGGAAGTGTGTGGTGCCCGCCGGCCCTCCCGTGGGTACGTGAGACACAAACATCAGCTCTACTCTATGTCTGCTCCTGTGTGAGACAAATGGCTTGGCAGGAGTCTGTCTATAATGTGTTAATAGCTGTAAGTACTGAGTATTGAATGGCGTCTGTACTAGCGTAACTAGTATTTCTACCACTCTTGTATTCCTAACCTGCTCACCCCTCATCTGTGCAGTGTCCATCATGGGGAAGATGGGCTCAGTGTTCAACAGCGCTCGCAGGCTGGAGGTGGTGAGGAGCTGCATCTCCTTCATCTTCGACAACAAGACCCAGGAGACGGAGAAGGTGACGCACGGCATCCTCCCTAATCCCTGTCTCTCAGCACAGCGTAACCAGCCACGCCTGTAATGGAACAGACATCTGGACAGACATCCATCCCTCCGATTGCAGCAGGCAGGCAACCGTGTGTGTCTGTCTGGAGTTAGCGCTCTCAACTCTATCAGTCTAATTATACCTCCCAGCTGGGAGACATGGCCACACTGGTGACAGATAATCAAACACTTAGACTAGCCTCATAATCTCCTCGTTATCAGCAGAAATAACCCCATTGTTTTAACACCGAGGTTAATGGCATAGCTGTTTTGCTTTCTGTTTTCCCATAAAGCATTTACACGTAAATGATGCTCTTTGATTTCCCCGCACCGTGGCACCCCCTATAGCCCATAGGAACATTGATGGGGGTGTCCCATGTGCACTATATGAAATGGGAAGGGAGCCAGTTTCTTTATGCCTGCACCGCTGGCTGTAATAACCAGGTTATATAAGGCAGACATGCATCCAGCTATAACCGCCCCCCGAGCCTATAAACCCTTCACCTCAATATACATTATACAGCCAATGTGAAAATCATTACCCAGACGCATGACCATCACATTTTCTCATTGTTTGACATTAGTATGAAATGTGTCGTATTATTAATATTTCCCAGAGGTCAACAGTTCACAGTTTGGACTGGTAATACTGTAGCTGCTATTGTACCTGTCTCTGAGCTCCTGCAGAGCTACCAGCTTATGTTTCTTGGCTGTAGCCTGATTGGTTCTAGAATTCTGGGACATAATGTTCTGGGAAGTTGAGAAATCAGTTCAGAAGATGATTATCCCCACTGTTTTTGTTAATGTATGTTGTGGTGTGACATGGTATTTGTGTTAAAAAAAGGCTGTGCTGTGTTCCCAGACCCTGCCGGCTGCGCTGCGTGCTCTGAAAGGCAAGGCGGCTCGCCAGTGCCTGACTGAGGAGCTCAGTCTGCACGTCCAGCAGAACCGGGCCATACTGGACCACCAACAGTTTGACTACGTCATCCGCATGATGAACTGTGCCCTCCAGGTGGGTCAAAGCTCGGCCAGTCTGTCCCAGTCTGTGATGTGACTCTTTCAGAACAAATCAACTGGCTCTGTTATTAAAGTTCAGTGTACGGTATGTCCCTCCACGAGGTAGTTAACATCCCTCCTAAAAGTCTCTCTGAATGTCAACGTGCTGCTTTTACAAAGGATGGAACACTGTTTTCTAATAGCTAATGTACAGTAAGTATCCAGATGTCAGTGGCATCCTTTTTTCTTGGGTGTTCCCTAGCGTTCTCACAGAGGCAATAACAGGTAAACCACAAAATATTTGAGGAGCAGGAAGCAGTAGTTTGTTTCCAGGCTCTACCCTTAAAACAACCCCACTCTGGATGCGATGACGTATTTTCATGGGCTTTAACTGGTTCTAATTTAGCGCGTCTGAAGTTGTCTGTAATGGAAACAGTACGAGACAGCGAGAGAATGTGCCGGCTAACCAAGCGCTAAGCAGACAGCTCTGGCAGGGTAATGTGATGTAGAGCTCTGCCTCGGGTACACAGGCCTCTGGCAACAACACGTTCTGCTACTCCACCATACATGTTCTTACTGCCCTTCTCCCTTACCTTAGTCATGCTTGGCTGCTGGTGGAAGAATGGCCAAATCATACATTTCCCCAGTGATTTATGCTCAAGTTAGTCTTCATTTACAGTAGTTTGACAGATTGTCAAGAGTGAGTGCTCGCTGCGCCCCACATATCTAGTAAAAGGTTGGTGTCTGATTTACTTGGGTGCTATTGGGTTTTTGCGCTATCACTTCGGTTATTAGACAAAGCGATTAGTGGTTTATTCTGCTCTCCCTGTGCTGCACACGCCCCATAAAGTTTCCCTCTGCCATCAATCAGGTGGGAGAGGAGGGCTCGTAGAGGAGGGCTCGTAGAGGAGGGCTCGTAGAGGAGGGCTCGTAGAGGAGGGCTCGTAGAGGAGGGCTCGGAGAGGAGGGCTCGGAGAGGAGGGCTCGTAG
The DNA here is from genome assembly GCF_045791955.1 of Oncorhynchus clarkii lewisi. Taxonomy (NCBI): domain Eukaryota; kingdom Metazoa; phylum Chordata; class Actinopteri; order Salmoniformes; family Salmonidae; genus Oncorhynchus; species Oncorhynchus clarkii. The sequence goes on along the minus strand of NC_092172.1, from coordinate 15,821,563 downwards.
AGGAGGGCTCGTAGAGGAGGGCTCGTAGAGGAGGGCTCGTAGAGGAGGGCTCGGAGAGGAGGGCCGGAGCTCAGAGCTGAGGCCTCTGATAGTTCCTCATGTTTTACAGCCTCTCATGGCCGTAGCCACGGGGATTTAATGATTCGGAGCAGTGTTCACAGAGAGTGACTTTTATGGAGTGGCTCTGGATTCCACGCATTCTTCTGGCCAAATGATCGAGGCCGGCGAGCCAATTAATCTCACCATCTGCCTTTAGCCTGGGTGTGCAGAGGTCACTGGACGTGTCACTGGCCTCCCCACTTATAAAATAGGTCAAGATCTAGCCAGCTAACCAGTGGCTGTGTAATTTATACATGACAGAGGTATATATGCTCTCCCTTCCTGTGCTCCTGTCAGCAACACAGGTTCTAGGAGATGTGCCATACCACCTGGTTTCAGTTACCCCCTGCATGCATAGCTAACCGCATGTCTTCAGTATCTGAGTCCAGGTCCCACTCTGTCCAAGCCAAGGTAGTGATGTGATGACGCTGCTGGTCTAACAGTAGTCTCCCTGTGGTACAGAGTGGTTGAAAGACACCACAATGACACCCGGACACTCTGTATAATAACTGCAGGTTAGTCGTCTTTGTTTCAAGGTCTGTCTGGCGAATACCGGACTGTTCTGGAATGTACAGAACAATGTAGAAAGGCTTGTCTATTACGTTGCTTAATGTGGCTGTGTTATCTGATAGCTGGCCTGCGAGCGTGTCTGACATGTATTGTGTTTCTCCCCGAAATGGGATCCTGATGTGGAGGTTTTTATTTTTTCAAGGAACCGATTAATAGTATTTCTGCAGATAAAGGATTTTTTCCCCCCTCAAACTGGACGTGAGCATTTTCAGTGACATTGCATTGGGAATACTGAGTCCCTAGACAGATGCTATGAAGCGAAGCATGTGAGATGCATTCAATGCCAACCTTCAGAGTTGATTAGTCAGGATAACAACCACGTGTGAGTGTGTGTACTCTGGACCAGAGGATTTTTATTTAGAGCCAAGTGCTGCGGAGTGACTTTGTGTGGACTTATACAGACTGTCTCTCTAGGACTGTGTTTGGTCCAGGGGGCACTTGGCAGGGTTTCCCATAACAGCATGGAACATGTCAGGAGAGGGAGAGGGTGACGGACTGGAGAGAGGGGAGCAGAGGGGTTCTGTCTGGCTGTGGCACGAAGACTCGGATCAGCATCAGTCCGGGCGCCTGTCTCTCCTCAACAACCACTATTCAAACCCAAACAACAGATGGAGACTTGCAGATAGAGTCCACCATTAGAGATGGACATCTCCACACCAAAACATCCCCATCTGAGATCAACTGCCTGTCAGCATAGTACTGCACTACGGGTGACCTAGTGACTTCACCTTTTAAGGTAGATGGATGGAGGCCAGTGTGTATATTATCTCCAAACCTTCAGGGTTCTCATTTCACCAGACATTCCCGTCTTATTTTGATTTAATCTCTGCTTTGCCTCTCAAAACCAAATAAGCAATAATTTTACTCATGGAGCTGGTATTTAAAATAGAACGAGGGTTTCCTTGCCAAATGGTTAGATAAAATATAGCGAGCATTTCTCTATAATTTCATTTAGCTTTACGGTGTAATACTGTATTGTTATTTCTCCCCTATATTTTCACTAAGGCAACAACAGGCCAGAGGTCCATCCATTTTGCAGTTATTTGGTCCTGATTCTGTGTCCTGGTCCGTAGCCCAGGTCCATGGATTTGTCTCAGATGGGCTGTAAAAGGAACAGAAATAGCAGATTGCCTCGGCAGTAATTACTCTCGTATTTCACTTGCACCCCTCTCCTCTCAACGCCCTTCCCTGTCAAAAAGCCCTTGGAGATATCACAGATTGCACCGATGCCAGTGATTATGCTACGCGTGTGTGTGCGTGTGTGTGTGTGTGTGTGCGTGTGTGTGATCCCTCAACACCCCACACAGCTAGGGGTGTTGACCGCTACAGTGTGCTATGCACCACAGTCTCTGTACAGTGACAGAATGATGCCTCATTAGAACGGGACAGGAGGCATGTGTTTTTCGATCTAAAAACATCTCACATTCCTGATGATATCATCATCCTGAGGCCAATCAAGAGTTTATGGGCCACATGTAACATGTCAGTTTGGGGCTAACCGTAGGGGTGCGTACTGGGAAAGGGGATACTTAGTCAGTTGCACAACTGAATGCATTCAACCGAAATGTGTCTTCCGCATATAACCGGGGGGATGCCTTAATTGACGTCCACGCCATCGCCGCCCAGGGAGCAGTTGTTGTTGGGGATGAACTGCCTTGTTCAAGGACAGAATGGCCCGATTTGAACCAGCAACCTTTCGGTAACTGGCCCAACACTCTTAGGCTATGCTCCCTGCCGCCCCATGTGTTGTTCTGTCTCTGTTGACTGTTAGAAGGCTAGCGTTAGAGGTTTAAACTGTTTGTAATGTGACAGACCATTGCAGTGACAGACCATGTGTAACAACACCTGCACAGGATCGGTACATCCGAACATCATACCTGCGGGACAGGTACAGGATGGCAACAACAACTGATCGAGTTACCACAGGAACGCACAATCCCTCCATCAGTGCTCAGACTGTACACAATAGGCTGAGAGAGGCTGGACTGGGGGCTTGTAGGCCTGTTGTAAGGTAGGTCCTCACCAGACATCACTGGCAACAACGGCGCCTATTGGCACAAACCCACCATCGCCGGACCAGACAGGACTGGCAAAAAGTGCTCTTCACTGACGAGTCGCGGTATCGTCTCACCAGGGGTGATGGTCGGATTCGCGTTTATCATCGAAGGAATGAGCGTTACACCGAGGACTGTACTCTGGAGTGGGATCGATTTGAAGGTGGAGGGTCCGTCATGGTCTGAGGCGGTGTGTCACAGCATCATCGGACTGGTTGTCATTGCAGGCAATCTCAACGCTGTGCGTAACAGGGAAGACCTCCTCCTCCCTCATGTGGTACCCTTCCTGCAGGCTCATCCTGACATGACCCTCCAGCAGGACAATGCCACCAGCCATACTGCTCGTTCTGTGCGTGATTTCCTGCAAGATAGGAAGTCAGTGTTCTGCCATGGCCAGCGAAGAGCCCGGATCTCAATCCCATTGATCACGTCTGGGACCTGTTGGATCGGAGGTTGAGGGCTATGGCCATTCCCTCCAGAAATGTCCAGGAACTTGCAGGCGCCTTGGTGGAAGAGTGGGGTAACATCTCACAGCAAGAACTGGCAAATCTGGTGCAGTCCATGAGGAGGAGATGCACTGCAGTACTTAATGCAGCTGGTGGCCACACCAGATGCTGACTGTTACTTCTGATTTTGACCCCCCCTTTGTTCAGGGACACATTACACATTATTACATTTACAAAAAGGCCACTTTAGTGTCCTAAGTTTTCATAACTGTGTCCTTAATTGCCTACCGTGGGTAAGCTGTTAGTGTCTTAACGACCATTCCACAGGTGCACGTTAATTCATTGTTTATGGTTCATTGAACAAGCATGGGAAACCGTGTTTAAACCCTTTACAATGAAGATCTGTGAAGTTATTTTAATTTTTACAAATTACCTTTGAAAAACAGGGTCCTGAAAAAGGGACCTTTCTTTTTTTGCTGAGTTTATAAATCAGGCTATACTGTAACTCAGTGGATGTCTGTGTACATTCACTGAGCCCCAGCTTGGCCGTCCTCAACTCCACACTTTCCTGAAGCAGTGCACTCAAATCAGAACATAAGTCACCTCAAGTACTTGTAAGGCCATGGAGGACCAAGTGAGCCTTCAAAAGACTGGACATTATTGTAATTTGTGTTTTCTTACAAATCAGATTTTATTTTTATTTTTTTCTGAGGTAATGTTATTCTCTGGTATAGAACATCCCCATGTTTGTCCCTACTGGAGAGACAGTGAACCTGTTAGTGACTCATTTTCCCTGCTCTCATTAATTGCTTCAAGGTTTGTTTACATACCGTACCCCGTTTTTTTTCTTCATTTATTGCAAGTATTTGACATATTCAAAGTAAATATTTACCATACTGTCATTCTGAGTCAATTGTTATTTTAATGAGATACGATCTTCCGTCAGTGCGTTGGAGGCCTGCTGGTCTGTGTGAGTGATTTGATTGGCTGATTGAGCCATCACCAGAGGTATCAGATGAAGACCATGCAGTGTTACTACTTCCTGACCATGTAGACAAACACATTTTACACCACTTCTTTGAAAACCAACGAGCTCTGACCAAATCATTACTCATCCATCCCTCAAATGCTTTGACCTCAACTGTTACAGTAAGATGCTGACTAAACTGTCCAAAGTGGATGCCAGTGCTATCGGTGCTGGACGCATCTTATCTGTGTATGTGGTAAACATTCTGCAGCTGTTTTAAGTCCTATCTCCTACTTGACAGCCGCATGACTCAAAGACATGACTGACCTTAATTGGAGTATTTGCACTAATGGGGGGCCTATTTGTCTCTGTGTGCGTGCAGAGCACCTCTCCCCCCTCTCTCCCCCTCCAGCTGTTGCAGGTTTGGAAGTGGACATAGCACAAGGCCAGGCGAGCAGAGTCCTGCTGTGGAAAAAGGGGTATATGCATCCTGGCATCCCAAACATTTCCTATCAGAGAGAATTATAGTGCTCAAAAACACTGTCAAAATGTCATTCACACATGTGCTCCTTCACCTGAAGGGGGTTGTTGGGCAAAGGAGAAAAGTTGTAGGTCCATCCATTCTAGATTAGTTTATGCTGATTAGTTTATGCTGCTGGCTGTGATGCTATTGGCCAGATGGGCCCACAACCAATGTTCCCTCGAAGCTGAGGGAGCGCAGCTCAACTCGCACTTCCACGCAGAAGAAATATGAGCCCGCACAGAGAAGCACGAGATTGATCTTCACTCATCTTTCTACAGTTTCCCATTTAGTTAACACTATCAACGTTTCCTTCTACTGCGGCAATTGTGATTGAATCAAAGCAATATTAGTCATTTTCAACGTAATATGCCGAAACAAAATAAACTATGCAAGATTTAGTATGCAAAATGAACTGTGGAAGAGATTTTCTTGTAGGCAGTAGAATGGCCTGTACTGAAGAGCTCAGTTACTTTCAACGTGGCACCGTCGTAAGATGCCACCTTTCCAACAAGTCAGTTCGTCAAATTTCTGCCCTGCTTGAGCTGCCTAGTCAACTGTAAGTGCTGTTATTGTGAAGTGGAAATGTCTAGGAGCAGCAATGGCTCAGACGTGATGTGGTAGGCCACACAAGCTCACAGAACGGGACCGCCGAGTGTAGAAGAGTGTAGTGCGTAGAAATCATCTGTCATCAGTTGCAACACTCTACCAAGTTCCAAACTGCCTCTGGAAGCAATATCAGCTTAATGAAATTAGTTTCCATGGCCAAGTAGCCGCACACATGCCTAAGATCACCATGCTCAATGGCTGGAGTGGTGTAAAGCTCCCCACCATTGGACTCTTGAGCAGTAGAAACATGTTCTATGTAGTGATGACTCATGCTTCATCATCTGGCAGTCTGACGGACAAATCTGGGTTTGGTGGATGCCAGGAGAACGCTACCTGTCTCAATGCATAGTGCCAACTGTAAAGTTTGGTGAAGGAGGAATCATGGTCTGGGGCTATTTTTCATGGTTTGGGATAGGCATCTTTGTTCCAGTGAAGGGAATCTTAATGCAACAGCATTCAATTCTAGGCGATTCTGTGCTTCCAACTCTGTCAACAGTTTTGGGAAGGCCCTTTCCTGTTTCATCATGACAATGCCCCCGTGCACAAAGCGAGGTCTATACAGTCGATCGGTGTGGAAGAACTTGACTGGCCTGCACAGAGCCCTGACCTGAACCCCATTGAACACCTTTGGGATAAATTGGAACGCAGACCGCGAGCCAGACCTAATCATCCAACATCAGTGCCCGACCTCACTAATGCTCTTGTAGCTGAATGGAAGCAAGTCCCCACAGTAATGTTCCAACATCTAGTGGAAAGCCTTCCCAGAAGAGTGGAGGCTAATCGCAGCAAAGGTGGACCATCTCCATATTAATGCCTAAATACAGTGGGGCAAATAAGTATTTAGTCAGCCACCAATTGTGCAAGTTCTCCCACATAAAAAGATGAGAGAGGACTGTACTTTTCATCATAGGTACACTTCAACTATGACAGACAAAATGAGAAAAAAAAATCCAGAAAATCACATTGTAGGATTTTTAATGAATTTATTTGCAAATTATGGTGGAAAATAAGTATTTGGTCAATAACAAAAGTTTATCTCAATACTTTGTTATATACCCTTTGTTGGCAATGACAGAGGTCAAACGTTTTCTGTAAGTGTTCACAAGGTTTTCACACACTGTTGCTGGTATTTTGGCCCATTCCTCTATGCAGATCTCCTCTAGAGCAGTGATGTTACTATGGAATGCTGAAGTATAATTACAAGCATTTCATAAGTGTCAAAGGCTTTTATTGACAATTACATTAAGTTGATGCAAAGAGTCAATATTTGCAGTGTTGACCCTTCTTTTTCAAGACCTTTGCAATCCGCCCTGACATGCTGTCAATTAACTTCTGGGCCACGTCCTGACTGATGGCAGCCCATTCTTGCATAATCAATGCTTGGAGTTTGTCAGAATTTGTGGGTTTTTGTTTGTCCACCCACCTCTTGTGGATTGACCACAAGTTCTCAATGGGATTAAGGTCTGGGGGGTTTCCTGGCCATGGACCCAAAATATCGATGTTTTGTTCCCCGAGCCACTTGGTTATCACTTCTGCCTTATTGCAAGGTGCTCCATCATGCTGGAAAAGGCATTGTTCGTCACCAAACTGTTCCTGGATGGTTGGGAGAAGTTGCTCTCGGAGGATGTGTTGGTACCATTCTTTATTCATGGCTGTATTCTTAGGCAAAGTTGTGAGTGAGCCCACTCCCTTGGCTGAGAAGCAACCCCACACATGAATGGTCTCAGGATGCTTTACTGTTGGCATGACACAGGACTGATGGTAGCGCTCACCTTGTCTTCTCCGGACAAGCTTTTTTCCGGATGCCCCAAACAATCGGAAAGGGAATTCATCAGAGAAAATTACTTTACCCCAGTCCTCAGCAGTCCAATCACTGTACCTTTTGCAGAATATCAGTCTGTCCCTGATGTTTTTCCTGGAGAGAAGGGGCTTCTTTGCTTCCCTTCTTGACACCAGGCCATCCTCCAAAGTCTTTGCCTCACTGTTCGTGCAGATGCACTCACACCTGCCTGCTGCCATTCCTGAGCAAGCTCTGTACTGGTGGTGCACCGATCCCGCAGCTGAATCAACTTTAGGAGATGGTCCTGGCGCTTGCTGGACTTTCTTGGGTGCCCTGAAGCCTTCTTCACAACAATTTAACCACTTTCCTTGAAGTTCTTGATGATCTGATAAATGGTTCATTTAGGTGCAATCTTACTGGCATCAATATCCTTGCCTGTGAAGCCCTTTTTGTGCAAAGCAAGGATGATGGCACGTGTTTCCTTGCAGGTAACCATGGTTGACAGAGGAAGAAGAATGATTCCAAGCACCCTCCTTTTGAAGCTTCAAGTCTGTTATTCAAAATCAATCAGCATGACAGAGTGATCTCCAGCCTTGTTCTCGTCAACACTCACACCTGTGTTAACGAGAGAATCACTGACATGATGTCAGCTGGTCCTTTTGTGGCAGGGCTGAAATGCAGTGGAAATGTATTTCTGGGATTCCGTTCATTTGCATGGCAAAGACGGACTTTGCAAGTAATTGCAATTCATCTGATGACTTCATAACATTCTGGAGTATATGCAAATTGCCATCATACAAACTGAGGCAGCAGACTTTGTGAAAATTAATATTTGTGTCATTCTCAACTTTTGGCCACGACTGTACATGACCACACAGCTGGGCAGTAGTCCAGGTGCGACAGCTAGAGCCTTTAGACCCCTCTGGTCGACTGAGATGCCAAGAAGGCAGAGCAACGCCCTTTCATAGACAGACTTCTTCCCATTTTAATAACCATTGAGTTATTTGTTTTGACCATGACAGCTTGCTATCTAGGGTTACACTCAGCAGTTTAGTCTCCTCAACTTTCTCAGTCGCCAAATTATTCAAAAATAGATCTAAATGAGCTTTAGCGTTGAGCAGATGATTCGTTTTTAGAGATATTTAGCACTCATGGCTTTGCTTTGCTTAAGAGAGCAGTGTCCACAGATTCCCATTCGTGCAAGATCATGTGCTGTTTTCTTTGCCCTCCTCTGTACTAGGAGGTCTGCTGTGTGTTTGACAGTCTCACACAGCGTCCCCAGCCTACCTCCCTCCAGGACTTGGACAGTAACTTGGTTAAGGTTTAATTTAGAGTCCCCCACTTCTCCTGCTCTCCTTTAATATCCTCTGTGAGATGAGTAGTGGGTTCTTGCTGTGAAAAAGCTCTCCCTCTGCTCTGCTTGGGGTTGCAGATGGGTCAGTCTCTGGACTGGTTGGACAGGCTAACATAACGAAGGCACTGGGAAGTTCTCTCGAGCATCATTCTCATGTACAGATAAAGCCGTTCCCCTTGGATGTCAGCCAGCAGGACCAGGTAAACATGGCCAGGGAACACAGTACAGGCCAGGAAGCGAACACTGATTTTATCCCATGCTTCTGACATTCAATTTGATTAGTGTACCATAGTTTCTAGTCTGTCTTTGTCTGTGTGAATGGTATGTGTCTGTGTGCAGTATTGTGCTTGTTTTGTCAATGAGTCAGCTTATGATGAGTGAGTATGGTTCGTGCTCTATGGTTCCACAGCACTGCAGCCTCATAAAAGCCTCCTCCAGCTCCCCTTCTATGCTTTTAAATGCCTGTCTGTCGGACGGTTCCTGGAAAGCGCCGAGGGAGGTGTCTGGAGTCTGCAGGAAGATGCTCTCTGATCACTTCCTGTCATGGGGGTCTGTCAAACGTGCGGGTCCAGGGTCTTTGTTTGCGTAGTATAGACCTACGTGTTTATCAGGGGCAAAACTCCATGAGTCATCCATGAACCACAGCCTTGAGAGAGAATGAAAGAGACAGAGAAAAGAGGAAGGGAGACGGCTTCCTCCTTCCTAAGCGGAGCTGCAGGGGTGCACGTTGCTCTCCTCACCCTTCTGTACACAGATACACTTACGCACATACATTTATACACGCACGCCCTGCCCCTGCACTCTTGCATGTGCTCGTATGCGCTACGGCGACTGCAGTGTCCCGGATCATAAACGGCAGCATTCCTCTGTCTCAATGTAAACAGGCATACCTGCTGCTGGTAAACCAGGAATAACTCCAAGCACATGCAGTTGAGCCTATGCAGGCCAGCAGACAAAAGGGTCTCCCTCACTCCCTGCCTTTCTTTCAGCCGGACTGTTCGGCGTCTTTATACTCTTAGTAGGGTTTGTTGTGACCTATTGGCCTAGGAAGTTCTGAATTACAGTAAATCATGGCGCTAACCTGGATAACTGCTTCTAAGACATCATGTCTTCCCTAAACGTAGCATTTTCCCTGTCAGATTACAGCGCTGCCCTGTTTGTAGATGATACTGAGGTCGCCTGAAGTAAACGGGATTGTATCAGAATGAAATATGAACATGTACAATGGGTCTGTTTTCTTACAGATAGCAGAGCACTGCTTGGTCTTATGACACTTCTTCATGCTCTGAATCAATGCTTCTGCCTTTTGATGTTGACAGGCTCGGCTCAAGGCATTACAGCACAGTGTTGTGGAATGATGCTTTATGAAATGTTAGCCCAGACTTGGCTCCTCTGATCTTGTGGTCTTTTTGTCTGAATAACGACATCTCTGTTAAATGTTTCCATTTTTCTGCCCTTGCGCTTCTGCTCCTGGGGTTATTTGGAGAGTTTTCGCTGGGTTCTTTGAACCTCTGTGACCTGCGGCATTGTCAAGGATGCCGGTAAACAAAGCTTTGGTGGCACTCCAAACTGGAGCGTTCAACCGCAACCCAAAATAACTGAAAATCGACTGCAAGGGGAAAACAAAGTATATCGCTCGGCCCATGGGGGGCCAGTCTTTCATGTTTAGCTGAAGACCGTATGTTTTGCATTTGCTCCTCTCTGTACATTCCTCAGTTTTTTTGTGAGGTATGAGGGAATGGGGGATTTATCCATGAAAAAGGCCCCCTATCCAATATTGGCAAGTCCAGCATTCCTGTCACAATCCCTTTACCCCCCCTCTCCTGACAAAATGAGAGGCTCTGATCGTGTGTGTGTTTGTGTGTGTGTGTGTGTGTGTGTGTGTGTGTGGTGTGCGTCTTTGTGAAAATTTGTCAAGTTTGTCAAATGCATGCGTGATTATGAAGTGTTTGGTTGTATATGTGTGCGAAAGTTGGGTTGCGAATGTAGATGTGTTTAGGGTTGTGTGTGTGTGTGTGATTTACGATGTTCCCTGCCCTTGGGGTCCCTGTGAGGGTTATGAGACACAGCACCAGATCAGGATCAGCTCTGCTGTTTTGACATGGACTTAAATCAAGTTTCCGGCGGCCATTCTGATTTTCCCAGTTGAACAAATAAATCCCAACAAAGCTCATGGAGATAAGTACCAATTTCCTGTGTGGAGCTCTTTTGGGTCCTTTTCAGATGTTCTCCTTTCCCATCCAGTCTCTCTGTTTTCAATATGAGCCATTTTATTTTGGCCCTTAAGTCCCCAGTTCTACTGGATGTATTGTACTATCTACCGGAATGCCGTGCTCATCTCTAATGCTCCATTGAATACAACTTATTTTATATTCAGACAGACCCCAGTACAGATTCTGTGAGTGGCGTAAAAATGGGAGGAAAAAAAAAAATGTCAGCTGCGCTCTAGCTGTTTCAGAAATTAAATGTCCGTTTTCTTGGACTCGCCATGGTGCTTGGCTAATAGATGTTGCATTTTAAAGCCAAGACAATTGGATTTTATGCATCAAAATCCCATGCTTTCATTCAATACGTTTGTAGATGTTGAGCCCGGAAACTCTGGGATGTAATCTGGAGCAGGAATGCATAACATGAAATGACCAATAAATTGAGAAATTGGAACATTCTGACAATTGTCAGGATTATATAAGCCTATTGGAAGCATATGTCCCAACGATGCAGTGGCCTTGATAGGGAAAGTATGGCTGGTGCAAACCCTGAAGATAAAATTACACTAAATTACTATCCGATTTTGCTCGTACGTAATGTTTTTTGGAAAGGTGCACTGCCCAGACCTTCTTGACCCATATATATATAACTGGTGCACTGCCCAGACCTTCTTGACCCATATAGATATAACTGGTGCACTGCCCAGACCTTCTTGACCCATAGAGATATAACTCGTGCACTGCCCAGACCTTCTTGACCCATAGAGATATAACTGGTGCACTGCCCAGACCTTCTTGACCCATAGAGATATAACTCGTGCACTGCCCAGACCTTCTTGACCCATAGAGAGACCCTTAGAGATATAACTGGTGCACTGCCCAGACCTTCTTGGCCCATAGCGATATAACATTGTCATGCTGTGTCCTGACCTCATCTCTCCCCTGTTGTGTGACCCACAGGACTGCTCCAGCTCTGAAGAGTACACGGTCGCCTCCGCCCTGCTGCCCCTGACGACGGCCTTTTACCGGGTGAGTGACTGAATGGGAGATTCCATTCCACAGAGCTCTTCTCCTCTCTCACACAGACAGAGCGGATAGAGAGTCAGCCAGCAGGTCCTTTTGACTATATTGCTCAATCAAGGGCAGGACGGCCTGGCATTCACCGCAAGCTGGCCGTCCTAATGGAGGGTATTTATAACGGGGGGCAATAATAGAAAAGGGATGGGGTGTGATATCCCAGCTGTCCAGGCGCTGGTCCTGTTCTGTTCCAGGCAGGACAAGAGACTTCCCAGGCCTCCGACCATGCAGCTCTGGGACAGGGGAGTGTCCCGTTTGTTCTCAGACGGGGACAGGGGAGTGTCCCGCTGGTCTCAGACGAGCCACATGAGGGTCAAGACGGTGAGAACTGTACCTCACACCAAAGCCCAGAGGGCCACTGTGGGTTTGTGGTTTCCAACCTCTCGTGATCAAACTCGGTTGCTGCGGCGCTCACCGCAAATCCGTCCCCAATGCTCTGCAGTTGCCACGGTGACCAACAACTGTGAGCTGTTGACCTGCATTGGGTACAAGACCCAAGGAGACAGAATTTGGACCTCGCCCACTCTCTGCCATCATATGTCTCACCCTGTTCTTACAGGATAGGCTGATGTAACTCTCTGAGATAAGCCTGCTCTCTTGTTTCCCAGCCAGGGTAACCATTGGAAATGTACACTTATAGTAAGTTATCTAAATAAAACCAAGGGAATTGTCTCTGTTTGTTGATACAGGTGTACAGTGTGACCTATGTAATGGGGGTGAGAGCAGAGTTGTCTCTGTACACAACCTGAGTAAAGTGTAGTGGTCACAGACCCCACTACACCACATTGTTGATAGTTTGGTTTGTTGCTGTAACGGAGTAACAGTGTCTCTCTGTGACCGTCAAGTTGTCAACACAACACTGTGACCCTAGGCTCCAGCTTTCTGCCTCTTCATTAAGACATCTGAAAGCCATTGCCTAAACGCATTGGATTTCCTGTATTTTTTTTTTACCCCATTTTACGTAACCATAAAATCTGATTAAAGGATTACGTTAAAGGACCTTTATCACCAGGCTTTCAGAAAGAGACACGAATCCTGAGAGGCGTCTCATTCTCGACGGAGCAGTTTCTGGCACGGGAGGAATGAGAAGGAATGATATCGTGAGCTCCAGAACGCAACAGATTTCTCCCAGATTTCCAAAGGAATGGCATTAACTGTCGAGTCCAGCGTGTGGTCACGCAAATGGCGAAAAGCAAGAGCACAGGAATCCACCACGGTCCATATTGTGTAATCTCTTGTGTGATGAAAAAAATGCTGGAAAAACAACGTATCCCAAAAAAACAGAGCACCTTGTGATGGTTCACAACGCTCCGCAGAGATTCTCGGGATAATCGCAGCATCGCACGATAGTCAATTACATCCTTTTGCAAAATGTCTGTTGGCCTGCTTTACCCTACCCCCCCCCCCATCCTGCCACATTTCCCCAAAGTCTTTGACTTTACCACACGGACTGTTATGGGGCTGTTCAAAGCATGCCTGGCAGCAGATGAAGGAACCAGTGGTTTTGTAAGTGTTGGGTTTACCCCCACGCTATAGTAGAGGACCATGACAGTCTACTGTAGGACACTGCTGAGAGAATCATTTGTAAAGGAACAGAAGGAGTGTCTTCGGTCTGTATCCAGGTGACAATCGTGACAAAATAGCAGATGAAATGTGCAATCCGTTTTCAGTGGTACGTGTGTTTTTGTTACGAAGCCAAAAAGAGAACATTTCAACCAGAACCGTTTGTTTCTTTTCCAATGGAATGGTTCTGACCCGGGTCTTCTGGTCCAGATTATATTCATACCTTTTCATGGAAGATTAGCTCTGATATCATTCATCATGGACTTGATTACACTACCAAGAAAAACAACACGTTTCGGGTACTTGCTACACATCTGCGTCCATGTCCTCCTGACCACCTAGCTTCAGTACTAAACTGCTAAGCCCTCCAAACACAGCCTTACTACAACAGCACACTGTCCTTAAGTCAAGACAACCTGCTGTCGGTAGATCCCATTTATATTTCCTAGAAGGTGAAGCTGATCTGATAGGTGTTTTACCTGTGGGTCACGCCAGGGGAGGAGAACCTTTAATACAATGGTAGTTAAAACTGGGCCAGAGGTGTCCCCGGAAAGGCATTTGGACAGCGGGATTCCCACACACACAAACCCTGTCTGTAATCTCCATAGAAAGACGTAGTTAATCAGTGCTCAAGTGGCTTTGAGTGATTAGCCTACTCTTTTACACTTTTTAACGTAACCACGGTAACCCTGGCTTGCCTCGTGAATTTGCTGCATAGTTTCATTATAAACATGTTCTTATTTTGGAGTAGAGCAGGCCTATTGCATTCCTTAAGTGTAATTCCATCTGTGTAAATCGAGAACTGTACATAATATACAGTCTTGCAGTGGCAAGCCGTGCCGTTGACAACATCCGCTTTGCTGATTACCGTATCATTTTTTAAATATATATATTTTTTTACTTCATCCAGTCCTCATGCTCAGTCCACAGGAGTATATAGTTTTACATCCCCACCACCCTCAACCCTTCCCAACGAGGTCAGTTGGCTTTAAGGCCCTTTTCTATGAAAACCGCTGCTTCACCTGTACCTGTCATCCATCACTCCTCATTGACATCTTCTCCAGCGCCTCTCGGCCCGTCAACCTCTGCTGCCCGCAGTAACTACAACGAGACGAGGGGATCGGGTCTGGAAGAAATTAGGTCAGGGTTTCACCTTCTGGGTTTCATCACCACAGTATGTAATGTGTTCAATCATCACAATGCCCCCATCTGAAGGCTGCCCCCAGAATCAGACCCTAAATTAACATGACCCTTTTATAGTCACATATTTCTAGTAAATCTCCTAAGTCTTAAGGTAGAGTGAAAATTCATGAAAGCCGTATGACGTTGTTCTCAACTTAATCTGAAGAATATAGACTTATCTGTCACGGTGGTCTTCTTTCTCTTAGCTTTAGCCTGGCTAGTCTGGACCCTCCCCAGTGGACTGTCTTCAGCCCACAGTGCTGCTGCCCAACCTCTCCTCACTACAGAATGTAGGAAGCTTCCCAGCAATGTGCCCGCTCCCACAGAGTGTTTGTGGGAGCGACGTGTGGGTTTTTGGTTTGTGTTTTGGGCAAATGTTCAAACTGAAGAGCCGCCTTTCATTGACCTATATTCTATATTCTGCCCCTTCCTTCCCTCGGTCTGTCTGGTGTCTGGCAGGCTGCACAGTGAGGTCTGCGAAACTAACCACTCTTGGAACAACATATGTTCTTTACTTTAGAGGGCTTTGTGTCTGGTGAAGTCATCATAATGCAGCCAACAGGTTGAACTGTGTTTGACAGAAGCTTCTGGGTTAAACTGGGTTGGCGTGCTCTCTTGTGCTCAGTAAGTAGTTTACCTAAACTGCATGCAACCTTTTGTACAGGCCATATCTCAGTTAGCAGTGACAGGTTGTTGTATTGCTCTGTATAAATGTTTCTGAATTCCTCGGCAAATATACTACTTCTGATAAAAACCCTTCTTTACTACAAGCGTCAGCACTGTTTGGGTCAGTGTTATTGTGCCCTTTAATAAACTTCCATTTTTATTCATGTTTTGATTGTTGCAGTTGAATGTAGAGCGGAAGTAGAGCTCTGCCTACCTCCTTGGCTCTCTGAGGTAACAATCTAGTTGGATGTGCCGTGGCAGCTGATGATTCTGGACTCAACACAGAAAACCGTTGGACTGTTTAAATTCTTTCTGCCCCAGTTTATGCGTGGAGGGATTGGAAGGTTTTCGCTGTCAAGTTGTTTTACGTTTGGTCCTGGGGAGAGCAGATGATTTACGTCGTGACCTTTGTGTCCCTGTGAGACGTCTAGAGCTGGACTCGTCTCTGTTTACTCTGCATTGTAGACCATTTATGTTAACAGTACATCCCGCGTGAATACTTATGGCATGATGGACTTGTTTGTTCCACACTTTTCCACGTCGTCTGTTTGTTTGACTCAGTCATTTGTGTAAATACATTGTTTGGATGGCGACGTCTTCAGTGCTACAGGACGCAAATACCTCTGACACAATAGTGATTCATGAGGAATAAATCTAGAAAGATTGATTGGTCCAAGTCGGGATATTTTCTTCCCCCAGAGTCTCTGTCACAAAGGACCTAAAGAAATGTCTATTTTTATGCCCATGGATGCCAAGTGATTTGCTCCAAAACAGACAAACTATTTTGTTGCCCAAGGCTGGTCAGGGATCAAACACGGCACTTTTCCTCCAGTGTCCAGATAGATACATGTCAACCAGCAGAGCTATGAGACATCATACCTCCCTTTAGAGCTGATGACATACCCTGAGCGATCACTCTGTATATGTCTCTCTCACTGTCTAACTAGCTCTATGGGCAAAACTGTATTATTGAAGAGTTACCACCTCTTCCTTCAGGTCCTTATGGGATCCCCAAGCCAGACCTTGAGCTATGTCTGGCTCTCTCTGCCTGTCTGGCTGGCTTTCTGTGTGTCTGGCTGGCTGTTTCTCTGTGTGTCTGGCTGGCTGTTTCTCTGTCTGGCTCTCTGTCTGGCTCTCTGGTTGTCTGACTGGCTCTCTGTCTGGCTAGCTGGCTCTCTGGCTGGCTGGGTATCTGGCTGGCTGACCCGCTGGCTGGTTGGCTTGCTCTCTTTGTGGCTGGCTTGCTCTCTTTGTGGCTGTCTCTCTTTGTGGTTGGCTGGCTCTCTGGCTGGCTCTCTTTGTGGTTGGCTGGCTGACTGGCTGGATCTCTGGCTGACTGGCTGGATCTCTGGCTGACTGGCTAGATCTCTGGCTGACTGGCTGGCTCTCTGGCTGGCTCTCTTTGGCTGGCTGGCTCCCTTTGGCTGGCTGGCTTACTCTCTGGCTGGCTGGCTGTCTTTGTGGCTGGCTGGCTCTCTGGCTGGCTGGCTCTCTGGCTGGCTCTCTGTGTGGCTGGCTGGCTGACTGGCTGGCTCTCTGGCTGACTGGCAGGCTGTCTTTGTGGCTGGCTGGCTCTCTTTGGCTGGCTGGCTCTCTGTGTGGCTGACTTACTCTCTGGCTGGCTGGCTGTCTTTGTGGCTGGCTGGCTCTCTGTGTGGCTGGCTCTCTGGCTGGCTGGCTCTCTGGCTGGCTGGCTCTCTGGCTGGCTCTCTGGCTGGCTGGCTCTCTGTGTGGCTGGCTGGCTCTCTGGCTGACTGGCTGGCTCTCTGGCTGACTGGCAGGCTGTCTTTGTGGCTGGCTGGCTCTCTTTGGCTGGCTGGCTCTCTGTGTGGCTGGCTTACTCTCTGGCTGGCTGGATGTCTTTGTGGCTGGCTGTCTTTGTGGCTGGCTGGCTCTCTGTGTGGCTGGCTCTCTGGCTGGCTGGCTCTCTGGCTGGCTGGCTGGCTCTCTGGCTGGCTCTCTGGCTGGCTGGCTCTCTGTGTGGCTGGATGGCTCTCCTGCTGGATGGCTGGCTGGCTCTCTGGCTGGCTATCTGGCTGTGTGTCTGGCTCGCTGGCTGTGTGTCTGGCTCTCTGGCTGCGCGTCTGGCTCTCTGGCTGCGCGTCTGGCTCTCTGGCTGCGCGTCTGGCTCTCTGGCTGCGCGTCTGGCTCTCTGGCTGCGCGTCTGGCTCTCTGGCTGTGTGTCTGGCTCTCTGGCTGTGTGTCTGGCTCTCTGGCTGTGTGTGTGGCTGTGTGTCTGGCTCTCTGGCTGTGTGTCTGGCTCTCTGACTGTGTGTCTGGCTCTCTGACTGTGTGTCTGGCTCTCTGACTGTGTGTCTGGCTCTCTGACTGACTGTGTGTCTGGCTCTCTGGCTGTGTGTCTGGCTCTCTGACTCTCTGGCTGTGTGTCTGGCTGTCTGACTCTCTGGCTGTGTGTCTGGCTCTCTGGCTGTCTGTGTGTCTGGCTGTGTGTCTGGCTGTCTGACTCTCTGGCTGTGTCTCTGAATCTCTGGCTGTGTGTCTGGCTGTGTGTCTAGCTCTCTGTCTGTGTCTCTGCGTCTCTGTCTGTGTCTGTTTCTCTCTCTGTCTGGGTCTCTCTCTGGGTCTCTGTGTCTGTCTCTGTTTGTCTGCCTGGGTCTGTGTCTCTGTCTGGGTCTCTGTGTGTATGTCTGGGTCTCTGTGTCTCTGTCTGGGTGTCTGGGAATCTTTCTGGGTCCTGTGTCTGGGTCCTGTGTCTGGGTCTCTCTGTGTCTGGGTCTCTCTGTGTCTGGGTCTCTCTGTGTCTGGGTCTCTCTGTGTCTCTGTCTCTGTCTGGGTCTCTGGGTCTCTGTCTGCGTCTCTGTCTGTCTGGGTCTCTGTCTCTGCCTTTGTCTGGGTCTCTGTCTGTCTGGAGTGACTGTCTCTCTCTGGAGTGACTGTCTCTCTCTGGAGTGACTGTCTCTGTCTGGAGTCACTGTCTCTGCCTGGAGTCACTGTCTCTGCCTGGAGTCACTGTTTCTGTCTGTTTCTGTCTCTGTCTGGGTCTCTCTCTGGGTCTCTGTGTCTGTCTCTGTTTGTCTGTCTG
The DNA here is from genome assembly GCF_045791955.1 of Oncorhynchus clarkii lewisi. Taxonomy (NCBI): domain Eukaryota; kingdom Metazoa; phylum Chordata; class Actinopteri; order Salmoniformes; family Salmonidae; genus Oncorhynchus; species Oncorhynchus clarkii. The sequence continues at coordinate 15,803,426 of NC_092172.1, read as the reverse complement.
GGTCTGTGTCTCTGTCTGGGTCTCTGTGTGTATGTCTGGGTCTCTGGGTCTGTGTCTCTGTCTGGGTGTCTGGGAATCTTTCTGGGTCTGTGTCTGGGTCTCTCTGTGTCTGGGTCTCTCTGTGTCTGGGTCTCTCTGTGTCTGTGTCTCTGTCTCTGTCTGGGTCTCTGTCTCTGCCTTTGTCTGGGTCTCTGTCTGTCTGGAGTGACTGTCTCTCTCTGGAGTGACTGTCTCTGTCTGGAGTGACTGTCTCTGCCTGGAGTCACTGTTTCTGTCTGGGTCTCTCTCTCGGTCTCACGCTCGCTCGGTCGCTCTCTCTGTCTGTTTCTCTCTTGCTCTCTCTGTCTCTCTCTCTCGCTCTCTCTGTCTCTCTCTCTCGCTCTCTCTCTCTCGCTCTCTCTCTCTCTCTCTCTACAAAGTGAATATATAAAGTGAAAAACAACAAAAATTAACAGTAAACATTACACATACAGAAGTTTCAAAACAATAAAGACAATCCAAATGTCATATTATATATATATATACAGTGTTTTAACAATGTACAAATGGTTAAAAGACACAAGATAAAATAAATAAGCATAAATATGGGTTGTATTTACAATGGTGTTTGTTCTTCACTGGTTGCCCTTTTCTCGTGGCAACAGGTCACAAATCTTGCTGCTGTGATGGCACACTGTGGAATTTCACCCAGTAGATATGGGAGTTTATCAAAATTGGATTTGTTTTCGAATTCTTTGTGGATCTGTGTAAACTGAGGGAAATATGTCTCTCTAATATGGTCATACATTGGGCAGGAGGTTAGGAATTGCAGCTCAGTTTCCACCTCATTTTGTGGGCAGTGAGCACATAGCCTGTCTTCTCTTGAGAGCCATGTCTGCCTACGGCGGCCTTTCTCAATAGCAAGGCTATGCTCACTGAGTCTGTACATAGTCAAAGCTTTTCTTAATTTTGGGTCAGTCACAGTGGTCAGGTATTCTGCCGCTAGTTTGCTCTGTTTTTTTTGTTAATTCTTTCCAATGTGTCAAGTAATTATCTTTTTGTTTTCTCATGATTTGGTTGGGTCTAATTGTGCTGCTGTCCTGGGGCTCTGTAGGGTGTGTTTGTGTTTGTGAACAGAGCCCCAGGACCAGCTTGCTTAGGGGACTCTTCTCCAGGTTAATTTCTCTGTAGGTGATGGCTTTGTTATGGAAGGTTTGGGAATCGCTTCCTTTTAGGTGGTTATAGAATTTAACGGCTCTTTTCTGGATTTTGATAATTAGTGGGTATCGGCCTAATTCTGCTCTGCATGCATTATTTACTCTCTCTCTCTCTCTCTCTCTCTTGCTCTCTGTCTATCTCTCTCTCTCTTGCTCTGTGTCTGTCTGTGTCTGTGTCTGTCTGTCTGTCTGTCTGTCTGTCTGTCTGTCTCTCTGTTTGTCTCCCTCTCTCTCTGTCTCTCTCTCTTCCAGCCCTGCATTCCTTTTCTACATTTGGCAAGTGGAACATTCATATGGGCCTCTGAGGGTCGTCTACCTCCATCCCTCCATCTGTCTTATCTTGTCCCTCTGCTCTGTGTAGTAGGTTATGACTGCAGCCTAGACCCTGGCTCCCCTCTGTTATCAGAGCAGGGAGAGCCAACCGGCCGTGGTCAACCTGACCTCCAGACAACTGAGCAGGCTGTGTGTTTAACAGGAGAGGACACACACCTCCACTCAATTTGCTGCAAAACCCACACACCATATGACATGAGAGCATGATGACTAATATTGTAAATATTGTTCTCTGGTGCAGGTCCCAGAATAACAGCTGCATTAAAGCGTCTACTGTTCTTGTTTTTCATATTGGTCGATGTTCCATGAATGGCCACGGTTCATTAATTTCCATCCTTTAACACTGACCCCTGTGCATTTAGTCTAAATTTGTTAATCCAATCAGGTAATCTGCAAGTCTATTAGCGCCACGGTTTGTCCTGAAAACACTTGCGGCCGTGTCAGATTTGTCTCTGTCGACAGAGGGTTGGTAGACCAGCCCCCTGCTCTCCCTGTAAATGGCTGAGTGTGGAGGACACCGTGTTCCTGTGAAGATGTAATGTGTATAAAACATTCCCGGGAAAATGAAACTATCCGTACGAGCTTTGACATTGGCGTCATCCTCCTTACTTCCCTAACGATATGAAGCTGCACTCTGACGGACTGCGTACATTTGGAGGTGAATTATGTATTTGTGACAGTGGTTTAGACAGGAGGCTTACGAGTGGATTTATCATTTACATCAGAGGGATAGGGCTGTCCTGCGCAGGGAGGAAACAGAGCAGGCGGTCTACTGCTGCCCTCCAACGGCCTTCAAACCTCTCTGGAGAGGAGAGACGATGAGCTACACAGGCCATCGTACACTAGAATCACTTCCAACCCCAGTCTCACCTTTGAACTTCCGCCCACTGCTCTCTCACTCCCCCAGGGCTCTGTGCTCGGACCCCTGCCCTCGGTTAAGCCTCAGCAGGGTGCCGGGACTGTAGCTATTTTAGTTCTGCTTCCTCGTAACTACAGTAGCCCCACTGCCGCTGATCATTCAGGGAGAACCAAGACGATAATGAACAGCGCCGTGTTGTATTGGGTCAGGCTCAGAGGGAAGAAATCAGAAGCTAATCTAATAAGAGGCTTGAGCGTCGCTAAAGAAAGACACATGGCCTTCAGACTCGGCCAGGGGGAAGAGAGGAACATAGAGGTGCGGGGGGGGGGGGGGTAAGGATGTTCATTTATAAACAGTGTTGTGTTCTTGGGTTTGGGACTGGTAGGTGTTACAGCTGTTGCCAAACATTCATTTGTTTATATCGGGACATAGGAACAGTCTTCATGGCTTTAGCAGAGCTGCATGCTCCCTCTAGGTGCTGTGTGCAGGTGCTTCACTTCACTATTCATACCGTGGAAAAACCCTCAAGGCCCTGTTTTTAGTGCTCATCCAGAGAGAGAGCGGGAGCCTGACGTTCTTCGTGTGGTGTTGTATGTGTTAAAAACTTACAGCCCACGAGAAATGATTGATTGTGCTTGAAACCTTTGGCAGCTTTGGATTCTTTTCCTATTTCCACCCAGGTTTTAATGGTCGTCTTTACAAGCTATGCTCACCACAGCCCAGTTAGTTTCACGAGTTGTGAGACGTTGAGCCCAAACTACTCTCTTGTACGTTCAGTCAAAAGCAGACAGTCAGCAGGTCTGAACGTTTGGCTGGTCAGCGCTTCAGTGTAAACTGTTGAAAACGTCGACTCCTCAGCCTCTTACTGTCAAAATATTCCCTCGTGTCTGCAGAAACTGCCAGCTGGTGTGAGCCAGTTTGCCTACACCTGTGTCCAGGACCATCCCATTTGGACCAATCAGCAGTTCTGGGAGGCCACGTTCTACAGCGAGGTCCAGAACCAGATCCGAGCCCTGTACCTCACCGCCCCTGACAAACTAGGCATCAGTGCCAGGCTAAAGGTAAGAGAATGAGAGGTTCCATACAATGGTCTTTCTTCTCTCACTTTTTTAGGCCCATATGCAGAATGACACTGAACACCCCCATATCTTCCCCCCCCCCCCCCCCAGGAACAAGGTCCCCTGCCCCCGGCGGCCCCCAGCGCCTCGGAGCGCACGGCCATGGACCTGGCGGCGGAGCAGCTGCGCGCCTGGCCCTGCCTCAGCAAGGAGAAGCAGCAGGAGCTGGTGAAGAACGAGGAGAGCACGGTGTTCAGCCAGGCCATCCACTACGCCAGCCTCCTCGTCTACCTGCTGGTCCCCCTGGACACCAGCAAGAACAAGCTGCTCAGAGCCAACCCCGTCGCTGACTGGGAGAGCGGCAGCAACAGCATCGTCACCAACAGGCAAGCAGAGCAGCTGGTTGCGCCTCACTGCACCCCACTGATACTCAGTCAGTTCAATCTGACACCTAGCTATTCGCCACAGCTATATCAACAGTTAGTTTGGCACAGTACACAGAAGCTCATGGCCCCCTAGAGTGAAATGCACTCGATCGGAAAGAGAAAAAGAGCTGAAATGTAAGGTTGTTATCTAGGACGATAGCGCTCTTGCTTGGGGAGTATTTTGTACTTTGTCATAAAGTCATAAGTCTGTGGGCGGACATGGCATTACTCACCGTGTACATGATCTCCTCTCCTCTAAAACGGATCAGTGTACAGCACCTCCTCAGCCATATCCTGCCCACTCCCACGTCCATCCTGTTGGCTGTCCGATCACCTGCTGGAGTTTCAGCCTCAGGTCTGCCAGAGGGGGCGACCTCCACTCAGCCTGTCTGTGGTGGTGGGGGGCGACCTCCACTCAGCCTGTCTGTGGTGGTGGGGGGCGACCTCCACTCAGTCTGTCTGTGGTGGTGGGGGGCGACCTCCTCTCAGTCTGTCTGTGGTGGTGGGGGGCGACCTCCACTCTGCCTGTCTGTGGTGGTGGGGGGCGACCTCCACTCAGTCTGTCTGTGGTGGTAGGGGGCGACCTCCACTCAGTCTGTCTGTGGTGGTGGGGGGCGACCTCCACTCAGCCTGTCTGTGGTGGTGGGGGGCGACCTCCACTCAGTCTGTCTGTGGTGGTGGGGGGCGACCTCCACTCAGTCTGTCTGTGGTGGTAGGGGGCGACCTCCACTCAGTCTGTCTGTGGTGGTGGGGGGCGACCTTCACTCAGCCTGTCTGTGGTGGTGGGGGGCGACCTCCACTCAGCCTGTCTGTGGTGGTGGGGGGTGACCTCCACTCAGCCTGTCTGTGGTGGTGGGGGGCGACCTCCACTCAGCCAAAAGAAACAAAGATTGGGATTTCCAGTGCTACGCACTAAGAGTAATGTAATGTGTACCAAGTTTGGAAAATTTGCACGTGTGGCTTTTCTCAGAAATGGAGAAGGGTCTGCCAAGGCCTTATCTCCAGAGTTTCTCACTTTCACTTTCTGTATGCGCTGCTTCTACACGGTAGCCCCCTAGCTAGTCCCCTCTGAAGTGTATTACTGCAGAGTTTAGGCCCTTTGAGTTGTTTACATGGAGAATGTTGAAGACTACACCTTGATGAATCCTTTAGTTCTTATTTTGCCACTAGTTTCATGAGTAGGGGGGGAAAGGCGATGGCCACACTGTGTTCATTTGGTTATTTTTCCCCCTCTTTTGGTTCTTGCCCCAGACTTGTTTTGTTTCTCACAGAGAGGCTTCTGGATCTGTGTGTTTGTAAACCCCACGGGACGTTACATCACCGTCCCATGGGAAAAGTGTAGCGTGGCCAAGAGACCGAGTGAGAGGTCCTGGCATCACAGCTGACCTCTCGCCAGACTGCTGGTGTGCCATGCTCACAGACCTCAGACACGCAATATCGTCATGTGCATCTCTGGGAAAACTTCAAGCGTCCTTCTCTGCAGCCTGTTCTATTCTCATGCCATTAATGAAGACTAAAATCTGATATATGTAAAATGTAAATGTGTGTTTTCAGTATTGCAGGCAGTGTGGCGGAGAGCTTTGACACAGAGAGTGGCTTTGAGGACTCTGAGAACAGCGATGTAGCCAACTCTGTGGTACGGTTCATCGCCCGCTTCATTGACAAGGTGTGCACCGAGAGTGGCGTCAGCCAGGACCACATCAAGAGTTTGCATAGCATGATCCCAGGTACCGTACGACCCCCAGTCAACCTCAATACTACCAAATACAACGTCAATTAAACCCCAATACACCTCTATCCAGGAGCTCTGTAGCTAGCAAGCACTGTGACCTCTGACTTCAGTAGCAAACTCCCACTGTCCTAATTCTGTGAGCTTTATCAGTTAACCCTTTTTGCCAAGGTATCCCTGGATGCTGATTGAAGTGTGTATTCTGAGTGCAGGCCTGTAGCGCTGTGGATTCCTACAGCCTCTGAGCAGATGAACTCTTTGACAAACAGTGAGCTCCAAAAGTATTGGGACAGTAACACATTTTTTGTGGTTTTGGCTCTGTACTCCAGCACTTTACAAAATATAATATTTCTAAACACTTCAACTTTCTCAGTCATCCTTATTCACGATTCGTTCAGGATTATCCGGAATCACGGTAACAACCACATTAATGTAGACATGTTTAGAAACATGCCTCCCGAGTAGCGCAGTGGTCTAAGGCACAGTGGTGGTCTAAGCGCATTGGTCTAAGGCACTGCATTGCAGTACTAGCTGTGCCACTAGAGATCCTAGTTCGAGTCCATGCTCTATCGCAGGAGACTCACGGGGCGGTGCACAATTGGCCCAGCATCGTCTGGGTTAGAGGAGGGTTTGGCCGGCAGGGATGTTCCTGTCCCATTGAGCTCTAGCGACTCCTGTGGCTGGCCTGGTGCAGTGCACACTAACACGGTCACCAAGTGTACAATGTTTCCTCCGACACATTGGTGCGACTGGTTTCCGGGTTAAGCGGGCGTTGTCAAGAAGCAGTGCGGCTTGGTTGGGTTGTGTTTCGGAGGACGCACGGCTCTCTACCTTCGCCTCTCCCGAGTCCGTACGGGAGTTGCAGCGATGGGACAGGACTGGAACTACCAATTGGATACCATGAAATTGGGGAGAAAAAAGGGGGTAAAATAATAATTTCAAAAATTAGGTGTTTAGAAACATCATGTTCTTATATACAAAAAAATGACACAATACATTATTTACCAAAGGGCCATATGGATGAAAATACCCTCAAATTAAAGCTGACAGTTTAACCTCATAGTCATTGTATCATCCCAGTACTTGTGTATCTCACTGTAGGTGGTGGTCTTCAAATCTGTAAATATAGGCTTCCTGGGGTTGTAATTAGGGGTGTATAAGCATGTGTTTATGTTTACCTGGGTTGGGTAACGTGTTTTTGTGTGTGCATGACATTGTGCTAACTGGTCATGACCTCTGACCCCAGGCATCGTGGCCATGCAGATGGAAACTCTGGAGGCAGTCCACAGGGAGAGCAGGAGGCTGCCGCCCATCCAGAAGGTAGGTACTGCCCTGCACTGGGCCACCCATCCAGAAGATAGGTACTGTTACCCTGCACTGGGCCACCCATCCAGAAGATAGGTACTGTTACCCTGCACTGGGCCACCCATCCAGAAGGTAGGTGCTGCCCTGCACTGGTCCACCCATCCAGAAGGTAGGTGCTGCCCTGCACTGGGCCACCCAACCAGAAGATAGGTACTGTTACCCTGCACTGGGCCACCCATCCAGAAGGTAGGTGCTGCCCTACACTGGGCCACCCATCCAGAAGGAAGGTGCTGCCCTGCACTGGGCCACCCATCCAGAAGGTAGGTGCTGCCCTGCACTGGGCCACCCATCCAGAAGGTAGGTGCTGCCCTGCACTGGGCCACCCATCCAGAAGGTAGGTGCTGCCCTGCACTGAGCCACCGAGTTCTCTAATATGTCTGTCTGAATAGAAATGGAGTTTATCAAACATATCAGAATATCAGTACCATTTGGATTATTTTATTGTATTGTAAATAAAAATAGAATATTTCTAAACACTTCAACTTTCTCAGTCATCATTATTCACAATTCGTTCAGGATTATCCGGAATCACGGTAACAACCACATTAATGTAGACATGTTTAGAAACATGCCTCCCGAGTAGCACAGTGGTCTAAGGCACTGCATCGCAGTACTAGCTGTGCCACTAGAGATCCTGGTTCGAGTCCAAGCTCTATTGCAGGAGGCTCACGGGGCGGTGCACAATTGGCCCAGCATCGTCTGGGTTAGAGGAGGGTTTGGCCGGCAGGGATGTTCCTGTCCCATTGAGCTCTAGCGACTCCTGTGGCGGGCCGGGCGCAGTGCACACTAACACGGTCACCAAGTGTACAGTGTTTCCTCCGACACATTGGTGCGACTGGTTTCCGGGTTAAGCGGGCGTTGTCAAGAAGCAGTGCAGCTTGGTTGGGTTGTGTTTCAGAGGACGCACGGCTCTCTACCTTCGCCTCTCCCAAGTCCGTACGGGAGTTGCAGCGATGGGACAGGACTGGAACTACCAATTGGATACCATGAAATTGGGGAGAAAAAAGGGGTAAAATAATTATAAATATTAAAAAATAGGTGTTTAGAATTTGAAACTCTGTAATCTGTCATCAAAATCATTGTCATTTCACCGGATGTTGTCGAGGTGGGACGCTAGCCCAAAGAGGTTAATGATTGGAGTAATTTTTTGTGCCTTTTGAAGTAAACCTGTGTCCTTTGATAATGAAGTGGTGTTAGAACCCCTATTTTACTGGCAGTGGTGTTAGAACCCCTATTCTCCTGGAAGTGGTGTTAGAACCCCTATTCTCCTGGAAGTGGTGTTAGAGAACCCCTATTCTCCTGGAAGTGGTGTTAGATCCCCTATTTTACTGGAAGTGGTGTTAGAACCACTATTCTCCTGGAAGTGGTGTTAGATCCCCTATTCTCCTGGAAGTGGTGTTATAACCCCTATTCTCCTGGAAGTGGTGTTAGATCCCCTATTTACTGGAAGTGGTGTTGGATCCCCTATTTTACTGGAAGTGGTGTTGGAACCCCTATTTTACTGGAAGTGGTGTTGGAACCCCTATTCTCCTGGAAGGGGTGTTGCAACCCCTATTTTACTGGAAGTGGTGTTGGAACCCCTATTTTACTGGAAGTGGTGTTGGAACCCCTATTTTACTGGAAGTGGTGTTGGAACCCCAATTTTACTGGAAGTGGTGTTAGAACCCCTATTCTCCTGGAAGTGGTGTTAGATCCCCTATTTTACTGGAAGTAGTGTTAGAACCCCTTTTCTCCTGGAAGGGGTGTTTGAACCCCTTTTCTCCTGGAAGGGGTGTTAGAACCCCTATTCTCCTGGAAGTGGTGTTAGAACCCCTATTCTCCTGGAAGTGGTGTTAGATCCCCTATTTTACTGGAAGTGGTGTTAGAACCCCTTTTCCCCTGGAAGGGGTGTTAGAACCCCTATTCTCCTGGAAGTGGTTTTGGAACCCCTATTTTACTGGAAGTGGTGTTGGAACCCTTATTTTACTGGAAGTGGTGTTGGAACCCCTATTTTACTGGAAGTGGTGTTAGAACCCCTATTCTCCTGGAAGTGGTGTTAGATCCCCTATTTTACTGGAAGTGGTTTTAGAACCCCTTTTCTCCTGGAAGTGGTGTTAGAACCCCTATTCTCCTGGAAGTGGTGTTAGAACCCCTATTCTCCTGGAAGTGGTGTGCTGTAGCTGAAGTGCCTATCATCCAGTAATGTTGCAGTCGTCAGATTGTCATCACTCATCAAACATCAGACTGGGGTTATTACAGTGAAGCCAGGCTACAGTAGTCACGGATGCTGTTGTGCTCCTTACCACACTGCCAGCTCTTGATAGGTCTCTGCGGGCCCAGTCAGGTCCAGTGTAATTGATTTGTAAGTTTGTCTGGCAGGGCCTTGTCTGACATTTATGGCTGAGGCCATGTTGTACACATCTCTGCTGCCAGCAGCACATTCAATCCTATGAACTCTGTAAACAAGCGCAGGAATGACCCTGGTGGGCCATCAGCACAGAGATGTATGACTCGTAGAGTTGGAGCTCTCCTTGCCTCTATGTGGAACCTGCTACTGCTTTGGCCCAAGGTTCAGGGGGAGGAGGAGGTAGCGCTGTTGGGTCTGTCGGGATTAAACAATCAGCTAAGGGAGCTGGGCGTACTGGTGTACCTTGGGCACTCCAAGCTACAAGCAGTGAAAATGGTCACTGTGATAAGTAGCTATCGCTGGCTCTAATGTCTAGTGTGTGTAGGGGTGAATACTTTGTTAGAGTTCCAGCTGGCAGCCTCATTGGGGTGCTAGGGGACCGTTGGGGCCTTTAACACACTGGCCCCTGGCCCTGGGCCATCCAACACCAGCAGGACCATGTTCCTCTTATCTATTGGCCAGAACTCAACCGCAAAGCCTCTGGACCTACCTGACCTTAGCATGGATGTCCCTTCAGGTAGAGCAGAGCTTTCCTCTGTTAGAGAGTAAACAGAAAATACCACACCCCCCACACACACACACACAAAGGCTGTGATCATCTGATGGACCAGTGACACCATTCTGTTCCCCATGGAAGATATGAACACTGCACAGAACCATGCCCTTCTGACTAGAGGGCATTTACTGTCTTGGCCCCCTCACACAAGAGTGCTCAACTTGGCTACAGTTTAATGAGCTAGAGAGACAAAGCAGTGTTAGACCAGCTGCTTTCAGACCTGGCTCTATTGGGGAGCTGATGAGAAACCGACTTCCAACACAGTGGAATGGAGTTTGGATTTGCAGGTTGCTTCGAAGCACCTCAAAGCAGATGTTCAGCGGTTGTCAGTGCTCATTGACGAGAGGTTTGCTTTGGATCCTCCAGCATTTCTTGAAGCATGTAAATCAACATATAGTGGTAGTGTGTGGTAAAAGTTGAGTTAATTCAGAAGGTCCCTGGAAAGATGTTGCGTAGACTACACTCAATGCATATATCAAAATGAACTAAATGCATTATTGTAGTAGTAAAAAATGTAGGACCAAATGATTAACTTGGGAGTATTACTGATGATTAGTCTCCACGGAACACATGCTTTGTTTTTCTTGGCATCGCATTAGTAACTAGGAAGCTGTGTTATACGCTATTTGATGCTGAGTGTCCGTGTAACACACAGTGTGTTGGTGTGTTGCTTTTATGTCGTGTGTGTGTGTGTGTGTGTGTGTGTGTGTGTGTGTGTGTGTGTGTGTGTGTGTGTGTGATACGTTTGTCTTCGATATGCTCAGCTGTTGTTTAGGTGCAACGTTTGTGTTGATGTTTATCCTTATCCAATGCACTGATATGTTGACATTAGGGCTGAGGGTCATCTGTTCTTTTAACTATTGGTCTATCTATTGGTCTAAATTTTTAAATGTGTATTTTTCCATATATAGACACACCCTATGTGTTTGAATAAATCAACTACAGTGCCTTGGGAAAGTATTCAGACCCCTTGACCTTTCCCCCATTTTGTTATGTTACAGCCTTATTCTAAAATATATTTTTTTCCCTAATCAATCATCAGTGCCAGCATCATACCACCCTGCCTCCCACTGCTGGCTTACTTCTGAAGCTAAGCAGGGTTGGTCCTGGTCAGTCCCTGGATGGGAGACCAGATGCTGCTATTGGAGGGCCAGTAGGAGGCAATCTTTCCTCTGGTCTAAAAAATTATCCCAAATCCCCAGGTCAGTGATTGGGGACATTGCTCTATGTAGGGTGCCGTCTTTTGGATGGGTCGTTAAACGGGTGTCCTGACTTTCTGTGGTCACTAATTACACCTAATCATCCCCAGCTTACAATTGGCTCATTCATCTCCTCTCCTCCAGGTCGTTGCTGTAAATGAGAATGTGGTCTCAGTCAACTTACCTGGTAAAATAAGGGTTAAATAAAAAAATAGCAAAATCAACACACACACTACCCCATAATGACAAAGCAGAAACAGGTTTTTAGAAATGTTTGCTAATTTATAAAAATAAAAAGGAAATCACATTTATGTAAGTATTCAGAACCTTTACTCTGTACTTTGTTGAAGCACCTTTGGCAGTGTTTACACCCTTAAGTCTTCTTGGGTATGATGCTACAATCTTGGCACACCTGTATTTGGGGAGTTTGTCCCATTCTTCTCTGCAGATCCTCTCAAGCTCTGTCAAGTTGGATGGGAAGCGTTGCTGCATAGCTATTTTCAAGTCTCCAGAGATGTTTGATCGGGTTCAAGTCTGGGCCACTCAAGGACATTCAGAGACTTGTCCCGAAGCCACCCCTGTGTTGTCTTGGCTGTGTGCTTAGGGTCATTATCCTGATGGAAGGGGAACATTCACCCCAGTCGGAGGTCCTGAGCGATCTGGAGCAGGTTTTCATCAAGGATCTCTCTGTACTCATCTCTCTGTTCATCTTTGTATTGATCCTGTCTAGTCTCCCAGTGAAAGCTGCTGAAAAACATCCCCACTGCATGATGCTGCCACCATCATGCTTCACCGTAGGGATGGTGCCAGGCATTCAGGCCAAAGAGTTCAATCTTAGTTTCATCAGACCAGAGAATCTTGTTTTTCATGGTCGGAGAGTCTTCCAAGTGCCTTTTGGCAAACTCCAAGTGGACTGTCATGTGCCTTTTTGCTCATGAGTGGCTTCTGTCTGGCCACTCTACTATACGGGCCTGATTGGTGGAGTGCTGCAGAGATGGTCGTCCTTCTGAAAGATTCTAGCATCTCCACAGAGAAACTTTAGAGCTCTATCAGTGACCATCTGGTTCATGGTCACCTCCTTCTCCCCCGATTGCTCAGTTTGGCCGGGCGGCCAGCTCTAGGAGTCTTGGTGGTTCCAAACTTCTTCCATTTAATAATGGAGGCCACTGTGTTCTTGGAGACCTTCAATGCTGCAGAAATGTTTTGGTACCCTTCCCCAGATCTGTGCCTCGACACAATCCTGTCTCGGAGCTCTAGGACAATTCCTTCAACCTCATGGCTTGGTTTTTGCTCTGACATGCACTGCCAACTGTTGGACCTTATATAGACAGGTGTGTGCCTTTCCAAATCATGTCCAATCAATTGTATTTCCCACAGGTTATAGAAACATCTCAAGGATGATCAATGGAAAAAAGGATGCACCTGAGCTCAATTTCGAGTCTCAATGCAAGGGTCTGAATACTTATGTAACAAGGTTTTTCTATTTATTTTTAATACATGTGCAGGAAATTCTAAAAACCTGTTTTCACTTTGTCATTATGGGGTATTGTGTGTAGATTGCTGAGGAAAATGTTTTATTTAATACTTTTAGAATAAGGCTGTTATGTGGAAAAAGTCCAGGAATCTGAATACTTTCTGAAGGCATTGTATATGTACTGAGTTTGTCTGGTGTTTTATTCCAACTATTTGATGAAATAAGACACACAAATGACTCAAGAAGGGAGCCCGATAGCCACGCTGTGTTAAAATGAAATGACGATGAGTGCCTGGGTGACTGGTGCACGTTGTCTCTTTCTCCTCCCTGCTGCAGCGAACAGGCACCACAGCAAGTGTTTATCGCCGCTGTCTGCTGAAGCTGCAACATAATTACAGCCATTTTGTTTCTTTCTTGTTTCTGACAGAAAGGTTCTGTTACCGAAATACCTCATTTGTTTAGGAAAAACATTCCCTCAACCCTTGCTCTCTTTATGTGAAAAATGTATGCATCGCATGCACGCAACCAATAAGACCTGACCTATAACCTATCATAATCACAATAATATTTGGTTATAACAAACTCTGACCACCGTAATACAGGTGACAGCAAAATGGATGCGGAGGACGTGAAAAAATAACCTCGAAACGGGTGAATGTTTACTGGCTGCTCAGGAGGGAAAGGGGAAGTCAGATCTGTGGAAGACATTTGACTTAGTGTTGCGTCAGTATTATGTGTGCCAAACAGTTGCTGCTAGATTACAATATCATTTTTTCTAACCATTTGGAACAGTGTAAACAACACTAAATAAGTGGACCAGAGAGTCTGTATAAAGCTTTTATTACAGCAGACTAAAAACAGTTGCATGCATTCATGAATTGTGGTTTGTTGTTTGGGCTAATTATTGAAAGCTTCCTTTGTTATTTAATTTTAAAACGAAAATGCTTGATTGCATTTCAAAACATGAATGTTATCGTATGCTGTGATGGCATGAACGAATGATTTGATTAATACAGTAGCCTATACTGTATATTGAAATATAGGCCTTAGTAAGTTATGGTATTAAGACTAAACAGGACGCGCTCTTTTGCATACAGCTTGATGGTGGTTATACAAGGCTGCTATACCAAGACCACTAATGATAACGACATTACTTATTATTATAATGATGATTATAATAATAATTGTAATAATAACAGTAAGGTGATCAAGGACAAGGAGGCTACAGGAGTGAGAGCTGGGTACATTTTATGTGTGACAAACAGGTGCTGTTTGATTACAATATAATTTTTCCGCCTGTTTGGAAGAGTGTAAACAACACTAAATACATTATAAGTAATACCAGTCTGTACTAACCCTCCCCCCCCAAAAAAATGTAAAGCTTAAATTACAGCATAGCAATGATTAAAAACAGCCGAATCTGTGAAATTGCTTTATCTTGACATTTTGCTGTTGCATGAGGCTTGGTCCTCATGGAATCATTAGGTTATTAACTAATCACTCAAACAGGCAACAGAAGCAAGACCTGTCTTATTTCTGTAGATATATATGGATGATTTATAAAGAGGTACATTTAAATTCTACTCTGCATTGAAGATTATTTCAGGACCGCGGACAGCGACTGTATCCAATTCGGGAGAATGCGAATTTGTTATAAAATAACATTCAATTGATTTATTATTGTTGCACTAATATGATCATATACAATTTCAGTATCAAATATCTTAGAGTGATAGACGGTGCCATCCCGTATCTTCCGCAATGAATTAGTCCACTGAGACAGTCGCAAATCAGACAGGTTTCTTGTCCACCATGAAAATAGTGACTGCTCGACTAAAGAAATCTCGTTCAACCAACAGCCTACCGACCAGACAATCAACCAGTCAGCTAAATGGGGTCAGCCCTAGTTGACATGCTTAAGTACATGGTGTGTGTGCAGGTATCAGTGCATACAGTATGTTCTGATGGAGTGTGTTTGACATGTGCATCCTCTACGCCACCCAGCCTAAGATCCTGCGCCCAGCGCTGCTCCCTGGTGAAGAGTTTGTGTCGGAGGGTCTTAGAGTGGTCCTGGACCCTGATGGCAGAGAGGAGGCTACAGGGGGGATGCTCGGGGGACCGCACATCCTGCCAGCAGAGGGAGCCCTCTTCCTCACCTCCTACCGCATCATCTTCAAGGGCTCCCCACACGACCCACTAGGTAAATCATCCAGCTAGCATCTAATTATATTTTTCCTTCTTGAGGTATCGCATAAGAAGTTGATAGTGCACTTTGGGATTCCCAATGTATATAGGGTATCATTTGAGATGAAGCCTGTTTTGGACTATGTTGTGTGGATGAGGTACATTAGCATAGAAGTGTATGTTGAGATGGTGTGTGTGTGTGTGTGTGTGTGTGTGTGTGTAGTGGGGGAGCAGGCTGTGATCAGGAGCTTCCCAGTGTCCACCTTGACCAAGGAGAAGAAGATCAGCGTCCAGAACCAACTGCAGCAGAACATGCAGGAGGGATTGCAGCTCCGCTCGGCATCCTTCCAGGTAACACACACACCTACTCCTGATGATGATGATGATGATGATGAAGGTACATTATTGAAGAGGTGATTATGATGCTATGGGCTTTTCCATTATTGATTTCATAGTGGAGGGATCTGTCTCCGTTCGTGGATCTGTCTCCGCTCATTCGTTCATTAGTCTATCTCAGACCGCACTGGGCCGATTTTGGCGTAACTTGGGTGAATGATGTGTCTTGCCATAGAGATCCACCATTTACAAAATTACACTGATTGCCCAAGGCGGGAGCTGTAGTAATTAACTGAAATGTGTCATTCATGTGTCATTCATGGGCAACGACATGTTTACTGTTCCCATGTCTCTCATTAAGTACACAAAGTCCTATTTCTTAGATTTTAACGTAGTTTTTCCAAGTATGTGAGTGTTCCCTCCTTTTGCCCAAGCCATGTGTAAGATTGCAGAACATGTACAACAGATTCACAGAGAAGCCAGAATTACTGATCAGTTGTGACATTTGGAGAGATTAAATAAATGCATATGCTACAGACTCTGCCCTATATCCAGCCTGATATCACTACATTTCTTGGAAGTTATACGAGTAACCTATGTTGAGTTTGATTTGAAGAAGAAAAAAAGGCAACCGTGCACATGTTTTTGGTCTTTCACAATTCATGTAGTGCTGTAAAATTGCTATGGTTCATTCCTATCTTTTTAGTAACACGGACAATAAAACAGGCCTTTATGTGGCGAGGGGGTCACTTGGCCTAGCTGGGCCTGTGGGTGTGTGAGTGTGTGTGTGTGTTAGCGAGCGTGTGTGAGTGTGTTGCTAAGCCTGGCCAGAGGGCTGTTGTCTAAGTCTGGGGTGCATTATCAGGCCTTTATTGAGAGCTGCAGGCTGCTGGGGATCCACAGGAGAGCAGGGGGGGGACTAGATCTCCTCTCCTCGGGCAGGAACTGGTGGGATGTTGGGGGAGGGATGGATGGGGAGAGGAGGGACGGATGGGTCAGGGCGGTCAATGAGAAGCGGACCTCACTCTGGAAAGACAGTCTGTGTGAAATATGTGAACATTCCGTACATTCTGTTTCCGATTTGCAATTATTAGTATTTGCTTCCCTGCGAGGAAAAAAACAACAACATGTGAATAGAAATATGCAGAGTTTTTGGGGCTTCACAGATGTGCATATCTGCCGAGACATTTTGATTTATGAATGCATTATTATTTTCCAGCCATTCCATGGAAAGCCATATGTTTAATCTGGAGGCAATGAGCTCACAGGTTCCCTGATGCGTCCTGTGTCCCCTCCAGTTGATCAAGGTGGCGTTTGACGAGGAGGTGAGCTCAGAGATGGTGGAGGTCTTCAGGAAACACGTCCAGAGGATCCGCTACCCTCAGTCCATCTTCAGCACATTTGCCTTCGCCGCAGGCCAGACCGCTCCCCAACTCATCCTTCCCAAACAGAAGGAGAGGAACACAGGTTTCAGGTCAGTCCCACCTCTGTCTGAGTGGCGCACAGTGACGCAGGCCAGACCACTCCCCAACTCATCCTTCCCAAACAGAAGGAGAGGAACACAGGTTTCAGGTCAGTCCCACCTCTGTCTGAGTGGTGCACAGTGACGCACTCTAGTCAACTCGTCAATGTTCTGTTAAAGTTGTTTTGGATGGCAAATCCCATTATGTGTTTGAAAGGTTCCTGTAATACCTCCCACAACAGACACTGCCTGAAAGTGTTTAGAAATCGTCCTTATCTGACGCTGGAATCAGACATGATAAATGATGTTCTCTTTATCCTCCTCCTCACAGGACGCTGTCCAAGACCATTGTGAAAGGAGCCAAGAGAGCTGGGATGATCACCATGGGCCGTCAGAGTCAGACCACGCTGAAGAAGAACGACAGAGGGAGTCGGATGACCTGGCACGAGGATGATGACATCTCAGGTAGGAGCAGACTGATGTTAAACTCCTACAAGGAAGAAGAGGAGGGGAGTTTTGACGAGCTAGAGTTTCCTGACCTGCTTGTGTGTTTCAGTGTCAGATGAGGGTGAGCCACCCCCCATCAGCACGTTGAGGGCGTCAGAGAAGTCCACCATGGAGCAGCTGGTGGAGCGGGCGTGTTTCCGGGACTACCAGCGGCTGGGCCTGGGCACCATCACAGCCAGCTCCTCCCGCTCTAAGACAGGAGAGCAGTTCAGAGTCACTGCAGTCAACAGACTCTACTCCCTCTGTCGCAGGTACACACAACGCACTTTGTCGTATCAGATAAGAAGTTGGCGCCATGAGCAATGTGTATTGCTCAGAGGTGTATTCAATGTTCATGTATTGGTTGTATCAGATTAAACTGCCATCATAGGTGTCCCAGTAGTGGTCTCCATGCTGAATGGGCTGATGGTGTGTGTAACCCACAGTTACCCAGGGCTCCTGGTGGTTCCCCAGTCGGTGCAGGACAGCAGCCTGCAGAAGGTGGCCCGTTGTTACAGACACAACCGCCTGCCAGTGGTGTGTTGGAAACACCCCCGCACCAAAGCTGTGCTGCTGCGATCCGGAGGCTTCCACGGCAAGAGTGTGGTGGGACTCTTTAAGTCCCAGAACCAATCTTCAACAGGTACATGACACACATTACCAGTCAAAAGTTTGGACACATACTCATTTCAGGGTTTTTCTTTATTTTTACTATTTTCTACATTGTAGAATAATAGTGAAGGCATCAAGACTGTTAAATAACACATGTCGTAACCAAAAAAGTGTTAAACAAATCTAAATATATTTGAGATTCTTCAAAGTAGCCACCCTTTCCCTTTGACAGCTTTGCACACTCTTGGCATTCTCTCAACCAGCTTCATTAGGTAGTCACCTGGAATGCATTTCAATTAACAGGTGATCCTTGTTAAACATTAACTTGTGGAATTTCTTTCCTTCTTATTGTGTTTGAGCCAATCAGTTGTATTGTGACAAGGTAGGGGTGGTATACAGATTATAGCCCTATTTGGTAAAAGACCAAGCCCATATTATGGCAAGAACAGCTCAAATAAGCAAAGAGAAACGACAGTCCATCATTACTTTAAGACATGGAGGTCAGTCAATGCGGAACATTTCAATAACTTTCTTCAAGTGCAGTCACAAAAACCGAAAAAAAAAAAGAAAAAAAAAAAGTGCTATGATGAAACTGGCTCTCATGAGGACCGCCACAGGAAAAGGAAGACTCAGAGTTACCTCTGCTGCAGAGGATAAGTTCATTAGAGTTAACTGCACCTCAGATTGCAGCCCAAATAAATGCTTCACAGAGTTCAAGTAACAGACACATCTCAACATCAACTGTTCAGAGGAGACTGTGAATCAGGTAAAATTACTGCAAAGAAACCACTACTAAAGGACACCAATAAGAGGAAGAGACTTGCTTGGGCCAAAAAACACGAGCAATGGACATTAGACCGGTGGAAATCTGTCTTTTGGTCTGATGAGTCTGTTTGAGATTTTTGGTTCAATCGCAGCGTCTTTGTGAGACGCAGAGTAGGTGACCGGATGATATCCACATGTGTGATTCCCACCGTGAAGCATGGAGAAGGTGTGATGTTGTGGAGGTGCTTTGCTGGTAACACCGTGTGTGATTTATTTAGAATTCATGGCACATTTAACCAGCATGGCTACCACAGTATTCTGCAGGGATACGCCATCCAATCTGGTTTGCGCTTAGTGGGACTACCATTTGTTTTTCAACAGGACAATGACCCAACACACCTCCAGGCTGTGTAAGGGCTATTTGACCAAGATGGAGAGTGATGGAGTGCTGCAACATGGCCTCCTCAATCACCCGACCTCAACCCAGTTGAGATGGTTTGGGATGAGTTGGGCCGCAGAGTGAAGGGAAAGCAGCCAACAAGTACTCAGCATATGTGGGCTCTCCTTCAAGACTGTTGGAAAAGCATTCCTCATCAAGCTGGTTGAGAGAATGCCAAGAGTGTGCAAAGCTGTAATCAAGGCAAAGGGTTGCTACTTTAGAGAATCTCAAATAAAAACTATATTTTGATATGTTTGATGTTCCAATCGGACAATTCCTTTGTCTGTACAAATGAAGTGGAACGTAGCTACCTTTCACGTGAGCGCGCCAGAACGAGGCTGTTTCACTCTGCCAGACCACTCACTCAAAGAGCCCTTATGAGCCCCTCCTTTAGAGTAGAATCCTCAATAACAGTTCTAAATACTGTTGACATCTAGTGGAAGCCTTGGGAAGTGAAACATAACTAATATCACCCTGTATCTTCAATGGGGCTGAGTTGAAAAACTACAAACCTCAGATTTTCCACTTCCTGGTTGGATTTTTTCTCAGGTTTTCGCCTGCCATATGAGTTCTGTTATACTCACAGACATCATTCAAACAATTTTTGAAACTTGAGACTGTTTTCTATCCAATACTAATAATAATATGCATATATTAGCATCTGGGACAGAGTAGGAGGCAGTTCAATCTGGCCATGCTATTCATCCAAAAGTGAAAATGCTGCCCCCTATCCCAAAAATGTTAACTAAGGCATATTGAGCTGGGCTAGAGGGTCTACAGTGAAATAAGGCAATAATTACTAACCAAAACAGCAATGGACAAGGCATATTGACATTAGGGAGAGGCATGCGTAGCCGAGTGATCATAGGGGTCCAGTGAGTTGCTCGGCGGGCCGGAGACACGGCAATTCAGACAGCTAGCGGGCCGGGGCTAGCAAGCTAGCAGAAGGGCCTTAGAGGGACGTTGCGACGGAAGAAGTCTGTTGTAGCCCCTTTGTGCTGTTACTTCGGCAAACCAGTCGTCATGGATCAGCAGGTCTCCGCGTGGTAAAAGGGTCCAGGCCAAATGGCCAAATAGGTATAGTGGCCAAAGAATTTGTCCGATGGGCCTCTTCAGCTAACAGTCCGATATGCTCTAGACAGCTAGCGGGCCGTGGATAGCAGATGGGCATTCGGGGGACGTCGCGACAGAGGAGCCAGTTGGAAAAAACCCTCTGGCGAATTATGTCGGTAGTCCAGTCGTGATGGGTCAGCAGGGCTCCATGTCAACAGTAAAATGGGTCCAGGCCATTTGGCAAAATGGGTATCGTTGCCCAAGGAGTGGCTGATGGACCTCGTTGGCTAGCCGGTAGATGGGCCTAGCATAGGCTAGCTCCAGGCTAATTGGTTCTTGCTTCGGGACAGAGACGTTAGCCAGGAGAAGCCAATCAGATAGCAGCTAGCTAGCTGCGATGATCCAGGTGGAAAGGTTCAGAGCTTGCGGTAGGAATCCAGAGATATGGAGAAAAATAAGTCAGATTTGCTCTGGTTTGAGTCGCGCTGTGCAGACTGGCGAGAGTTGTCCGGGCTAAAGGTAGCTGATGACCGCTAGCAGTGGCTAGCTGACTACTAGCTAGTTAGCTGGCTAGCTTCTGTTGGGGGTTCCGGTTCAAAAGTAAAGAAAATAGCAGATCTATACCACATTGGGTGAGGCGGATTGCAGGAGAGTATGTTGAAGTTGACGTTAAGAAAAATATACAAAATATATGCGTGGAAAAAATATGTACGACAAGACAAAAGACGTCTGACTACGCCATCTTGGATTAGAATTAGAACTATTATTCTACAGTGTAGAAAAACTCTTGAATGAGTAGGTGTGTCCAAACTTTTGACTGGTACTGTACATTACTTACACACACCTGTAGAAACCTTTTGATACCATTCTCGTTAGGCATACACCGTATGGAATTTAAAGGACTTGCATTACACAGTCATGTTATACAATTTGGACCATTGAGGATGAATATGTCTAATGACTGGTGTCCTCTCCCTCTAGCCCCTGCCAACTCTTCAGAGTTGTCCAGTAGTCTGGAGCAGGAGAAGTATCTACAGGCCATCCTCAACTCCATCCCCGTCTACTTCAAACTGAACGGCAGCAACACTCTGTCCAACCGCTCTCTCATCGGCCTCTCACCAGGTATCCCCTGCTCTGTTCTGCTCTGGGCTCTGTTCTGCTATGGGCTCCGCTCTGGATTCTGTCCTGCTCTAGACTGGTGGTATTTTTCCCACTCTGTCACTATTGTTTTTGTGTGTTTGTTCTCGTTCCTTCAGTTTTATTCTGCTGATTATCTTAGTGAGGTTTCCTCTAGGCCGCTGCCTGTTATTTATGTTGTATCCGTTGTGTTTGGAAGGAACTGCGGCACAATGTTGTGGTTATGTAAGAGGAACAGGACACCCAGGGGTCACCCTCCATCCATCTCCCCAGACTTCACCCCACCGCCGAGTGGAAGTCCAGAGAGCTGTGTGACCAGCACATACCCTACGCAAAGTCAGCGGGATTCTGTTTCCCATGTAACCACAATAGATCTTTAGTCTCTGGGAACTGGATCAAAACACACCCTGAATCAATGTCAATGGCATCCATCTCCCAGCTTTAAGATCTACGTCTGCAGGGATCAAATAGTCTTAAAGGGGAAAATAGGATTCCCAAGGCTTGATAGCTTCAGACTTTCTGATTTTGTTCAGATCCGCTGATTGGAACTTAAGCAACGGGACACGATTGTCGAGTGTGAGCCCAAGGCTTAGGCCTAATTTGAAACACAGCAATCAGTATTTTTCCTAAATGTAGGTAATGCAACTCTGTTCGCTCGCCTCATTTAACTCTTAAATAATCCCTGTTTGCGTTCAATCTGGCCTAATCTCCCAGGTCTGTGTCCATTTTGGGAAGTATCTGAGACACACTGTTGGGTAGTTATGTTCTCAGATGCTGTGTCTGACAAATATAGATGGTTAGTCATCCAGGCATGGTTTTCATTCCCTGTCCTCTCTGGGTCTGTGTTACTGTGTGTGTCCTGGTTACAGCTGAATGGTGGTGTTATCCCCGTTTCATGCCTGTGTGTCCTCTTCAGGCAGTGAAAGAAGGACATCTAGAATACCAAAGATGGCTCCCGTCCATTTGGACATGCCCTTCTCCAACAGCTTTGCCAGAGGAGGTGAGTGCTGTGCCCACGTGTCACTTCCTCAAAGTCCAGTATATCACACTGCAACCGCAGTTCTGGAAATAAACTCAGCCCCCTTTTGGTCTATGACTCAGCTTTATTTGCCATTAATACACATGGTGATGGTCTGTGTGCTACATGTTCATTAGGGTAGCAGATGTGCCCCGCTCGTGCACTATGCTAGTAGGTCACAACTTCATATGAACAGATTGACACATTTCCACTTCAACATGGTAAACATCCTATAGGAGGAGCACATAATGCACGTGGATTTCACAGGAGTTTTCTGACCGTTTACAGTAATGGTATGGGGTGGAATGACACGTTAGGCAAATGACTGTGCATGGCCCAGTTCAATACACTGAGCAGTTTCCGTTACAAATATAGCACATGCTGTGGTCTCCGACATCCCATCGTTAGTGTAATGTTAACAAGGAGGTTGATCTGTTTATTGATTCATGCTAATTCATCTGTTGATCTCTTAACTCTTATTGAACATGGCCTAGTTGTATCTTACCAAATAAATGTGACCTAGTAGTCTGGTATGCCCAGTGAAGATGTGTCCTAGATTTTCTGGAAATTATAAGATGTCTGTTATTGGCATGCAGCTGTCTGCATCATGGTTTGAGAGAAGTCTTCTCTGGAAGTTGAAGTGCATAAGTGTATTGTTAGGTTAGTTGCCACAGTTCCTGTAATATTTAAACACAAGATTGCTATACCCAAAGGTGACTTTCAGGGTCATTGCCAGCAGCATTAAGTGGAGTTTGATTTGTCTTCTTAATAATCTTCAAATATTTCCAGTAGCATGGCTTCTGTGGGATATTCATCATCGTTTTTAAGCAACATTGTGGTGGAACCCTGCACGGAGCCTTCACCATGTGCTGCCACTTTAAGAGCGCATCAGCAGTAAGGAAGGAGGAAATAAAGACAGCTCTTTCAGTTCTCTGGAAGGGAGCTCTTGGTTGGCACGACATTTTGATTGCGTGTGCTATGCTGCGTGTGCTATGTCCTTGTTTATTTTCAGCGTGTTTAGTTTATAAAGTGTTTAACTCAATGGTCTACAATATCATGCATGTTACCTCCATCCTGTTCATCTCAAGACTGAATTGCAAATTCATATTTTCCTTTGGTTTTCATATCTTTCCACCATCCAACCCTGTTGGTCTCTTAAGTCTGGAGCTCCCCATTTTCATTTTATTCCACCTTTATTTAACCAGGTAGGCCAGTTGAGAACAAGTGCTCAGTTTCAACTGCGACCTGGCCAAGATAAAGCAAAGCAGTGCGACACAAACAACAACACAGAGTTGCACATGGAATAAACAAACATAGTCAACCCATGTCCTGGTCCCTTGATGTAACCCCCCAGGTAACCTTATGACTGTGTGCGGCACTATGTTGCCCCTACGGTTGGGGGATTGAGTGTGTGCTGGTATGTTATGTCCATCTGATGTTGTGATCTTTCTGTGCCCCCCTCACCCCGCATCCATTACCTGCCAGTGCTTGGGTACAGAGATAAGCTATTCACTCACTCAAACCAAAAACCTGCCACTAAGGGGAGAATCCAAAATCAAGGTATAGTGGATATGTCTACTCTCTTCAGATCTCCCCCCCTTTCTTTCTCCAACCCTCTTCATTAACATCATCTTCTTATTTCCTGGTCATTGATTCTATGTAACCCACACTCATGCCTCTGTAACAGTTAAAAACGTATCCTGTGTCCTGTGTGCTCATCTCTATTTTGAGTAATAAGGAGTATCTCTGTAGAGATTCCTAGTTTCACCCATTGCTTCCTCTTTTGGTGCGCTTGGGCAAGGCTGTGGTTCTTCTCTGCTGGAAAATAATCTGACAGTGGTCCACTTCAGGGTAAATGTGGGCCACTTGTCACTGAATGTGAAGTCTCAGCAGTTGTGGATGTGGTCAGTCAGCAGTCTTGGCCCTAAGGGAGGTACTGTTGGCCCAGCTCAGTCATGACAGGCAGCTCGGGAAGGAGGCCTCTGTGGCTTAACCTCTGCAGTGTATTCAATGTGTGTCTAGCCGTCTCAAGCCGAGATAGGATTTAGAATGTAAGTTACCTGTCTATTGGTTGATGGTTTGATTGGTTGAGAGCTCACTATAAATTGTTGTAATTGATATCCGGCAGTTTAATTGGACGATGTACTCCATGCCAAAGCTGCTTAAACGCTAAATGTGGTGTCCTTTTCCTGATCTACAGCCTGGCTCAGACAGGGCCCCTAGGGGCAGTAACAACAGCATAAGCAAAGCAGAGGAAGTATGGTTTATCACAAAAGGTTCTATCATATACAGATCTTTATTGTTGGTATCTTGGTGGGAGTGGTTTGTCAAAGAGAAATGAGCATCATTCAGTTTCCTCCCCTTGGATTAGTGAATGAATAGATCTGTGCCCGTAGATTTGAGTCCAAATTCTATTCTTCAATGTGTCAATATGGTGTAGTCTTCATGTCGCTATGTGCCATTCTGTCATTATCATTTCGTTATCTGTTTCCCCAGTATTGTTGTCTCGGCTGTTTGTGCTTAACCAACCCCTCTCTGTGGTCATACACTGTCATGTCAAAGATAACGACAGAGGAGCACATGAGTATTGAACCAGGCTAGTTAGCGCCTGTGTGTTCCAGCCCTCTACAGGCCTGCAGTGCCAACTCTAACTGTACTTCTCTCTCTCTCTCTGTGTTGTTGCAGGTGTCTGGGCCAGCCTGCGTTCCAGCAGCCGCTTCAGCCAGCACCCTTCTGCAACCGATGTTGGTGCCAGGCTGGCAGGGAAGGATTTGGCGCCCCCTGCAGGCAGCGAGAGCCTGCATGCCCAGCTCCTCAAACAGCAGGCTGCCCTCTACATTTTTGGAGAGAAGTCCCACCTCAGGGTAAGACAAGAGCTGGGTCCAAACTTTTAGGGGATGATGAGTCCATAGAGAGTGTGTGTGTGTGTGTGTTCAACGTAAAGCCTTGTTGTTGTTGGGACCTTCAGGTCAAATTCTCAGTAGGGGTGTGGCTAGACTGTGCCACAGAGTTATGGAGTATTTGTCTATGTGAGGGCTGGTACATTTTTACAGGATGGGGAATCAGGTCACTCCAGTCTAGAATGTGTAACCACTCTTTTGTTCCAGCAGACTACATTTCCAAACTGATAAGGGGACTCTTGATTGCCATATAATCAAAATGATGATTTATTATTAATACAGTCCCGCATCTCTGATAATATTACATTTGGACTGTTGTTGGAACGTTCTGCTCGTTTCAGTGACTTGTTCGAGTGGAGCAATGTGTGTGTGTGTTGAATGTGAAATTGATATTATTTTCCTTGGCTAGAAGAGGTTATAAATAAATGTGAGCGTGGTGGAGTCGCCAGCTGTGCGGGTGGCTGTGATTGGCCAGTGGCCACATTGACAGAGACAGTCTTCTCTTAAATGAAACTTCTACTTCATTTCATAACAGAAGCCCTATTTTTACCTCATACAGTACGTCCCGAGTATTTAATATGTTCCCTATCTTTGTCTTCTGCTTTAAACATTTGTTTATTTCTGTCAGTCAGTTTCAGGTGTCTTTTAATCAGTCTTTCAGAGTGTTATTTTAATGTCTGCGTCTACCTGTGATAGTTGACTCTCGGGGACTGTTAATTTTCATTGACATTTCTCCTGTTTTGTCAGGGCTTCAAACTGGACTCTACTCTGAACTGTGAACTGGTGCCTGTGGACTTTGCTGACACGCGCCAGATCAAAGGTGCCTTTAAGAAGCTGCTGAGGGCCTGTGCTCCGAGCGCTACGTCTTCAGACACACAGGACTCCTTCCTCAAAGCCCTGGAGGACTCTGAGTGGATCCTTCAGGTGAGCTCCCATCAAATACACAAACACACACTCACCAATACACATGCATACACACCCTCCTACGGTTTCCACAACAACTCACTGACCCTCAGTGAGAGATCTGTGACAACGAGCCAGCGGCGTGCTCTCCATGTTCTTTCTGTGTGACTCTGACCTCATCCTATATTCTCTCCTCATCCAATAAGATTATTTTCCAAGGGAAATGACAACGATACAAACAGACATGGGAGAACCACCAAATTGTTATCATAGTGACCCTCGCAGCGTATGGCCCTGCATTAAATGTGTCATAAACTACAGAACAATATTATCTGGGAGAAGCCCTGCTCAGGCTCCACACCGTCTTCACAGGAACAGCTTAACGGCATGAACTGACTGTGTGTGTGTGTGTGTGTGTGTGTGTGTGTGTGTGTGTGTGTGTGTGTGTGTGTGTGTGTGTGTGTGTGTGTGTGTGTGTGTGTGTGTTTTCCCTGCAGCTTCACAAGCTCCTGCAGTTGGCCCTGATTCTGGTGGAGCTGCTGGACAGTGGCTCGTCCGTCCTGCTGAGTCTGGAGGATGGCTGGGACATCACCACACAGGTGATCCTCACGAGCACACACACACACTGCCTCTCCCCCAGCAGGAGTAGTGGAAGAGAGGGCCTGGTGATGTAGGAGGGTGGGTAGGAGAGAGAGGGGGACTGGGTGTAGGAGAGGGACTGGGAGGGTAGGAGAGAGTGGGAAGAAAAGGAAAAGAGAGACATCTTGGCTGAAACTGACAGGTGAAACGTCTACACCCGGTGTGTCAAACATACGGGCCCGAGGTCCAATCCTGCCCCACGGGTGGTTTGATTTAAAAAGTGTGTGTGTGTTTGTGTGAGTATATACCGTATATCACAAAAGTGAGTACACCCATCACATTTTTGTATATATTTGAGTATATATTTTCTTGTGACAACACTGAAGAAATGACACTTTGCTACAATGTAAAGTAGTGAGTGTACAGCTTGTATAACAGTGTACATTTGCTGTCCCTTCAACACACAGCCATTAATATCTAAACCGCTGGCAACAAAAGTGAGTACACCCCTAAAAAAATGTCCAAATTGGGCCCAAAGTGTCAATATTTTGTGTGGCCACCATCATTTTCCAGCACTGCCTTAACCCTCTTGGGCAGGGAGTTCACCAGAGCTTCACAGGTTGCCACTGGAGTCCTCTTCCACTCCTCCATGACGACATCACGGAGCTGGTGGATGTTAGAGACCTTGCACTCCTCCACCTTCCGTTTGAGGATGCCCCACAGATGCTCAATAGGGTTTAGGTCTGAGACATGCTTGGCCAGTCCATCACCTTTACCCTCAGCTTCTTTAGCAAGGCAGTGGTCGTCTTGGAGGTGTGTTTGGGGTCGTTATCATGTTGGAATACTGCCCTGCGGCCCAGTCTGCGAAGGGAGTGGATCATGCTCTGCTTCAGTATGTCACAGTACATGTTGGCATTCATGGTTCCCTCAATGAACTGTAGCTCTCCAGTGCCGGCAGCACTCATGCAGCCCCAGACCATGACACTCCCACCACCATGCTTGACTGTAGGCAAGACACACTTGTCTTTGTACTCCTCACCTGGTTGCCGCCACACACGCTTGACACCATCTGAACCAAATAAGTTTATCTTGGTCTCATCAGACCACAGGACATAGTTCCAGTAATCTATGTCCTTAGTCTGCTTGTCTTCAGCAAACTATTTGCGGGCTTTCTTGTGCATCATTTAAGAAGAGGCTTCCTTCAGGGACGACAGCCATGCAGACCAATTTGATGCAGTGTACGGCTTACAGGCTGACCCCCACCCCTTCAACCTCTGCAGCAATGCTGGCAGCACTCATATGTCTATTTCCCAAAGACAACCTCTGGATATCACGCTGAGCACATGCACTCAACCTCTTTGGTCGACCATGGCGAGGCCTGTTCTGAGTGGAACCTGTCCAGTTAAACCGCTGTATGGTCTTGGCCACCGTGCTGCAGCTCAGTTTCAGGGTCTTGGCAATCTTCTTATAGCCCAGGCTGTAGAGCAACAAATTTTTTTTTCAGATCCTCAGAGAGTTCTTTGCCATGAGGTGCCATGTTGATCTTCCAGTGACCAATCAGTATGAGGGAGTGTGAGAGAGATGACACCAGATTTAACACACCTGCTCCCCATTCACACCTGAGACCTTGTAACACTAACGAGTCACATGACACCGGGGAGGGAAAATGGCTAATTAGGCCCAATTTGGACATTTTCACTTAGGGGTGTACTCACTTTTGTTGTCAGTGGTTTAGACATTAATGGCTGTGTGTTGAGTTATTTTGAGGGGACAGCAAATTTACACTGTTATACAAGCTGTACATTCACTACTTTACAGTGTTGCAAAGTGTCATTTCTTCGGTGTTGTCACATGAAAAGATATACTCAAATATTTACAAAAATGTGAGGGGTGTACTCACTTTTGTGATATACTGTATATATAACTCCGCAAAAAATAAAACATCCCTTTTTCAGGACCCTGTCTTTCAAAGATAACTCGTAAAATCCAAATAACTTCACAGCTCTTCATTGTAAAGGGTTTAAACACTGTTTCCCATGCTTGTTCAATGAACCATAGACAATTAATGAACATGCACCTGTGGAACGGTTGTTAAGACACTAACATCTTACAGACTGTAGGCAATTACAGTCACAGTTATGAAAACTTAGGACACTAAAGAGGCCTTTCTACTGACTTTCTAAAAATACCAAAAGAAAGATGCCCAGGGTCCCTGCTCATCTGCGTGAACGTGCCTTAAGCATGCTGCAAGGAGGCATGAGGACCGCAGATGTGGCCAGGGCAATAAATTGCAATGTCCGTACTGTGAGACACCTAAGACAGCGATACAGGGAGACATGACGGACAGCTGATCGTCCTCGCAGTGGCAGACCACGTGTAACACCTGCACAGGATCGGTACATCTAAACATCACACCTGCGGGACAGGTACAGGATGGCAACAACAACTGCCCGAGTATCACCAGGAATGCACAATCCCTCCATCAGTGCTCAGACTGTCCACAATAGGCTGAGAGAGGCTGGACTGAGGGCTTGTAGGCCTGTTGTAAGGCAGGTCCTCGCCAGACATCACCGGCAACAATGTCGCCTATGGGCACAAACCCACCGTTGCTGGACCAGACAGGACTGGCAAAAAGTGCTCTTCACTGACGAGTCGCGGTATTGTCTCACCAGGGGTGGTGGTCGGATTCGCGTTTATTGTCGAAGGAATGAGTGTTACACCGAGGCCTGTACTCTGGAGCGGGATCGAGGTGGAGGTTCCGTCATGGTCTGTGGCGGTGTGTCACAGCATCATCGGACTGAGCTTGTTGTCATTGCAGGCAATCTCAACGCTGTGCGTTACAGGGAAGACGTGGTAGGCAACCCCCGGGATGCTGGCCTTCTAGGCAGAGTTCCTCTGTCCAGCGTCTGTTCTTTTGCCCATCTTAAACTTTTATTTTTATTGGCCAGTCTGAGATATGGCTTTTTCTTTGCAACTCAGCCTAGAAGGCCAGCATAACGGAGTTGCCTCTTCACTGTTGACGTTGAGACTGGATTTTGCGGGCACTATTTAATGAAGCTGCCAGTTGAGGACTGTTTCTCAATCTAGACACTCTAATCTACTTGTTCATCTTGCTCAGTTGTGCACCGGGGCCTCCCACTCCTCTTTATATTCTGGTTAGAGTCAGTTTACACTGTTCTGTGAAGAGAGTTGTGCACAGCGTTGTATGAAATCTTCAGTTTCATGGCAATTTCTCACATGAAATAGCCTTCATTTATCAGAACAAGAATAGACTGACGAGTTTCAGAAGAAAGTTCTTTGTTTCTAGCCATTTGGAGCCTGTAATCGAACCCACAAATGCTGATGCTCCAGATACGCAACTAGTCTAAAGAAGGACAGTTTTACTGCTTCTTTAATCAGAACAACAGTTTTCAGCTGTGCTAACATAATTGCAAAATGGTTTTCTAATGATCAATTAGCCTTTTAAAATGATAAACTTGGATTAGCTAACACAACGTGCCATTGAAACAAAGGAGTGATGGTTGCTGATAATGGGCCTCTGTATGTCTATGTAGATATTCCATTAAAAAAATAAGCCGTTTCCAGCAACAATAGTCATTTACAGCATTAACTAAATCTACACTGTATTTCTTATTAATTTGATGTTACTTGACCACAAACTTTTGAACGGTAGTATATCAATGAAATGAAAGCTAGACAGTCGGGGAGCGTATAATTTTTTTTAAACGATGGTTATAGAGGCCAATTTTGACTAAATATAACACATTTTCCCTCCGGGACCTCGTTGAAGACTGTATGCAGCCTCCATGGCTAAATGAGTTTGACAACCCTGGTCTACACTTACAGGTAAGGAAATAGGTCATCACGTCATCAGGTCTAACACACAGCTACGCCTTTAGTTTCAACAACTTATTTCCAAAGGAGTTCTGGCACTACACTTCCAGACAACCTGGTTAGTACACCATGCTGAAATGTGGTGTAACGATGCTGAGGCTGTAGGGCCCTATGTCACTGTATGCTGATTTCAATCGTGAAAGTGCTTGATTCTGTTTTTTAGGAGAGTAAACACAAGCTTGTTTTTATCCTCATCTTTTTTTATTTTCCTGTTCGCTCAGCGTTTTGTCACATTTTTGCACTGTGAGCTCACATTTTCCATGCCGACCTGTTAAGTGAGCGTGTGTTATTGGGGATGGCATTGTGCGCGTGGCCTCCCAATGTGTTTACTGGGCCCGTAAAGCCCATGGCTGTCGTGTAAAAGCACTGGTGTAGCCTCGCTTCCCGTGCCTGGCACGTGTCAGGCCCAGAACATCTTGCTCATCATGGTGGGGCCTGATCAGCCTTGCTCCAGGAAATGGGCTCCATATGCCTTGGCTCTTCATCTCTTGACCAACTCATAGACACCCAGCAGAGGAGAAGCAGATCCCTGTGTTTCTTGCTCTCCCCTCTTTCCTTTCTAATAGCCCCCTCTTCAGTGATGGTGCTATGGTCATTTAGGAGCTTAGGTTTGTACTGGGGAGGACTGCTGGGCTGTGATGAAGAGGACTTTTCACCAACTCCAGAAAGCCTGCAAAGCCTGCTCTGTTTTTTTGGAGGGTACAGTGGTGCTCTAGAGAGGGAGTGCAATCTGTTTCCCTCATTCATTCCACATGCATCAGGGTTCATCGGTTAGCTGACACAGAGAGGGATCCAGGCCAAGTGCCGGCAGCATGTGTGCAGTCAGACGACACGCTCTTACAGATATCAGCCATAACCGTCCCACTGCATATAGAGGGAGAGGATTCAAACCATAGACAGGAAAGGTAGTGTAACCACAGACCAGGGAGAACAGAGGTTACTGGTTTGGAAAACGGGGTCAATGGAGACCTCTCCTCGTCACCTACCCCTCTGTCACAGAAATCCAAGTCCTTGTCACGCCATTGACAGTTGGCAGCTTAGTCAGTCTTCGGAGTTTTAAAAGACTTCAAGAGTTTTATTTCATTCCCACCCTCTAACTCACCCCGTGTCTCTCTTTCTCTCTCTCTCTCTCTCTCTCTCCTTTTTCTTTCTCTCGGTGTCTCTCTTGCCGATGTTCTCTCTCTTTCTCCCTCTCCCTTTCTCTCTCCCTCCAGGTGGTGTCCCTGGTCCAGCTGCTGAGTGACCCGTTCTACCGGACTCTGGAGGGCTTCCAGGTGCTGCTGGAGAAGGAGTGGCTGTCTTTCGGCCACAAGTTCAGCCAGCGCTCCAACCTGACCCCCAGCAGCCAGGGCAGTGGTTTCACGCCCATCTTTCTGCAGTTCCTGGACTGCGTGCACCAGGCAAGCCTTGCACACCCACCTCCGAGGCCCACACCCCTTTCATTACCCCCCGTCCACACCCCTCTTCAACCCCTTCCCTCCCTCAAACCATACCTCCTCCGTGAGCTCATCACATTCCTTCAGAGAAGAGAAGAGGAGGCGGAGGAGGAGAGAGACTCAGCTGTCATTATCTATGGACTCGGTTGATTTTTTGTACTCTGCAATCCCCACATCGGATAAGTAATTTAGACAGAGTTGTACGCTGGGGAGTTTCAGCTGCAGGGCTGTTGCCCAGATGGTCTGTGAACCCCACGGTCAGTGCTGTGCTTTTCCGTGCTAGTGTTTTTCACCATCCCCTATGCATTTCCTCAGTGTTAAGAGCACCGAGTGGGAAAATTGCAGTTGTGGGGATTAAAAGTCTCTCTCCTCGGAAGGCGGGGTGAGGAGGAGGGGAGGAAGGTGCAGCTGAAGTGGATTGGGTTTTACATGCTCAAATGCTAACTTTAGAGAACTTTGTGTTTTCTGTCTCCCCCAGGGTCCGGCAGGCCAACTCCCATACACTTACATCAACACATAGTTTCTGAGTTTGTCTTTTGTAACTGGAGGGGCGTCTGCCAAGGAGGCCTGACAGAGGTTCTCTAGGGCCCGAAGTGCGATAAACAGGGGGAGAGGGAGTTTGATGAGTTTCTGAAAATAGAAGTTCCTCATCTCAGACACAGCTGTTGTTTTCGCCAGTACGCCCAGGTGGCCCAAAACATGCAAAAGAGCGGCAAGGTCCTCTCGCTTGGCCACTGCTGCACATTGCTGGACCGCTGCCTTCTAGCTCGGCCCTGCTTTTGTCTGAGAGTGATGATGTCAGTCACTGGCCTTTGCTCCCTGGTCTCCATTTAATTCTGCCAGTAATGGGGAGTGTATGTAGTCATAACGGACCCATCTGTAGTCATAACACAGGGACATGCTCCAGCCATCACAATGTGTCACCTTTCTCTCTCTCTCTCTCTCTCTCTCTCTCTCTCTCGCCACCTCTCTCTCGCCATCTCTCTCGCCATCTCTCCTCATTGCAGATCCAGGACCAGTGCCCCTTGGAGTTTGAGTTTAATCAGCACTATCTGAAGTTCCTGGCATACCACTACATCTCCAACCGCTTCAAGAACTTCCTCCTGGACTCCGACTACGAACGCCTGGAGCATGGTCGGTATAGTACAAATACAGTGTAAAGGGATGATTTAACAGTAATGCCATTAAGATCTGTACGTGTATTTAAAGTCTTTGGCAGAGTTGCGGGATTCAACAGGCAGAGTGTTGAAACTACTGTTCTGTCTGTGAAATGATAGTGTGTAATGATAGTGTAATGGGTCAGGTATTTCAGGATACTGACATGTTGCAGTGAAGCACTTCTAAATTACCTAGATCCTATCTCTTATCTTAGATCAGGGATTTGTCAGCTAATAGTGGTAGTGTGTCTCGGCCTGTTGAACAACCTCGTCTTTGTCTCACTCTTCAAAAGGCACATTGTTCGAGGACAAGCCGGGAGACAAGCAGACCAGGAGGGGGGTCTGTATCTGGGAGTGTATCAGCAGAATGCACCGGAGGAGTCCACTGTTCTTCAACTACCTGTACAGTCCCACAGAGGCTGAGGTGACTGCTTGTTTGTGTGTCTTGTATGTTGCAACTCCCCAAGCAAGTTTGCTGCCATCTCTGATAAGTAGCGTTGAGTACTTCATTCTGTTTGTGTATGTCAGCCAGATCCCCAATGGCCTTTTCTCTAGTTCACCCACTGACTCACAATTACGCACACCCATGTTCTCCTGTTCTGGACGTCCTCAGTAGAGATACACAGGGATCTTCACACTTTCCAGAGCAGCCAGTCTAGCTGCTAAAACTTCAGATCTCTCCCAGATGACATCCACAATGATGGATGGCCAGTCTACCACTCTCTTGCACCAGATGATGCCTTATTGCGATGACCTTCCAGTGTTCCTCTCCCAGTCCTTCTGAATGTTCTGTAGCAGACTGTTGATGTCGATGAAGACCGTGAGTCACAGGCCCAGGAGAGCCCAGCTGAACTCTGTTAGCAGTTTCTTATCAGTGTTGTTCGGGATCTTTTAATATCTGTGGTCGTAAAGGAAGCGTCTCGCTTAGCCTCTTCCAACTCCCTGACAGGGACTTTCTGATGTTGCTGTTTAACCCTGTCTTGGCATATGTCTGGTCTTCAACTTCAAAGTCCATCCCAATGGGTTAGTTGTGTTCATGGGAACCGTAAATCCTCTTCCCGCTGGCCAGCGATCGCGGCGGCTGTACCCATTATTTCAGGGGCGTATAAATCAGTACGAGGTGGAGGCAAACAGCCTACGTGTTTGTACACCCCAGGCCCCGACGTGATTAAGTGCTCAGGGAAGTGTTAGGTCCGGTGGGCAGCATTCTTTCCCACTGGCTGTTGACAGTGGTGTGCTCACTGAGAGATTGGACAGATTCACATCATTGGGGAAAGAACTCTACTCTACAGATTTGATTTCAAACTAGCCAAAATAGATATTTGTCTCATGTGTTATCTGTGTAAACATATCAGATTATCATAAGTTGTTTTTTGTTGTTTCATATGTTATTTAGCCGGTGCTCAAGCCCTCTATTAGCATCCCTGCTTTGAGGAAGTGGGACTTCTTCACGGGGGAGACCCTGTGCACAGGCCCGTCCTATGACTGGAGGATGCTGGCTGTCAGGTCGGAGAGCATGGAGGAGACGGACACCATCGCCACCAGCAAGAGGAGGATCGTGTGGCCCTGCTACAGCAGTGTGGGGCGCGCCCAGCCTGACGCCATCACCAAGCTCCTGGCTGTGAGTTCTAAAAGTCTGAGTTGGGATGATGTTATCCATGCCTGACTATGTGCCTGACACTGATGAGAGCCCTGTTGTTGCAGGACATAGAGCGGCTGGAGGGGGAGATGAGCCAAGCACCAGAGAGGTGGAAGGCCACTCTGGAGAGGGTCCGAGTCAGTATCCAGGAGGACCTCAAACAGGAGGGAAATGTAAGACAAACACAACACACTTTCCCATGTTTTCTCCTCTTCCCCCGACTCCTGTTTCCCATAAACCTCACTTACCCTGAACTCTTGTTTACTGGACGGTTCAGCTAGACAGCATTGTTTGACTCGTCAATCTGTGACAGACCATCGGGAGGATGTTTTGTCTAATGTTTCATTCAGCATTCATCTAATGCTTTTCTTATTCCATCTGTCTTGTCTGTTTTACAGCTCCGCAAGCAGTCTGTGTCCACCTCGGGGCTGATCCCCACGTCCAGTCTGCAGGCGTTCCAGAGACGTTCCATACTGCACCTGCCTGACACTGGCTTGGGGGAGGACAGCAGCCCCACTGCCACTAACGGGGTCAACCGCCGGGCCGCCACACTCTACAACCAGTTCACCCCCAAGAATGAGGAAAACAGGTGGGTCTCCACTCCCAGCACTGAGACGGCAAACAGGGACCGGGACTTCCAATTAGTCCTGTTTCCTCACCCAACTCTTCTGTAAAGCGTTGACACATAGACAGAATCTCTCTACCAAGCAGATGTTTTAAATTCATCTTAATGGTGTTTTTTCAGATCGTTTGAGGGGATTCTTTACAAACGAGGAGCACTGCTGAAAGGATGGAAACCTCGCTGGTTTGTTTTGGACATTACAAAACACCAAGTGAGTATTACAGCATGTTGCATGTTGCTACCAGTCTGTTCCAGGTAGTCTCCACTCCTATGCCAGTGGTGTTATATGTGTGTGTGTTGTCCCAGCTGAGGTACTACGACACGGGGGAGGACACTAACTGCCGGGGCCACATTGACCTGGCGGAGGTGGAGTCAGCTCTGATCGCCACCCCCACCATAGGAGCTCCTAAACACATCAGTGAGAAGGCCTTCTTCGATGTGAGTGTGTCTCTGGTTCTCCATTCCTCTGTCTGCTTGTGATCTTGTGATCTTTTCTGTGTTCTGTGGTAGAATACACTCCAGCCATGGCAGTATCAGGCTCTGTATGTCACATCCACCACTCCTGTCACTGTTGAACCATTGGTTGGGTGTTGTCATTCCAGCTGAAGACCACCAAGCGAGTGTACAACTTCTGCGCCTCGGATGCCCAGAGCGCCCATCAGTGGATGGACAAGATCCAGAGCTGCATCTCCGACGCGTGACCTCTGAACTCCCCAGCCAGGGCGTGGTCGGGATGTGGTCAGGTCACTGCATTAACACTAAGTGCAGCAAGGTGGCTGAGGGCAGAGACGTGGGCACATATATACAGTACACATTCAGCTCAGTCACCATGGGAGTGGCTTTAACATGAGGACCACAGTGATCTAAGTGCCTGTTAGTGGAGGCTATGCCGTACATCCATCCATCCTGCTGCCTTGCAGGACTTCAGGCAGTCTTCACTCTGTCTGCCTGACAGCTGTAGGAGTTGATGAATGTGTCCTGGTCTCTGCCGTCAGCTCTCTCTGTACTGTTCCTTGTTACTGCTACAAGGATCAACACTTATAGTGAAAAGTAAATGGCTGAAACGGATGGCTGAGCACTACTAAGGATAGTTTATGCCATTTCAGTTGTAAATAGATAAAAGCAATAGCACTGGCCATTTTAAACTGTGGGTTCAATATATAAACGAAAATATATAAAACATACAAGAGAATTTATATTAGATATTTTACAATGAGGAAAAGGTGTTGCTGCTTGACAAAAGGTCTAAACCACCAAAAACGGAGGTTTTGAAAATGCACAATATGACAAGGCAATTTGTTTGCACTTAGTTCTATAATATGCACTCCATATAGAATGATAGATTTTCTTACTGAGGCGAACAGCCAGGCAAAAGCCATTACTTTATGATGATGTACATATGATGATGATGTACATGATGTACACCTTTTCCTTATTATACAAATTGGAAGAGAGAAAAAACACTAAAGTTCAAAACATTTTCCTGACATTTTACATTTAAGTGATGTCCTCTATTTTTAAACATACACTATGAATGTTTTGACTCATGGATAACAGTTTGTTTGTTCTTGTGATGTAATTTTTTTATTTTTATTAAAAGAGTAACTCATTGTTAAAGTGTGGTGGCTTAATGTTTTATGTAAATACTCATGTGATATTCCATTTTTGTTTTATATATATATAACGTGTGTATGCTTTTCTAACTGAGACTGTAATAAGACCATGTCTTATGTGCCAATATAGTAACCTTGTTTCCTATCTTTGATGAGACTGACTGAGCCATTGTGTCTTTAGATGAAGAGGAGTCGACTCTTTCTCAGAATATCCAGAAAGGCTCTGTCGTAAAGACTTTTAAATCAATCAGTCAGACGGTGTTTGTTTCATCTGTTGTCTGCACCTTCCAGTTTGAGAGAACAAAGCAAAAGAAGAGCATCAAAGTCATTTCAGAAGCTATATGTTACTGTGTCTTTTGTACCATGTTTTGCATTGATACTAATGTTTGGTTTTGTTTATAAATCAAGAGTACTTGAACTAGCCAGATGATTGGTGTGATTATTTTACAGTAGATATGACGGCTGCATATTTGAGATTAAGAGAATTTACAAATTGTGAATTATGTGGCTTCTGATGAGTGTTTTTTTTTTCAATCTGACAATAATAGCCCTTTAGATGCCACCTACATCTAAAAGGGATGAGAGTATATTCAGGCGCCAGTAAGTCTCTATTGTATGTTGCAAAATACCTCATATATTTGCAGATAATAGGTCACAAGATATAGGGAACAAACCTGAACCTAACCTAAGCCACTTGAAATATGTTTGGCTTGTTATGAACCTCTCCTCTTGTTAAAAATAGTCTCTCTTTTCTCATGAAAGGTAAGTAGACACCACTCCAGCAGAATAGTTCATAAGGCCCGAGCCAAAAACTGGGCTTGGCAAGGATGTTTCACTTCCAGCAATGAGTAAGGAACTGGGCGAGAAACCCAACACAGAGCCACTGGCGTCTGCTTGGCGAGACTCGAAGGCACTCCTGGTCCTGGAGAGACCTGTCCCACAGCAGGAAGGCGGGAAAGCCCTAAACTGAAGTTCTCTAGAAGACATTGTGGACGTGTTCCTGATCCTGAGCACTCTCTCCCAGCTGGCTTGTACTGCGAGCAGGTGCAGTGCTGGCTAACATCTGGACAGACGCTTCTCTGGCAGGTCTCTCCATATTTAGCTGCCCCCTGGAGGAGTGGATTTACGCCTCCGCCCATGACGAGAGGGATGAGGCGGAAGTGGGGTTCCGATTGGATTTTCAGGAATGGAGCCGTTGGGACTCCTCAGTCCCTTAAGGAGAGTTAGTGGTTTAAAACTCACTCAACAGGCCGATGATGAATCCAAATTCACTGGTTCACCGCTGTGATTGTAGTTCATTGACTGTTCTATGACTATTTCACAAATAGATTGTCTGTGTTAGTAAATAATCTATTACATGAGGATGAGCAGGACATGAGACCTGGTTGATGTTACACAATTCTCCAGATGCAACAGTGCATTCGGTAAGTATTCAGAACCATTCCCTTTTTCTACATCTTGTTACGTTACAGCCTTATTCTCAAATGTTCCTCATTGATCTACACACAATACCAAAGCGAAAACCGGTTATTAGACATTTTTGAAAAAGTATAAAAAAACAGAAATACCTTATACACATAAGTATTCAGACCCTGTGCTATGAGACTCGAAATTGAGCTCAGGTGCATCCTGTTTCCACTGATCATCCTTGAGATGTTTCTACAACTTGATTTCTACAAATCCATTGATTGGAAATTATTTGTAAAGGTCCCACATTTGACAGTGCATGTCAGAGCAAAAACCAAGCCATGAGGTCGAAGGTATTGTCTTAGAGCTCTGAGACAGGATTGTGTTGAGGCACAGATGGGTCCAAAAAATGTCTGCAGCATTGAAGGTCCCCAAGAACATGGTGGCCTCCATCATTCTAAAATGGAAGAAGTCTAAGGTCCTGAGCGCTCTGGAGCAAGTTTTCATCAAGGATCTCTCTGCACTTTGCTCTGTTCATCTTTTCCTCTATCCTGACTAGTCTCCCAGTCCCTGCCACTGAAAAACATCCCTACAGCATGCTGCTGCCACCACCATGCTTCACCGTAGGGATGGTGCCAGGTTTCCTCCAGACATGATGTTTGGCATTCAGGCCTAAGAGTTCAATCTTGGTTTCATCAGACCAGAGAATCTTGTTTCTCATGGTCTGAGAGTTCTTTAGGTGCCTTTTGGCTAACTCCAAGTGGGCTGTTGTGTTCCTTTTACTGAGGAGTGGCTTATGTTTGGCCACTGTACCATAAAGGCCTGATTGGTGGTGTGCTGCAGAGATGGTTGTCCTTCTGGAAGATCCTGGAGCTCTGTCAGAGTGACCATCTGGTTCTTGGTCACCTCCCTGACCAAGGCCCTTCTCCCCCGATTGCTCAGTTTGGCTGGGCGGCCAGCTCTAGAGTCTTGATGGTACCAAACTTCTTCCATTTAAGAATGGTGGAGGCCACTGTTTTCTAGGGGACCTTCAATGCTGCAGAAATGTTTTGGTACCCTTCCCCAGATCTGTGCATTGACACAATCCTGTCTCGGAGCTCTAAGACAATTCCTTCGACCTCATGGCTTGGTTTTTGCTCTGACATGCACTGTCAACTGTGGGACCTTACATAGACAAGTGTGTGCCTTTCCAAATCATGTCCAATCAATTGTATTTACCACAGGTTGAGTCCAATCAAATTGTAGAAACATCTCAAGGATGATCAATGGAAACACGATGCACCTGAGCTCAATTTCGAGTCTCATAGCAAATAAGGTATTTCTGTTTTTTATTTTGAATATATTTGCAAAACATCTAAACCTGTTTTTGCGTTGTCATTAGGGGGTATTGTGTGTAGATTGGGGGGGGGGGGGATTTAATACATTTTAGAATAAGGCTGTAACTTAACAAAATGTGAAAAAAGTCAGAATCCTTTGCGAAGGCACTGTAACTGCAAAAGGTGCAACAACAAATAACTATTATTTGTGCAGTGACTGTTGAGACAAACGGTGTTTGATTGTAAAGTTATATAATACTGTAAGATATCATTACAGTTTTGTGCTTTCTGAATGTTTTCCACATTAGCTCATAGTAATTAGTCCTGGTGGTTTCGGAGAATAATCCCTCGAATCAGAATGGAAATCAAAACCTACTGCAAGTTCAAGATTCCGATTTTAATTTGGATCATATCTAGTGTCGTAAGTTACAGTTCTTGCTCCCATCCCAAGAAATGAATTCTAAATATAAGTTATAATTGTAGGACTATGAACCTAAAAATAACTCTGTATCGACTGGCAGGCGATAAATACAAAACAAATGTTTTTTTATTGGCGTCCCCAAGTCCCCGTGGCTGTTTTTCATTTACAGGGCACATCAGCAATCAGCATGTCCTGGAAGAAGTTGAGCTACACTAAAGCTACCCTTAAGAAACTAAAGTTACTTTGAAAAAGTAGTTTACTACATCCAAACTAAATTATCATACCTAAATCTGAAATTGCAAGGTCAGATCACTCTGGAGTCAGATGTTAAAAAGAATATATAATTTAGCATAAAAACACAATGTTTCAAGTGAGAATTAGGCAGGTCAGATTTAGAAAAATAAAATCTTGCCTACTACTTTACCCATATTTTATTTTCTTTCTGCAAAAAAAGTAGTGTGTAATTCCAGTAGTCAGCTACACTGCTACATGGTAAAAAAAAATGTATGAACTACTGAAAACACTACCAATATTTAAATTTAGTTCAACTATTACTAAGCTACAGCAAACTGTGATGAAATTTCCAAAACTGGCTATTTCAGTGTGACCCAGGATTGTACATGGGTGATTCGCAGTTCTGAGAACCCCATAGTTTCACGGGGCTTTGGCCCTCACAATGCACCTGCTCCAACACTCACTAAATACTCCTCCCACCATTGATCTCAACTCTGGGCGATCCATTTCCGCTCTTCAGAAAGGATGAGAATATAACCGTATGACAAAGCCAGTTCAGGGAAATCATGTTTGTGAATCATTAGGACAATCAGGGAATGATCTTATCTGGACCTCACCCCTCGACCCCTATTTGGAGCATGATTTTAACGTTAATTTATAGCCATGACAGGCAGATTCTCCTTGGCTTTGGGGGGTAAGACGAGTTTGCTGTGTTGGCTTTTCCTCGGCCCACTTGGTGTCATTTGTCTGAGGCCATCCATGTACTTATGTCAATCCACCCACGTTGTTAGTGACCCTAACTTCTACCCTACAGAGCCCAGGGTCCACCATGTGCACTAGTCAGAGCTGTGAGGTCACTCTGGGGAAACATTTCAACCAGAAACCAGGCATCTGCAAGATATTTATTCATTACTAGACCATCCGAAAGAATGTTCCCATTTCAAATCTATTGAGATGAGAATCTGTTGGACAGGCGTCAGATAAGCTGGATGCGGGTATTAAGGTTCTTTAAGACACGTAGACGGGGTTAGACGGGTCAGAGATATTTTTGCCTTATTTTTGGAATGTAGAGGCTTGTGCAATTAAGTCACAGAGATGAAGTTCAACATTCCCCGAGGGTGAGTACTGAGAACGGCCTGAATCCCTGCTGAATCACCTGCCTGCATTTTCACATCTGGATATTAGATTTATTTCTTTATTTGGATCCCCATTAGCTTTTGCTGATGCAGCACCTACTCTTCCTGGTGTCCACAAAAACACAACACATGACAAGTAATAAAACACTGATAGACAACGACGTTTACACAAATTTCAAATACAACAACATACAAACAATACACCAAAATGTGTGTGTCCCCACCGCCGTTCCATGAACTTGTTTAACCTGTTTTTTTAAAGGTCATTTTGCGGTTTGCTTGAGTAATTGGAGATGGAAGTGAGTTCCATGCGTTCATTGCTCTGTATAATACTGTGCGTTGCCATGAATTAGTTTTGGACATGGGGACGGTGAAGAAACGCCTGGTGGCATGTCATGTGGGGACGTGTTCCGGGTAGCCTCAGAATAATATCGACGTATACGCTGAATCGGTGAGTGAGTTTATAAGGAAGTGCATAGGAGATGTTGTACCCACTGTGACTATTAAAACCTATCCTAACCAGAAACCGTGGATAGATGGCGGCATTCGTGCAAAACTGAAAGCTCGAACCACCGCATTTAACCGTGGAAAGGTGACTGGGATTATGGCCGAATAAAAACTGTAGTTATTCCCTCCGCAAGGCAATGAAACAAGCGAAATGTCAGTACAAAAAGTGGAGTCGTAATTCAACGGCTCAGACACAAGCCTTATGTGGCAGGGTCTACAGTCTATCACGGACTACAAAAATAAAACCACGTCATGGACACAGACGTCTTGCTTCCAGACTAACTAAACACCTTCTTTGCCCGCATTGATATTACAGTGCCACCGACACGGCCCACTACCAAGGACTGTGTGCTCTTCTCTGTGGCCGACATGAGTAAGACATTTAAACTGTTAACCCTCACAAGGCTGCCGGCCCAGACGGTATCCCTAGCCGCATCCTCAGAGCATGCGCAGACCAGATGGCTGGTGTGTTTACGGACATATTCAATATTTCCTTATCCAAGTCTGCTGTCCCCACATGCTTCACATGTTCTCTATGTTCAGTTAAGGGCAAGGTGTGCTTGCTCTATTTTGAGCCAGCTGCATCTTTGCTAGATACACTACATGGCCAAGCGTATGTGGACACCAGCTCGTCAAACATCTCATTACAAACAAAATCATGGGCATTAATAGGGAGTTGGTCCCCCTTTTGCTGCTATAACAGCCTCCACTCTTCTGGGAAGGCTTTCCACTACATGTTGGAACATTGCTGTGCGGACTTGCTTCCATTCAGCCACAAGAGCATTAATTAGGTCAGGCACTGATGTTGGGTGATTAGGCCTGGCTCGCTTCGATGGGGTGGAGGTCAGGGCTCTGTGCAGGCCAGACCAGTTCTCCCACACCAATCTCGACAAACCATTTCTATATGGACCTCGCTTTGTGCACAGGGGCGTTGTCATGCTGAAACAGGAAAGGGCCTTCCCCAAACTGTTGCCACAAAGAAACATATAGAATGTCATTGTATGCTGTAGCGTTAAGATTTCCCTTCATTGGAACTAAGGGGCCTATCCCGAACCATTTCAAATGGACCCAGACCATTATTCCTTCTCCACCAATCTTTACAGTTGGCACTATGCATTGGGGCAGGTAGCGTTCTCCTGGCGTCCGCCAAACACAGATTTGTCCGTCGGACTACCAGATGGTGAAGTGTGATTCATCACTCCAGAGAACACGTTTCCACTGCTCCAGAGTCCAATGGTGGCGAGCTTTACACCACTCCAGTCGACAGTTGGCATTGCTGTTTCCATAGCTGTTTCCATGGCTGCTCCGCCATGGAAACTCATTTCATGAAGCTCCCGATGAACAGTTCGCGGCTGAGACTTTGTTGCTCCTAGACGTTTCCACTTCACAAAAACAGCTCTTACAGTTGACCGGGGCAGCTCTAGCAGGGCAGAAATTTGGCAAACTGACTTGTTAGAAAGGTGGCATCCTATGACGCTGCCAGGTTAAAAGTCACTGAGCTCTTCAGTAAGGCCATTCTATTGCCAATGTTTGTCTATGGAGATTGCATGGCTGTGTGCTTGATTATATACACCTGTCAGCAAAGGGTGTAGCTGAAATAGCCAAATCCAATAACTTTTAACTGGATAAACGTTAGCAGCAAATCTACACTGCTCAAAAAAATTAAGGGAACACTAAAATAACACATCCTAGATCTGAATGAATGAAATATTCTTATTAAATATTTTTTTCTTTACATAGTTGAATGTGCTGACAACAAAATCACACAAAAATGATCAATGGAAATCAAATTTATCAACCCATGGAGGTCTGGATTTGGAGTGACACTAAAAATTAAAGTGGAAAACCACACTACAGGCTGATCCAACTTTGATGTAATGTCCTTAAAACAAGTCAAAATGAGGCTCAGTAGTGTGTGTGGCCTCCACGTGCCTGTTTGACCTCCCTACAACGCCTGGGCATGCTCCTGATGAGGTAGCGGATGGTCTCCTGAGGGATCTCCTCCCAGACCCGGACTAAAGCATTCGCCAACTCCTGGACAGTCTGTGGTGCAACATGGAGTTGGTGGATGGAGCGAGACATGATGTCCCAGATGTGCTCAATTGGATTCAGGTCTGGGGAACGGGCGGGCCAGTCCATAGCATCAATG
The DNA here is from genome assembly GCF_045791955.1 of Oncorhynchus clarkii lewisi. NCBI lineage: Eukaryota > Metazoa > Chordata > Actinopteri > Salmoniformes > Salmonidae > Oncorhynchus > Oncorhynchus clarkii. The sequence continues at coordinate 15,759,441 of NC_092172.1, read as the reverse complement.
CCTTCCTCTTGCAGGAACTGCTGACACACTCCAGCCACATGAGGTCTAGCAGTGTCTTGCATTAGGAGAAACCCAGGGCCAACCGCACCAGCATATGGTCTCACAAGGGGTCTGAGAATCTCATCTCGCTACCTAATGGCAGTCAGGCTACCTCTGGCGAGCACATGGAGGGCTGTGCGGCCCTCCAAAGAAATGCCACCCCACACCATGACTGACCCACCGCCAAACCGGTCATGCTGGAGGATGTTGCAGGCAGCAGAACATTCTCCACGGCGTCTCCAGACTCTGTCATGTCTGTCACGTGCTCAGTGTGAACCTGCTTTCATCTGTGAAGAGCACAGGGCGCCAGTGGCGAATTTGCCAATCTTGGTGTTCTCTGGCAAATGCCAAACGTCCTGCACGGTGTTGGGCTGTAAGCACAACCCCCACCTGTCGACGTCGGGCCCATACCACCCTCATGGAGTCTGTTTCTGACCGTTTGAGCAGACACGTGCACATTTGTGGCCTGCTGGAGATCATTTTGCAGGGCTCTGGCAGTGCTCTTCCTGCTCCTCCTTGCACAAAAGCGGAGGTAGCGGTCCTGCTGCTGTTTTGTTGCCCTCCTACGGCCTCCTCCACGTCTCCTGATGTACTGGCCTGTCTCCTGGTAGCGCCTCCATGCTCTGGACACTACGCTGACAGACACAGCAAACCTTCTTGCCACAGCTCGCATTGATGTGACCATCCTGGATGAGCTGCACTACCTGAGCCACTTGTGTGGGTTGTAGACTCCATCTCATGATACCACTAGAGTGAAAGCACCGCCAGCATTCAAAAGTGACCAAAACATCAGCCAGGAAGCATAGGAACTGAGAAGTGGTCGGTGGTTACCACCTGCAGAACCACTCCTTTATTGGGGGTGTCTTGCTAATTGCCTATAATTTCCACCTGTTGTCTATTCCATTTGCACAACAGCATGTGAAATGTATTGTCAATCAGTGTTGCTTCCTAAGTGGACAGTTTGATTTCACAGAAGTGTGATTGACTTGGAGTTACATTGTGTTGTTTAAGTGTTCCCTTTATTTATTTTTTGAGCAGTGTATTAATATTCAAAGGCAATTAAACATTGGGTCAAAAAACAGTGTTGTAAAACATGTTTTAAGGAAATACATGTTTGTGTGTAGTGGTGTTTGTCCATTTACTGCTGGATCCCATCGGTCATTGTGTTCAGGACAAAAATAGAAAGGTTTACGGAAAAAGTTAAGCTCACAGGGACCCAGCAATCTGATTCAAACGTCATCATTGTGAAAGACAAAGCCTTGAAGTATATTATTTGAATGATGGCCAATCATACAAACAAACCATGCCATAAATGGAGCTGGCGTAACTTGTTGCATTATCTTTTGATGTACCACATTCCAGGTTGATGTGACAACCAAGAACTGGAGTTTCAGTTTCTGAGTGAGCGCACAGGCCTGTATTTTTATGTGTTGTCTTTTGCCCAAGCTAGTGCAGGTCCCTATCTCCATTGATGGCCTTGACTGGCGTGTGGTAGAGGTAGTTGTCAGATTGGTGCATTGCATGCCTGTCATTGGTGTCAATCATGACCCTCTGGCCTTGGGATGAACTGTCTGTTCCCGTAGAATATGGCAAAAAGTACTGCGTTTTGCCCCGTGATGTCAAGGCCCCCATTGGGAGCATGGATGCTGGCTGCGGCTGATGCCCACATATGATAGTTTCAGATAGTTTAACAGTCCTTCTCTGTTACCGCTGACTCCAGACGGGAAGGAGGAGACGCTCCAGTGAAGAGAGGGGGGCAGAAAGGTGTGTATGAGGGCGCCTCCCCTGTCAGATGCCAGGAACACAGTGCTGTTATTGTCTCGTCTTCCCATTCTTGATAAAGAGACCTGGGCCCTGCATGTCATGTGTGCAGCTTAAATGATGCATCATTGTAGCTGTCCATGGTTTATGAGAACTAGCAACTTTGTCAACATGCTTTTTAACTGATGCCTGGGATACAGTAGTATGGGGAACTTACCATATATCTTTTCTGTTGAAGCACAAGCAATAATTCAAGCCTCAAAAGCAACATTGGTGTCCCTTAGATTTCAGAGGGTCTGGGAATAGGTCATGAGATGGTTGCAAATAATACAGAGCATTTTTCTATTTGACCAATTTGAACATAATTTGAACATAATTAATCATTATTAATGGCCAAGATACATTTTAGAGGACTCATATTTCAGACATGGCCGACATGAGCGGCAGTAGGATAGACTTATGTAATTAAAGTGGAATAGCCATCAACAGTCACAAAATGTAAACCTCAGTCTGTATCCATTTGAGTCTGTCTGATCTCATCCATCAACCCAACCTAAGTATTCACACAGTAATTGCCTGGTCCATGTTCTGGCAACACACGGTTTTGCTGGGACAGTAAAATATCAAACTCATCCCCAAAGCCAACACCTCTTTGGACGCCTTTCCTTCCAGTTTTCCGCTGCCAATGATTGGAACAAATGTCAAAATTGCTGAAGTTGGAGGCTTATATCTCTAACTTTAAGCATCAGCTATCTGAGCAGCTTACCAATCGCTGCAGCTGTACACAGCCCATCTGTAAATAGCCCATCCAACTACCTACCTCATCCCTATATTGTTTTTATTTACTTTTTTTTGCTATTTTGTACACCAGTATTTCTACTTGCACATCATCATCTGCACATCAATCACTACAGTGTTAATTTGCTAAATTGTAATTACTTCACTACTATGGCCTATTATTTGCCTTACCTCCTTACTCCATTTGCACACAAAGTATATATAGATTTTTCTATTGTGTTATTGACTGTACTTTTGTTCATCCCACGTGTAACTCTGTGTTGTTTTTTGTCGCACTGCTTTGCTTCATCTTAGCCAGGTCGCAGTTGCAGCCCAACGGACCAAGCAAAACCATGAATCAAACTGCAGGTGAACTCCCTAATATATTGGGTACTATATTATCGAAGTCATTTTGACACATAATAGGTTAACTGTCAAGAAACAGACATTTCAAAGCATTCAGAACAGGTCCTAAGTCATCACTTATGACACAAATCCCTTTGCTACCTTCAGTGAACAAACCATGTTCTGTCCATTGTCTTATTTAGATTCCATGTTGCACCGAGCCTGGTGCTTGCTTATCCGTGCCAATCATGACACCTAGTGGTCAGAAAGCCTCACAGATCATTTGTATTCATGGAGTCGCAGCAAGAAATGCTATTCACCAACATTAATTTGTATTTTTACATTCACACATGTATGTAAAGTGAGTTACCTCTCACTTTCAGACAGAAGTTAATCATATTCATTGTTTTCTCAGCAGTTTCACCAATTATCAAAGGAACAAACATCAAGAAATGCTCTCACTCTGAGCCAACAACAGTTAGGTGCAGTTACCTGCTAGGATTAGGGTTAGCTTTACGGTGGAGCTTGTGGTTGAGGCTAAGGTTAGAGTTGAACTGGGGTGTGAACATGAAGCTAGGATTAGAGTTAGGGTTGTGATTGAGGCTAGGGCTAGGGGATCCAACAGAATCCAAGTTATCTAGATTCTACTGTATTGTGCCGGAGTATTGTGCAGAGGTTACGTTTCTGACTCTGGACCACACACCCCCCTGGGTGACGGGATTTCGAGACCTTTTGTCTTTATCCCTACTACTACTATCTGTATTTTCCACTGTCTCTTTTATAAAATAGTACAATACTTACTGTAAGGAGGTCAGTAAATAAGATATTTTTCCATTTTTGAAAAGGGGGATATTCTGTGTGATCTGATCTGTACACCCACTTCCCCCTCACAAAACATGTCATAACCATTTTTTTGGGCAATTCTATCCAAAACAATACATAAAGATCATTATATGGGCAATTGTGAGTTATTGTGACATATGTTGTGGATTACACTAAATCAGAGTTTGGCCCGCGAGGGATTTTGTATAATAAGAAATATTAAAAACTTTTTTTTGTGGTTGTTTTTTAGAAATTATTATTTGGGGTCTAAAAAACTCCAGACAATTTCAAAATCCTGATGTGGCCCTCAAGCCAAAAACTTTGCCCACTCCTGCTGTAAGTGATGGCAGCTGGAACCTCATTTTCTCTGTGTAGATGGCTTTGTTCTTTAAAGAACACTTACTGGCTGATATACTCTGATCAGTTCTCCCTCAATCCTCTGGCTGTCATCAGCCAATTGAGTCCTGCCTTCGATCTACCTGTCTACCTGTCACCCAACCTGTCTTTGACCTCCTCAGGCTATATGTCATCATGTATTAGTCATAATCACTCTTTATACTGTCATTCCATGTACAATCACATCATTGAGACTGTCATACAGTATGTCTATGAGACTAAACGTGTGTGTTTTAGACATTAAACAGACTATTAAACATCTCTCCACTGCTGGACTCCAGAGAAATGGAATGCATACCAAAAAGGGCATGACTGATAACTCATTACATGCCCTATGAAAGTGACACAGATAACACAGTGCAAATAAATGTGACTCGTATCACACCAAAGACACAGTAGAAGTTTTGTGTCCCCTATGCCTGTTTGTGCCGAGGTTGTGGAAGTTTGTGGGATGTAGTGATTGTCAAATAAGCATATTAGGGTTGTAAGACTGTCCCCACTCTGCAGTAAGAACAAAGCAAGCAGCATCCATCCATGATGTTGCAAAAAAATATGTATAAATAGTAAAGCACCCTTTGCTGGCTCTAACAGCCGTCCAATCAGTTGGCTGCTTGGTCTTAGTAAACTGATAGAGAGAATTATGTTTGAACAAATACAATGCTGCTTTTTTTTTAAAGGTTAACTACTGACTTTCAGCATGCATGTATGGAAGGGCACTCAACTTGTACTGCACTGACTCAGATGACTGATGATTGGCTAAAATAAATGGACGGTAATATGATAGTTGGAGGTGTAATGCTAGATTGCAGTGAAGCCTTTGATGTTATTGATCATCATTTGTTATTGAAAAAACTTGCTTGTTATGGCTTTACAACACTTGTCATCACATGGTTGGAGAGTTACTTATCCAATAGAACTCAGAGAGTTCTTCTCTTACATCAGATATTTACAGTGCGGTATCCCTCAGGGCAGTTGCCTTTGGCCATTACTATTCTCTATTTTTGCAAATGATCTGGCACATAAAGCTAAAATTACTATGTATTAGGATGATTGCACAATGTACACATTAGCACATACAGCCAGTGAGCTCACAGAGACTCTTACCAAAGAGTTACAGTCAGTGTCAGAATGGGTAATTAACAATAAACTGGTCTTAAATAAACCTAAAACCAAAAGCATTGTATTTGGTTCAAAGCATTCTCTTAGACCTAAACCTCAAATGGAGTTGTGCATAAATGGTGTGACCATTCAAGTTGAAGAAGCTGAACTCCTATGAGTACCATTGGATGGTTAGTTACCATGGTCAAGTCATATTGACAATTTTTGTGAAGCTGGGGAGAGGTATGTCTGTTATAACAAGATGATCTGTGTTTTTGACACAAAGATCAACTGCGCTAGTTCTTCAGGCTTCGATTTTGTCCAATCTTGATTCCTGTCCAGTAATATCGTCAGATGCAGCAAAGACCTAGCAAAGCTGCAGCTGGCTCAAGACCAAGCAGCACGCCTTGCCCTTAACCAGGGGTGTGTATTCATGGATGCCAGTGGAATAAATTCACTAAGAAAAATTATTAATATTATCTTTCGTCACTCTGTGTTTCAGAATTGTCCTTCAATTCACAAGAGGCTGAATATATCTCACTGGAGAAAGCTTCAGAGTGAGTGAAACAGCACCCCTCTGTCTCTGTATGTGTAGGCCATCTTTCTGATGCTGTCTGATCAAAAAGAGAATGACATTGCCTCCTGTGGTATCGAATGAAAGGGAAGCCAGCGAGCATTTGGCCTCCCTTGATATAAAATAGTATAAAATAATAGACAATCAGCATTGAGCTCAACTGTGAATGGTCCTGGCACACCATAAAAAAGTGTCAAGGGAAGCCAGTTTGGATTTGGCTTCACTCCAATCACATCACATCGAGAGTGTACGTCATTAACAGAAACAACTTGAATTGTTGCATCTCTTTGTGTTGTTGTCCTCCAGTGGGTAGCTAGCTAGCTAAAATTAGCCCTTTGCTAAATTAGCCATGGATGGAGATAGGGATTTGGATTTGTGGTTTTACTTAATTCTCTGTACTGGCTAATCATTATAACAGCGATTCTGATCCAACCATTTATTCATACATTGTGCCCCTGGTCTGAGAGGTACGTTCAATATGTAGCTAGCTATATGTAGAAGGCCAATGTTAACTAGCTAACGTTTCCATTAAAGGAAGTTAGGCTAGCGAGCAAGAATTTTAGCCAGGTAGCCTAGGACAACAAAAAATACAAGTGTGTACTGTATGACATAGTGATAGACCGTTTTTTCAATGTGAAAGAGAGGAGGATGGCATTGGCGTTTCTCTACAAGTAGGGTGAGTTAACATGTTTTTCTACTTGCACACAAGCACGCGCATACGCCCACAGAAATCAGAACCATGGACAGCCACATCATATTTAGCTTACATTGATTGGGCTCAATTGTTTTTGGTATCTTTTAGTTGTCACTGTATTAGGCTAAGCCTAGGTGACTTGATGATGTTGAAATTGAAATGGTGCTGGAAAAGTGGAGGCAGCTCCTGTTTTCTTTGCGACTTGCTGTAACTCTCCGGGGTTGTAAAACAATAGTTGTTTAGTGGTCCGAAAATGTCGGAAACACTAACTTGCTTGACCATAGGTCGTGTAACTGTTTGTTACATGCAATATGCTTTGTGGACTTCACTGGACAACGGTTGCTCTCTGGTTTTGTGATGAAACAAAGGTGTGGTTGAATTGATTCTGCCTCTGTTGCATCTTATTGTCTCGGCCTTTGGCCTATATATCACAGTCGCAAAGCATATGAACTAACAGGTTATAGATCAAACAACGCAATTATCACAACACAGGTTTTAATATGGCATTTCTTTCTAGGTTGGCTTCCCCAGTGATTTTACCCATGCACCGCTACTGCCCTGAACTGGACACACAGAACTAACATCAACAACATGGATGATAGTATTTCATGGTTGAGGTTTGAGGAGAAATTGACTACTTCTCTTCTAGTTTTTTTTAAGAAACATTTGTGTGTTGAAAATGCCTACCCACTTGTATAATCTATCTGCATATACTTCAAACAGACATGTGTAATGAGCTGAAAACAAAGTCACTAAAAACAGACACCCCTTTATTATTTTTTATCTTTTTAAACCAATTTCTTTATGAATTTGTCTTAATTAGTCTAAATTGTATATTCTACATGCTTTAGCGTTAGTAGTACATAAGGCCAATAGATGGCGCTGTTGTGCTGTGTAGTTCAGAACAGCAAGTTCTGGCCAAGCGCGCGCATCATTCTTCAGAATAAATTAAGCGCCAGAACTTTGCAGACGTAAACTTGTGTCCGTTCTTTTTACTGTTACAGACCACCTCAGCTACAGACTGAGGCCAGTAACACATACACACCCCACCAGACACACAACTATAGGATTCTATAAACCAAAAACGTATTTAATGCGTCGCTATGTCCCCATGGAATGCTCAACCATCAGAGGAGTGATTTTTTTATTTTTTTTATTTTGGCTTTAAAAAAATATTTTAAAAACATATCATAGCACCTCTTTCTAAAGATCTAATTTAACTGTACTGTATATAAGAATATGAATATGTATATATGAATAGAGTGTAAATATAATGTTTGCTGTCTCTTGGTGTCTTTCCTGTATATAACTATTTTGTCTAACTCTTCTGTACTTTGTTACGTATTTGTATGTTTTATGTGTACCCCAGGAAGAGTAGCTGTTACATCTGCAGTAGCTAATGGGGGTCCTAATATCCAAAAACCAAAACAGTGGACCGCGTCTTCTACTATTCAGCCCAACTCGGTCTCCCCTGAGAGTCTGACTCACCTTTACTTCCATCCACCAGCCTCTTTCTGGGGGTGGTGGAGTAGGGGGGAGCAACCTCTCTTAAAAACAGCTGTCCCCTCAAGGTGAGTCACCTCCCTCTGTGTCTTTACCCGCTTTGCCAAGGATATCGATCTTCCCTTGCTCTGCTTTCGCTCATAACCATGATCAATAGGCGTGATGTTCGCAAGCAGTGAAAAAAATCATGTTCTGATTTTCACTGATGGCTAAACCTCCTGTCCACAATTGTAGAGTATGGTACAGCTCCAGCCGGTCTGTATTGCCTGTATGAGTCTGGATAATGGACAGACAGCTACCAGGGACTGGATCCACAGCCTATTATGGTCACTCTAGAACTCAAAATTATGATAATTGGTGTGTTGCTATGGATAGATATGGGTGATGTTCGCAATGTGAGAGTACTGAAAGGTGGGCATGACGTACTGTATGTTATATGAGTGTGGTGACTCTTAGAGCACATGAATAACACATTTTATGAGCTAAATTTGAAGACATTTCCTTCTTTGCTGTCTGTTTTAATGGGTGAACCCTCTTGAGGGTGACAGTGACGTAGCCTTCAGCAATAGTTGATACTGTCTTGACAAATAAGCAGAGATATCCAAAACCTTTTGGAGGTATGTGCACTCCATGCTACTTTCTCAAATCCTGTGAATCTCTCTCATTTGACCATAATCCTGAAACCTGTACTCCTGTTTAGATGTAGTGCAGGCAACAGTATGTTTCTACTGTGCAGGATCAGCAAGGGTTCACACAGATTTAAGGGAATGAGAACAGATGATCAAACACCCATTAAGATACCTTGTCTGGGAAAGTGGCAGATTAGAAAACATTTAAAATGAAACAATGCCACTGTGGTATCACGTGAAGGGCTTTCATAGAAATCACAGATCAAACCTTATCGCACTGTTTACATTGGCATGTTTTAGTTCTACTAGATTAAACCCATATAGAATGTATCTTTTCTTCAAACTCTCAACTCCTACTCCATCATAGACCATTCAACAGTAAAGATGTCCTGTCTGTCACATTCAATATAAGTGCTATATAAGTGATTGAGCTATAAATTGATATCCGGGACCATGATTTCAGTGACACATACAGTAGTAGAAAGGGCAGCAGTTACACAACGTGTGAAACCAGTGTGAAATGGCTAGCTAGTTAGCGGTGCACGCTAGTAGCATTTCAATCGGTGACGTCACTCACTCTGAGACCTTGAAGTACTTGTTTCCCTTGCTCTGCAAACATCATGGCTTTTGTGGAGCGATAGCTAACAATGGTTCGTACGAAGCAGTTGTTGATGTGTTCAGAGGGTCCCTGGTTCGAGCCCAGGTTGGAGCAAGTAGAGGGACGGCAGCAACACTGTTACATATGGATATTTCTAACCATCAAAAGGGCATGCCATCAGAAATACATAAGAAACAACGGCAACGACTGAAGGTTGAGTTCTACAAGTCTTTCCATATCAGGCATTTTACTCCACTAGTCAACTGTGGTATTTTTTTGTAATAATGTTAGGTACATGTAATATTCTAGTGCATGGGACATATACTATCTATAAATATGACAGAACCTATGGTACCTTCATCACATCACTTTCATTCAGAGACACATGTCAACTGTGAGAGCTTTCTCTGTTAAAAAGCATCAATATGCAGTTTTAGCAAGACAAGACAGGCATTTCATTTGTAAATGCTGATTAAAAGAATTCGAAGTCCCATGAAAGAATGTGTACAGTATAAGTCCCTTAAAAAGCATGCCTACACAGTTACAGTGATCAATTGATGGCTGATTGATGTACGCAAATGGCTTTTCAGACTCCTGTCTTCATGAAGGTGCTTGGAGGGCTTCTCTGGTACAGGCTTGATTATGTCCAGGTAAAGATATATGGTATGTAATGATTCAGGCCAACACCTATACAAGTACTGCACATATGTCTGTTATCATCCTGCCACCGTGGATGGTGGATGAGTAGTCCATGACAGAGTACAGCGTATGATGATCAATATCACTTTTTCAATCACGCTAATGTCTAGCAAAGATCCCAATCATGCAAGTAGCACAGACCACAAGTACCACAACACAAACAAAGCAAACAGAGATCAATGCTGGGGACAAATACTGACACAGAACGTCACAGTAAACTACAACTAGAAGTGTTTTGGCCATGACTTAAGAATCATTGACAGTAGAGCAAATTCAGACAATGGTCTTTAAAGCTGGAATCCTTAGTTGCTACACCCATTTTTGGACTTATAAATGAATGATACAGTATATACCCATTGATTCTTGAAAAATCTAACTTGGTAATGCCTCAATGAGCTTAGTTAAACTGTCCTACTCCATCAGAACCCAAAATACAAGCTTATTTTACATCAGTGTTTGTAAACAATGTAAATGTAAACAAACACTGTATAGCCTCAAAACATGGTTAAAACTATCATTTTGATATCATGGATGTTAAGTCGTGACTATGAATTTGAGAGCGGTTGTCTTTCTCCAGGCTCATCCCTCAGCCTTTTACCAAAACACAGGTGGGGTGTCCGCTTTGCTGTTGTTTCAATTAAGGATTCCAGCTTTAAAGATGTGTGGGACTGACAGATTGTCCTCTATGATACAAACAGCACCAACACATAACACAAATGCATGCAACTGGTATCATACAGCAGTAGTGGCAGTCAGTCCTGTGGCCTGTATCTCACTGTTAGGTCAGTGTGGAACAGTAAGTATCAGTTACTACAGGTCTAAATGCAATGACATCACAATATGTTTACAGGTGCCACCACTGATAGTCCATTTGCTGTTCGTCCTTTGTGCGTGTCCCATTAGTCTGGCAAGCCCTCTATCACCTGTCCTCTCTCCAGCAACGTCCTGACCCTCCTGACACAGGTAGAGGTCAGCTATAAAGTCCTAAAAGACTGCTGGTGTGATGGGGTGCCAGTGCGCTGTCTCCACCTGTCCCTGCCTGCACATGTCCCTCCAGTGTCCCTGTCCTGCCTCCGGGGCCTCGCAGCCAATCAACACACGGCCCAGCATGCTGCTCTTCGTGTAGAGCCGCCCCTGTTGAAAAGATAGATGTTTTGTTGGTTGCTCTCTGACCATATACAGTAAAGTAGTCTGAGACATTTCTGAGACATGTCTTTTGTAGAAAAATAACATACAGATGTACATACAGTTGTAAGACGCAAATGCACAGAAGATACATTTGATGGAAGACATAATTGAGGATGTAATAAAAACTGTGGACAAACAAGTAATTACATTATCTGTTATTACATTATCCATGGTAGCACTCTCCTAATTCTTCACCACTGAGTCATTCCTACCTGCATGATGATGAACTCCAGAGCAAGAGGCAGCTGAGTAATGTCACCAACAGGCAGGTCAAAGAGAAAGGGAGCGTTCCACACAGCGTTGTGTCCCCCCGCCCCTTTGGTCTCCTTCGTACTGATCACCTTCCCATCCTGACGCAGGTTGATGACTACGTAGTGATCTGTAGGGACATGAGAGCAACAATCAATATGAAAAATGGAGAGAGAGCGAGCGAGAGAGAGAGGGGAAATGACAGGAGGCCCATCAGTATCTGTAATCTCATAAGGAGCTCAATCAGGGCTGCAGGGGCCTGGGAATATGACTGTGACTAAGGCTGGGACTAGATATGGGATTGTGAGGTTGAGGGCTTGACTGGGGTGGTTCTAAATAATGGCTCAGTGGCTTAAAGCATAGTGCCGGCAACACCAGAGTTGTGGTATTGATTCCTGCATGTGTATCACTGTCAGTGTCGACAGTTCTGTATGTTGCTTGGGATGAAAGCTAAATGGACCTATCATACCTGCTGCTCCTGGCATCCGGGAGAGTTTGGCCAGGTTCTCAGCCTTGCGGACCATCACCTTGATGCGGTGGGCCAGTGTCTGGTACTGCAGCAGAATGAAGAGCTGACCCAGGGCCCGTGGAGCAGCACAGAGCGAACTCTTCCTACGACCTAACGTCTCCTGGGAACTCATACTCTGGGAGGGGAGAGGCTGAGTTAATAGGAAGAAGAGACGAGCACAGTGTGTTGTTGTTTTATTAAGCACATGTTCTTCTTTGTGTCCTGAGGTAACTAAAGTAGAACACACAGCGACACAACGACATGTTGTTGCCGCTAAATTATCATCCTTAAGAATCTCGTCTTTTACCCCATGAGGTTTCCATGAGATTCATGACATAAAAAGCACAACGAATCTCATTAGTTGCTTATTTAGAGCCGACAGCACCCTGGGCCCAGACCTAGTGAGCATGCAGCTGTAAGCCTGCCTGTGTTTGTGAGACCAGTGGAGTCTAATGGGAGATCACCCAACAAGGGAGACATCACTTGCTTTGTCTCTCAGTCAGTATGTCCCATCAGGCTAAAGCATGACATTGCACAGTCAAATGCTGAGTAACCTGTAAGTGGGCTGACGAACCCATTGATTCCGGACGTCACAAACTAAAGTGACCATCCTGTCTGTATTCTGCACCAGCTACAAACCCTGCCACATCAGTCCCTGGCCTCCCACATCATGTCAACAATAGTGTTATAATGCTAACGGGTTACAGTAATATGGCAACTTTCATCTGATCTCATTGCACCACTACAGTACCATTAGAGATCACAACTACATCATCACACCACCTATCAGCTACCATCTCTCTAATTCTATTCGTTTTCTCATTGGGTGATAACTCATTGAGCTTCATACATGTACAGCATGCATGACATCTCTCTGTGCCTTGCAGCTGAGATCAGAGGTGCCTGCATGCTGCCACCCAGCCTCACGCAGAGATCCACTGATAAGACATGGTGTCTACATAATGTCCATTCATACATCACCGTGCTCGCTCAGCCCAGCGCCTGAGGTCTAGCTCTGTCCCTCTCACCCACACCCTCGCCAGCTCAGGCTGTCAGTAATGCCTTCTGGCACAGCCGCCACAGCACCACAGAGGACACGGCCCACTGCTCACTGCACTCCACATGTTTGCTCTCCAGTCACAAACTACAATGTCACCATGTCCAACAACAGTGGAAAAGCTGCTAATGGCCCAGACCTTGTTCTGATTAGACTAGCCTGACACATTCCCTCATAGATAAAACACGATATGGACTATTCATAGCCCCAGTGTGTGTAGTTTTTCTGTGCTTAAAGTTAACTGAAAAAAGAGGTCTAAGATGGTGGGGAAATGTTTAGATAGTGATTGTGAGGCTATAGTGCCCATAGAAATAGAATGACTATACAGTATATCTATCTTGTTGTTCTATTTCTATGATAGTGCCGTAGGCTTGTAAAATGACGGGCATAATGTGTTACCTTTTTCAGCCTACTCCTGGTGGGGGTGAGCTCCCTGGTGTAGGGGACAGTTGTGTCTGGCTCCCAGTCCATCTCCCCACAAGGCATCTCCAGCTCCCCCAGCGCTGTCTCTCTCAGGCCTGAGAAGTCCCTGCTGAACACAGCCAGCCGGAGGGTGCAGGCACGGAGCTCCTCCACAGAGCCCACCTGTAGCACAAGGCTCTGGCACTGTATCTCTGGGCTGAGGCTGAGCCGCCGAGACGCCCCCTGCTGGGGTGAGGGGCAGAGTGGGGGCAGGCTGGCTCGTACGAACACCCCACTGCGCCGCCGTGCCCCCCCGGATAGGCCCATGATGTTGGTGGTCAGAGTGCCCCGTGCTGGGGAGAAGAGCAGGGAGAAGTGCAGGAGAGGAGCAGGCTTGGTGGGGATGGATAGGGAGCTGGAGCCGTACTGTGGCTGGGACAGCTCCCCCTGAATGCCAGGAGACTGCATGGCATTGCCAGGGCTGGTCAGGCGGCTCTGTTCGCTGTACAGGAAGTTGTCACCGGTCACGGTGCAGCGGCGTTCCAGCGCCCGACGGGTCTTGGAGACTAGGCCCAGTTTGGAGATAGAGGGCAGGGAGGCACGGCCATGGCCTGAAGGCTTGTAGTGGGAGGAGGAGGACACACTCGGGGTGCTGAGGCGACGCATGGGAAAGCAGGACCTGGGGGAGGACCTCAGCTGGGAGGAGGATGACCGGTGGCGAGGTTCAAAGGGCAGGGCGGTGAGGTCATCCTCAGAGGGGGAGGAGCTGCTATTGGGGGATGGGAGGTCCAGGACATCCCCGTCTAGCTCCTCATACTGCTGCTTGATGGGTAAGGTGCCAGAGGAGGGGGTCAGGGACACGGTAACCCGTTCACAAGTGGCTGAGGAAGGGGATATTGCTGCCTCTTTGTCCTCTGGTGGATGATACTTCCCTCTCCGCCAACACAGTAGACAGCCCAGCACCAGGCAGAAGCAGAAGACTGCCAGACCCACTGCCAGCAGAATCTGCAGGTGGACTGGACACAGGAGGGGTTACGTTTCAATTACATTAGTGACTGAAAAACACAGAGAGTGAAAAAGAGAGCGAGAGAGAGGCCACCATCAATTTTCTCCTATTCATTATGAATCATTGAACATAATTCTATTTACCTTATTTATTTGCCAATACAGCCCTTAATTTATTATGTTTCTACACCCGTCATCCATTATGAGATTAAACAGGAAATGTTTTGGGTCCTAATCCTAACTAATTGTCCTCTATTGGAAATGGAAATTATGGGCTTTGATTTAAACCAGAGCAGCAGACTGATCTGAATGCGGTGGAGTCACATTTCCTGCTTTCCTGAGGCTTAGTACATGTGTAGGAGGCGATATCAGCTCTCATCTCATCTCACTTGACTACAGATTTATAAGCAATGTAATTGGGACACCAAGGGATGGTACCCTATTACTTCTTTAGTGCACTACTTTTGATCAGGGCCCTAGTCAGAATCAATGCACTATAAAGAGAATAGGGTGCCATTTCAGACACCAAAAAGTAACTTGTCCTGTAACATAAACACTTTGTGACAGACAGTCTCTGACTATGACTCATCCATCAGGCCCAATCTGTTTGATTGAGAATGAGAAGCTCTAAAAATATATATATATTTTTTCAAGGAGAATGTGAACCATCACTCTGATCAAGACTCACCAGGGCATGAGCCATTCAGAGACATTATCATGGCCAGATGGTGGATGGAAAAGATGAAGGCTCTCTACTGTGGACAGTGAGCCGATGATCCTTATCAGGAAAAATATTATTGCCTGGTGTAATTTATTGCACGGGTCCATTTTAGTCATTGCTGAAACACAGCCATTGATAAGACAGCTACTAGCCTAATATAAAAATTGTTATGCAGTCTGTTACCACAAATGAAATACAGTATGCTTCAAGCTAGTGTTATTAGACATTACAGGGTCAGGGATGATGTTGTTAGCCAGTTTACATACATCTCTAAAGTGAAGGCAATGCCTCTTATAAAGAACTGCGCCAGCTAATTCCTATGCTAATATGACTACAAGGAAATCTGTTGGTAAATTCTAAAACAGAGAGCAAGCGATTTCCTGTGTCTCTTTGCATTACATGGCCTGCTAAACCACTACATATCAAAAAGAGGCAGAAAAAGCCCAAATAAAATGAATACTATTTAATACATTATTTTATATAGCAACATGTATGCATTTATAACCAGATGTATATAAACTACACCAGAACATTTCCACTAGTCATTTTTAGCTTACACAATTGAATTTAAATTAAATCCTTTAAAAGGTGTACCACATTGTTACTGTATTAGACGTCATCTTCATGCTGTTGGTATTTCCTGCTGTTTGCAACCTGTTGGTCCTCGATGTCTTCATCAAATAATATTTACAAAGCCACGTAAAATTGTGTATCTATTAGTATGCAAACTATGCACCACCTTAACAGAAGTTGAATTATAAATTAATAAATTGAGATCTGGTTTTCATAAAGTATTAAGCTTGTCATTTTTTCCATCTTGAGATGAAGACAAGCAAATTCACAATAAGACATAACTCGTATCAATTTAACTTGAATTTCAAAGTACAACAGAACTGACCAAAATTATAATTACGTTTCTTACCTCCAAGAACATATTGCGTCATTTTTTAGATGTTATTTTTATATTCCACCGACATCACTGTGAACGCGGTTTGTGCGTGAGATCCATTCCCGCTTTATCCTGGGAATTTCCTTAGCACAGTGGGTCACTGCATTGACATGACAGACCGGCCCTTTAAGCCAATCAGAGGAGTCGGTGACTAAGCTTTTCTTCATATTCTATACGTGGGAGTCCGTGGGAGGATATGTTGGACTAAAAGTAAACCATTGCTGCTAATTAGCATCGTATATCTTGTTGACAATATTATCTAATACAAACGTAGCTTGATACAAAAAGCCAGATAAAGTTATTAATGAAGCATCATCTGACATTTTAAGGCATCAATTCAATAATCATTAAATAGTGTAGCCTCATTAGAGAATACACACACACACTCTGTGTATGACTCACAGAGAAAGACCAAAGGCTGCGCCAAGAAAGCTGTCTTTCCTCAGATCTCACTTATCCTTTATTAAATGGTACAGGCATTTTGCCTACATGGTACCCATTACTTAGAAATTGTCATCTCCCATCATCTGCAACTACCTCTCCCACTCTCTGTCCTGTGTCAACCCCCTCCTCAATTCCCTCTCACATTCAACATGGACACACACACAAACACACAAGCAAACACACACACACACACACACACACACACACACACACACACACACACACACACACACACACACACACACACACACACACACACACACACACACACATGCAGTATGATGCCCTTCCTAATGTATCTCCCCCTTGTATAGGGAAAGACAGTGATGAATATCTATTTAAAGTATGCAGGCTCTTGGCTTTGGGCAGAAAATGCATCCTACTCCTCTTTGTGAAGAAGCTTCCCTGACTCTTTGAGAGGTAAATGAGTAATCATTGTAACAGTCTGCCTGCGTGTGCGTGTGTATGCGTGCGTGTGTTGTCAGTCCCTTTCAGATTTCTTTATTTCTCAATGTAAGACACAGCAAATCCAATTAGTTATCATGTATTCACATGAAGACAATCCATCATGTCATCTTCATATGCCATCACCACTGTCCAGCCTTCTAGACTGCACCAAGCAACTAGTGTACGGTTATTTTAATTTCATAAGAAGATTCCTTCCAACCACATCCACTTTCATGCTCTGTAAACCTTTATGATGATTAATAGGTCAATATTTCCTTATCTCTAATGACCTCAGTGGAAAGAATGCACAAGCCTGCCTGCTGATGGCAGCACACATCATATGGTTTAAAGTTAGAGTTTGATTGTCTATGAAGCATGTGTGTTGTGCTATGGATATAATCCCTTGAATATGATCACGGCCATATAGTAAAAACATTAAATCAGAATAGATCAACAGAAGAACACTGCCTTGCCTAAAGTATTTTGTGAACATTTTGAAAAGCGTTTGCGTGGGAGCTAGATAATCTGTTCAGTGAGTACAGATGAATAGGCAGGCATAAATCTAATTCTAACCATTTTAGCTATGTTTAACAGTGTGAGTCAAATGTTTGTTCTTGTTGCACAATCAGCAGAGCTACCAGACAAGCAGTCACTGTTGTGTGAAAGGTACATCATGCACATTAGAGCAATATCAACAATATTTCAGGTGTTATAAATATCCAGGAGCCTAGTTAATTCAACACTCATACTACCAACTGGGGTAATTTTGATCCCAGAGGCACGTTTTTGATCATAGCCCAAATTCTTCAAAATTTCTTGACTTTGTCAATTAACTTGTTAATAATACATCTAAATCATTGTTTAGTGTTTCTGAATAAAAAAAAATGCCCCCCATTTTGACACCAGCCATAAAAACAGAATTCTGCCTAATTTAGTAGATAGGAACTTTATTTGAATCTACAGTTAACTGCCAAAATAAAGGAAACACCAATATAAAGTTTCTTAATAGGGCTTTGGGCGACCATGAGCCACCAGAACAGCGCCTTGGCACGATTATTTCACCAGAAATTCCATAATTTTGAGTTTTGCTGATACTAATAATACTTGATTAATAATCTAAAAGTATCTGGTTTTAAATGTACTTAAGTACAGTGGTAGAAAAAGTACTCACGTGTCATTCTTTAGTAAAAGTACAAAGTAAAAGTAAATGCATCAAATTCCTTATATTAACCAAACCAGACCTCACGATTTTCATATTATTTTTAATTATGGACAGACAGGGGCACAATCCTACACTCAGATATCATTTACAAACACAGTATTTGTATTCGTGAGTCTGCCAGAACAGAGGCTGTAGGGATGACAAAATGTTATATTGATAGGTGCCATAATTCTGTCCTGCTTGAGCATTCGAAATGTAACGAGTACTTTTCGGTGTCAGGGGAAAATGTATTGTGTAAAAAGTACATTCTTTTCGTTATGAATGTAATGGAGTAAATGTAAAAGTTGTCAAAAATATCAATAGTAAAGTAGAACACAGATACCCCCAAAAACGACTTAATAAATAGTACTTAAAAGTATTTTTACTGAAGTACTTTACACCACCGCTCAAGCCCCACCTGTTTAGCTACAAAAATGATGTACCAGTCAAAAGTTTGGACACACCTACTCATTCTTTATTTTTAGTATTTTCTACATTGTAGAATTATAGTGAAGACATCAAAACTTTGAAATAACACATATGGAATCATGTAGTAATCAAAGAAGTGTTAAACAAATCAAAATATATTTTATATTGAAGAGTCTTCAAAGTAGTAACCCTTTCCCTTGATGACAGCTTTGCACACTCTTGGCATTCTCTCAACCAGCTTCACCTGGAATGCTTTTCCAACAGTCTTGAAGGAGTTCGCACATATGCTGAGCACTTGTTGGCTGCTTTTCCTTAACTCTGCGGTCCAACTCATCCCAAACCATCACAATTGGGTTGAGGTCTGGTGATTGTGGAGGCCAGGTCATCTGACGCAGCACTGCATCACTCTCCTTCTTGGTCATATAGCTCTTACACAGCCTGGAGATATGTTAGGTCATTGTCCTATTGAAAAACAAAATGATAGCCCCACTAAGCGCAAACCAGATGGGATGGTGTATCGCTGCAGAATGCTGTGATAGCCATGCTGGTTAAGTGTGCCTTGAATTCTAAATAAATCATAGACAGTGTCACCAGCAAAGCACCGCCACACCATCACACCTCCTCCTCCAAGCTTCACGGCGGGAACCACACACGAGGAGATCATCCATTCACCTATTCTGCATCTCACAAGGACACCGAGGTTGGAACCAAAAATCTCAAATTTGGACTCTCTGACCAAAGGACAGATTTCCTCTGGTCTAATGTCCATTGCTCGTGTTTCCTGGCCCAAGCTTGTCTCTTCTTATTATTGGAGTCCTTTAGTAGTGGTTTATTTGACCATGAAGACCTGATTCACGCAGTCTCCTCTGAACAGTTGATGTTGAGAACTCTGTGAAGCATTTATTTGGGCTGGAATTTCTGAGGCTGGTAACTCTAATAAATGTATCATCTGCAGTAGAGGTAACTCTGGGTCTTCCTTTACTGTGTCTGTCCTCATGAGTTATACAACATGATACAACATGATTCCATATGTGTAATTTCATAGTTTTGATGTCTTCACTATTATTGTACAATGTAGAAAATAGTAAAAATAAAGAAAAGCCCTGAAATGAGTAGGTGTGTCTAAACTTTTGACTGGAACATATGTCATTTGTTGCTGTCAAAAATCAGTTTGCAAACAATGTAAAAAAATACCAACATGGTCCGTTTTTTGCTTTCTTGAGTAAGGCAGCCCAAAATGCAGGTGTTTCAGCCTAGCTCAGTGCTTTCTGTGGTTGTGGGGCAGCCAGCAGAAAATACAGAGTGTATAGGTTGGTAATATTCTCTAGTTGGGCCGTGATTGGCTCAGTGTTCTGTCATTGATTGGGACATTACGTCACCACAAAATCTACAGGGAGAGCTCGGATATTCAAGCCCCTTGGGTGCTCAAGTTCATTGGCCACAGATAATATTACGTAAAATCTTGTTATGTCTACATTAGCTTTGATTGGACTGACTTTCAAAATCTTAGCTAGCAAGCTAGTAGTCATCATCATGAATCAAGTCAGCAATCTACTGACAAATCCTTTTCAATCCTTGTCACATGAAGAAAATTACGAAGAGAAATTATAGATAAAACCTATCGATGCTCATTGGCCATTGGACATAAACATTACACAAGTTGGAAATCGCAAATTCCACAATGAGTGGTTTGGAAGGAATCAGTGGGTATCTGCAAGCATTGCAAAGCAATCACTAGCCTGCTATTCAGTGGAGTGGGTGTGTGGTCCAAGTTTGTGTTTAAGGGTCTCTTTCCCAAGCTTAAAAGAATAAACATTCAACATTGGCCATGCTGTCAATCCAGCATGATTTATATTGTGTTCAAAACAACTGGAAACTGGGAACTCTCAGACTTCAGTAAGTTTAAGACAACTGGGAACTCTGAAAAAAATGAGCTCTGACTGGGAAAATACGTTTTCAACGGTAATCCAACTTGGAATTCCAAGTCGGGAACTCGGGCCTCTTTTTAGAGCTCCGACCTGAAGATCACTGACCTCATAATTCGTCTTTGTTTTTTTCAGAGTTTCCAGTTGTCTTGAACTCACTGAAGTCTGAGATTTTCCAGTTCTGGGTTTCCAGTTGTTTTGATCGCGATAGAAGTCATGCTGGATTGACAGCATGGCCAATATCGAATGTTTATCCTTTTAAGCTATAATTCCAGAGAATGCCAGACGAAGGACCGCCGCACCTCCTTCCTGTTCAAGTGAGCACAGCACAACAAGCACAACAAGGTGAGTCCAAAAATGTATGTATCGGCCATGTATCGTGAGATTTTGAGTTAAAACCTCCTTCCATCAGCAAGGGCATTGAAGATGAAACGTGGCTGGGTCTTTCAGCATGACAATGATCCCAAACACACCGCCCGGGCAACAAAGGAGTGGCTTCGTAAGAAGCATGTCAAGGTCCTGGAGTGGTCTAGCCAGTCTCCAGATCTCAACCCCATAGAACTCTTTGGAGGGAGTTGAAAGTCTGTGTTGCCCAGCAACAGCCCCAAAACATCACTGCTATAGAGGAGATCTGCATGGAGGAATGGGCCAAAATAGAAGCAACAGTGTGTGAAAACCTTGTGAAGATTTACAGAAAACGTTTGACCTCTGTCATTGCCAACAAAGGGTATATAACAAAGTATTGAGATAAACTTTTGTTATTGACCAAATACTTATTTTCCACCATAATTTGCAAATAAATAAATTAAAAATCCTACAATGTGATTTTCTGGATTTTTTTTTTTCTCTAATTTTGTCTGTCATAGTTGAAGTGTACCTATGATGAAAATTACAGGCCTCTCTCATCTTTTTAAGTGGGAGAACTTGCACAATTGGTGGCTGACTAAATTATTTTTTGCCCCACTGTATATAGTAAACAACAATAACGGGTAAAAATAACATGGCTACATACAGGGAGCACCAGCACCGAATTGATGTGCATGGGCTTGAGGCAATTGAGCTAGCTATATGCATATAGGATGTACAACAGGATAGATAATAGCCTGAGCTGTAGCAGCAGTGTGTGTGTGTGTGTGTGTGTGTGTGTGTGTGTGTGTGTGTGTGTGTGTGTGTGTGTGTGTGTGTGTGTGTGTGTGTGTGTGTGTGTGTGTGTGTGTGTGTGTGTGTGTGTGTGTGTGTGTGTGTGTGTTGGGGTGTCAGTGTAAGTACTGTGTTTGTGTAGAATCCAGTGGGTGTGCATAGAGTCAGTGCCAGGAAGTTTGTTAAAAGAAGGGTAGCTTGTTTAGTAGTCATATAGCTTGAGGGTTGAGGCTGTTCAGGGTTGGTTCCAAACTTAGTGCACTGGTACCACTTGCTGTGCGGTAGCAGAGGGAACAGTCTATGGCTTGGGTGGCTGGAGTCTTTCAAAATGTTTTTTGGCCTTCCTCTGACACCGCCTGGTATAGAGGTCCTGAATGGCAGGGGGCTCGGCCCCAGTGATGTACTAGGCCATACTCACCACCCTCTGTAGTGCCACGCAGTTGCCGTTCCAAGCGGGGATGCATTTAGTCAAGATGCTCTCAATGGTGCAGCTGTAGATCTTTTTGAGGCTCCTGAGGGGGAAGAGGTGCTGTCGTGCCCTCTTCACAACTGTTTGGGCGTGTGTAGACCATGTTAATTCCTTGGTGATGTGGACAGAGAGGAACTGCTCCACTACAGAGAGGACCCGCTCCACTACAGCTCCATCGATGTGGACACAAAGGAACTTGAAGCTTTCGAACCGCTCCACTACAGCCCAATCAATGTTTCATGTAGCCACGATCAGCTCCTTTGTCTTGCTGACGATGGGCGAGAGGTTGATGTCCTGGCACCACACAGCCAGATTTCTGACCTGTAGTCAACGAACAGCATTCTTACATAGGCATTACTTTTGTCTAGCTGGGTCAATGGGAAAGGGGATATCTACTCAGAGACAACTGAATGCATTCAATCGAAATGTGTCTTCCACATTTAACCTAACCCCTCTGAATCAGAGAGGTGCGGGGAGCTGCCTTAATTGACATCCACATCATCGGTGCCGGGGAACAGTTGTTGTTGGGGGTTAAACTACCTTGCTCAAGTGCAGAACGGCTGATTTTTCCACCTTGCCGGCTCTGGGATTCGAACCAGGGTGTCTTCACTGGCCCAACGCTCTTAACCGCTAGCCTACATGCCACCCCACTATGGGAGGGCACTGTGGAGTGCAATAGAGATTGTGTCATCTGTGGATCTGTTGGGGCGGTATGCGAATTGGAGTGGATCCAGGGTGTCTGGGATGATGTCGTTGATGTGGGCCATGACCAACCATTCAAAGCATTTCATGGCTATAGATGCGGGTGCTACGGGGTGATAGTCATTTAGGTAGGTTACCTTGGCGCTCTTGGGCACGGGGACTATGGTGGTCTGCTTGAAATGCCAGTGAAGACACTTGCCAGCTGGTCAGTGCATGCTCTGTGTACGTGTCCTGGTATTCCATCTGGCCCCGTGCCCTTGCAAATGTAAACCTGTTTAAAGGTCTTACTCACAACAGTTACGGAGAGCACGATCACACAAGTCGTCTGGAACAGCTCATGCTCTAATGCATGGTTCAGTGTTGCTTGCCTCGAAGCGAGCATAGGAGGCATTTAGCTCATCTAGTAATCTCGCCTTGCTGGGCAGCTCGCGGCTGGGTTTCCCTTTGCAATCTGTGAAGGTTTGCAAGCCCTGCCACCTCCGTTGAGTGTCAGAGCCGGCATAGTAGGATTCGTTCTTAGTCCTGTATTGACACATTGCCTGTTTGATGGCTCGCCGGCGCGATTTCCTATAATCATCCCGATTAGTGTTCCGCTCCTTGAAAGCGGCAGCTCTAACCTTTAGCTGTAATGCCTGTAATCCATGGCTTCTGGTTGGGGTATCTACATACGGTCACTGTGCGGACAACATCGTTGATGCACTTATTCATGAAGCCAGTGACTGATTTGGTAAACTCCTCAACGTTATCGGACAAATCCTGGAACATATTCCAATCTGTGCCAGTGAAACAGTCATGTAGCTTAGCATCCACTTCATTGGACAACTTCCATATTGAGCGCATCGCTGGTACTTCCTGTTTGAGTTTTTGCTTGTAAGCAGGAAGCAGGAGGATAGACATATGGTCTGGTTTCACAAAGGGAGGGCGAGGGAGGGCCTTGTATGCGTTTCTGTATGTGGAATAAAGGTGATCTAGAGTTTTATCACCTCTAGTTGCACAGGTGACATGCTGATAAAAATGTTGTTTAAAACCTCTTAAGGATCCGGCCCCTTTAAAAAAATGTGCCTACCAAAATCTATCTGCCTGTAGCTCAGGACTGAAGCAAGGACATGCATATTCTTGATACCATTTGAAAGGGAACCCTTTGAAGTTGGTGAAAATGTGACATAAATGTAGGAGAATATAACACATTAGATCTGGTAAAAGACAACACAAAGAAAAAACATGCATTTTTTGTATTTTTCTGTACCATCATCTTTGAAATGCAAGAGAATGTATTATTCCAGCCCAGGCGCAATTTAGATTTTGGCCACTAGTGTATGTGCAACGTTTTAAACTGATCCAATGAACCATTGTATTTCTGTTCAAAATTTTGTATCAAGACTGCCCAAATGTGACCAATTGGTTTATTAATACATGTTCATGTTCATAACTGTGCACTCTCCTCAAACAATAGCATGGTATTATTTCACTGTAATAGCTACTGTAAATTGGACAGTGCTGTTAGATTAACAATAATTTAAGCTTTCTGCCAATATCAGATATTTCCGTGTCCTGAGAAATGTTCTTGTTACTTACAACCTCATGGTAATCGCATTAGCCTACGTTAGCTCAACAGTCCCGCGTGGGACCCACCAATCCTGTAGAGGATAACGGATTTCAGTTTCCTTGCATTAAAATCACCAGCCACAACAAACGTTGCCTCTGAATGTGCATTTTCTTGTTTGACTCTTTTCAAAGTCCACAAAGTAGTTGTTTTGGCTGACCCATGCTGAGTTGCTCCATTCCACAGCTGAAATAATCGCTCATTCAGTGAAGTGGCAGGTGCTCTGGGCCATTATGGCGATGTGATGTGGATATCCCGATGACTTCTCAACAATACCCTCTTTCTATTCTGTAATCTCTCCAGGACTGTAATCCCTTCTCCCTTGCAGAGAGGGGGAAGCTGGTGGGGTGGTGTAGGCACATTACCAATGAGCCAAGTGTCAGTTGTGACGACCCTCCCACTCTGTCTGCCGTATTTTGTCTTTGTTCTTGTTTCCTTGTTAGGATGCCGGTGGGCGGAGTTGAGAGGGTCGTCAGCTACATGGGAAACACCTGGGCCCAGGTGTTTCCCAGGATAAATACACCCCTTCCCCATTCATGGAGGAGACTCTCTCCATGCAGACATTTGTAGATTGTGTTGTGGTTCTTGGTGGCCTTTTGTTTGTTTGTTTGCTTTGGCACCTTTCAACACCCTGCATTATCACATTCATGCATGCAAAACACTCACTTACACTACTGATTACTGATTACACACACCATTGTATATTTTCCTTAGTTGCTTTAGTTAATAAATATATATTTTGTTACTCCTTATCTCCACGTTGTCTCCCTTTTGTTACGGGCTTTGAGCCGGTTCGTGACACAGTGAAGAAAGATTTGTTCGTCCTGCAGTTTTTATCTCTGGTCAGGTTTCTCTCATAACTGCAGTCTTGTACCAGCTCCCAACTCTCCCCACTCCATGCCCAATCCACAAACACGGTCAGCACAATTCCCCCTCCCTTTCTTTTGTGACCTGCAAGCTGTCACTTCCATTAGCAAGTTCCGGTCTGCGGACTGAAGAGATGTATCCTTACTCACTCTGCTGCAAACCACCTGCACCCACTTTCTCACTGCCATTCAGAGAATCAGTGAACTCTTCACTGGCCCATGGCCAGCATTTAGATTGCATTCAGTGTTCACCTCAATTACTGCTATGGAATACAATTTGTGTGTGTGTGTGTGTGTGTGTGTGTGTGTATGTGTGTGTGTGTGTGTGTGTGTGTGTGTGTGTGTGTGTATGTGTGTGTGTGTGTGTGTGTGTGTGTGTGTGTGTGTGTGTGTGTGTGTGTGTGTGTGTGTGTGTGTGTGTGTGTGTGTGTAAAAAAGAGGGGGTATAGCAGTTCAATGTCTTCTGTATTGTCCACATATAGGAATGTGATAATATGATCCAGAATATCAAGTCTTTCATATCTTGTAGGACTACTTTATTAACAACGCTGCAATGCTGGCTGCTGTTCCATTCCACTCCACATTCTATCCAGATCCAAATTACACTATATTTAAAATGGAGATACACTGAGTGATAGAATATTCTAATGATTGTGTCCACAGTCAGTTTAAAAAAAACATGTTTGCAGGTGGGGAAAACCCTCAAACCTATATCATGTTATCCAAGTACTGTAACATCAAACTGAGAGATGCAGGGTCATCACTAAACTGGGATAATGCTGCCATCTATTGGTCAGCAGTAAAAAAAGATATATTTTACCCCACAAACAAATAAAAACATGGATGTTTCCCTCTGAGGAAATACTGGTTCACTTACTCCTTTGACCCACTAAAAGGGTCATTGTTGTTTAAAGGGGAATGGAAACACTTTAGGAAGTAAAGCTAAGCAAAGATATGCATTCAATCCACTAACATTAAGTATGTGCATTTAACATAGAAACATCTTTATTTTTTGTATTTTGATCTTGAACAACGTTTATTAGGTATGAGTAGTGACGTAGAGCTAGTGATGTAGAGAATTGTCATAGTAATGACTGGTGCCAATGTCTCATTGGAAGTAATAAGCAAATTGTGAGTTTTAGAGACTGTGGAGGCTAGTGGCAAGTCCCCCACATTTTTGAGGTACCCCTACCCGAAGTATAACAAAGCACAACCATGTTTATCCATATCTCTAAGGTATCCACTATATGAAATGGATGGTTGTATAAAAACATTCTACTGCAAAAGTGGTTAAATTAAATAGATAGTGACACAACCCCTTAACTCAAACAGTATTTTGGAAGGCATTTGTTTTCATTGCTAACTGTACAAAATAATATGCTCATATTGACAATTTGAAGAGCATTTATCATTATGTAGCTGGCTAGTGATAGCTATTTAACAGTCTGATGGCCTTGAGATAGAAGCTGTTTTTCATTATCTCGGTCCCAGCTTTGAGGCACCTGCACTGATCTTGGCTTCTGGATAATAGTGGGGTGAACAAGCAGTGGCTCAAGTGATTGATGTCCTTGATGATCTTTTTGGCCTTCCTGTGACATCGGGTGCTGTAGGTGTCCTGGGGGGCAGGCAGTGTGCCCCGGGTGATGCGTTGAGCAGATCGCACCTCCCTCTGGAGATCCCTGCGGTTGTGGGCGGTGCAGTTGCCGTACCAGGCGGTGATACAGCCTGATAGGATGTTCTCAATTGTGCATCTGTAAAAGTTTGTGAGAGTCTTAGGGGTCAAGCCGAACTTCTTCAGCCTCCTGAGGTTGAAGAGGCGCTGTCGTGCCTTCTTCACCACACTGTCTGTGTGGGTGGACCATTTCAGATTGTCAGTGATGTGTACGCAGAGGAACTTGAAGCTTTTCACCTCCTCCACTGCGGTCTCGTCGATAGGGGTTAGGGGTGTGCTCCCGCTGCTGTCTCCTGAAGTCCACGATCAGCTCCTTCATTTATTTGACATTGTGGGAGAGTTTTTTTTCTTCCTGGCACCACTTCCTGAGGGCTCTCACCACCTCCCTGTAGGCTGTCTTGTCAATGTTGTTTATCATGTTATGTCGTC
Source organism: Oncorhynchus clarkii lewisi (assembly GCF_045791955.1). Classification (NCBI taxonomy): domain Eukaryota; kingdom Metazoa; phylum Chordata; class Actinopteri; order Salmoniformes; family Salmonidae; genus Oncorhynchus; species Oncorhynchus clarkii. The sequence goes on along the minus strand of NC_092172.1, from coordinate 15,732,100 downwards.
TGCAAACTTGATGGTTGGAGGTGTGCGTGTTTTGTTGGCATTGAGGGAGAGGTTGACGTCATACAGACCTATAACGAGGAACGCCCACAATGTGTTTTGTGCTTAGTAATGAGTCTCTCATAACGAACAAATTAATAAAACGACACGTCCTGACCAAACATCCACAGAGTGATATTAAACCCAGGGAGTTATTTCAGAACGGGGCATAATGCTTCAGGAAGCAGTGCTTCCACAGTGGAGAAGTAAGTCAACAAGCAAGGCATTGTTGTCATGTTATAACAGGTGATGATAAGCAGAAATAATGGAGTACTAGCTACCTACCTCTCATAGTAGTAGATGTGAGTTCCTCTTTCAAACAATCCCCGGGCCTTGTACACAGCTAATCGCTAACATTCTCCAAAACTAGCTAGCTACTGACCCTAGTAACAGTACAGACGAAGATGAAACATGATCAGGCCTACTGCACCTCTTACTGTAGAAATGATTGTTGAAAACTAGTCTAGGTTGGAATTGTTGCTGTTAAAATACAATAATAATTGTTATTCTTAACTGGAATAAACTTGATTGAAGCAAGATGCTTTTGAGGCAAACACACTCACACAGTTCTGGGTTGTTCATTTTATTCTTGTTCAGAATAAAAAAAGATGTATTGTATTTTAACAGCAACAGTTCCAACCTAGACTTTCTTTTAACAATCATTTCTACAGTAAGATGTACAGTAGGCCTGATCATTTTTCATCTGTACTGTTACTCAGAGTTGCACTATCAAAAAGCCTGTGTGTGGGTGCTGTTACTCATCTGTGTGATGTGGTCAATCTGTTTATTCCAATTCAGAATGAAAATGATTTATTGTATTTTAACAGCAACAGTTCCAACCTAGACAGATATGTAAGAGTGTTTTTAATGGTGGAAAATAAACATGAATAGATATTTAATTTCATTGTTATTTATTTTGTGTCTATATTGCATTTGTTTTAGACATAAGAGCAATGAAATGTACTGATATTTATGTATAGTTGCATATTTTCCTAAGTTTGGGTCCCAGGAAAACACAGAATTTCTCATTTGGGTCCCAGGCTGAAAACGTTTAAGAACCCCTGGTCTAGACTAGTCTAGCCTTCTCTGAAAATAGGCTAATATGGGTAGTCAATCAAAAATATTACCGAGTGAAGTATGTTTCACTACAGAACAATTAAGCTACTTTGAGGCTACTGTACTTGATTGAAAATTGAAGACAAGACTAGATGGAAGACCAGACTGTATCTATACAGAAAAAAATAGACTGTTCTCATAGACTAGACGTAACATAGTAAAAGTAAGACTAGATGGAAGACCAGACTGTATCTATACAGAAAAGTCCAGACTGTTCTCATAGACTAGACGTAACATATTAAAAGTAAGACTAGATGGAAGACCCGACTGTATCTATACAGATCCCACCCCTGTGTTGTATGCTAAATCAACGCGCCTACCGTTTCAAGTAATTCATTGCGGAGAGACTCAGAAAAGTATGTGTCCGCTCGCGCTCTTTGCGTTCTTTTTAGGACAATTCATTTTTTCGGTGAAAGCTTCGACCCTTACCCACAACCCGAGAGTGACGTTGACAGACAAAGGTAAAGTAAGCTTTTTCTTTTAAATCAATAGTACAAGTATTGAATGACGACAGCAGGGTTGAATGATCAGACCTATTAGGAGTCGATTTATATTCAATAGCTACTAAAAGTCTATTGAGTCCACAATAGCCAAAGGGGTCGATTTATATTCAATACAAAACCATTTGGAGGAAAAGTGTATTGAGTCCACAATAGCCAAAAGAACTCGACTCTCTTTGAGTTCTCTTTCTCTCTCTCTTGATTTGGAACTGCTATCAAAGACCTGACTGTTCTCATAGACTAGACGTAGCATAGTACAAGTAAATCCGTGACACTCAAATTAGTACGTTAAATATTTTATGTTTGGTATGATTACACAAGACCAATGTCGATTTTTGCAGTGATTTAAAAACACTTTAAAGTACTACTACTACTACTTTTCGGTATCTGTACTTTACTATTGATATTTTTGACGAATTTAACTTCACTACATTCATAAAGAAAAGTATGTACTTTTTACTCCATACATTTCCCTGACACCCAAAAGCACTCGTTACATTTTGAATGCTTTGCAGGACAGAAAATAGTAAAGTTCACACACTTATCAAGAGAACATCCATAGTCATCCCTACTGCCTCTGATCTGGCGAACTCACTAAACACAAATGCTTTGTTTGTAAATTATATCTATGTGTTGGAGTGTGACCCTGGCTATCCATAAATAAAAATACATTTAAAAATTGTGCCGCCTGGTTTGATTAATATAAGGATTTTTTTTATTATTCATACTTTTCCCTTTCATTTTGATAGTTAAGCATATTTTAGCAACTACATGTACTTTTGATACTTAGGTACAGTACCCGTTAAAAGTTTGGATATGTAACGGATGTGAAACGGCTAGCTAGTTAGCGGTGGTGCGCACTAAATAGCGTTTGAGTAACGATGCTTCGTGGGTGACTGTTGTTGATGTGTGGTAGGGGCGAGGGAACGGTCTGAAGTTATACTGTTACAGATACACCTGCTCATTGCAGGGTTTTTCTTTATTTTTACTATTTGCTACATTGTAGAATAATAGTGAAGACATCAAAACTATGAAATAACACATATGGAATTATGTAGTAACCAAAAAAGTGTTAAACAAATCAAAATATATTTTATATTTGAGATTCAAAATATATTTTATATTTGAGATTCTTCCAAGTAGCCACCCTTTGCCTTGCTTTGCACACTCTTGGCATTCTTTCAACCAGCTTCATGAGGAATGCGTTTCCAATAGTCTTGAAGGAGCTCCCACATATGCTGAGCACTTATTGGCTGCGCCCAATTGGCCCAGTGTTGTCCGTAGGCATCTTTGTAAATAAGAATGTGTTCTTTAAAAAAAAAATATATATATAATAATTTTTACCCCTTTTTCTCCCCAATTTCGTGGTATCCAATTGATGTAGTAGCTACTATCTTGTCTCATTGCTACAACTCCCGTACGGGCTCGGGGGAGACGAAGATTGTGTCCTCCGATACACAACCCAACCAGCCGTACTGCTTCTTAACACAACACGCATCCAACCCTGCCGCACCAATGTGTCGGAGGCTACACCATGCACCTGGCAACCTTGGCTAGCGCGCACTGCGCCCGGCCCGCCACGGGAGTCGCTGGTGCGCGATGAGACAAGGAGATCCCTACCGACCAAGCCCTCCCTAACCCGGAGACGACGCTAGGCCAATTGTGCGTCGCCCCACGGACCTCCCGGTCGCGGCCGGTTACAACAGAGCCTGGGCGCGAACCCAGGGACTCTGATAGTACAGCGCCCTTAACCACTGCGCCACCCGGGAGGCCAAGAATGTGTTCTTAACTGGCTAGTTAAATAAAGGTTACATTTGGAGAAAAAAAAAATACAAAACTTTGAACTCTGTTCGTAACATATTGTAGTTTTGGGAACAGAAAATTGTATTGAAAATTAACAGAATGTCGGCCAAAATCCATCTCGTTCCATCTTCTCACACGGCAGGCAACTGGGCTTCGGTAGTGAGTTGAAACGCCAAGCGGAAGATTCACATTTATACATCCAGTGAAATATCTGTCTCATTGTTCTATCTGTGATAGTACTGTCTGAAGATAGGCAGGAACTGCTTCTCCAATAGAAATCCCAGATCACACTTGTAGGCGATGTCATGGTGACGTTGGCTAGCTAAGCTCATGCAGGCCATCAAATCAAAGGCACTCCTACGATATAAAGTTGTTTTGGACTGAAATTAAAATATGTAATTTTGTCACTTTCACAAGGTTGGAATAATAACATATTCAAATACTTAAAGACATTTCACTTTTCTCATTGACTTCTCAAACCCCGGCCTGGTCTGCTTGGTCTGTTTCGCAAGTCTCGCAAAGTTGGGTCTCTGGGTTTAGAAACTCTGTGGTGCTATGCCGGAATGTGAAAACATACCTCAATCCAGGGATGGAATATGTCGTTCTACTCATACTCATCCCGAATCGAGAATATTTAAATACTGCTTGTTTTTAATTAAACTGACGTTTTCACCAGCGTGCTAGGCTAGCTAATGCAATAGCAGCCCATTGAAAGTGCAACGCCTAGAGTTGGGGTGAGAAGCTACCGGAAGTGTTATTGAATCCAATGGGTTGCTTTAGCATTAGCTTGCTGACGAAAATGGCAGTTTAATAAAATAATGAACAGTATTTCAATCTTCTCGATTCACCTTTCATCATTTCGTGATGATTAGAGGTACAACGATATATTCCACCCCTGGATTGAGGTATACTGTGACGGGCTCTGGCTGTCCACATTCTGACATAGTACCGTTCCGACTCAAGGGAGAGAAAAGTACAAGAACATGAACCATATTTCATACCTTTGTCATTAGCCAACTCTGGTAAGGAACACAAACTATTTATACAAGCCTACATGAATACTGAGCTTGAACATATTTAATGAGGAATGTCCATCATACAGCATATCACAGTGGTGAGATACAAGGACCGTAGGCCTATCCTTAATATAATATGGAAATATACTATGCTACGGTAAAGTTTGAAGGATAAACTCATCTGGCACAACGTGAATCATTAACCCTATTCAAATTCAGTCACTGGGTACCTTCTTTTATTTAACTCTGGCAATGTCAGTATATACTGTGTGAACAAAACATTAGGAACACCTGCTCTTTCCATGACATAGCTTTCACCTGGTCCGTCATAAGGATCAATCGTGGTTTCTAAGAAGTTATCCTAGTTCCAGAGTGTAATCTCGATGAGCACAGTTTTTGCATGAACACATATCCAGTCCGGTTATATGTTTGCTTAATGATTTATATCTCTGTGTCCTCAGATGTGAGCTTCCTAAGAATCCACCTGTCTGGGAATAACAGCCGTATAGAGCTCCTGCAGGGCCCTCAGGACAACATAGTATATGCTACAGACCACATAAACCTGTTCCAGACAAACTTCAACAGTTCTAAGACCTCTAGAATGCTAGTATGACTGAGTTACATACCCTTACTGTAAACCTTACTTGTGTATTGTGTTGCTTTATATTGATTTATCTCTATTCAGGTTGTGCTCTAAGTAGGATTGTCCAATACAGTTGCTGTAATGTAATTGATGGTAATAACAGAGGGAGGGATATTGATATTTTACATTAAATATTTAGCTAAACAGTCCTTCCCCTCTTACATGCTGTGGACTAGATTATGTTGAAATGGATGTATTGAACATTGTACTCTACATGTACAGATGTAGGATCTTACTTTGATCACTATTTTGTTGCTGCACAGCAAGAAATGCAAACTTGTAGTATATTCAATGTTTAAAAAGGCTTTTAAACTTTGTAATATCCACTTTAAAATGTCACTTGATTTACCCTAACAAAAATGCCTACAAAAAATGTCCATTAATTATAATCCACATGTCCTGTTGTATTAAACTCGCTCAAATGAAGGTCCTACATCTGTACCTGTACAATCTTTTTAATGATTGCCTTTGCAGAGTCCTGTGTTTCGAGAGGAATGTAGAAGTAATGATTTCACATCACCAGTGAGTATCTGAAAAGATGAGAGGATGTTGGTTTTATAGCATAGTTCATTACTAAAGTTGCACATATTTGGTTTACAACCATGTAACACAGTTCTGTTTTCTCCTTCAGGACTGTCACTATAATATCACTGTTTTACACAAGACTAACGATCCAAACCAACTGTTCCTGTGTGGAACCAATGGACAACAACACACTTTGTGCTGTTACATGGTATGGGAAATACTTTTCATTATATAAGTATACAGGACTTTTCATGATACCATTTTGCCATTGGCATGTTAACACAAAACGATTCCACTATAGAACCCATCAGACGACCCGTTTAACTGCACTCGATCCAAGGCCATCCAAAACATTCAACAACACATAAATGAAACAGAGCCATCACTCCTCATTGGTGAGGAAAATGTCTAATTGGAAAACATTACCCTATAATATGACCTAATGTTCTTGAGTGGTTATTGAGCTAATGTGTTGTGTCTCCAGGTTCTTCTGGGGTAGAGGAGTTCTACACCACTCACTCAGGCACAGAGGGTTCCGTGGGGATCAACAGGTTCGGGAAGAACAGACTATGGACAGACAACAGTGGAACAGGTATGGAACAGGGCGAGAGAACAAGACATGGCCTGACATGGTTTTGCATAGTACTGTATATCTGATCAGACTGTCCATGGACTGTCATTATTTCTCCTGTTCTTTTCCTTAGAACAGAGATATGTACGTTTGGTGGCTAGCGGGCAGAGAGAGGATCGTCTGCAGGACAGACTATATGCTTTCTACATAGAGAAGAACCGACACCCGCGTTTGGACTCTGATCTCTGGGTTCCCCGGGTTGCTCAAGTCTGCATGGTAAGCACCACAGGAGGTTGGGAGGCACCTTAATTGGAGAGGACGGGCTTGTGGTAATGACTGGAGCGGAATCAGTGGAATGGTATCAAATACATCAAACACATGGTTTCCAGGTGTTTTAATGCCATTCCATTTGCTCCGTTCCGGCCATTATTATGAGCCGTTCTCCCCAGCAGCCTCCACTAGTAAGCACTACATACTGTAGAACATGAATCATGCCTGCACTGTATGTAATCACCAGTGTTGCAGTTTAGTTCAGAACATTTCTGTAGCTCTTTCATATGCAGTACCACTCCATTTCTGCCCATTTAAGCCCGTAATTAAGACTAATTCCATCGGGGTCTCCTTGAGTGGTGTGTGCACTGCCCACTGTGATTATCTTAACATGTCTGTGGTTGCATGTGTGTTCCAGGCCGATCGTGGAGGACCTAAGGGTTATCTGCAGTTCAGGTGGACCTCCAAGCTGAGTGCCAGGCTCTTCTGTGGATACCAAGACCGCAGGCTGTCCTTCACCCAGCTAGTGGACGTGAACACTGTTCTGGCAGAGAGGTGGCAGGATACCAGGGTCTATGCACTCTTCAGGAATGGCTGGTAGGACGACATACTGTATGTAGATAGATCATAATGGACCTTAGTAACATACACAAATCATCAATAACATCACAACAGGCACTGGTAACAGGGACTCATAGTACAGTTTATGACATGAAGTTGAAGTGCCGTTAATAAAATAAATCAAATTTGAAAGAGAAAAAAATCTAACTGAAAGTGACACAACGATTAAGAAGAGTCTTTGTTTTGTTCTTATCACCATGGAAGTTTGGGTTGTACTTCCCCTCTCCCCTTTTCTGATCTCGAGAGTCAGCTGTTTCTCTGACCTTCACTGAAAGCAGATGTCGTGAAACATTGCGAAAGAGACCTTTAGTAAGGGGTTAGTTGAAACTTGCTGAGCTCTGTGTCTACCCCTAGGGGTATGAGTGCTGTATGTGTCTACACCGTAGAAGATATTGACCGCATCTTTAAAACCTCCAACTTCAAGGGACACACGGGGTCCGTCCCAATCCCACGACCTGGGAAGGTATGCTCAACAATATGACTTTCTAGTCAGCTCTACTCCTTTACTCTGTATGTTTACTATATTGGACTGTATTCTGTGTATGTCTTCGTATGTTGAAGTATACATAAAAGTGTCCATCCTCTTGTAGTGTGTTGAAGACAGTACTAAACTCCCCATGGAAGTCCTGAAGATGGTGGACAAGGTTTCAGAGATGGAGGAGCGTGTCACCAGTAGGCCTCTCCTGGTCACTCACCACTATTACCACCACATCCGCGTGGACAGAGTCCAAGGCAAAGGGAATGTCCTGTTTCTGTCTCTAGGTGAGAAGTTTTGATCTCTAGACGATGAATCAGAAATGATCAGTCTGAAAGGAATGACAGGAAACCTTATGTTTGGAGACCTTTAACATAGACCTCTTATGACCCTGCAGCAAGTGATGATAGGGAGCCGTATTGTGTATACATACGTACAGCATATTTATAGGAATATGGATGAGGTGAGAACATTTCCATCTTATACTCACACCAGTTTTAAGAGACAGAGGCGTTCAGAAGGTTGAAATACTATTGACAGTACATGGGTGTAAAGTGATACTTTTTTTCATGCTGACTACCTGACACTGATATTTTGTAAGGTGTAAAAAAGGCCTGTCTGAGCGGTTTATTTTTTAGTTTAAAAAGATAACTAAGCGGAAGTATACTCTTATCACACTGTGCTGGGAAACCAGAGATGCAGTTTATTTCCCATCATTGGCACACATAGACTTATTCAAACAACCCTAACTCAAGATTCACGTTTGCACAACATTTTGTAGGTTGTGGTTAGCGTCAGAGAAGTACAATCCAAACATGAGACTGATGAATGTAATTGAAGTACAGTATCAGAAGCATTACTGGAGCAATAGTCATAGATACTCATAGATATGTGTCCTTAGGGCGAGTCTATGCCTCACCATGCATCTGTACTGTGAGTGGTGTAATATGACTGGAGGATGTCTCAACATTATGTTGAAACATGAACTATTGTGTGTGTGTTATGCTTAAATGACTGTGTTGACATTTCTTACACAACTTTCTTTTGTAATGTTTGACTCTCACTCATAACCTCAATGATCGATAACTGCTGTTTGACACACTGTGTGTGTGTGTGTGTGTGTGTGTGTGCGTGTCTACACTAGGGAATGGAGGGATTCATAAGGTTCTGGAGAGGGATGGTCATGCCTTCATCATCGCTGAGTTACAACCTTTTAACTACAGAGCACACATCCTCAGTATGATGTTGCACTCCTCCACTGTGAGTCAAGGAACACAGCCCACACCGAAACCTCCCCACATATCCAACAGTGGTAATAATGAAACATGGAGTGGAATAGACAATAGTCAAAGAGATCCCTTTCAAACCATGTTTATATCTCTATAATAATACTGTAAAAGAAGTGGTGTTCTTATTGTAAATCAGCAACTTTCTTCTGCAGTCAACAGTCATTGTTTGAGTACTTCCTACAATATTAGGTTCTAGATAGCACCTTTTTTCCAAAGAGTGTACTAATGTTCTTGTGGTGTTGTGTTCCAGGGGAAGCTGTATGTGGGCTCCAGCAGAGAGCTGGTTCAGATTGACCTGGGCAGCTGTGAGCAGTATGGAGCCCAGTGTGAAGACTGTGTCCTGGCCAGAGACCCTTACTGTGGCTGGGATGGCCATCACTGCACCACAGCAACAAAGTAAGACCAAACACAGCCCGCTTGCAGCTTATAGCATCCGCTATATAGATATTTAATGGTAGTGATTCAAAAATAGATTTTTCATTAATGGTTTCCTCTCTGTGGTTTCCTGTCAGCCTTACAGTTTATTTGGAACACTTCATAGTGTTTGTCAAAAATGCTAATATAGAGTGGTGCATTATTTTGGCCATTATACTAGACCTTATTTTCCATCAGTTCAGTTCAACATGGCCACAGCCAGTTTTTCCAGAATTATGTAAACACACATGGCCCTTGTTCAAACAAATGTGGTGTCAGATGAGGCCTTGAAAACAAACAAAATATACTTAAAACAAGTGTAGTGTCAGATAGAGGCCATAAAAGAAAACAAAATATACTTCATTTGATTAAACGTAACATACTAGTCTGTCTGCAGTGTGTGTCAGTGGGAAATGTTAGTTCTCACTTCCTCACTCTGATCCCCACCTTCTGTTAAAAGTATACTACACTTCCTCCTCTACACTCCCCCAACACATGCTACACACACACACGATACTACACACTACCTGTTGTGTCGTCAAATGCTCTATGCTCTGTTGGTGTGATACCATGTGTTTTCAGTTCATCTTTGCATTTTCAAATAACTATCACTGCCAACCACAAGGTAGACACTCTACTGGCCCATAAACAGGAATAAGCAACCTCTGAGTGAAAATAGACATTCACTATTTTCTGGCTGAGTTGCTTGTTGAGACTCCTTAACTCATATGTGCTTGTCTTTTTACAGTAAGACAATTCAGGATGTGGAGAACGGGAACCATCAGGTATGCAGCAACATATCCAGAGGAGTTACTGCAAGTAAAGGTGTGTAGTGTGTTACAGTCACCCTTGTATAAATACAAAACCATTTATTATGACCATGTACTAAAGTAAATGATGTAAACCACCCACAAATGGTTAGCTATGGAAGTCTAAAAAGCTTTGTTTTGCTCTTAGTTTATGTTCTAAGGTCATCAGGTGGTGCTGCAGATGGAATCAGAGTTTCTCAATCTTCAAAGTACTTCCTCCATTGCCCAACCTTGTCCAGCCACGCTGAGTACAGCTGGAGGCACCATGGCAACACCACAGCAACACCGTGCATCTCCACAGGGTCAGAGCACCAGTGTCTCCTGCTAATAGAGAGCATGGGCCCTGAGCAGCAGGGAACATACAGCTGTGTGTCTGAGGAGAGGGGCTACCACAGGACTCTGGTGCAGTACCAGTTACAGCTGGACAGTGGGGCCTCAGGCCTGGCCTCTCACCGCCTGCCCTGTCTTGGTCTGGGTCTGGTACTAACACTGGTCCTGACTTTGCTCTGCTAGCATCAGCTCTATGGACTCTCACCCAAGCCCTATGACCAAGCTGACTTGACTTGGGCATCCCTGCACTTGTACTTTTGTCTTCCTTACACCCATGCTACCTCAAGAATAGTTCATGACAGTCAAAGTCCGAGCCATTTCGCTGAGCCGTTTCCTTTTTTACTTTCACAATCAATTGGTAAAAAACAGAACGCTGTAGAAGTTAAAGCTACTGCACTTTTGCGGAGTTAAGGATTTATTGGCCTTATGCATTTTATAATCATGCTACGTTATCCAATATGGAACTTTTCAGGGGTTTAAAATATTTAATGTGAAAATCTGAATGTACAGTATATAGTAAAACAGACTTAAATTTGTTACATTTTAGAAATCAATTTTTTAATTAACTCCTAACTTTCTTGCCAACAGCATGATGGTTGTAAATATATACAGTACCAGTCAAAAGTTAGGACACACCTACTCATTCAAGGGTTTTTCTTTATTTTTACTATTTTCTACATTGTACAATAATAGTGAAGACATCAACACTATGAAATGACACATATGGAATTATGTAGTAACCAAAAAAGTGTAAAACAAATAAAAAGAAACGTCCTCTCACTGTCAACTGCATTTATTTTCAGCAAACTTAACATGTGTAAATATTGGTATGAACATAACATTCAACAAGAAGACATAAACTGAACAAGTTCCACAGACACGTGACTAACAGAAATTTAATAATGTGTCCCTGAACAAAGGGGGGGGGGGGGGGGGTTAAAATCAAAAGTAACAGTCAGTATCTGGTGTGGCCACCAGCTGCATTAAGTACTGCAGTGCATCTTCTCCTCATGGACTGCACCAGATTTTCCAGTTCTGAGATGTTCTTTCTGAGATGTAGCCATTATTTACTATTAAAGTTACTACTTAACTTTAACCCATTTTATAAGAGATTCTCCAAAATGTAAATATTCTGGGAGCAGGTGCAATTTGCAGTTCAAGATCAAGCAAACGTAGCAGAATTCAATGTTGGGCTGTACAACATGCAAAAAGGTAGGGAGCTTCGGTATAGAAATGACTGGAGGGATTAAACTAGCAAAAGAGTGGGTGGAATGTACGGTAAATTAACATCCTATGCATCAGATGTAAAAAACAAACAAAAAAACAGCAGCAAGCCTTGTAGAGGACACCCAGGTTAACACTGAAAAATGTCATAAAAAATAGACACTACTGCCAGAGTCTTCAGAACAGCCACATGCCTGCTCATGGCTTCGAGCAAGAAGTTGACATGGTAGGAGAAAAAAAAAATAGTTTAAAGTTTGTAATCTGAATATGAGCCTCATATTATCACATATAAATTCTCAAATGTGTGTTCTGCTGTTGCCTAAATTTATTTAAAGTTATATTATGATATTTTGATGTTTGTTTTACTTCTACATTGTCTTGAAAATGATATGAAATTCGGGTCTTGAAAGCCCCACAGCTGAGTATGTGTGCATATGTCTGGTGTTCTCTAGTGTCGTCTAAAAATGTTACTGTATATTGATAAGGCTATAAGAAATTCAGACTTGTGTAAGCCCTGCATCTACACTCACATCAGTGAATTCTAAAATGCTTTGAATAATTAGCACCTTGGAGAGTGCTGTCCGTTTCACCACCATAGATAGTAGGCTACTTGGAGAGTACTGTTTCACCACCATAGATAATAGGCTACTTGGAGAGTGCTGTTTCACCACCATAGATAGTAGGCTACTTGAAGAGTGCTGTTTCACCACCATAGATAGTAGGCTACTTGAAGAGTGCTGTTTCACCACCATAGATAGTAGGCTACTTGAAGAGTGCTGTTTCACCACCATAGATAGTAGGCTACTTGAAGAGTGCTGTTTCACCACCATAGATAGTAGGCTACTTGAAGAGTGCTGTTTCACCACCATAGATAATAGGCTACTTGGAGAGTGCTGTTTCACCACCATAGATAGTAGGCTACTTGAAGAGTGCTGTTTCACCACCATAGATAGTAGGCTACTTGGCTGCTACGTTGTGTTTGACACTTTTTTCTCAATGTGTTCCTGTACCAGAGCCCCCCATGATAATGTAGGCTATACAATATAATTTTTTATTTAACAGGAAACAGAGAAAGTCAAGGTTGCCAAGAATTAAGACATTCAAGAGCGCCCATACCTGCAAGTTAAAAGACTGCAATTTAAATTCTGCATAACGGCACAGCATTTCGTCAACTTCACTGTGGGAAATGTGATACTGTATGCTTCAGTGTGCTGCCATATGACTGGTTTCACATTTGTCTCTAAGGTAAAATATATATTTTTAAATGTAATTTATATTTACAATTAACTTACAGTGCCTTGCGAAAGTATTCGGCCCCCTTGAACTTTGCGACCTTTTGCCACATTTCAGGCTTCAAACATAAAGATATAAAACTGTATTTTTTTGTGAAGAATCAACAAGTGGGACACAATCATGAAGTGGAACGACATTTATTGGATATTTCAAACTTTTTTAACAAATCAAAAACTGAAAAATTGGGCGTGCAAAATTATTCAGCCCCTTTACTTTCAGTGCAGCAAACTCTCTCCAGAAGTTCAGTGAGGATCTCTGAATGATCCAATGTTGACCTAAATGACTAATGATGATAAATGCAATCCACCTGTGTGTAATCAAGTCTCCGTATAAATGCACCTGCACTGTGATAGTCTCAGAGGTCCGTTAAAAGCGCAGAGAGCATCATGAAGAACAAGGAACACACCAGGCAGGTCCGAGATACTGTTGTGAAGAAGTTTAAAGCCGGATTTGGATACAAAAATATTTCCCAAGCTTTAAACATTCCAAGGAGCACTGTGCAAGCGATAATATTGAAATGGAAGGAGTATCAGACCACTGCAAATCTACCAAGACCTGGCCGTCCCTCTAAACTTTCAGCTCATACAAGGAGAAGACTGATCAGAGATGCAGCCAAGAGGCCCATGATCACTCTGGATGAACTGCAGAGATCTACAGCTGAGGTGGGAGACTCTGTCCATAGGACAACAATCAGTCTGGCCTTTATGGAAAAAAAATCTGGCCTTTATGGAAGAGTGGCAAGAAGACATTTCTTAAAGATATCCATAAAAAGTGTCGTTTAAAGTTTGCCACAAGCCACCTGGGAGACACACCAAACATGTGGAAGAAGGTGCTCTGGTCAGATGAAACCAAAATTGAACTTTTTGGCAACAATGCAAAACGTTATGTTTGGCGTAAAAGCAACACAGCTCATCACCCTGAACACACCATCTCCACTGTCAAACATGGTGGTGGCAGCATCATGGTTTGGGCCTGCTTTTCTTCAGCAGGGACAGGGAAGATGGTTAAAATTGATGGGAAGATAGATGGAGCCAAATACAGGACCATTCTGGAAGAAAACCTGATGGAGTCTGCAAAAGACCTGAGACTGGGACGGAGATTTGTCTTCCAACAAGACAATGATCCAAAACATAAAGCAAAATCTACAATGGAATGGTTCAAAAATAAACATATCCAGGTGTTAGAATGGCCAAGTCAAAGTCCAGACCTGAATCCTATCGAGAATCTGTGATAAGAACTGAAAACTGCAGTTCACAAATGCTCTCCATCCAACCTCACTGAGCTCGAGCTGTTTTGCAAGGAGGAATGGGAAAAAATTTCAGTCTCTTGATGTGCGAAACTGATAGAGACATACCCCAAGCGACTTACAGCTGTAATCGCAGCAAAAGGTGGCGCTACAAAGTATTAACATAAGGAGGCTGAATAATTTTGCACGCCCAATATTTCAGTTTTTGATTTGTTAAAAAAGTTTGAAATATCCAATAAATGTCGTTCCACTTCATGATTGTGTCCCACTTGTTGTTGATTCTTCACAAAAAAATACAGTTTTATATCTTTATGTTTGAAGCCTGAAATGTGGCAAAAGGTCGCAAAGTTCAAGGGGGCCGAATACTTTCGCAAGGCACTGTATCCAAACGGATTTCTTATTTACCTATCTCTTATTAATAGCTCTTATCAAGTTGTAAATTACAGTCCTTGGAGAACAGTGTTAATTCTATCGGGGAAAAAATGTAATGCTTTATACTCCTGGAACCGGTAGGTTCACTAGACCTTATTTATGGTTTCGTCACAAGTAAAGGTGGTAAAATGAGGAAATTAAGTCGAGATCACATCTTCATTTATTCGGTCTACACTCCAAACAAATAGTGGATGAATAGCATGCTATTATCATGCTAAACAGAATACTCGGAGAAAAGTGTATTAACTCGGGTCGGAATTGGGTCCTAATGCTTAGACCTGTTGTGTATCAGATGGAAAGGTTTGTGTTGAGTTTGAGTAAGTGTGAACATGAGTCAATGAGTGAAGAGTGAGTAGTCGAGAGGTGTGGGTAGCTAACAGGAACCCCACACAATGGAAAGTTAGCTCTTCCGGAGGTGGGGGGCTTTTGCATGCTGAATCATTTCCGAAACCTACAAAATACCATAAAATGTTTTAGGGTTATCCACGATACAAAAAATCTGACACCTCATTGTGAGAGCCCCTAATTAGTATGCCTAATCCATGCTTGAGTAACAGGAGGCTTAGGCCACTGTAGCAAAATAGGCCTCAACTTCCCATAAAAACCTTGTGACAGCTGTCATACGAAGAGGAAGCGGTTTGTAATCATGAACTTTTTAAAACTGTGACAAAATGTTATCAACTATTTTCATGCCTCATTCCTGCGCCTGAGTCACTTTCCCACTCTAATCTCTATGGTGCAGCTGCTGAGACATGGCACCAAGTCCTGTATCATTCATGTGCAAATGAAAATGATGTGCCAATGAAAATCATGTTAAATGGAGCTGGAGAAGAAGGCAGACGTTTTACGTGCCCCCAACTGATTGTGTTTTTTGTTTGTCTATTTGCGTTGTTTGTAACTCATTTTTTGGACTTATTTTGTACAAAATGTTGCCGTTACCATCTCTTATGAATGAAAATAACTTCTGGACATCAGGACTGCGATTACAGACTGGCAGAATCCTTTTTTTCCTATAACGTATCTGACGCGAATGATATACTGTTTCTCGGGAACAGGCCCAGATCCCCCTGATTTGTGTGAAGAGAAGGTGGGGGAAAAGGGGCCTGAGGGCGGGCTGCCTTCTGAGAATTCGTAGGCGATCGAATAAACCCCCACTTCCTTCCATTCTGCTAACAAACGTGCAATCTTTGGAGAATAAAATAGAATAGATTACCTACGCGGAAGATTAAACTACCAAAGGGACATTCAAAACTGTGATATCTTATGCTTCATGATATCTAAGGAAGTCTCAAGGTATTGCTCGCCTAAGGTAGAGTCTCTCATGATAAGCTGTAGACCACACTATCTATATAGAGAGTTTCATAGCTGTTTACATACCACCACAGTCACAGGCTGGCACCCAGACAGCATTGAATGAGCTGTATTCCATCCTAAGCAAACAAGAAAACGCTCACCCAGAGGCGGCGCTCCTAGTAGCCAGGAACTTTAATGCAGGGAAACCATTGTTCTACTAAATTTCTATCAGCATGTTAAATGTGCAACCAGAGGGAAAACAAACTCTACACCCCCTTTACTCCACACACAGACTCGCATACAAAGCTTTCCCTCACCCTCCGTTTGGCAAATCTGACCATAATTATATCCTCCTGAAAAATTTAAACAGGAAGCACCAGTGACTAGATCAATAACAAAGTGGTCAGATGAATCAGATGCTAAGCTACAGGACTGATTTGCTAGCACCGACTGGAATATGTTCCGGGATTCCACCAACGGCATTGAGGAGTACACCACATCAGTCATTGGCTTCATCAATAAGTGCATCGATGACGTCATCCCCACAGTACATTTATTTCGATTTTCTTTAAACCTTTATTTATCCAGGTTTTTCTCATTGAGATAACATCTCTTTTCCAAGAGAGACCTGGTCCAATAGCAGCAGGGGGAACAATGTTTCAGACAAAACAACTTACATACACTAACAACATTAAACAAAACTAAAAACACACAAACAGTACAACAAAAACAACATTTTACCTAAAAAACACAAAAGTATTTACTAAAAACAGCCATCCTAAAGACAGTTACACTCTTCTGTGATATATACATCGATCAAGTGTTTGAACTCCACCAACGAAACTAGATCTTCAAATTTTAAAATGTTCAGGAGAGAATTCCAGGACCACGGAGCTAAGTAACTAAAACTATTTCTACCATGCCCTGTTCTACTTTTTGGTACTGTTAGAAGTAAATGAGAATGGGACCGTAATTGATATTTATTTACCAACCTAACTAAAAAAGAACAGAGATAAAATGGCATTTTACCCAATATGGCCTTATAAATCAGTGTATACCAGTGTTTAAGCCTACGCAAGGTCAATGACGACCAGCCAACAGCGCTGTAGAGGTCACAATGATGTGCTAGATGTTATTGATTTGTAATGAACCTGAGGACTGACTGCATGATACACTGAATCAAGTGCTCTCAGGGTAGTGGTTGAGACCTGCATATACACTGCTCAAAAAAATAAAGGGAACACTTAAACAACACAATGTAACTCCAAGTCAATCACACTTCTGTGATATCAAACTGTCCACTTAGGAAGCAACACTGATTGACAATAAATTTCACATGCTGTTGTGCAAATGGAATAGACAACAGGTGGAAATTATAGGCAATTAGCAAGACACCCCCAATAAAGGAGTGGTTCTGCAGGTGGTGACCACAGACCACTTCTCAGTTCCTATGCTTCCTGGCTGATGTTTTGGTCACTTATGAATGCTGGCGGTGCTTTCACTCGTGGTAGCATGAGACGGAGTCTACAACCCACACAAGTGGCTCAGGTAGCGCAGCTCATCCAGGATGGCACATCAATGCGAGCTGTGGCAAGAAGGTTTGCTGTGTCTGTCAGCGTAGTGTCCAGAGCATGGAGGCGCTACCAGGAGACAGGCCAGTACATCAGGAGACGTGGAGGAGGCCGTAGGAGGGCAACAACCCAGCTGCAGGACCGCTACCTCCGCTTTGTGCAAGGAGGAGCAGAAGGAGCACTGCCAGAGCCCTGCAAAATGACCTCCAGCAGGCCACAAATGTGCATGTGTCTGCTCAAATGGTCAGAAACAGACTCCATGAGGGTGGTATGAGGGCCCGACGTCCACAGGTGGGGGTTGTGCTTACAGCCCAACACCGTGCAGGACGTTTGGCATTTGCCAGAGAACACCAAGATTGGCAAATTCGCCACTGGTGGCCCTGTGCTCTTCACAGATGAAAGCAGGTTCACACTGAGCACATGTGACAGACGTGACAGAGTCTGGAGACGCCGTGGAGAACGCTCTGCTGCCTGCAACATCCTCCAGCATGACCGGTTTGGCGGTGGGTCAGTCATGGTGTGGGGTGGCATTTCTTTGGGGGGCCGCACAGCCCTCCATGTGCTCACCAGAGGTAGCCTGACTGCCATTAGGTACCGAGATGAGATCCTCAGACCCCTTGTGAGACCATATGCTGGTGCGGTTGGCCCTGGGTTCCTCCTAATGCAAGACAATGCTAGACCTCATGTGGCTGGAGTGTGTCAGCAGTTCCTGCAAGAGGAAAGCATTGATGCTATGGACTGGCCCGCCCGTTCCCCAGACCTGAATCCAATTGAGCACATCTGGGACATCATGTCTCGCTCCATCCACCAACGCCACGTTGCACCACAGACTGTCCAGGAGTTGGCGGATGCTTTAGTCCAGGTCTGGGAGGAGATCCCGCAGGAGACCATCCGCCACCTCATCAGGAGCATGCCCAGGCGTTGTAGGGAGGTCATACAGGCACGTGGAGGCCACACACACTACTGAGCCTCATTTTGACTTGTTTTAAGGACATTACATCAAAGTTGGATCAGCCTGTAGTGTGGTTTCCCACTTTAATTTTGAGTGTGACTCCAAATCCAAACCTCCATGGGTTGATAAATTTGATTTCCATTGATCATTTTTGTGTGATTTTGTTGTCAGTGCATTCAACTATGTAAAGAAAAAAGTATTTAATAAGAATATTTAATTCATTCAGATCTAGGATGTGTTATTTTAGTGTTCCCTTTATTTTTTTGACCAGTATATATATAACATCACTAAAATCTAAAACCGCCAGTAATGTACATCGTACCAGCTCCTTCCTGGCCTTAAAAGAAAAACAAGCCTTATGCCAGTAATAAAAACCTATTCTCAGTCTGAGCTTCCTTATAAAGTTCTCTACATGCACAGTCAAGCTCAGTTTATCATCAAACCACACACCCAAACATTTGTACACTTTAACTTACTCTATAGTATGTCCAGCCAACGTAGCAATGATTTGATTAGTAACATGCCTGACATTTGAATATACCATGCATTTTGTTTTACACGAATTTAGAACCAGCTTTAAATTATTCAGATTATGTGGTATGATGTTAAATGCTCTTTGGGCATTTTCAAAAGCTAAAGACTACTACCACTTGAATAAAGAACAGTATCATCTGCATAAAAATGAACATCTGCTGTTTCAATAAGATCCCACAATGTTGTTGATATACAACATTAACAACAGTGGACCCATAACAGAACCTTGCGGAACACCTGAGCACACGTCTATGGACTCAGATTTACAACCATCCGCCATTACACATTGTGTACGATTTGATAGGTAATTTATAAACCAATCTAGAGCATGACCAGTAACTCCACAACATTTTAACCTTTGCACTAACACAGCATGGTCCACGGTGTCAAAAGCCTTCGACAAATCAATAAAGACAGATACACAATGTAACATCTTATCAAGAGCACAATGGATGTCATTTAAAACCTTCAATGTTGCTGAAAATGCTGTGTCCAGACCTAAAACCTGATTGCATTCCATTTAAGACGTTGTTTTCTTGGAAGTAGGCCTTTAGCTGCCTACTAAGGACTCCAGTACCTTAGGCAGTACAGACAACTTTGATATGAGTCGATAGTTGTCCAGTAGCGAAGGATCTCCACCTTTCAGGAGAGGCAATACAAAAGCATATATTTCCATAACTTGGGGATTTCCTTAACATCAAGCGTGAGGTTAAAAATACATGTTAAGGGGGAGCAATGATGTCTGCAGCTAGGTGCAGGAAGCGGGGGTCTAGTTCATCAGGGCCAAGGGATTTCTTTCCATCAATTTCTTTCAGGGCTCGACACACTTCTGAAACAAAGAAGGATGAAAAGGAGAACCTGGTGAAGGAGTGCACAGGGGTGTCAGGTAAATTCATAGGGGGCTCACTTATACCTTTGACCTTTTCAAATAAACTGCCTGCATCTAAAAAATGCTGATTCAAGGCTTTCAGAACAGAGGTTCTCTCAGTTACTTACAATCTGTGTGTCTAACAAGAATTGTTTGGGAAGCTGTGTATCTTTTTTGCACTCCAAACCTTTCACTACTTGCCAGAATTTGGATGGATTATTTAAATTATGTGAAGTAGATTTCAGGTAGTGGTCTGCTGTCAATTTACGGACCATAGCCACACCCATATTTTGAAGACGTTTAAAAGCCATCCAATCATCTGCCAAATCAGTCCCTCTTGCTTTAGCCCACATAGCATTTCGTTCCCTTATGATTTTTGTAAGTTCCTTAGTAAACCAAGGGTTCTCTCTGCCCTTAATCATGAATTTAAAAAAAAGAGGCATGCCTATTGCATACATCCTGGAATGCGTTGTGGAAGTAAGAAAAGGCTAGTTGAACACCAGGGATTAATTCCAGTCTATTCCATTCAATGATAGATACATCATGTAAAAAACCTTGAATATCAAACCGCTTCCAGTTTCTTTTCGTAATGACACGTGGAGATTTCTTAGGAATTTTATCATCTCTCACACAGGCAATAGCACAGTACATACATACATACCCAACCAGAAGCCATGGATTACAGGCAGCATCCGCACTGAGCTAAAGCTGCCTCTTTTAAGGAGTGGGACTCTAACCCGGAAGCTTGTAAGAAATCCCGCTATGCACTCCGACGAACCATCAAACAGGCAAAGCATCAATACAGGACTAAGATTGAATCGAAGACCGGCTCTGACGCTCGTCGGATGTGGCAGGACTTACAAACCATTACAGACTACAAAGGGAAGCACAGCCGAGAGCTGCTGAGTGACTCGAGCCTACCAGACGAGCTAAACTACTTATATGCTCGCTTCAAGGAAAATAACTCTGAAACATGCATGAGAGTACCAGCTGTTCCGGAAGACTGTGTGATCACGCTCTCCGCAGCCGATGTAAGTAAGACTTTTAAACAGATCAACATTCACAAGGCCACAGGGCCAGACGGATTACCAGTACGTGTACTGCGAGCAAGCGCTGACCAACTGGCAAGTGGAAGGAAATTCAAGCCACACTTCACAAAAACCACACACACAGATAAGATATAAAGTAAAACTTTATCATGACATACAAGTTTAAAGCCCTGAGAACCATATCTTTATATTACTAATGTGAACAAAACTGAATGTCAAAATCACTTTGGAAAAGTGCTCCTCTTTTAAATACAATCAGCACAAACCAGTTTTACAAGCATTTACGTTGTCCCAATTTTGTTTTAATCAAAAGAGAAAACTATAATATCATTACCATGTCCATAATAATAATAATAATAATAATAATAATAACAGTACAAAAATATGCACAAACCTCACAGATTTATATACGGAGCATTGTACAAGCCAAAAACAACATAGAATTGATAAATGAGGTATTCAATAACCACTTGCATATGCACTTGTATTACACAGATCAGGTTAGATTTAAATAATAAAAAATCTAATAAAATCCAAACCATCCAGGGACAAGGTTCTGCAGACTTTCAACTTCACAGTTTTTTGAGTGATGTGACCTTGCCTGCAACTGATGACAAAAATCAAAAAGCGACAAAAACCGAACCAGTCTAAAATAGCATTTAGCAAGTCAGTAGAGACAGATTTTGGGTCGTCCAAGATTTGGATGTGTCCCTCAGTATACATGCCAATTGCATAACTTCAATATCAAATGCAACAATGACAGCAGCCCAATGCCCCGAGGTAAGAGGTAGGGGGTCTTCAAGAGCTCTCTCACACACACACACCAACAATTGTAGCCCACATAAGCCTGAGCTGTAAACTGAATTCCCAGTAAATGTGGTTCTAACTTGTTTCCCACCCTTGTCATGGTGTGGTTTTAGAGAACAGCACCACCTGCAGTCTCCTACATGGCATTACATGGTTGTTACACACCCTCCTCTACCATATTCTGAACTTGCTCTCACACTCATACACACACTCCCCCTCTCTCATGCAAAGGCTGTAAGGATACACTGTCAGACAGTCATTGACTAGACTGATTGGAAAAAAACAGCAATGTCCGTTTCTAAAACGAGAGAAACGAAAAAGGGTTTTTGTGACACCACCTAAGTGATCAAGCTAATTCGGTCCATCAGAAGAAGAAAAATCGACACAAATAAATAGCATACCTTGGTTTTGAAACCAATAACATGATTTATGAATGCCTTAATGCCTGACTTAATTCATAAAGATCATGGAAATAGTTTATTCTTCAAAGGATTAAGCTTGAAGATAAAACAGTCATTCCTAGCAGAGTCCTGAAAGGTTCACTGTTCTCTCACAGCTGATTTTAAGGCAGCAACTACATCTTTCACCTTAATTAAATGTGGACATACTATTTCATCACGAATGCAGGTGTCTCTTTAGTCATTGTATATGTGTTGTGGTGGTCCTGTAATCCTGGTCTGTGGTCTGCACCGCAAAAAGTCCACAAAAGCCAACAAATAACAGCTAAAACACAGCTTACTAAAAGCAACAAGGCTGCCCACCTCAGAGATTACAGGAGATCAGGGGTGAAATGTTTAGAAACAGTTAAATGCCTCACAGATAATGCTAGAAATTAATTTCATTCAAATCATGTTCTATTAAAAATGCAGAGTAATTACCTGAACAGTTTGAGAATGGAAATACTGTAACTGTGGATGTGTCTGAGAAATTTGGGAGGCCTGAACTTTGAATTGAGACAGAAACCAGTTGTCAAAAGAGCTACCCTTTCTGTCTTATTCAATGTAGAGATTAGGCCAAAGGGCCTTGTGTGTCATGCACTGTTCACTGCAGCATAACTCACTGAGGTATATCCCTGGTATGTCAGGTGATGGGTGCCCGTGCCAGGCAGAACCATACCGGGCCCAAGACTCAATCACAGGTAGGCAAATGTCTGATTAAGAAGCTAAGGAAAGCAACATGACCAGAGCTGACAACTTTAACAGTATGGACTATAGAAGATGGGCTAGCATAGAACCCATTCTTTACTCCACTGTATCCTACCTACTGGTTCAGCTAGCCTATTCAGCTAACCCACAGCAGCTAGCCCATAACAGCCTGGGCAGGAGACAGGGCTAGTCTTTGGTATTCAGCTGTGCAACGGCCAGAGGCTACCACACAGCAGAGGATTACGGTGTAAAATACTGGCCACCTGATTGTACACATGCAGAGCAATACTCTTAAATAGGTTTTGTCTCATAAAATGCAGTATGAAGTAAACCAAACAAATACAGAAAAAACCGGAGGAGAGCAAGCCCATCCCAGTTCAGCTTGGTATAATAATGTGTCCCCAAGAAAACCCAGTAGTCAAGTCTACGTATGTAGTCCAGCATTCGGGAGGGGTCCACTCCTGTGGACCGTTGCTCGTTGCAGGGACTCAAACCACCAGGACAAGTCACGCTGGCTTTCAGCAATGAGGTATGTAGTGTACGTCTCCTTCTAGAGAGTCTGAGGTATTTCTTTGAAGACAGTCTGTTAGACTTGCGCATTCTTTCGGTGGAATCCTTTTTTAAATGACAAAGCGAGTCCATAATAAGAGACTTCACTATGCTTCCTGAGAAAGGGCCCTCTCCCACACGGAGAGGTGAATATGAGGTTTGCAAAGGTCTGTGGTTAGAACACTTCAGGTCTGGTCTGCCAGTGTTGGAGGAAAACCATTGATGGGTGATTTGTCTCTCCTCTCTGTTGAATTGAACTAGGGACACACACTGATCCCAGAGCAGGGACTAGAACACCTTCACTACCTTTCTGATTATTAGATAGATCCGGGGCGGTGAGCTTGGGGCTTGCTAGTCCTAAACAGATAGACGGATCAGTCAGTTCTTATGACCTCATACCGTGTGTGAAAAAATATCCAAAGCTAATTCTGATCCTCAAAGCCCTTTAGACACATTGCCCATCAGTTTCTTGTGTTAGATTGAAGATTAAGAACATCATTCCAAATAGGCTGAATGAGGGGGTGACTCCCTGGTATTGATTGTGGGAGTGACTACTGTATATGAGGTATTACATGGCGATCTGTAGGATCAATAAAGTAGTGCACTCAGAAGCAAAAAGGCTACGGCCCGTCGTCATGGCAACTCGAGCGTTGTGATAGGGTTACTGTATGAATGCGTAGGAGGTGTGCTGAGGTGAGTGAGGTTCCGTTGTGAAATTCCCAGAAATTCCCCTGATTTCAACAAGATCAAAAAGGATACAAAAATAAAGTTAATTCAGGTGAAGTATACTACAGTTCCTGAGGTAAAGATACCACTGCAGGTTACTTGATTTGAGGTATGTGAAAAGATAACTAAAAAAATTGTATTAATAATAATAATAATAATAATATTAATTCGAAAAAACTAAAATCAAAAAAACAAAAAGCCAACAAACAAACAAAATAAAACTCTTCAAGTTCAGTTGTGAACACCTGTCAGTGGGTTTTGGCTGAGCTCTGATTGTGTTTAGCATGTGTTTGGGATAAGAGTGTCTGTGTGCTGGGTGTCTGTGAAATGCATGTGTGTATGTGTACATGTGTGTAGAATGCATAGGTGTGTGTGTGTTCATGTTCTCTTGAGATGTAATTGGGTGTGTGAATTGTGTATTCATAAACGGGTAGCCAAGGTTGACAGGAGCAATGAGGTATTTGTTGTGCACCAGTTTCTTTTTTTCTTATCGATTTATCAATGTACTGTATTCATGCTAGGCCTCGGTGTTGATGAAAAGCCTAGAGAGTGGGTTGTAGGGCGGCCTGAGCTAAGGGGAGCCACTGGTGGAGGGCTCGGCTGAGCAAGGCCCCTTGGAAGAAGAGGAAGAGCTGGGACTGTGGCTGTGGGCAGAGGTGGTGAACCCAAACCCAGCGCTGGGTCCAGCAGGGGGCACGGTTGCTGCAGTGGACACGCTAGTCCCTGGTGCACCTGACTTCTGTGCAAACAGGGTTCCTACAGGACAGAAGGACAAACAGAATATTACAGCAAGATAAACAACACAACCAAATCCGTTTATTTCTTACACGCACGCACGCACGCGCACACACACACACACACACCTGAATAGAGTGTGCCGTTGACCTCCACAGACACACTGATGCTAGCAGATCCATTGGTGGAGATGCTCAGAGCCATGTCCTGCTGCTTCTCATCTGGAAAGAACGAGAAAGAGGAAGTGTAAACCAGTGTGGGCAGAAAGCAGAAGCAGGTACTGTACAATAGCATGCAGTAGGTGAGAATTGGGTGTCACGAACATTTCCTTGTGGGTGTCTTGCAGCATACATCTGCATAACCCACTGAGGAGAGAGAAACACAATCATGTCACAGTGACCCCAGGAAAACCCAGGAAAACATTCTGCACTTCCCCTCTCAAAGCTTTTCTTGTGTAGCAGTCATAATGCGTTGATTGTACTCGCACACACACATTCAACACCCATACAGGCTGAACCTCTACTGTGTGTGTGTGTGTGTGTGTGTGTGTGTGTGAGAGAGAGAGACATGGGGAATAACCAGCATGTGATAACATTAAGGCACCAAACAAAGCATGTGTTATGACGTATATACAAACAGCCAGAGGCTGAGCTGAAGAGACACAGGTCAGTGAGTCAGCTAGTAGAGTGGGCTGAAAGCCTTTATCTCTGTTGTACAGTGACCGCTGCGTTGCCTTTATAATGGCTTCTAAATGTCATCCTCCTCTATCTCACGGGGGAGCGGAGGGAATCTGGTGTAGGCTGTGCGTTTTTTCTTGGTGCTCAGAGAGTCAGGCATTGAGGGAGCTTCAGTGTACATCACTAGTGTACTTAAATGTATGCGTTTCCTTGAGAAAATGATTACTAGTGCATATCAGGCAATTACTCCAATCTTGAAAACGTATGGAATGTACTGCATGTGTCGGATACAAACTGACTATCATATGTAACTGTATAGAGTGCCCAGGGGGAGTCAGCCTGGGCACGTACCTCTAGCGGTGGTGCTGTTGCCCAGGCGCAGGTTCATGGGGACCTGGGAGGCCATGGCAAGCAGGTTGTGTTGGAAGGCCTGCTGCATCAGACGCTGCTGCTGCTGCTCCTCTGCCAGGCGTGCCATCTTCCTCTCAGGGCCCTCGCCAGTCTCCAGCTTCTCCCTCAGCTGCTCCAGAGTGGCAGCCCGCGCCAGCCCTGCCACCTGCTGCTGCCCCAGCGACAGGGACATGGAGGTACCACGAGCCGCTGCCATCAAGGAGGGGGTGACCTCTTCTAAAGAGAGGCAGGGTAGGAGAGGTAGGATATGTTACTTTCATGGAAACAAAAATGAGAATAATTTCAGTATTGTAAAATATGAAGAAAATATTTGATAAAATGACAATTTAACGTGGTAAAATGAGGCCAACGAAAGGGAGGGAGATCTGTTGAAACAATAACTACCTCTTTTAGAGAAAGAAAAAAAAACACTGCAATTATGTGGGCAGTATTTTCTGTAACTGAGCAGCATTCCAATAACATCAAAGGTAAGATCAGATAAGAAAAACAGGTAATGGTAGTGATCCAGCCAGATCCTATTGATGAGGACAGACAGCTGTAATCCAGGCTGGCCGTAAAGTGTCCTGCTGTCTGTGGGAAACATGTTATTAATCAGTAGTAAATGGTTAAGAGACAGTGAACAGCCCAGGGTCAAACCCTCAGTCACACTCAGACGCTTTGATCACAAAGGGAGTGCATAGCACATTGATCGTCACACAATCTACAGTACAATACACACTGGAGAACAGTGGAGGCTGCTGAGGGGAGGACGGCTCATAATAATGGCTGGAATGAATGGAATGGCATCAAACACATGGAAACCACATGTTCTGTACTTTTACCCCTTTTTCTTCCCAATATCGTGGTCTCCAATTGGTAACTACAGTCTTGTCCCATCGCTGCAACTCCCGTATGGACTCAGGAGAGGCGAAGGCCGAGAGCCATGCGTCCTCCGAAACACAACCCTGCCAAGCCGCACTGCTTCTTGACTGCCAGGCGCACCAATATGCCGGCTCATGGGTCTCCCAGTCACTGCCGGCTGTGACACAGCCTGGGATCGAACCCAGGTCTGTAGTGATGCCTCAAGCACCGCCTTAGACCGCTGCGCCACTTGGGTGGTGGAAACCATGTGTTTGATGTATTTGATACCATTCCACTTATTCCGCTCCAGCCATTTCCACGAGCCCGTCCTCCCCAATTAAGGGGTCACCAACCTCCTGTGCTGCAGATATTACATAACACAAAGCCTGGGTGTAAAGTGTGTAAAGTACAAAATACTTCTGTAAATGGCCATTAAGAAATCAGAGCATTTCTTCTTGTAATACTTGTACTGTACATAATGTCTGACTCTACAGTCTGTAGGCTGTGGTGTCTAATCCTATCCAGACAGTGAAAGAAAATGATCCTGTAGTTCCTAACCATTGCGACAGAGAGCGCTAAGGCACTATGGATATTTGTTGAGGGTTGCGCTCCGATCAGTCCGATGCGCAACTCTCACTTCTATCTTATTTGAACCCAATAGAGAGCATGGTCTTACTTTTCCTTTTGTCAAGATGCCTACTGTGTGTTTAGGCTATATCTTAATTCCAGTATTTATTTGAATTCATTATTTATTTTCCAATCGTAATCCTTAATTTCCAGTTGTTTATTGAGAAGTTGCTGATCCTTTAATAGTCACCTTTTTTGAGAGAGTGGACGGGTGACGCCAGCAGGCCGTTGAGGCTCCCAGCGGCTCCGGCACCCAGTGCAGACAGGTGCATCTTGGGAGGGGAGAGGATGTGAGGGGCTGTGCTGGGGGAGAAGCGGAAGAGGCTGCTGCTGTAGCTGGGGCGACGGCCCTCCCGGCGGTTACTGTCGATGGCCGCCTGAAGCTCGCCTGGCGAACTTAGACCTTTCCTCTCACACTCAAAGGGATACAGGTACTTCATGTACCTGAATGAGACAAACATTAAGATATAAGATAATATATGCAATTTAGCAGACCAAAGCGACTTACAGTCATGCGTGAATACATGGGTCTTCAGATCAGAGTACACACACACACATTATATATGCAAACGTATGTGTACACCCCTTCAAGTTAGTGGATTTGGCCATTTCAGCCACACCCGTGGCTGACAGGTCTATAAAATCTAGCACACAGCCACACAATCTCTATAGACAAACATTGGCAGTAGAATGGCCTTACTGAAGAGCTCAGTGACTTTCAACGTGGCACCGTCATAGGATGCCACCTTTCCAACAAGTCAGTTCGCCAAATTTTTGCCCAGTTAGAGCTGCCCCGGTCAAAGGAAAGTGCTGTTATTGTGAAGTGGAAACGTCTAGGAGCAACACAACTTGTGTGGCCGCAAAGTTGCAGGCCACACAAGCTCACAGAAAGAGTCCGCTGAGTGCTGAAGCACGTAGTGGGGTTGCAACATTCACTACCAAGTTGCAAAATGCCTTTGGAAGCAACGTCATCACAAGAACGTTGGGAGCTTCATTAAACCGATTTCCATAGCCAAGCAGCCGCACCCAAGCCTAAGATCACCATGAGAAAAGCCAAGAATTGGCTGGAGTGGTGTAAAGCTCGCCGCCAATGGACTCTGGAGCAGTGGAAACGTGTTCTCTGGTGTGATGAATCACGCGTCACCATCTGGCAGTCTGAAATCTTAACGCTACAGCATACAATGACAATCTAGACAATTCTGTGCTTCCAACAGTTGGGGAAGGCCCTTTCCTGTTCCAACATGACAATCCCCCTGTGCACAAAACATAAATGGTTTGTCAAGATCAGTGTGGAAGATCTTGACTGGCCTGCACAGAGACCTGACCTCAACTCCATCGAACACCTCTGGGATGAATTCGAACGCCGACAGCAAGCCAGGCCTAATCGTCCAACATCAGTGCCCGAACTCACTAATGCTCGTGGCTGAATGGAAGCAAGTCCCCGCAGCAATGTTCCAACATCTACTGGAAAGCCTTCCCAGAAGAGTGGAGGGCGGGGACCAACTCCATGTTAATGCTCATGACTTTGGAATGAGATGTTCGACGAGCAGGTGTCCACATACTTTTGTTCAGGTAGTGTAGATGCAGTGGCAGAGAGGTCAAAGTGTTACCTAACAGAGACCATGGTATGTAACAGCCTGTGAGCGTGCAGTAGCAGCAGCAGCATGGGTATTTTTCCACCCCATAAAAATGTATAAAAGTGAAGAGCATAATAGAGAGAGAGAACACTGAGGATCAATATGGAGTGAAGAGCACTATCCATTAGATAAGACCAGTGGACCGTTGCTGCTGGAGAGAACAGGCAGGCTGAGTAGGCTAGCATTAAAAATACATAAAAGGTTCATTAAGGCTCTCTGGTATACAGGCAGTAGTATAGAGAGCTAAAGCCCTACACGGGCTTACAGAACGCAGAGCGCTCGCCCCTCAGTGAAAGCCCACCTCAATTGCTGTGAACTCTGACCCAAATCACATCACAAAATCTACTGGATCAATGGGCTCCTCACACGTGTGATGTAATGGCTGGAGGATGGAATGCAGCGCGAGAGAAGGTGAGTAGTTAAGAGGGATGTACACACACACACACACACACACACACACACACACACGGTCAGGATGAATGGACACATGCAAACAGACACACACATAGACGTCATAGAAAGAGACACAGATCATAGGGACACACGACTAAGCAGAATGGGGTAGAGAGAGAGACTTACTGTGTGCGGAGGGTGAAGGCAGCAGAGGTGATAGAGGTGGGCAGGCTGAGGCCCTTGGTGATCTCTCTCCAGATCTTCTTGTTGATGACCTCCACCAGGCCGCCCTTCTCTGTCACCAGCTTGTAAAGCATGTACAGGTCCAGAACCTGCTTGGCCATGATGGGGATGCGGTTCACTGGAGTCCCTGAAGGTAGAACCACACGCATCAATATGGATCCAAGTATCCTGTTGACGTTACATTGCTGATGGAGCTGGAATGGTGTGGGTGAGGAGGCTTGTTGCACGTTTTAACAACCTGAAAACAACCTAAACTGTTTATTTTTTTTTTTTAAACTCTATATTGTCATAGCACTGTAACATGCTTCGAACAGTTCATGAAAGTACATTTTCACCCCCCATGGTTTGCTGAAACAAATAGACAGGTGATATCGTTACTGCCCTCGGTGACAGAGGCCCATAACTCAGAGAGACGGTTGAATTAGACTGGTAAATGTAAACACATCGGTATAAAATGACAAAGAGAACATATTAGCCAAGTTAAGGCAAAAACAGCTTGACCTGGAAAGAGGGATTTGCAAACAACAAAGTGAACCTGCTCCAGACTTTTGATACAGATGCATTAATCTGGTTAACAGCTTATCTGCAGTAAAGCGTGTAGAAAGTGTGTGTGTCGGGGGGGAGGGAGGGAGGGGCTGGGAGGTGTAGCCTAGCCCTGGCCTAATGTGCACCAGCATCAAAAAAGTGCTACTCTCCAGCCCCGATAGGGGTTGTAGGTCTGCTAATCCTTGGGCGGGGTGGGGGGCATGTTTAGCCCGGTATAATGAAGCTTATTTAGAGGATTGTGGAGAGTAAATCCACACCCCTCGGCTGTTAGCTGTTGTGCCAGTGCTGCCTGGGGCCTGGTGCTGAGTGGCTGCTGGGCAGAGAGGACAGACAGCCTGAAGCCAGGTCAGCTTTGTGGCACGGTGGTTAATAGCAGCCAATCCTCCCAGCCTCCGCAGGCTGCTAGCAGCTCTAACCTGGAATAAGACCCATTAATGTTTTTTTTAAATAGCAATGTGATCAGGCCAGGAGAGGAGATAAGCCCTGGTCCTGATTCAATGTCTCAAGTTAGCAGCAGACAGTCAGTCCAGTCCTCCGAGGCACAGGTTGTCTTTAATTAAACCATTAGAATCATTGGCTCTGACTGGAGGACACATGGGCTAGCTTGTGTAAGTGTTGCTAGCTAACTCTGAGGCGGGGTGTAGTTGTAGAGGCATTACCTCTCATCTCATGTCAGAGAGGAACGTGTGTTAGAAAACACTGCAGACCCTTACGACTAAAGCCTATATACAGTAGACCATCAACAAAGCCAGCGGTAACTACTAAGCTAGGAAATCAAAATCTGAAGTCTCAGCTTTTCCCAGAATTCCACATTCTGATTTCAAGAGACAATTAAGACTCCAAAACAGAAAGTACTTTTGCCAAAATAGCCACGTTCTATAGTACAGTAGTAGTAGTTGGAGTAGTAGTAGTAGTAATAATAAATAAAACAAATCTGAAAGGAGAAAGACATTTCACAAAACTAGGGTACAATGTACACAAAACATAAAATTAACTACAGATTGTACATGGCCGCTATGACATAATATCAGTTTCCTGTAAGATTAAGGAAGTGCCAACAGCCAGCCATGTGTCCGGAGTCCTGTCTCTCTGTGTGGTGGATGAGATGACATCAGGCAGGATGTTTGATTAGCACAGAGAGCATAGTGTCACTACCACCAGCCACCACACAGCCCAGCACAAAGAGAGAACAGAGAGAGAGACACAGAGACACAGAGAGACAGACACAGAGAGACACAGAGACAGAGACAGACAGAGAGAGAGAGAGAGAGGCCGGGTAGAGGGTAGATAGATCAGGAGCCAGTAGCCCTGCGCTTCCAGAACATACAGCCTATCAAAAGCAGCAGGAATGTGGTGTAAAAAGGCCAGCCTGAGCCCTGGTCAGGCCACAGTTATTTAATGCAGCGCTGCAAGGACATCAATCCTGCATCAAACAATTAGTACAACTGCAGGGGTCAAAGGTTGGCCAGGGGTTATTGATGTCTGAATTAAAGTGCAGGTCAGCAGGAAGCCGTTTTCATACACAGCCAGCCGTATGTCCCCCTGGACAATGAGGCCAGAACAGATAAGCACAATAGACCTGACCTGCACTGACAACCCAGCATTTAGGCTTTAATTCACACCAATGCCTCTATTCCATTCCAGGAGAGTAATATCAATGTCAGGAAGAGGACCATCAGGAAGCGATGTATAGAAAGAAGTGAATCAGTATTTTGAATTTAGACAATAGATTTATACTCTGAATTTGTAATAAATACAAACACTACAATAAACCTAACGGTACAATAAACCTAACGGTACAGAATCAAATGAACACGTTTCAACAGGATCTGCTGAAATGTGAGCAAACTGCAACAACCCATTTACAAATATGATTAAATTACCTAATTAACCAAAGCCCCTTCAGCTGGGCTGGAGGAGATAGAGAAACATTAGTGAGAACTAACAACCCACCAGTCTTTGGTGAGAAACATCTGCTCCAGCTCTTTTAGGCCTGTGGGCACAATCACTTTAAACACCTCATGTTTAATCTGGGAAACCCAACCCCCGAGTCAGTCGATGTAGAAATGAGTAGCAGAGCAGAGTAGCCATGATAGCAGGCCACAGAACAGCTGAAGCATTAGCTCAAGCTAGCGTTAATGTTGGCCACTATTGGCTGCTTTCCCTCAAAGGGCAGCAGGGATTTGTCCACAGCAGCACCGAAACAATTTGTAATTGGCTACAGGCTTCACCTCCCATCGTCCTTTGCCCTGGACTGATTTTCCCCCTGGGACAGGGCCATCAGGAGGCAAGTGATTAATGGCTGTGGAGGTCAGGGGTCATGGTGGTGGGAAGTGCTGTGGTGGTGAAGGCTCCCTGAGCCACTCCCTAACTCCTTCCTCCAGTCGCGGTACTTCCAGTGTTCAGACAGGGCCAGGGCCCAACAGAGAAAGGCCCCCAGGAGGAGGGCGTTACAGTACAGTAATTGAGGTATTATTTTCAGTAGTGAGCACAGTCCAGCTTAGAAGACATTATGCTGGATAGAGAACAAGACCGAAAGAGAGACTGAGACCAGCCTACTGCAGTCTGAACCAGTCAAATCATTGAGTCACAGTTCCAGGATTGAAAAAACACACCAATGAGACTGGTGTTGAAGCATCCCCTCGTCACATGATAGGTTTAACCCCCTTCACCATCCACACTGCTCCCTACAGTTCCAAGGATGCGTTCCATCTCTGTGAGACAAAAAACAAGGTCATTACAGGATGATCCCTGACCAATTATTTTGTAAAACAGCTGTCTGCTGTTCTATAATAAATAAATTATATATAGCTGATTTCACATTACTGGCACTCCAGCTGACAGGGGCTGGGGAGAAGAGACAGGAAATGCATTTTTTACAGAATGTGCTGCCACGAGGTGTGGGGTTTCACTACCACCCTGCTCCACCTCTTCGGAAGTGAGGGAGGAGGAAAAGAGGAAGGAAAGAGAGGATGGAGAGAGGTGAGAGAGAGACAAGGACAGGCAGGAGCACATTTATAAGCCCATCATTATCTAAAGGATATATTGCTTTCTGTGGACCCCCCCATGCTCTGAGAGAGGGAAGGAGCGGATGAGGTGGATGGGACAGCCAGCTGGATAAAGCCTGGATTACTGCTATAAAAAAAGGTGTCAGCCAAAACACAAATGGCCTCTGCCTCATGTCAGTGTCTGAGTCCTTTCAGATGATCACCCTCCCCCCCAAACCCCTTTGGATCCCAACCCACCACCAGCAATATCCAAGATTAGACCAAACAAGGGCCTGCAGCTCCCCACCACTGTTCTGCCTCTCTGTCTCAGACCCACTACAGTCCACAAGCAGCCCTTACTGCTCCTGCTGGATGTTTAGTTTACCCAGGGACCCAAGGCCATTTGGTTTACGTGTTCATATGTCGAGCCTGGTATTGTCAGGGCCTGCTATGCTGCTGCTGGAGCAGCGTTGGTTTGATTTTTAATGCCGTGCCGAGGGACATAGAAGGTAAAGTCCAACGATGGTATGGAATTCTTCAGCTATCTTTAGTCTGGGGAGAGCCATTCATATGCATCACATGACTGACCAATTCAGATCAAGTGGTACGGTACACGTACGTGGACACACAGCAGCCAACCAGCCCTCCTATCTATAGCGAGAGTTAAGATCACCCCCTATATATGTAGGAGGCCAATAACACCAGGCAGGCAGGGATATAAAAGCACAGCTGGGAGGGGGGGGGGGGGGGGGTAGTGTCTCATGACAAACCATGAAAAATAAATAAACCCCACAACAAACATTTGAGGAGTAAATTACAAAGAGACCTTCCATTATATGTTAAACTCAGTACACAACATGTAAATCACTAGATTGAGGCCTGGGAACGAGAGCCTTTTTTATTTATAGGACAAATCCTTTGATACATCAAGTCTCGTCAATGATAAAAGAACAACAGTAACAACTCACGGAGTAGACCGTGATCTGGCTGCAGTCCAAAATGGGGACGGTAATCTCTCTCTCCTTGGGAACAATTAGTTCAGTAAGAAGATCAGCGATAAAGGGGTGAGAGAAGGAGCAAGAGAGAGAGAAACCCGACTCCCTCCTCTCGGGTCATAAAGATGGGTCACAAAGATGGGTCACCTGGTGAATTGTGGGAGGGGGATTGAAAGGGCGGAATGTGGATAGCGTGAAAAGTGAGACTGTAACCCAAATCCCTTTGGTCCCTCGAGGCCAAGCGGGGTCTGGCTTGGACTACTGGCTGACTGGACTATAATCAAGAGTGCATCAGATAAAGAGGTAAACATGGCCCGGTAGACGGAAGACATCTAGCCCTGATCTCAAATCCCTCAATCTCAACCGGAGATCTACACTTTTACATTTGTATTCAGTTTCAGTAGTCTAATAGCCAAATTGCACTGGCGGGTAAATCTCTGTCAATTATTTATTTTTTTAAAGCTTGATGAAATTTGACATGATGAGCACATTACTAGACGGCTTTTTGATCTCCACTGTGCTTCTACGTTTACTCTCCCCGTCAAAATATGAAACGTCATCATTCTCGTCTGAGGTAATCAAGTGAGACAGGTCTGAAATCAGCTGCTCCTCAAATAACAATAGAGCAGTGACCACAGAGGCACAGAGGTGGTCAACTAGAACAGGGCTAGTTTAGAGGGCAGGTAGGGGACAGAAACCTCTCCGCCGACAGGTGGACCATTGACAGGGTCTCAGTGGACCTCTGCTCCCCCCACTCCTCACTTTATTTCATAGATAACTGCTCCCAATCAATGGACACCCAGATTGACAGATAAAGCCATCAGCTGGCGAGCCTCATTTGGAGCCCAGCAAGAGATGATCAATACAGGAGCATCAGCTGCTGTGGATTGGGGATAGCATAGGGTCTGGAGGAGAGGAAACCAGGCACCCCTCACAACTCAATACAAAACCCTCTCTATGGTAACTGCTGATTGGAACATTGAGCTGGAATGGAACAGTCTATGTACGTGGACCATAGTAGCGTGGGCTGACATTGTAACCTAGAGAAAGCAATAAAAAGGTGTAGGATCGATACTGTACCACTGACTGTGTGCGTAAATGAGTACAACACGCACTAAGGCTCTTTTGAGACATCCTTTATCCCCCGACAGTACAGACATCTGTCATTCCTTGTTTCTCTTGAAAACCCAACGTGTACTAGTACATTACTGAGTCGTATGTAACGGTACTATATATACCAATACTGTATGTCAGTGCAGGGCTATTGTGCTGGTGAAGATCTCCTTCAGGGGCCGTTAACTATTTCAGTCCATCACTGGATTGCGATGGAGAGGAATCCCAACTCAAGTGCACACAGAACAGGACACATATGTAGAAATGGACAAAGAGAGAACTATAGAGAGAGAAATACAGAGAGAGAAATATAAATGTTACATTAACGTTACAACGGTCAGATTGAAACCTTGTCAAATAGAGTAGGGAATCGTCACAGCTCTATTCATTTGGTTTCTGTCTGCAACATTTACATCACTGAATACACCCCACAACCAAGTAGATTGATTGAGGAAAGGACAGGAAGAGGTGGGGGTGGGGAGAGGAAGAAAGAAAGACACTAAAACATAAAAGAAGGGCGGGCCCCTGATGGTACCGAAACTAAAAACAAATAGGATGGAGTAGATTCCCATCGAGCTAACATCAGGAAAACCCCAATTTCCTTTGGTTTTGAAGTGGGGGAAAACAGAGGACAGACGGGTCTGCCTGTGGATGAGCCTGCATCTAAATACAGCTTTGTAATTTGGGCGGGCGGGGTTTTAAAATTACCCAAGACAATCTCAGACCTCTAACATATCAACACGCTGACCACATCTTTGATCAAAAAAGAGAGAAATGTCTGCAGCTAAGAATACTTGTCCTTTTTGGCATATGTCAAGATTCTAGAAGGCATTTATTATAAAGCAGTGGCTCTGACTGCGCTGGGCTGGGGTTGGCCCTGCGGTTCCCACCCTTTCCTCCCTCA
The DNA here is from genome assembly GCF_045791955.1 of Oncorhynchus clarkii lewisi. NCBI lineage: Eukaryota > Metazoa > Chordata > Actinopteri > Salmoniformes > Salmonidae > Oncorhynchus > Oncorhynchus clarkii. Next base: position 15,695,885 of record NC_092172.1, on the reverse strand, counting down.
GGGGCCCACTCTACTCTGCCAGCCCATCCCCAGCTCCTGCCTGTCTGGACCAGCCCCAGACCTAAATTGCGTCTCAAATAGCACCATATTCCCCATATATTACAGAACTTTTAACCAGGGCACAGGTCAAAAGTAGTGCTCATAGGGCTCGGGTCAAAAGCAGTAAACTCTATAGGGAATAGGGTGCTGTTTGGGACACACCCCCAGTGTCTGCTCCAGTGACGGATCGCCCATTTCCAGGGGAAATGAAAGACTGTGGCTTTGTTTCCAAACACGCAGGCCTGATGCCTCCCTTCGCTCCACTTCCCCTCTGATGCCTCTGTAGTTGTGGCACCCTCTCCCCTCTCTCCTTTCCTCCTCTGTCTGTTGGTTACCTTCATCCCTCTTGCAGTCCAGACACGTGGCGGCCTTTCCCTAGTCTGCTGTCCGTCAGTGTTCCCCCTATCAAAAAGGCGGGGCACCCCAGTTTTAGGGGCTCATTAATCATTCTCTTCGGGACAGGAGGCCCCTTAATCCAGCCCCTCCCCCTACCGCCTGCCCTGCGCACTACCCTCAGCCCCTATCCCCCACAGTCTTATCAAGTTTCAGTGGCTGTAACTGTAGCACAATAAACAGAGGGAAAAGGGGGTGAGGGGAGAAGAGAGGGAAAACGGGGTGAGGGGAGACGAGGGAGGAGGACAGAGGAGAGATTTTCCAGTACCATCACATTTCTATTCTGGCCCCAGTCACTGTTCTTTACAGCCATGTTTCACACACTTCTCACAAGGAGCTGAATCTGTGAGCTAGTCATCTATATAACGTGTTGCTACACTCACGGTTGCTACACTCATGGTTGAGTTAGTAGCGTAGTGAAACCAGAATGAAATTCAAATAAATGGTTTCTAAATCAGTGCACCATATGAGTAGCCGGACGTTTTACCACCTCTCAGACCAGCGGGGGGAGGTTAGATTCAACAGGTTTGGATTCAGTTGGAAACCATTTTGCTCACACAACACCTACTATAATAGTATGGACAGATGTGCTCATATGAAAGAGCTGGTAAAACTCTCAGGCAAGTCATTTCCAGAAACTGTTAAATGAAAATAAAGCCCTATTAAACAGGCCTCAGAATGTTCCCATTGTAGCGCTGCTAAAGTGTGAGTGTGTACAGCACAGCGCACCTCCCTGTCCTGTATGGGGGGGGGGGGCTCTGTAGCGTGAGTGTTAGCCCTGCTCAAAGTGGTAATGTAATCCATACATGGATCCCCTGGAGCCCATTCGTGGTGTAATTGGTGTGGACAGAGCACTCTGTCTCTGGGTTACTGTTAGGGACTTCCTCACGTCCCCCGCTGGGCATCTACTGTTCCCACGCCGCTACACTATGCAGCCCTGGCCGCCAACACATCGCCAAGCCAACGTGGCCGGCCCTCAGTAAACACAGCTGACTGACCGACAGCCTGGTAACATTAAGACGATTAGGGCACAACTACTGTCAGCCTCGAGATTCAGTCACTAGCTAATAGGCCTGGCTGTGCTGAGCCGGCTGGCGGAGCTACTGTAGTTCAAAGAGAAGCCTGCCTTCAACAAATCCAAATCAATTCAGAGTTTATTAGTCACATGCACAGGGTCACATATGTAATTGCAGGGTACAGTGAAATTCTTAAGCTCAGAGTTCCAACAACACAGGTTAAAAAGAAGTGAATGAAACAATAAAATAATACTAAGTAAAATAATAGAATAGAAAAAGATCACAAGATATAGTGTACAAAACATTTCCATGACAGACTGACCAGCTGAATCCAGGTGAAAGCTAGGATCCCTTATTGATGTCACTTGTTAAATCCACTTCAATCAGTGTAGATGAAAGGGAGGAGAGGTTAAAGAAGGATTTTTAAGTCTTGAGACAATTAAGACATGGATGCGTGTCATTCAGAGGGTGAATGGGGGTGAATGAGGGTGAATGGACACAAGATTAAAGTGCCTTTGAACAGAGTATGGTAGTAAGTACCAGGCGCACCGGTTTCAGGAAGGTGACTTTTATATTTGGTATAGTCAGTCTATATTTACAGCTAGTTTTAAATTCTATACAGCTGCTGCAGTTAAACGTGGCGATGTGCGTAAACAAGGATACGTGTCCATAGAAGGACGAGTGAGTAACAAGAATACATGTCCATTGGGGTTGAGTGGGGGAAACAAGTAGCTGACTAGTGGTGGCTACTCATGATGTAAAACCACCATCAGATCAGTTTCTGTCCCTCTCCCCAGTCCTGACTGTTCTGGTTAAATGGCACAGACAAGGCCGGCTTACAGCATTTCAATCTAAATCTTTACTACGGAGGATTTCCCTATAATAACCTCTTACTCCAATAGACAAACAAACCTCCAGCATCAGGTTTTTTGACGCATCAACTTACTACAGTACACTCGACACTAAACCATGTTTGGGCGATATACAGCCGTGGCCAAAAAATATTAGCACCCTCGCACTTTTTTCAAGTAACTCACAATTTCCCCTAAAAATAAGTTGAAATTGAACCAAGTATTTGGTCTCCACAATTCTTTATTTCACTGTTAATATTACAGAACCTTTGTTTTTAATTCAGAACCTAATATTCAACAGAAATGGCGTTGACAAAATTATTGACACTAGACTTAATATTTGGTAGCACTGCCTTTGGTCAAAATAACTGCAATCAAGCGCATCCTATAGCCATCGATGAGCTTCCTGCACCCCTGTACTGGTAGTTTGGCCCACTCCTCTTGGTCAAACTGCTCCAGTTCTCCCAGATTAGAAGGGTGCCTTCTCCCAACTGCTGTTTTCAGATCTCTCCACAAGTCTTCAATGGGATTTTGATCTAGACTCGTTGCTGGCCACTTCAGAACAGTCCAGCGTTTTGTCTTGAGTCTTTCCTGGATGCTTTTCGAAGTGTGTTTGGGGTCATTGTCCTGCTGGAAGACGACTACCATTTATACTGTATCAAATCAAATCACATTTTATTTGTCACCGAATACAACCGTGAAATGCTTCCTTACAAGCCCTTGACCATCAATGCAGTTAAGAAAACCGAGTTAAGAAATGATTTACTAAATAAACTAAAGTAAAAAAACAAAAACTAAATTATAACAATGAGGCTATATACAGGGGCTACCGAGTCAATGGGCAGGGGTACAGGTTAGTTGAGGTAATTTTTTACATGTAGGTGGGGGTAAAGTGACTATGCATAGAAAATAAACAGTGAGTAGCAGCAGTGTAAAAACGAGAGGGGGGAACATCGTCTGGGTGGCCATTTGATTAATTGTTCAGCAGGCTTATGGCTTGGAAGTAGAAGCTGTTAAGGAGCCTTTTGGACCTAGACGTGGCCCTCCGGCACCACTTGCCATAAGGTAGCAGAGAGAACAGTTTATGACTTGAGTGACAGGAGTCTGACAATTTTTCGGGACTTCTTCTGACACCGCCACCGTATACTAGGGTATTTCATAATACCAACGGTATGATTTTCAATACAATTATAGGGAGTTAGGGGCACAGCTGCAAGGGTGCACGCTACACCACCCACTGCTTATAAATATAAGAAATCTAAGATGTGTCAAATGAATGATATCCTGCTCTGGGCTCCAGCTATTCATTTGGTCTGCTAGCTAAGTGGCTAGATGTCAAGATCAAGCTTCATGGTTACAGCAAAGACATTAAATCACCTCATGGATCAAGATTGGTCTTGTCAAAACTGTTTTGTGTGTATTTAAAAATAAATTTTTTAAATGATATACATACATATATTTTTTTGTTTGTTGCCACATTTGGTAATAGCGTATACCCACCCCGGTGTGGTACAGTATGAAAGTCTGGATACTGCCCAACACTACACTAGAAGCTCTACTATATAAGCTTCCCAATTACTAAACTTTGTTGTTAAAGTATAAAAACATGAGATCCCAAACCCGTTAACACGGTTGCTTAACTCTTGACGTTCCTCGGGTCTCCTCCGAACAAAGTAAAACCCGTTAACACCTGTTGCTTAACTCTTGACGTTCCTCGGGTCTCCTCCGAACAAAGTAAAACCCGTTAACACGGTTGCTTAACTCTTGACGTTCCTCGGGTCTCCTCCGAACACAGTAAAACCCGTTAACACGGTTGCTTAACTCTTGACGTTCCTCGGGTCTCCTCCGAACAAAGTAAAACCCGTTAACACGGTTGCTTAACTCTTGACGTTCCTCGGGTCTCCTCCGAACAAAGTAAAACCCGTTAACACCTATTGCTTAACTCTTGACGTTCCTCGGGTCTCCTCCGAACAAAGTAAATACGCTTTTACTTTTAACGCTCCACATGTTTTGGAATCACTTACAAAATGCATTACATTTGGATTCCCTGGTTCCCCTAGAGCAGTTTAAACCCCTGATGAGAATTTATTTATTTTCACCTTTATTTAACCAGGTAGGAAAGTTGAGAACAAGTTCTCATTTACAATTGCAACCTGGCCAAGATAAAGCAAAGCAGTTCGACACATACAACGACACAGAGTTACACATGGAGTAAAACAAACATACAGTCAGTAATACAGTATAAACAAGTCTATATACGATGTGAGCAAGTGAGGTGAGATAAGGGAGGTAAAGGCAAAAAAAAGGCCATGGTGGCAAAGTAAATACAATATAGCAAGTAAAACACTGGAATGGTAGATTTGCAGTGGTAGAATGTGCAAAGTAGAAATAAAAATGAAAATAGTTCACCAAGGTATGCAACTGTTATGATATATTGACTTGAATAACTTATTTATAACGGCTGTGATGTTTGTAATGTTCTAATGTAATGCACTTGTTATTCTATCTTGTAGTTTATCTTTATGTCATCAGGGCAGCATTGAAAATGAGATCACTTGTTATTCTATCTTGTAGTTTATCTTTATGTCATCAGGGCAGCATTGAAAATGAGATCCTGGTCTCAATTGGTGTCCACTGAATAAATAAAAGTTAATGAATTTAAAAAATAATAACTATACGACAAGACAGGACACTGTTTCACAGGCAGCAGGGACAACTGGGGTGGATCAAACCATTCTCTAGTTTGGAGGGGTCTATCTTTTTGTTGGAGAGGTGTGTGTGGGGGGGGGGGGGGGGGGGGGGGGTTAAACACTTGTCTTAACCCCACTCTCTCCGTCCCGTGATTCCCTAAACAGAAGTCTCTCACACTCGTTCTGTCCATCAGACCTAGGCACCATTAATCATCTCAAGTGGACAGCGGTGACAGACATTTGGCTGCTTTGCACTGTTTAAAAAAATAATTATTTAAGTGCCCGTTTCTCCTAGTCTCCCTTACTGCTCCCTCCCAGCCCCCATCCCATCTCAGAGCAAGAGGTGAGGGAGGGGTGTCAAACCAAAACAAACAATCACCCATCTGCTTAAATCGAAGCCTTTAAGACAGTTAATAGCAACACAACAGTGTCAAAGTTTTTCTCCACGTTCCCAACGAGAGAGAACGCAGGAAGTGAAACGGATATGATAAACAATCAGGCTACACGAAAACACGGCAGCTAAACACTCCTGAGTCCTCAGCCACCAATTGAAGAGGAAACACTGCTGCTGTTGCTGCTACTCTAATGTGGGGCGTGTCAATGGGCCTCTTCATAGGCTCATTGGGTGTATGACAGCTGGTGAAATTCCTCAACAATGAACACACAAACACGCCTGTTTTTAGGCACACAAGGCCAAATGGGATTCTCTGGTAAGCTTCCTTTCAGTTATTTCCCACTTCCCAAGGACTTGGGGGGGCATGAAGTGGGTAATTGCTCCTCCATTTGGGCCTCTCAACCTTCCCATTTCCTCTTTTCTTTCTTTCACTCCTCAGAAACTCACACTCTCTTCTCCAACTAACATCTTTGATCAGCTGTCAGCTGTCCAAATATATTCAATATCATTAGCTTAGAGTGTTTTCTCCTACTTAAAAACAAGGTAATAATGAGATTTTTTTTTGACACAAAGCACAACTGAAAATGAAATGCAGTATCCAAGTATAAATCTGTATTTTCATTTGATGGTGCAGCAGAAGCCACAAAAACAAACCAAAAATTGGAGTACAGTGCCTCATAACAGGGCCTGGCCTGCGAGGCAAGCGGCTGATGGCTGCATCTCACGGTAGTCCTGGGGAATGTGTGCTGTGCTGCGCTGCGGCCCTGTTCTCACAGCCGAGTGGGAAGACAGCCAAGCAATTTGTTCGCCATGATTAAGGCCCCGATTTAGGAGACAGCGGAGGTCAGCCAACTGCCGCTTATTGAAGTAGAAAAAAGGAGAGGGGGGTTCTTTCTCTCTCAGGCCACAAAGAGGTATTGACAGGGTAGCCACGTAGGTGAAATTCTTTGCTGCACCATGGTAATGACAGGATAGAGAACATCTCCGCTAAAAGCATTGACCTTCTGGTTCTAGAATGATCCTGTGATATCATCAATAAAGAAGCCTGGGGGTTATCACTCTCTCAGTGAAACTTATTGGAAACAACACAGCTATAAATCAGGACTCACCCATCACCACTCACAATTATCTTGAATTACTTTTGAATAACTTCTTTGACTCATCACTGCTGCTACTGTTTATTATCTGTCACTTTATTCCTAGTTATATGTACAGTACCAGTCAAAAGTTGACACACCTACTCTTTAATCTTTCTATTTTCTACATTGTAGAATAGTGAAGACATCAAAACTATGGAATCATGTAGTAACCCCCCCCCAAAAAGAAGAGTTCAATCAAAATAGATTTTGTATTTGACTCTTCAAAGTAGCCACCCGTTGCCTTGATGACAGCTTTGCACACTCTTGGCATTCTCTCAACCAGCTTCATGAGGAATGCTTTTCCAATAGTCTGGAAGGAGTTCCCACATATGCTGAGCACTTGTTGGCTGCTTTTCCTTCACTCTGCGGTCCAAATTATCCCAAACCATCTCAAAATGGGTTGAGGTCGGTGATTGTGGAGGCCATGTAATCCGATGCAGCACTCCACCACTTCCCTTGGTTAAATAGCCACTACACAGCCTGGAGGTGTGTTTAAGGTCATTGTCCTGTTGAAAAATATATGAAAATGGGACTAAGCGCAAACCAGGTGGGATGGCGTATCGCTGCAGAATGCTGTGGTAGCCATGCTGGTTAAGTTAGTCTTGAATTCTAAATAAATCACTGACAAAGTCACCAGCAAAGCACCCCCACACCATCTCACCTCCTCTTCCATGCTTCATGGTGGGAACCACACATGCTGAGATCATCCATTCACTTACTCTGCATCTCACAAAGACACAGCGGTTGGAATCAAAAATCTCAAATTTGGACTCATCAGACCAAAAGGACAGATTTCCACCTGTCCAATATCCATTGCTTGTGTTTCTTGGACAAAGCAAGTCTTATTCTTATTTGTGTCCTTTAGTTTTGGTTTCTTTGCAGCAATTCGACCATGAAGCAAGGCCTGATTCACGCGGTCTCCTCTGAAAAGTTGATGTTGAGATGTGTTACTTGAACTGTGTGAATCATTTATTTGGGCTGCAATCTGAGGTACAGTTAACTGTAATGAAGTTATCCTCTGCAGAAGAGGTAACTCAGGGTCTTCTTTTCTTGTGGCGGTCCTCATGAGAGCCAGTTTCGTCATAGCGCTTGATGGTGTTTGTGGCTGCACTTGAAGAAACATTCAAAGTTATTTTCCAAATTGACTCTTAAAGTAATGATGGACTGTCGTTTCTCTTTGCTTATTTGAGCTGTTCTTGCCATAGCCTTATTTTGGTATAAGACCAAGTCCATACTATCTTCTGTATACCACCCCTACCTTGTCACAACACAACTGATTGGCTAAAATGCATTAAGAAAAGAAATTCCACAAATTAACTTTTAACAAGGCACACCTATTAATCAAAATGCATTCCAGGTGAAGCTGGTTGAGAAAATACCAAGAATGTGCAAAGCTGTCATCAAGGCAAAGGGTGGCTACTTTGAAGAATCTAAAATCAAAAATATATTCTGATTTATTTAACACTTTTTTGGTTACTACGTGATTCCATGTGTTATTTCATAGTTTTGATGTCTTCACTATTATTTTACAATGTAGAAAATAGTAAAAAATAAAAACCCTTGAATGAGTTGGTGTGTCCAAAATATTGACTGGTCCTGTACACCTTTAGCTAACTCAATTACCTTGTACCCCTGCATATCAAATTGGTACTGGTACCACTTGTATATAGCCAAGTTATTTACTCATTGCGTATATATGCCATACAACACTCCTTCCGTGGCCTCCAACTGCTCTTAAACGCTAGTAAAACCAAATGCATGCTTTTCAACCATTCGCTGCCTGCACCCGCAAGCCCGACTAGCATCACCACCCTGGATGGTTCCGACCTAGAATATGTGGACATCTATAAGTACCTAGGTGTCTGGCTAGACTGCAAACTCTCCTTCCAGACTCAAATCAAACATCTCCAATCCAAAATCAAATCTAGAGTCGGCTTTCCATTTCGCAACAAAGTCTCATTCACTCACACCGCCAAACTTACCCTAGTAAAACTGACTATCCTATCGATCCTCGACTTCGGCGATGTCATCTACAAAATAGCTTCCAATACTCTACTCAGCAAACTGGATGCAGTTTATCACAGTGCCATCCGTTTTGTTACTAAAGCACCTTATACCACCCACCACTGCGACCTGTATGCTCTAGTCGGCTGGCCCTCGCTACATGTTCGTCGCCAGACCCACTGGTTCCAGTTCATCTACAAGTCTATGCTAGGTAAAGCTCCGCCTTATCTCAGTTCACTGGTCACGATGGCAACACCCACCCGTAGCACGCGCTCCAGCAGGTGTATCTCACTGATCATCCCTAAAGCCAAAACCTAATTTAGCCGCCTTTCCTTCCAGTTCTCTGCTGCCTGCGACTGGAATGAATTGGAAAAATCTCTGAAGTTGGAGACTTTTATCTCCCTCACCAACTTTAAACATCTGCTATCTGAGCAGCTAACCGATCGCTGCAGCTGTACATAGTCCATCAGTATATAGCCCACCCAATTTACCTACCTCATCCCCATACTGTTTTTATTTTATTTACTTTTCTGCTCTTTTGCACACCAGTATCTCTACCTGCACATGACCATCTGACCATTTATCACTCCAGTGTTAATCTGCTAAATTGTAATTATTCACTCCTATGGCCTATTTATTGCCTACCTCATGCCTTTTGCACACAATGTATATAGATTCTTTTTTCCTACTATGTTATTGACTTGTTTATTGTTTATTCCATGTGTAACTCTGTGTTGTCTGTTCACACTGCTATGCTTTATCTTGGCCAGGTCGCAGTTGCAAATGAGAACTTGTTCTCAACTAGCCTACCTGGTTAAATAAAGGTGAAATAAAACAAATATTATTATGCGTTTAACTTTTCTATTATTTCTCCATTTCTTTCTCGCTGCAGGGCCTGTAAGTAAGCATTTCACTGTTAGTCCTCACCTGTTGTTTACGAAGCATGTGACACAACAAATTTGATTTTGAAACTCATCCTGGCACCATGTTCTGAACAAAATGATGCATCATGAATGAAACCAGATTGAACTTGACTGGTTGTGAAAACAACACACTTGCAGTATGTAAGATAAAAAAGGAAACCACAAAAAAACAACTGATTAAATCATCATCTATCCAGTTTTAGTCGGCTTGATGAAGATTCCCATCTGACCAACATAGTACAAGGGTCAGCCTTCCACTCCCCACTGTCAGAGCAGTGACATGCTAATTGGCCAATGACAGATCCTCTCCCTCTCTAACTAATACATTATCCCCCAACAAGACATCTAAAACACACGTGCTAGGCCAGGCCAGGCCAGGCCCAGAGACCAGGGTGGGGAGTCACTAGCTACCGCTGATTTCACTGGCCGTGTGAGGACACACATAAGGCTCTCTCTACAGGGACTCAAGTCATTTGACTGGATCGAAGTCTATGGCATCCGCCGTGACAATGTTTTGACAGTATCTTAGTTCACACACACACACACACACACACACACACTGAAACTAACATTTTACATTTGTCTCTGTACTCCAGCATTTTGGATTTGAGATCAAATGTTTTGTGAGGCGACAGTACAGAATGTCAACTTTTATTTGAGGGTATTTTCATACATATCTGTTTTACCGTTTAGAAATGCAAGTACTTTATGTATCTAGTCCACCCATTTGAGGAAGTGAAGTATTTGGACAAAATTCACTTAGTGTATTAAAGTAGTCAAAAGTTTAGTATTTCGGCCCATATTTCTAGTACACAATGACTACATCAAGCATTTGACTCTACAAACTCGGATTTATTTGCAGTTTGTGTTAGGTTTTGCTAAGTGCGTAACTTTGTGTTGCATATTATGGGTGGTCAGGGTCAATGGGTTCCGGGTTCAACACCCTTCATGGGGCAGGATAATAAAACAGGAAGAAATTGCCTTGAAATGTTTCTGGTGTATTTTTAAGGGAAAATACATCCAAAACTTTGATAACTGATAATTTGGTCAATATATCCCAACCACAGCTGAAATACCAATCATTTCTGTATTACTTAAAACTGTTGGTCTAACTAACAATTAAGAAAGAAACCATGCTTGACAATTTCTTGGTAGAATGACTGTGAAAGTCAGTTCTGGGGCTTGTACTGAATGACGCTTCCCCAAAATGTTCTTCAACTTTCTTGAACAGACTTTAAGGTAGCCTACATTTGCTCCGTTTGGTAGGTGTGCTGAGGTGTGGCTTGAAGCAATGAGTGACATATTTGAAGTGAAGCGGTGCATTTTGAATCCACAACAGAAACCCTCCCTGTTTTCAACCGGTCGTTCAGAACACCGCCGTTTCCATTTAATTGAATGTTGTATTATGTTTTGTTTTTGTACTAAACGCAGCCCTGGTGAATTTTCTACAACAAAATTAATGAAAGTAAAATGGTGACACCTTTAAAATATAATTTCCCCTTGAAAAAATGCACCTAACAAAATATTGGTCCATATTAACAGGCTGGTGTGTTATTTAGCAATAGGCATTATCACCTGTAGCCCAAATTATGCAGCATAGTGGCTATAAATAAATAGGCAGAAACATGGGGTTGCCCATATGTATTTGTACTAGTCATTAGCTAGAGCAGGGCTTCCCAAACCTTTTCAGTCATGGCTCCCTTTCATCTTGGGTGAACATCATTTTGGCCTTCAAAATTGTTTTCTAAACATAAATAAGGAGGATAGGTTGCTGCTACTGGTCAGAGTCTATGAGACAAGCAGGCTGCCTCTGACTGGGGAGAGAAACAGGCTTGTTTGAGCCTACTGCCTGAGGTTCAGAGAAACAACTTTTCTCTAATTCTGTAGCCTACAACAAACCCGTTGTTGCAAAGTTTATAATACTACCAAAGTTGTCTTTGAACTCTCAAAAATGAGCCCAATATAACCATTACCAATTATCACTGGCTTTGAAAAATAACACTCACATGTGACAAGATGAGCATCTCGCCACTTCGCAATACAAACTTTTCCATTTGAAAAATTGAACTTTATATACACAATTGTTATTCGTGTTTACATTTGTTTTATTTATTTAAATAATTTCCAATTCATTAAATTCACCATGGTACAGTGCCTTGAGAAAATATGCACCCAGTCACTACAAAGATACAGGCTCCCTTCCTAACTCAGTTGCCGGAGAAGAAGGAAAGCGCTCAGGGATTTCACCATGAGGCCAATGGTGATTTTAAAACCATTACAGAGTTGAATGGCTGTGATAGGAGATAACTGTGGATGGGTCAACAACATTGTAATTACTCCACAATACTAACATAAATTAAAGAGTGAAAAGGAGGAAGTAACGTTCTTTGTGCCTCTAAATTTCTCACTGAACCTTTTCCACAATGAATTCACGATTATCCATAATCATGGTATCCACATGAATGTAGAAGTGTTCAGAAACATTATATTCTCATTCACAATAAAAGTGACTCCAAAATGACAATACATTGGTCACCATTCAGTTCCTATTGGGCAAAATATAACCAGAAACAACCAAAACAAACTACAAATGCATCCGAGTTTGTAGAGTCACAAGCTTGATGTTGTCATTGACTGCACGGAATATGGGACCAAATACTAAAGTTGACTACTTTAATACACTTTTAGTGAATTTGTCTAAATACGTGACTTCCTCAAATAGGGGGACTAGATACATGAAGTGCTTTTATTTCTAAACTGTAAAACAGATATTTATGAAGATGCCCTCCAATAAAAGGTGACATTCTGTACTGTTGCCTTATATGAAACACTTGATCTCAAATCCAAAATGGTGGAGTATAGAGACAAATAAAAAAATGTAGATTCACTGTCCAAATACATATAGAGAGGAGTGGACCTGGCAATTGAACATGACCTAAAAACATTCTGAAAATGTGATATGACCACAGGGAAAAAGCTATGCTTATAAGATACTGGGAAAATACCGCAAAATACAGGTTGGATTGAACTGAGCCTTTTTTTCTCATTTGAGTGACCATGTTTAGAAAGTAGACTGATTGTGGAGCCTTCCAGGCTGTTTGCTTAGTGAATTAGTCACAGCCTAAACAGGTCCTCTCAGGTCTGAGACTTGCGCGTGTGTGTGTGTGTGTGTGTGTGTGTGTGTGGGTCAGAGGGGACAGCAGGAGACTGATCTCACCTGACAAGCCCTCGAACACCTTTAACACAGCGAAACAGGATTTACAGTGTTCTATAGTTTAAGTCTATTTTCTAGTTGACTACTCTTTCCTCTGAGGAGAGGAAAAGCTTGTTTTGTGTGTGTGTGTGTGTGTGTGTGTGTGTGTGTGTGTGTGTGTGTGTGTGTGTGTGTGTGTGTGCGTGTGTGTCAGAGGGGACACCAAGAGGCTGATCTCACCTTTAACACAGCGAAACAGGATTAACAGTGTTCTATAGTTTAAGTCTATTTTCTAGTTGACTACTTTCTCTGAGAAAGGGCTTGTTTCGTGCGTGTGTGTGTGCTTGCGTGCGTGTGCTTGCGTGCGTGTGCTTGCATGCGACTGAAAGTGGAAGAGAAACTATGGTGTTGTGAATCATACAGGCAAGACAATCTGTGAGAATTTCAGTATCTCTACAAGTGAACCATAGTACATAGAAGAGGAAATGAATGAAGTCTAAATGGAAGTAGTAGGGGAAAGTTGCTTTCTAAACGTCAGTCTTCTTACCTCGTTTCTGCATGTAGGTGAACAGGTCATCCAGGAACTCCTTTCTGTTGGGGTCACTGTCAAGCTCATACAGCTGAAGGTGAAAGCCATTGAGTTACAGTCAGTCTTATCTTTTGATACTTTTAAATAAAGCATTTAAGTCCAACATGCATTTGTATTTATTGAATTGCTTCTAATCAATTGGCTAACTAAAGGAAAACAGGAAGTATCATCAAGCAATCACTACTAATAAATAGTAAGGGTTCATTATATCAAATCTAACCTGTGACTTTCTCTACGAGATTAATAACATTCTTTCTTTACGGCTAGATAGGTATTTGATGACCTGTTGGAGCTGTGTTCTGAGTGCTAACCAAAGCCTGGTTCAGCCATAATGTGCTCCAGACCAGATACGTACCTTAGCAAAGTCTCTGGAGGCCTCTCCTCTTCCTCCTCTTCCACTGTCATTCTCATCTGCCCAAGCACCACTCCCATTCTGCAGAGAGATGACGCAGAGAATTAACATCCAGTACACCCAAACATACACACGCATAGGGCTGCGGCGGTCTTGAAATTTTGTCCACCGTTTTCTTTCATGCAAATGACTGCCAGTGTCACAGTAAAAGACTGAGAAAAAAAACGATAAAAAAAACAGGCTTAGCATTTCAAAGACTCCACACATACAATCCACTGATGCGCGCCTATGGAACATCTACATTAAAAAAGGATAATATATCTATTTAACCCTTTTAGAACCCATAGTGGCTGTCAATGACCTTTCTTTATATTACTATAGCGCCCGCAAACTGCCTTTTTTTCCTGCAAAAATATCTGTGTCTCTCGCTAGCTAGCCTGTTAGGCAAGAAAAGTTGTGTGTGTCGGTAAATTTGTGCTGCGCACGCAAATTGTCAACCTTGTGCTTTGCTTGCGACGCTGTCACTTGGTCATCTCACTCCCTCCCTACAAAGACAACCAGCTAAATACGCCCCTAGAAATATATTAAGAATTGCTTTAAACCTGTTAGGCTAAATTGCAGAAGGTCATCTTTACAATCTTTTACTTTCAACATTCTAAATAAATAAACAATAGATGAAGTGTTGAATATGTAAACCGTTGTGCCACATACAATTGAGGTCAGAATTTTACAGACCCTTAGGTTGGAGTCAATTAAAACTCATTTTTCAACCACTCCACACATGTATTGTTAACAAACTATAGTTTTGGCAAGTCGGTTAGGACTTCTACCTACTTCTTCTATCTACTTTGTGCATGACATAAGTCATTTTTCTAACAATTGTTTACAGAGAGATTATTTCACTTACAATTCACTGTATCACAATTCCAGTGGGTCAGAAGTTTACATACACTAAGTTGACTGTGCCTTTAAACAGCTTGGAAAATTCCAGAAAAAGATGTCATGGCTTTAGAAGCTTCTGATAGGCTAAAGGACATCATTTTAGTCAATTGGCAGTGTACCTGTGGATGTACAGCCGGGCAAAAAACGTATTTAATACTTATTTTCCACCATAATTTGCAAATAAATTCATAAAAAATCCTACAATGTGATTTTCTGGATTTTTTTCTTCTCATTTTGTCTGTCATAGTGTAAGTGTACCTATGATGAAAATTACAGACCTCTCTCATCTTTTTTAAGTGGGAGAACTTGCACAATTGGTGGCTGACTAAATACTTTTTTGCCCCACTGTATTTCAAGGCCTACCATCAAACTCAGTGCCTCCTTGCTTGACATCATGGGAAAATCAAAATAAATCAGCCAAGACCTCACAATAAACATTGGAGACCTCCACAAGTCTGGTTCATCCTTGGGAGCAATTTCCAAATGCCTGAAGATATCACGTTCATCTGTAAAAACAATAGTACGCAAGAATAAACACCATGGGACCACGCAGACGTCATACCGCTCAGGAAGGAGACACATTCGGTCTCCTAGAGATGAACGTACTTTGGTGTGAAAAGTGCAAATCAATCCCAGAACAGCAGCAAAGGACTTTGTGAAGATGCTGGAGGAAACAGGTACAAAAGTACCTATATCCACAGTAAAACGAGTCCTATATCGACATAACCTGAAAGGCCGCTCAGCAACGAAAAAGCCACCACTCCAAAACCACCATAAAAAAAGCCAAACTACGGTTTGCAACTGCACATGGGGACAAAGATCGTACTTTTTGGAGAAATGTCCTCTGGTCTGATGAAAAAAAAATAGAACTGTTTGGCCATAATGACCATCGTTATGTTTGTAGGAAAAAGGGGGACGCTTGCAAGCTGAAGAACACCGTGAAGCATGTGGTGGCAGCATCATGTTGTGGGGGTGCTTTGATGCAGAAGGGACTGGTGCACTTCACAAAACAGATGGCATCATGAAGGAGGAAAATGTGGATATATTATGTGAATATATTGAAGCAACATCTAAAGACATCCGTCAGGAAGCTAAAGCTTGGTCACAAATGGGTCTTCCAAATGGACAATGACCCCAAGCATACTTCCAAAGTTGTGGCAAAATGGCTTAAAGACAACAAAGTCAAGGTATTGGAGTGGCCATCACAAAGCTCTGACCTCAATCCTATAGAACATTTGTGGGAAGAACTAAAAAAGGTTGTACGAGCAAGGAGGCCTACAAACCTGACTCAGTTACATCAGCTCTCTCAGGAGGAATGGGCCAAAATTCACCCAACTTATTGTGGGAAGCTTGTGGAAGGCTACCCGAAACGTTTGAACCAAGTTAAACCATTTAAAGGCAATGCTACCAAATACTAATTGAGTGTATGTAAACTTCTGACCCACTGGGAATGTGATGAAAGAAATAAAAGCTGAAATAAATCACTACTATTATTCTGACATTTCACATTCTTAAAACAAAGTAGTGATCCTAACTGACCTAAAACAGGGAATTTTTTACTAGATTTAAATGTCAGAAATTGTAAAAAAAAAATGAGTTTAAATATATTTGGCGAAGGTGTATGTTAAACTTCTGACTTCAACTGTACTTTGACTTCTTACCATTTATGAAAAGTAATCTGACCATGGGTCTTGAAGTGCCCTATATAGTCTTCATTGTTATAATCTAACCTATCTATAAACACAGTCGTCAATGTCTTTGTGTACTCATATTCATGAACGTCTCTGTACTCCTGTCTGCTTATCTATCAGCGTAACATACAGCTCCAGTCTAAAGTTTGGACACACCTACTCATTCAAACCTACTCATGGTTGTAAATATATATTTTTTTAACTATTTCTACATTGTAGATAAAGAGTGAAGCCATTAAAACTATGAAATAACACATAAGGAATAATGTAGTAACCAAAAAAAGTGTTAAACAAATCCATATATATTTAATCATTATTTAATATTTCAGGGTCTTCAAATAGCTACCTTTTGCCTTGATGACATCTTATAAATAAAAATATATTTTGGTTTAAAAAAAAATGTTGGGTTCTACATGATTCCATATGTGTTAATTCAAAGTTTTGATATATTCACTATTAGTCTACAATGTAGAAAATAGTACAAATAAAGAAAAACCTTGCAATGAGTAGATTTGACTGGTACTGTACATATGCACACCATGAACTGAGAAACAATCTGGCCACTAAGGGCTACATAAAATAATTTTGATTGATTGATTTAAAGTGCTGTACAGCATCATGATGATACTGTTCACGGTGTGAGTGTGTAGAAGTCAAATGGGAGGCATGTAACTACCACACAATTTATTATGGAACCCCCTAAGAGGTGATTATTAGGAAGACAGTATGTGTATGGTTGAGAAAGAGAGGAAGGAAGAGAGAGACAGTGTGAGTGGGAGAGAGATTATGTTCCTGACCACAATTGTTTCCTATTTGTTGCTTCCCTCCCTCCCTGCAGGTCAGTGAAAGTGATGGAAGTGATGTGGAGAGTCAGGGCTCTGCAGCAGAAGGCAGGGAGGAAGAGATGATTGGCGAGACAGAGATTTAGAGCGAGGAGGAAGAGGAGAGTGATGAGGGAGGAAGGTGAGGAGAGTGATGAGGAAGGGAGAGAGAGGAGTGTGATGAGGGAGAGAGAGGGGAGTGATGAGGGAGAGGAGAGTGATGAGGGAGCGAGTTAGTGGAGAGTGATGAGGGAGAGGAGAGTGATGAGGGAGAGGAGAGTGATGAGGGAGAGGGAGGGAGTTAGTGGAGAGTGATGAGGGAAGGCAGAGGAGAGGGAAGGTAGAGGAATATGGAGAAGAGGAAGCAGAGGGAGAGCACACCCAAGAGGGGAGCCTACATTTCCATTGAGTGTTTCTGCCCCAAGTCCCACCATTCACCCTTGTACCACACCACCAGGGACTAAAGTGACAGTGGCGGGGAGTTTTGAGTTGTAGGAGACTGTTCTTTTTTCTTCACATCTGCTGTTTAACACCAACCTGTCTGCCACCACATCCAATTCACTGAATTGTTGTCAAAGTAGGCTACTATTTCTACATTTTGTGTCAGGCTTAGTCTGTACTAAATCTTATTGAAATAGTCTCCGAATAGTCATTTGCATTTTGACATTTTTACAGGAGAAAGAATCGTAGTTAATCAAATAGCTTACTTTGTGTGGATTTTGAAATACTTTCTGAATATTGTTCTCTGGTCACATTTCTGATTATTTTTAAAATATTTATATATTTATAAGTATAATGCTATATTTGGTACATTTAGTGAGTAACAAACTACAATTTAAACTCTAGGGTTTGTTGAGTGTTTTATTGATAGTGATTGTAGACAAAATGAGTTATTCCTACTGACATGAATGTGATCTTTAAAACTAAGTTAACTTCTAATTGTCATTTGTTCTTTGTTTTAGAGCTATTTATGTTTGAGAAAATTAGCTTCATCGTAAATTCTCAGTCTCAATCTCAGCAGCAGCCTAGAATTCTATTGGGGTCTAAATGGTTAATATAAACTAGGTGGTTTATATTGTATACCTTAGGTATGACAGAATATTTGTTTTTACTGCTTTAAATTACATTGGTAACCAGTTTATAATAGCAATAAGGCAGCTCGGGAGTTTGTGGCATATGGTCAATATACCATGGCTAAGGGCTGTATCCAGGCACTCCACGTTGCATCGGGCATAAGAACAGCCCTTACCGGTGGTATATTGGCCTTATTGCTTAAATACACACCCTCACAATATTTTTTTTTTTACATTTTAGGCAGGTGCAAGGAAACATGATATGAAGAAAATGTATTTCGGCCTACTGTATGTTATCTGGCTATGCGCCATGCTATAGGCTAGTTCATTTTTATTTTATTTCACCTTTATTTAACCAGGTAGGCCAGTTGAGAACAAGTTCTCATTTACAACTGCAACCTGGCCAAGATAAAGCAAAGCAGTGCGACAACAACAACACAGAGTTACACATAAACAAGCATACAGTCAATAACACCATAGAAGGATTTAGCTGACAAGATATGCTGATAAGCTCCGTGCAATTATTTTATATGATTTTATTGTAAGAATGATATAACCGAACGTAGCTGAATAATATAGAAAGGATATTTTTCACATTCCGGAGTGAGTGTGCATATTCAGTGGCAATGCGTAAAAGTGTTCATTTGAAACAGGTCCTATACGCTAGATTTAGCATGATTTGGCAACTTTAGTTGTGAATGATACAAACCGTAGAAATGAAGACATATTGCAAATACAATATTGCACTCTGTTCCTTGCCTCAGGCTGCACACCATGTTCTCTCATCATAGCAACATGTTTCCACAACGAAACAAATTTAAATAAACTGTTGACAGCCTCTATCTCTGCTCCAGAAAGGACTGAGAGAGGATAAGAAGGAAACGCACGGTGGTGAGATATTTTGTACCTAAAAAGGTAATGTGTCAGCATATTCTTTAAGAAAATATGAAAATTGCCTATTACTAGGGATGCACGATATATTGGTGAACATATCGTAATCGGCCGATATTAACTAAAAATGCAAACATCGGTATCGGCCTGATGTCTAATTTAACGCCAATGTTAAAAACCGATGTCAAAACTACCGTTCATACCTAAACTCGCTGGCCAGGTCAGAACACTGACATTCCTGTCTTGCAGGAAATCACGCACAGAACAAGCAGTATGGCTGGTGGCATTGTCATGCTGGAGGGTCATATCAGGATGAGCCTGCAGGAAGGGTACCACATGAGGGAGGAGGATGTCTTCCCTGTTACGCACAGTGTTGAGATTGCCTGCAATGACAAGCTCAGTCCGATGATGCTGTGACACACCGCCCCAGGCCATGGATGGACCCTCCACCTCCAAATCGATCCCGCTCCAGAGTACAGGCCTCGGTGTAACGCTCATTCCTTCGACGATAAACACGAATCCGACCATCACCCCTGGTGAGACAAAACTGCAACTTGTCAGTGAAGAGTACTTTTTGCCAGTCCTGTCTGGTCCAGGGACAGTGGGTTTGTGCCTATAGGCGACGTTGTTGCCGGTGATGTCTGGTCTGGTGAGGCCCTGCCTTACAACAGGCCTACAAGCCCTCAGTCCAGCCTTTCTCAGCCTATTGCGGACAGTCTGAGCACTGATGGAGGGATTGTGCGTTCCTGGTGTAACTCGGGCAGTTGTTGTTGCCATACTGTACCTGTCCCGCAGGTGTGATGTTTGGATGTACCGATCCTGTGTTGTTACACGTGGTCTGCCACTGCGAGGACGATCAGCTGTCTGTCCTGGCTCCCTGTAGCGCTGTCTTAGGCATCTCACAGTACGGACATTGCAATTTATTGCCCTGGCCACTTCTGCAGTCCTCATGCCTCCTTGCAGCATACCTAAGGCACGTTCACGCAGATGAGCAGGGATCCTTGGGCATCTTTCTTTTAATGTTTAATGAAGATCTGTGAAGCTATTTGGATTTTTACGAATTATCGTTGAAAGACAGGTTCCTCAAAAAGGGCCGTTTCTTTTTTTTGCTGAGTTTTTATAATGTAGGTACAGGACTGAATGACGCCACACAAAATGTTGCGCTACAAGTGCAACACAGATTTCCTAACCTAGTTCACAATGTCTGCTGTGTGGATCGAGCAGTCAACAAGTCAATCAGTCATTTGAAAGAGTAAGAACATTTCAGTGAGACAATTCAAAAGGCGAAATCCATTGAAGCCAAGATAACGGAATTCATTACCCTTGACAATCAACCGTTCTCTGTCGTGCGTGATGTTGGCTTTCACTGGTCGAGCACCGGGACACACTACCAAGTGCGCTATTTTTCAGATGCTACCCTACCGGAGTTACACAGTAATACTGTCACTGCTATTAGCTTCACGACATAGATACTATGAATCATTGTGACATATGAAATACGAGTGATTGATTAAACTGTGTGTAATAACTACGTAAAAATGTATGAACGCGTTAAATTATTATTTGACGTGCAGTCACATTCAGGTCCTGATTGGTCAACAAGCTTATTTGACACGTCAAAGTGTGTTATTTGACGTGTATCTTTTTTGACACGCAAAAAAACGTTCCATAGAAATCCTGGCTGAGAATGAAACAACTGAACAACGAAACAGCACAGCAAGTAAGTGAAAAAAACAGGTTTTGATTGTTTTACTGGTAATGGGGACATACGTAAATGCCAACAAAATATATTTTTGGTCAGTGTGGTGTGTATATGTGTAACCTTTATTTTACTAGGCAAGTCCGTTAAGGACAAATTCTGATTTACAATGACGGCCCGGACGATGCCGGGCCAATTGTGCGCCGCCCTATGGGACTCCCAATCACGGCCGGATGTGATACAGCCTGGATATGAAACAGGGACTGTTGTGACGCACGCCTCTTGCACTGAGATGCAGTGCCTTAGACTGCTGCGTACATGTGTGTGTTAACTATTTAACTGTACTAGAATGCTTTAATATGCTGCTAAAATTTGTAATATTGGTTATCGATATCAATTTTTTGGGCAAGAAAAATATCGTATATCGTTATTAGCCAAAAATGTAATATCGGTGCATTACTACCTATTACTAGGCTATTTAAAATAAAATACAAATTCACTATAATTGTAGGCAAACTCTGTAAGCCGCCCTGCACAACTCAGTGAACCAACAGCATCGCCTAGGCCTATACGTTCTCTCCCAGACTCATACAAAGTTTGGAGCGTTTCATAAGGTAACTAGTCCATCCAGTAGGCTATGCATAATAATACAGTCCACACTCAAAGGCATTTACTAAAATTTGTTTAAACTTTGGAGCATAGGATAGACCAATTATGTACCAAAGACATCTTAAATCTTTATATTTTTAATGTTTTTCTTCCGTGGGTAATATACAGTGAAGGATTTTGGATTGCATTTGCATTGATGTCAAAGTGATTAGAGGGACAATAGAGCCCTGAGTACCAGCCATTAGGACCTGATGGTCGTTAGCGAGTTAGGTACTACCAATACATGCCCAGAGTGCATAAGAGGAGATTACAGTGACTCAACGGCCACGTGGAATTTGACTGCGGTCATGACTCACGACTGCCAGTGTGGCGGTAATACGGTCATCGCGACAGCCCTACAAACACTCACAAAGCATTTCTTTGGATCTGTGAGTGAAGCCTGAGGAGTTAGTGTGTTCCTCAGAAGCTCCTGTGCCCTTCCCCCATTAACTAACATCTCAATTTCACCTAAACCATCTACATCTGGGCCCGGACCCAGACCTGCCCCCACCAGGCCTTCCAACCCAGCTGGATACCTTGCCCCCCCCCCCACCATCCCTCAACCCAAAAGCAGCTGCAGCAGGCGGCCAGGTTAATGGGGTGTAGCAGGGCTGACAGACAGGCTGGTCAGTAGCCCTAACCAGAGGCGGACTGGTCATATGGGGGAGGGGGGGGTCACTCAGTGGCCCCACAGGACGGAAGATAAAGGAATATAGGGGTAGAAGGTAAAACAGGATGTGCAGAACAGGAATTTCTCCTTTAAGACAAACCCAATAAAAGTATCAGGAATCAAAACAAGATCCGGACAGGAGAGAGAAGAGAGGGGCTGTTAATAGCCCCAAGCCCATTGGTCAGTACGGAAGAAAACTCCTGAAAACGAGAGGCAGGAGGCCAAAGGTTGTCAAGGCCCCAGAGAGTAAGTTATTTTCACTCGCTCACTCACTGGGCATGTGAACATCTATATCTTAATGGTTGCCAATGGTCATGCAGTTTAAATAGATATTGATATCAGCTTACAACACATATAGATTTCAATCCAGTTCTGATCCAAATATCCCTCTTTGTGTTTCTAAGTAACAGGTCAAACAAATATCTTTTTACAATAAAAATCTTGCATAGTTTTCCTTATCAAACACTTTAGGTGTAAATTTCCACTAAGGGCTCACACACACCAATAGCATTGGCTGGACTTTGCACCTCTAAACAGAGCGACGGCTGTGATTTGCACACCAATTTAACATTTAGAAACTGTGAAAATGTCAGCAGTCAGACACCCATGGTGGTCCATAAAACACAGCGCGCTTAACAATCGGCAGATGAACGCTAGACCCACATTCGGTGCAATGTGTGCGAGCCTTAAGTAACAAAGATTACAACAGGACCATCAAGAAAGTACACATGCAAAATAGTACATTTAGAAATCTTTATTGACCCCCCTTGCACACTATTTGGTTGCTTTTGTTCAAGTTGGACCATTAGAAATGATAACATAAGATAATTAATATTATGACCATGCAGAATCCCACATACTTGTATTTACTTTTTCATTCAAATTGTTGCGATCTGTATCTCATAAACAACATTGTTGTTATCTTTTCCATGGCCCAGAGGTCATTGTGATGTAAAAAGCCATAAACCTATATCTGTCACACTAAATCATTTCACTAGTCTGGCTAACACTGAACTCTCAAAGTCCTTCTGACTTCAGAGTCTGGAATGGCTCTTTGATGTTATCGGCACAATGCTTTGATAATGAAGGAGGCTGTGCTTTTACTGGTTGTCTCTCCTCTGTCTTTCTCACTCAAACACCCAGACGCACAGCCCCTCCGAGAGCCGCCCCCTTCCATTACAACGGCTGGATTTTCAAATCCAAACAGAGGGAGGTCTCAACCCGAGGGGGAAAATAATTACATTTGAGAGATCCAAATCTAAATGTGTGAGTGACTCATCACTGAAGATCTAACTACCAGTAGCCCCCTCCCTCTCCATAGGGTGAATATATAATATAACTATTGACAGTGAGCAGTGACAGTTGGGTTATCGGCCGCCATTTGTTAGAGTACACACGTGCACAAATCTCCCCAAGGGACACTCCGTGCTGCACTGCGCTGTGAGAGCGGGGGTCAAAGGTGTGTGGCATCACAGGGAACAACGATCTGTGTGATAGAATGTCACTGCTAAATGACAGACTTCCAGCGTCTGGGCCAGCCCACCTGTCCACTGACCCACGTCCCTGTCTAGGGTACTGCCTACCTGTCTGACCAACTGTCTGCTCCAGGGGCCAGAGGATATCCCCTTCCCTGGACTTCCCCTCCTAATGGACAGCTAATGGGTATACAGGCCTGTCAATTCCTCGGTCTATATTCTGTCTATTGCTAACAGCACCACTTCACCAAGTCAAATTCTGGATGAAGGTGATTGTGATTATGCTCCGGGCCTACAAACACACCTGACTCAGTAAACTATTCAAAATTAATTTGTATAAATCAGATTGAGGCTGGAACAAAAGCCTGCACAAGGGCAGCTTTCCAGAAGGAGGGTTGGTCACCCCAGTTGTAGGGCTTTATCCCAAATAGACATGAAATATGGGCCAATACAAAAGGAACCTCCTACTCATGGGCAGACATGTTGGCTCTTGTAGGGAAATGGTCAGCCCAGGAATGTTAAAACTATGTTGTTAGTGTTTAGTGTGGAGCACAGCCTTTTGGACCACTTTGTATAAATTGCCCATCTCTGCCCCTTCATCAGCAAGTACACACTCCACCCCAAGTTCCACATTTATCATGAGGCTCCCACATCCTAAAAACATATAACAGGGTACCTTACTACCTCTGATGGGGTCTGGTGTATGTGTGGGTGCACACGCATGTATGAGACATGAGTGTGTGTTGCTGAGGCTGAAAACGTTTTTCTCTTTCCCTCTCCCTCTCTATTCTTCCAGAGTAATGCTGTTAGCAGGTTTACTGGCCAGGCGGTGGAAGGGATAATCACATTATGGCCATACGTGTCTGACTGGCCCAGCACCAAATAAGGGATGAGAATCATCCAGATGAACATCCATGTGTTAGTGAGTCACCAGGAGGGAACAAACAAGCAGTCTGTCTGCCACAGCTATAACGACATCTCAGAGAGGAGAGAACTGGACTGATGACAAAAGAGCACTACGCCTGGGGACGATTACACACACATACATACATACATACATACATACATACACACACACACAACACATACATAAGGACACTTGATGAGCAGCTCAAAGAGCCACACTTATGTTGAGATGGAGGAACCATGCCAGAAATGCAAATCATTTGGAGAAAAAAAGGCACATTTCTGGCAAAACAAATGCAGTGTGTTTTATTTTGAGTGGTAAACATAATAGTTGAAATGGACTTGACTGTAAATGGATAATACATCTCCGGGAAATAAGCATTGTGTATTGCAGTGTGTAATGTGTTTATATTCTTTACATATATGCTTCAATCAACATCTCACACACACAAACAGGTTTACAATCCCTCCTCCTAGTTGAATGTCGACACATACCTGAGGGGGAACACAAAACAGCCATTAAAAACAAATGTTTGGAGTCACGCCTCCATTTTGGTGGAGGAAGCCAGGCGAGTTGGAACAGGAGGGGTTAATGGCAGGCGCTGGGCAGCTTTAAAGGGGGGAGGGGACAGAATTGATTGCTCAGGATGTTGACAGCAGTTCTCCAATTTGATAAGCAGCTGTTATTAGATGAAGAGGCTAGTTTGCAATAAAAGCACTTTGTGATTTTCCTTCATTTCTCCAGAGGGGCTTTGAGGGACAGAGCTAGTTCACAACATGATGTGGTGTGGCTCTGTGTGGTGCTTACAAAGGGAAATACATGAAAAAGAGAAACCTTGGCTCTGGGAAAATCCTCTCTACAGCAACACTACACAAGCACACTAAAGCAGGTCAACCTGCAGCACATACTGCAAGAGAACATCCTATTGAACTAGGTCATTGTCATGATGTAGATAACTTAGCAGATAACACTGAACATGCTTGTGGGACGGGGTGGAGCGCAGGGAAGATCATTTTCTCATTGGCTGGTTTAAACGTGTGTCTGGCTGGCTGGCTTGCAGTTCTGGTTTCCAGAGTTACATTATGCTCGTATGGAGCTAGGCTAGGGTTAATCAACGAAGGCGCGCGTGTCCCTGACATACCAGAGTCGTATTTAACCGGAGGCAGGCCGGAGCTGCTGCAGCCCCCTAACCTCTCCACTCCACTGGACCTAGATGCCACAGTCCCGCCCACAGCTTCATGCTACAGGCCTTGGCTCTTTCCCCGGGGGCCTGGCCAGCGATCGAACTGAAGCCCGATCAATAGCTCTGGATGTGCAAACATGGTGAACTTCCCAACCCCCCCCCGGACACAATCTCACAGCACGGGTCAATACTCATCATCCTCATACTACTGCTATGACCAGGGAAATTGAGATTGGGGAAAATATCATTGTGACGACTCTGGTGTGACTTCAACCGATCACCTTGAGCAAGAGCCTCACGTTTGGGACTGGGGGATTTCCATTGGAAAAACTCATGTCCCCTAGCTGGCTGAATTAATAATAAAAACCCATAATCACCAACAAGCTGGAGCAAAGAGTCACAACCATCCTTTAAAATTTTTTTTTTTTTAAAACACACACACAGACACACACCAAAATGTATTAGTCACATGTGCCGAATACAACAGCGAAATGCTTACCAACAACCAACACTGCAGCTTAAAAAAAAATACAGATAAGAATAAGGTGATAAAAGTAACAAGTAATTAAAGAGCCGCAGTAAAACAACAATAGCGAGACTATATACAGGGGGGTACAGAGTCAATGTGCAGGGGCACCGGTTAGTTGAGGTAGTATGTAGATGTAGAGTTAAGGTGACTATGCATAGATGATAACAACAGAGAGTAGCAGTGGAGTAAAAGAGGGGGAGGAGGGGAGCAAAGCAAATAGTCTGGGAGGCCATTTGATTAGGTGTTCAAACAATATCGCTATGGTAACCGCAGGTTGTAAATCATGGCTAGAGAAATGCCATTGTACTCCCAGCTTGACCTAGTCAACAATGGCAGGCAGACTTTACTAAAATAGAGCAACAGTTCACATCCCACTGTAAATCTACAGACAGTCATGGGATCTCACAACACTGGGGGAGCAGAGCAGTCACCATCTCACAGCCTTCTCTAGGTCACACTCCTCTTACTAATCTTTTTCCCTAAAATGACTAGCTGTCAAACTGGAAGATTGAGGGAAATCTCTAAAACAGACAAGGGAAGGGGAGGTAATTGAATCATATTCAAGGTTGTCTCTGGGCTAAGCATACCACAAGACTTCTGAGACCGTTCTGGAACCCAGCCAAAACGCTGGAGATAAATGACAAGAAACATGCAAATGTGCATCTCCATACAGTGAACTCTCTACACCATAATTATAGAATTATGCTAAAAGTCTGGTTCTTTCTATGAGGTCCAAAGACCCTGTGCTAAAATAAACATGCAGTGGTTAAATTAAGTTATCAAAATGAAATTACAGCTAGTCAAATAGAATGTTTCCCAGTCTTTCTATAATTTAACTTGGTTCCACCATTGTGAGAAAAAAAAAACCTTCAATTATTTGCTTTGTACATTACTCAATTACTGTTTGGGAAGTGAAACCTTGGATTAAAGCAGATTATGTGTACAGCAAGCACCTTCTGTGTTACTGAACTCATACTGCGTTGTCACTCTCCGTGGTATTCCCTACAGCTGCAAATCCACTTCCCTATGTCGGACAGTGATACTGCCCTTTCAGCACACTTAAAAAAATAAAAAAATAAACTGGCATTGCAGTGGGCTGCCATCTTTAATCCAAATCAAATAATTGGGCTTTATCCCTCTGCGGGACTCATATAATCCTTTATAGAGCCTCTTGCTGTGGTGGGGGAGGGGGTGCTGAGTGGATAGGGCTGTAAAGGATCTCATGGTGAGCCGGCCATACGCTATGCTAGCACAAAGGTTCTCACTAATCACAATTCCATGTGCACAGGGAGTAAATCTCACTGCCAATGCTGGAACATATGGTGGCATTCCTCCACACACATACGACCGGATTCTCTCTGTTCACATTTAGAACTACCACAACGCATTCAAAAGCTCATACATCACCACATGAAACGCAGCAGGGTTCT
This sequence comes from Oncorhynchus clarkii lewisi, assembly GCF_045791955.1. Classification (NCBI taxonomy): domain Eukaryota; kingdom Metazoa; phylum Chordata; class Actinopteri; order Salmoniformes; family Salmonidae; genus Oncorhynchus; species Oncorhynchus clarkii. The sequence continues at coordinate 15,668,343 of NC_092172.1, read as the reverse complement.
GAATCAGATCAGAGCCTGCCTGCCTCTGGATGTCCAGTCATGTTGGAGGGAGATGTATTTCTTTGGGGAGCAGCAGACAGAACGGCGGGGAGCCAGGGACAAGGGGCCAAACGTCCAGAGGGGGGAGCATGTCGCTACCTGCCCATCCTGCGATTTGTCTTGCACCTCTAAAGAGAAGAGGCATGTGAAAGGCAGGTAGGCCCCAGGACAGACCACCATCCTCCATTAAATCACTCCAATTACAGAGCAAAGAGAGAGACAGAGAGGACAAACCAGACACTGACTGACCAACTTTTTCACCTTGTCCTACTTGGCTTCTTCAGACTCCAAGTCACTAGAAGTAAGGGTTTAAAACTCAGAGGACAAAGGCAGGGTCTTAGAGAAAGCCAGGGTGCATCAACATTCTGGGTAAACATTTCTACTGCTGGTGACCAGTAAGTCTGGTTCATCAAATAAACTGTCTGCATTTGTTCAGCTCCAGCCCTTTCACCAAGATACCACATTCCTCAGGCAGAGAGATCCCCTCCCCCACTGCCTCACTCTCTCTCACCCGCTGCCCCCTTCCCCCGCCTCACGCAAATGCAAAAAGTTTACAGGCTGGCATGGCCAGAAGTTCACACTCATTGGTTGAAAGACCCCTTCAGAGCCAGTGTAAACTTATAAAATTCCATCTGTGGCTCAACATGCACCATACCACTGCCGAGTGAATATCTGAGAACCTTGAGAACTGAACTGTAAATGGGTTGAATTTCCCAAATCTAACTACTGTATGCACAGATTTGCGTGAGACCCAGACCCCCCTTTAATATAATTGGATTTGGAGCTATTACCTTTGTTCTCTGAAGTGTAGTGACCATTTTATTTGAAGTGCTCTCAGAAGTGGGGGAGCGAGAAGATCGTGCTAAAGCAGATCCAGTGAACAAACAAGTGGGAGCTTTTAAGACTAGAATCTAAGTACATTATACATACAATAAAACTACATTTATTTGATACCATTAAAGTCAAGACTGCTCCAAGCAAACACTGCTCTACACAGGTCAAAAGAGCCATTAGCCTTTTTTCTTGGGTTAAAAGCTTTGGCTAAAAATATGTTGCATATCTCACATCAATCATCCACCTCACCCCAGTGCTAATGGTAGCTGTAGACATCACATATCACTGGTCGGCTTTTATAGCCATTCTCATTACACTGCAGAGCCAAAGGAATTCAATACATTCAGAAATAAACAAAGGCCTTTCTGCTATTAAGCCACATCACATCTAATTACATATGAAATGGGGCCAGGGCCACAAACCCGGCTGTTAAATGAGAAAATTACTTCTTTGTCTGGTGGGGATATAAAAAAAAAACAGAGTGCCTCATTCAGAGCAGAGGCTTTCCTTCTTAACTCCTAACGTCACATAGCAGCTAGCAGGAAGAATTTCCCCCATTCTGAAGTATCAGATGGCGCAAGTAATTTTCCCAATTCAAACACAGCCCTTTTGCAGAGCAGAACGTGGCAATGTCTAATCAATAGGGACTGATTTCCCTTTTCAGTGGCTGTGGGTATCGGTTTTGTCTCAGCTAGTGTTAAGTGTGTGGGGGTGTTCCACCTCTGACAGTCTGGTCGGCTCCCTAGAAGACCCAGGCTGGTGTTCCACTGTGGGCCCGCTGCCGGTGTTGCGTTGAGAGGAGCTGCGGCCCCGTGGCTCCTGCATCGTCCACCCAGGCCTCGGCCTCAGCCGTCACGCATCTGGAGCTCATCTCCAGGCCCCAGAGAGGCAGCAGAGAGGAGTCCAGCTGCTGCTCACTGGCTGCTGCAGCTCTATTGTACATTTTCACAAAGTCACTTCATGTGGCGGGCTAATACAGTACGCAAAGGGAAGTGTGTTACATCAAGTCTCACATAATAACTCACTTGGATGACTAGGCATCAGGATGTCAAGTGAAATGTCCTACTTTCCTATAGCCTGCGGTTTAATATTAGTTACAACACTGAGTAACAGAAGTCACTGAAGTCACTTTGAAAACAATAATCACTGATCTGGCTTTCAGGTATGTCTATAAAAACACAATTTTTACAACAAATTTAACCACAAAACACACATAACGCACATTCACTAATAATGAGAAATTCTGGAAGCAAAGAATATTAACACAGGTAGGTCTCAATCTCTCAAGCACAAACCCACATGCTAGTGAGGACACAAGCTCATTTTTATACTTCAAGTTTTGCCAACTTGTAATCTATTTGCTAGCTAACAAGGTAGAACAGTGTAACTGTTATGGACATAATCTTCTTCATAATCATCTCTAACTGTTTGAACAGCATGCTAGCCTGTCCACTTGGTTCAGATGATGAAAATCAAGTGGCCTACCTTATTTCTCAGAATGAGAAAAGTTGCCAATTCCTTGTATAATAGATTATGCTCATTTCACATTTCTAAAACAGATTAGACAGCTAGTATAACAGTCTTTGGCTAACATGCTGCTAGTGGTACGTGGTACCCCAATGCAGCTCAAAACAGAAACAGAGCATTTATTTTCCAGAATCAATGTTCATTGACTCTCCCGTTTTGGTAGTCTGCTCTTCACACAATTTCAGGAGTTGAGACATAAGGGTATCATTAAAAAAAACGTGATTCTTGCAATACATCTGTATTGACCCTTTTTACATCAACTCTTGACTTATCGGGGCGGCAGGTCGCCTAGTGGTTAGAGAGAGTTGGGCCAGAAACCAAAAGGTTGCTGGATTGAATCCCAGAGCTGACAAGGTAAAAATCTGTCATTCTGCCCCTGAACAAGGCAGTTAGCCCACTGTTCCCTGGTAAGCCGTCATTGTAAATGTGTTCTTAACTGACTTGCCTTGTTAAATAAATCACATACGCTGCTGGAACCGTTTATTGCCTAGTCACTTTATTCCTAAATACAGTGCCTTCGGAAACTATTCAGACCCCTTTGAGTTTTAAATAAAACAATTTCCTCAGCAATCTACACACAATACCCCATAATGACAAAGTGAAAACAGGTTTCTGGACATTTGCAAATTAATTAAAAACAAAAAAAGAAATACGTTATTTACATAAGCATTCAGACCCTTTGCTATGCGCCTCGAAATTGCGCTCAGGTGCATCCTATTTCCATTGATCATCCTTGAGATGTTTCTACAACTTGATTGGTAAATTCAAGAGCACAATGGCCTCCATCATACTGAAAACGAAAAGAAGTTTGGAAACCCCAAGACTCTTCCTAGAACTGGTCGTCTGGCCAAAACTGAGTAATCGGGGGAGAAGGGCCTTGGTCGGGGAGGTGACCAAGAACCCGATGGTAACTCTGACAGAGCTCTAGAGTTCCTCTGTGGAGATCAGAGAACCTTCCAGAAGGACAACCATCTCTGCAGAACACCACCAATTAGGCCTTTACAGTAGAATAGCCAGACAGAAGCCACTCCTTAATAAAAAGGCATGACAGCCCACTATGAGTTTGCCAAACGGCACCTAAAGACTCTGACCATGAGAAACAAGATTCTCTGGTCTGATGAAACCAAGATTGAACTCTTTGGTATGAATGCCAAGCGTCACGACTGGAGGAAACCTGCCACCATCCCTACGGTGAAGCATGGTGGTGGCAGCATCTTGCTGTGGGGATATTTTTCAGGGACTGGGAGGCTTGTCAGGATCGAGGCAAAGATGAATGGAGCAAAGTACAGAGAGATCATTGATGAAAACCTGCTCCAGAGCGCTCAGTACCTCAGACTGTGGCGAAGGTTCAATACTTCCAAAAGGACAACGACCCTAAGCACACAGCCAAGACAACGCAGGAGTGGCTTCGGGACAAGTCTCTGAATGTCCTTGAGTGGCCCAGCCAGAGCCCGGACTTGAACCCGATTGAACATCTCTGGAGAGACCTGAAAATAGCTGTGCAGCAATGCTCCCCATCCAACCTGACAGAGCTTGAGAGGAGCTGCAGAGAAGATTGCGAGAAACTCCCCAAATACAGGTGTGCCAAGCTTGTAGCATTATACCCAAGAAGACTCGAGGCTGTAATCCAGGGGTGGGCAATTCCAGTCCTCGAGAGCCTGATTGGTGTCACAGTTTTGCTCCAGCTAACACACCTGACTCCAATAATCACCAAATCATGATCTTCAGTTTAGAATGCAATTTGAATAATCAGCTGCATTTCCTAAGGATGGAGAAAAGTTACACCAATCAGGCAATCGAGGACTGGAGTTGCCCACCCCTGCTGTAATCGCTGCCAAAGGTTCTTCTACAAAGCACTAAGTAAAAGGTCTGAATACTTACGTAAATGTGACGTGTTATTTTTATAAATGTGTTAATTTATAAAGTTTGTTTTGTCATTATGCGGTATTGTTTGTAGATTGAGGGGGGGGGACTACGTAATCAATTTTAGAATAAGACAAACTACAAAATATGGAAAAAGCCAAGGGGTCTGAATACTTTCCAAAGGCACTGTATACATCTACCAACCTCAATTACCTAGTACCCCTGCAAATCGACTCAGTACTGGTATCCTGTGTTCCACTGTGTATTTATTCCTTGTTATTATTTTTCTCTATTTAAAAAAATCATATTTCTCTAGATTCTTGGGAAGGGCTTGTAAGTAAGGGCTTGTGTGTGTAGAGTGTGTGTAGAGTGTGTATAGAGTGTGTATAGAGTGTGCATAGAGGGTCAAAGCAGAAAGCTGGTGACGCCACTTTGTTAGCTATTTAGCAGTCTTAAGGCTTGAGGATATAGATGCTGTTCAGGAGCCGTTGGTGTCAGACTTGTTGCTTCGGTACCGCTTGCCGTGAAGAAGCAAAGAACAATCTATGGCTGTGGTGGCAGGAATCATTTTCCGGGCCTTCCTTTCACATACTCTACTGGGTGGTTCAAAAATAGAGTTCCTGCTAAATAAGGAAATAACTATTTATTTAGCAGTTAAATCATAAGAGTAAACAACCCACTGACATTTACTATATTGATGCTACAAAGCGTACAGAACGATATACTGACACTCAAGATGAGTAATGCAGTTAAACAAGTTTGACAAAAATGCTCCTGAAATGTTGTACTTTCTTCATATTAAGCAAATAAAAACCAATCGTCCAAACCTAATCTCTCTATCATAATTCGTTATTGGTTTTTACCCTTGTAGGATGGCCAAAATTAGGGTGACAAAATCAATGTAGGCCAGAGAAAATTCTGGAAAAAAGCATTGTGTAAACTAGGCTAGATGCTGTGCGATAATTAAGGCTAACTGACAGGCCCACCGTTGTTGAACTCGCCATTTTTCTTTTCGAATCCAGAGGACATTAAAAAAAATTGAGGTAAGATAGAGATACATTTTGGTATCCACTGTTCATGTGAAATTCCTGTTATTTTTCAAAGACAAGCACATCTCTAAAATGTCAACGGTGCACTGAGTGTACCGCAACCTTTACATTCTCAAAGCCTTTTCTATTGAATTCCATTCGTGTCATGTAAATTCTCCTCCTTTCCAGACCAGTGTGGTCACAGTTCTCCCTGCGTTGTGAGTCATGTTAGTCGTGTCAACCATTCTAGGTTAATTGTTCGTGGAGGATTAAAACACATATATTTGAGTCAGGCAGGTCTGACTGGATGTCTTTTGTTTGACCAGATGGTGGACCAATCTAGGCTAATTCAGGTTAGGAAAGAAAACAGCCTCCACAGTCCTCACATTTAGATCCATGCAAATGTCTGATTTCTGAAATCTGCATGGATCCAAAACTTGCAAAGGCTCTTTTTTTCAGTTGATGTTCTTATCTTCCTACTCATTCCATACCTTATCAGGTATACCACAGTATCCTCCATTTTATACTGAACATAATCTTTACCATTCAATGCAGTCCCAACTCTTTCTCTTCAAAAGGCTTGAGGTTAATAATTAACATTTTTGGACCAACCTTTTAAATCATTTACCAACACGGATTTTGAAATGATCGACTCCAGTTGACATGGTTCATAGTTCTATTGAGAATGTGATTGTCTACTAACTAGATCAGCAAAAAATAATCACAGGTTGTATTTCCTAATCTATCAAACCCCCATTTCTATATCTCACATTTAATATAATCTGAATCTCTAGAGCCAGGAACTATTCTGACTGATATGGACATCAGACAAAAGTAGTTTGCTTGATTTCAAAGTTGGGAGTAGGGTTGTTTTAGTTGAGAAACATGAGCCTAGAAAGACAAGCCAAGAAAGACCTTCGCAAGTCCAATCTATCCATGTGCCTGATTTGCAAGTGAAATGTCTCTAAAATACAAGTTTCACTGCTTCACAACAACACCGAGAACGCAATATTAAACTGCCTTTTAGTTCAGAAATAGGGTGAAACACGACTCGACATGGTGAAAATTCTCAGATTTCCGAATGTGTGAAAACATCAGCTGGCACAGCAAAGCAGACATTAGTTTTGCTGCGAAATATTACGTTTACCAATATAAACGAGTGTCGAATTCTCTCTCTCTGCCTCCTCTGCAACAGACTGGTGCTGACAAGCGGGGGCGATTACACGGAGGCCTGTATTGTGAAGACTTGGCAGATTAACAACCTGGCCACACACTTGCGCTGTAATATACTGTACGCTACACAGGAGGTTGGCAGGCAGATCGTCTGCACATGCCGTTAGAGCAGGGGGTGGACTGCGGTGAGGTGGGAGGAGAGAAAGGCAGCAGTGAAAGGAAAGCCTCACTCCTACACACCTCCTGCTCCTCTGCCTGGCTGGGTGCCATGCTCCAGTCAGCTGCGCTGCTGCTGCAGTGTTGTTTACCCAGGGCCTCTGACACAGCGGGTCATTTAGCAACTCAGGGCCCGCCTGCCACTGGCCTGGACCTGAGCCAAACCACCGCCAGGGTTCGGAGACGGCCAAGACTGCCACTAACAATAGCGAAACGCCTTTCACTCCTCACCTCCACACTGTGCTTTCAATAGGGAGCGCAGCCCGGTTTCGACACGCCAGGATTAAACTCAGACCGACCCGGACCACCCTTCCCTCCGGTCTGTTCTAAAGACATGCTACGGATACTAAATAGTCAGTGGTGTTAGGGAGAATTCACTCACTTCCAGACGGAGGTAGAAATGTTAAGTTTAATGACGAGGCTCTGCTGTGACATCGGAGCTCAGCTTGGCTCTGTTCCCTGGCTGCAGCCATGGTGGAGGCCTTTGTTTCACTCTGCCATTTCCTCTCATCTGTCTGTGCATAGGGGGCTTCATTAAAGAGCAGGTGTTGAGATATGTCATAGTGGGAAGGATATGGTCATTGAGGATGAAGAGAGAGGGAGAGAGAAAGGGAGAAAAAAAGGGGGCGCAATAGAGAAGTGGGGGGAGAGGGAGATAGGGAGCGGGGCTTGCGGTTGCTGCTGACTGATCAGATTACACCAGCCGTCAGTAGCTTTCCAACAAGGGCCAAGGAAGTCAAATCCTCCAGGTCGATTTCGGGGGGGGGGGGGGGGGGGGGGGGGGGGGGCGACTCAGTTGGGATATGCGAAAATCACATTTCCAATTCACACATGAATATGAATACACACTTGTACGCAGGGCTGGGCAATATATCAAATTAAGAATCTAGGTCATTTATTTATTATGCGTGTTTATGGCCACTTGTTCTCACGTTGTCTTCCCATTTACACACACACACACCAAGCTCATCCCCCTGCCACTAACAACAAAGATGAGAGATCACTTCTTCCTCTCTGACAAGCGGTTTCAACTCGCTATTTGCATTTGAGGTTTGGTCCAACAGAATCACTCATACGGACACCGAAACACATTGAGACAATATTTTACCGTAATAAAAGGGGAAGTTAACCTTTTTCATGTTGCAACTCCTCACATTGTGGTTGTATCAATGAACATTGACTCTGGAAATGTAATGCTCAGTTTGTCACGTGTGGCATTGCGCTACCACGCACCGCTAGGAGCATTTTAGCCAAAGACTTATACTAGCTGTCTAGTTGGGGCGGCATGGTAGCCTAGTGGTTAGAGCGTTGGACTAGTTGCAAGTTCAAAACCCCCGAGCTGACAAGGTACAAATCTGTCGTTCTGCCCCTGAACAGGCAGTTAACCCACTGTTCCTAGGCCGTCATTGAAAATAAGAATTTGTTCTTAACTGACTTGCCTAGTTAAATAAAGGTCAAATAAAATAACATTAAAATAAATATGTGCAACATGGCAACTTGTTCTCATTTTGAGAAGAAAAAAAAAAGGTAGGCTGCTTGACTTCAACATCTGAACAAAATGAACAGGCTGTTCAAACAGAGACAGACAGAAGGGTGTGTTCATAACTTAAATGAACAATAATTCAATTATTAGTGGGTCTTGTGGTTGTGGAAAGCCTAGGTATAATTTCACAAGCGGTGAATTCAATAGCTTATTGCTGACTGTTTGAAATGCAGCGTATTTTACCTTTAAATTGTACAATAAAGCTTATTTAGAGAAAAAAAATGTATTAATCAAGATGTATTGTATTAATCGAGATATATAATTAAATCACCCATAAGTTCAAAAAAATTCAATTGGGATACACTACATGTATGTGGACCCTTCCAACTAGTGGATTCGGTTATTTGAGCAACACACATTGGTGACAGGTGTATAAAATCGGGCACACAGCCATGCAATCTCCATAGATAGACATTGGCAGTAGAATGGCCCATACTGAAGAGCTCAGTGACTTCAACATGGCACCGTTATAGGATGCCATCTTTCCAGTTGGTCAAATTTCTGCCCTGTTTGACCTGCCCTGGCCACCTGTAAATGCTGTTAGGCTACAAAAGCTCACAGAATGGGACCGAGGGCTGAAGTACGTATCACTTAAAAATAATCTGTCCTCGGTTGCAGCACTCACTACCGAGCTCCAAACTGCCTCTGGAAGTAATGTCAACACAAGAACTGTTCGTTGGGAGCTTCATGAAATGGGTGTCCGAGCAGCCCCACACAAGCCTTAATTCACCATGTGCAATGCAAAGCATCGGCTGAAGTGGTGTAAAGCTCGCCACCTTCGGACTTTGGAGAAGTGGCAACGCGTTCTCTAGAGTGATGAATCACACTTCCCAATCTGGCAGTCCGACGGACTAATTTGGGTTTGGCAGATGCCAGAAGAATGCTACCTGCCCCAATGCATAGTGCCAACTGTAATGTTTGGTGGAGGAGGAGTAATGTCTGGGGCTATTTTTTTATGGTTCGGGCTAGTTTGGGGAAGGCCCTTTCCTGTTTAAGCATGACAATGCCCCCATGCACAAAGCAAGGTTCACACAGAAATGGTTTCTGAGATTGGTGTGGAAGAACTTGACTGGCCTGTACAGAGCTCTGACCTCAACCCCATCAAACACCTTTGGGATGAATTGGAAAGCGGACTGCGAGCCAGACCTAATTGCCCAACATCAGTGTCCAACCTCACTAAGGCTCATGACTGAATGGAAGTAAGTCCCCGCAGCAATGTTCAAAAACCTAGTGGAAAGCCTTCCCATATTAATGCCCATGATTTTGGAATGAGACGTTCAACAAATAATTTTGGCCATGTGTATGATTTTAAGGCCATATCGCCCCGCCCTACTTGTAGATGTATAAAATAGGACAAATATAGAAACACCCACCAAATTATTATTATTACATATGGTGGCAGAAAACACCATCTTTAATAATATTTGGCCTCTTTTTGGTTCATGTGGCCATAGTGCTGGAGCTGCAATCAAGAGCACAGATCTTGAAATTCAACAACTCCTTTCTTCCCTGTAGCCTAAGACAAAAATCACTATGCCAATCTATGGTCGGTAGACTCATCACTGCCAATAAAGCTGAGGTTGAGTGGGCCAAGCTCTGGTCAGGTCAGCTGGTGCACATCTTTAGCACAGCATTGTCAGTCTGTCTGTCTGAGAGAGAAGTGGAGAGGAGCCATGAGGGTTCCCCCAGACCAGACCAGCCTCCCCGGGAGGGCTCTCTCCCAGCAGCAGCAGGTGTGCCCTTTGAGACGGAGATAAATAAAATAAGTGTCTTTCCCTGCACCAGCCCTCCCCTCCCGCTCCTTTTTCTTTTACAGCCCCTGTGACAATGACTAAAATAAATTAAAAGATCACCAATCACGGCCCTGACAGAACAGCACAGATACGCTACCCCACCCTTCCCCCCCCAGCCTCTTGTAGGAGCCACAATGGGAATGCTCACTGTTTGAACAGTTAACTCTTTAATTCCGTCTGGAATGTTTCCTTTGGGTGGGGCAGTGCAATGTTGAGACAGACCAATATCCCCCTGACCCCACCCCTCCACAACGTCTCCCCCTTCATCTCTCTACCTCTATTTCTAGGTTAGCGGAATATTCCACACTTGACTGTTAGGAGCAGGATACCGCAAGCAAACTCCCACAAAGGAGCCTTCCCATAGCCCCATGGTTCGATCATCTCACGAGATTACTCAGGCTCACGTCTCCTTTCTAAATCTCTGTAAATCTGACACCTAAACAGGTTCTGTATTGGTTTCTATACCAAGTCAAACTAGCACAGTTACATTTAGTACAGACTATTCTCTGATGGAAAGAATGCTATTAGAATGGTGGAGTCGGTGCTAATTGCGTGTTGCCTCCTACACCCAAACCACCCAGCCAGGGCCCTTTGTTAATGAGGCACAACGAAGGCCCACAAAGCACTGGGCCACAAACAGACAGAAAATCCCACTACAGACGCAAGGCACCATGTGAAGCAAACGTATAAACACAGCGCCGAGTCTGTTTAAAGAGTTAGAAATGCTCCATCACTGAAACCCAGGTTATGAAAATAAAGACTACGGACTACAATACACAAGAAAAACATCAACATACATCATTCATTAATGTGGACTGCCTGAAGCATGAAAATAGAAATGTATACAAGGACACTTAGTTCAAACACACTGTTAAAGCCACATCTTAAATCAGCCTAACACAAGAGCAACATAAACTACGGATATCCTAATTTATATAATCATAAACTTCTCAAACTGTATTATCATAAATCCTGGCTCCAGCCACAATCTCACCGGGTAGTTGTCCACCACAAACTAAAACTAAAGCTGGAATCATGGAGGCCCTGAGCAGTCTAATCTGTTTTAAGACAAGCTCTGAAATTAACAGGCCAAATGAGGCAATGTTAACCCCTTAGCGCTCAGCCTATCAATCACATGAATCACATTAGGACACATCAAGAAAGCCCAGATCATAGGATGTGTGTTCTTGATCGGTTCTTATTCTGTTAGTTTCTGTATTCTGAATTGAAAAGAAACTCCAGCACATTGGCGATCTCGATGGTCCACAAAAAATAAATTGATCTTATGTAACCAACGATTCAGTCTCAATGGAACACCAGAAATGAAAAATGTAAAGTTAGTTACTGTATTGCCAGCTCCACAAGAGACATCCATCTGAGTGGACAAAAGACTGTACAAACATTCTACAACAGGACTAGGCTATACTTATTCAACCAGTCTTTAAACACAACCATTAGAAAACCTGTGTAGAACTAATGAGACACCATTGTGTGTGTGTGTGGTTTTTTTTATGCTTTCAGCTGTACAACAAATAGGTGTTGCACAATGGTTCTATAAATAGATGTGAAGAATTATCTAGGCCGAGAAATTATGTTGGTTAAAAAAGGCTGTGTGCGAAGAACTCTAGCCTGTGGCAGGTAGGAAAATAAACTAAAAGCAGACCGTGTTCACTTAACTAAACACGGCAAGACTCTGGCTTATAATAGCTACAGATCCCCAGTAGTAGCTGTCAATAGGAGAAAACAAACAGGATGTTGCTAAACAAAGGAGATGGGAGGGTTCAAACTGAACAAGTATACAACATCATTGAAAAACAGGTAGTAAGTGGCATTGGATAGTGAATTACAAAACAAGCCTTTAACAAGGTCATACTGATGCCGTACACCTGTACTGTATCACAGACTAGGCAAGGAGGGAGAGAGGCCCCATGATTCCAACCACAGCCTCCATCTCTGAGAACTGAAGCCATGTCACCGTGCAAAGAAACCATTTCTCACACATTTCCAGTGGTCTTCCCAGCACTCTGCTGGGCAGATGCATCAGGCTGCATTTGACCCACATTTCATTGTCAAAATGCATAGTGGAATACATCTGCTAAATATGTCCGCCATAAACGAGGCTTAACATTCACCCCCTCCTACCTGCTCTAAAAGCAGCTCCAACAACCTCCATCGATCGATTCGCAGGCAGCTGCAGCTGTGCAGCCAGCTCCCCATTTCCTGACTGATGCGTTGCTGGGGCGACAGCTGAATTATGCAACAGCATGCATTCAACAAACATGTTTTAATGCCTGGCCAGTAACTAGCAGCAGCCAGCAGTAGAAACCAGCAGTGCTTGGAGTTTAATGATGCGATGAGAGAGGGGCTCTGAGAAACCATGTCACAGTGCAAAGAAACCATTTCTCACATTTCCAATGGTCTTCCCAGCACTCCCTCCTAGACCCAGCTTAGTGCTCCCTGACTCGGTCATCACTACAATGCAAATGAAGCCCCAGTCTAACTTTTGTTGATTAGGTCTCCCTTGACACCAGAAAAAAAAGGAACATCGAAGATGTAAACATGAAGAAACGGCAGATAAACCAGCGAAACCAAAACTACCTCTAGTCTACCACAAGTATTATCATTAGAAAATGCTCAGCTCAACCCCTCCAGTATGGAGCTGCTAGGGAGGGAGTTAGCTATCACTGCCCGACACACCAGGGCACGGTCCACAGGCATGATTATTACTCTATTAATCACTGGGAGATTATCATGAGGAGAGGGATACGAGAGGTCAATTAGTGGGCCTACAGCGGAGCCCAGACCGGGGGGAAAGAGAGTGATCTGCCCAGGCCCAATAACACCCCGGCCAACACTCCACGCAATGCTTTTGTCCATCCTCTCGTTTGACAACTATTTACTCTGCTGTTAAGGGCAAGGGCGAGGTCACGACACATGCGTCAATGACAGAAAACACAAACTCTCCACCCCCGATCTTTACACCATGCACCTTTGACACACAGAGTGCTGTCGTAGAGCAGTGTTTCCCAACTCCTGTACCCCCAACGGCACACATTTTTGTTGTAGCCCCAGACAAACTCACCTAATTCAACTCATTGAGGGCTTGATGATTAATTGACAAGTTGAACCAGGTGTGCTTGTCCAGGGCTACAATAAAAATGTGTGCTGTTGGGGGTTCTGGAGAACTGGAAAACACTTAGAGGACATTCAGTTGAATGCATTAGGTTGTAAAACTAACTAGGTATCCCCCTTTCCCATTCTTGGCTAATATAACAATAGCATAATATCAAATCAGTGGTAGGTTGTTCTATTTGTTTTTTATAACCTTAATATAAATTAATATAATAGGCTACTTCAAACTATTGTGACACCCAGATTATGGTGTGCCATTGCTTTTGAAAATATTAATCAACACTCCCTCCAGAGAATGGTATTTGCGGCATTTGCTGGGGCTTCTCTCCAGCCTCTTGAAGACAATACCATCAAAAAAGTCCCCCTTCAGCAGTGCAACCTAAAACTGCCACAAGAGATGAGCAGTTGTTAAATACTGCAGAGCTGACATAATGACAGGAAAGATAAAAGAGAGGAAACAAAAAAAACGCAGACCAATTCTCGTTTGACAATGCCTCTCCAACCCCCCAGGCTCAATCCCCTCTCCTAATAAAAGAACCACGCCACAGATAGCCAGGCCAGGGCTCTGCGACACCTCTCCTGCTCTGATGACTGGTGGCTGTCTGACAACTGGCCTAAACAGAGACAAGTCGACCACCTCTAACCTACTGCCGCCAATGACGCATTTTTTTGTTCACAGTCACATAACAATGTGGTCAAACTTCTTTTCATTCAGGTTGTTTCCACTGTGATCTAATAATGTGGTAGCTAGAAGTCTACTACACCCTCTATCCTGTCCATCTGTTCTTTGTGATAACTGTAGCCTACTCCAACCATAGCACTGCTGCTGCCTGCCTGCCTCTAATCCAGGGCTCAATCTGCTGTCATTTATTTACTTCCCCTTCCACCATTACTCCTGTGGAGCTAAATTTGGAAATAGACGGAGTGACAGTCCCAAAGCCATTTCCCCTTTAAATAGACAGTAATGACATCCTTGGAAAATGATAGTGCAGCACACGCAATGCCACGGTCAGTCACAGCAATAGATCTGTTCTGCCTCCTACATCTGTCAACTCCACTGCAACATGGCTTTTTATATCAACCACTGGTGGGCTGTTACACAACACATGCTACTTCCCTAGTGCTGACTCAACCATGAAGGATAGCTTGGATTCCACTCTGCATTCTGTCGCACCGTGACAAAGCGGTGAGGAAATATTTACCGTCAATGGAAAAAGTACACTTGGCACAGTGTTGAAACCCTTCAGATGGGTAGCACCACTACTGTGCCTTAGGATACCTCTACCTTCTCACCCCGTGTGCTGCATGTCTGCCAGGAGAGTGCAAGAGAGAAATTACTGAGTGAGAGAGAGAGAGCGCAGTGAGTGAGAGCGACACACGTGCCTGGCCCTCTGCCAGTGCACACTTCTAGGATTTTTGGCCACAAAAGCCATAGAGCGGCTCAGCCCTCCCCAGTGATTGTAAGTGTCTCACAAAGATACTGGCTGAGAGGTCTGTGTCGAAGCTAAGATTAACCCACCCGCTCACAGCACGAGAGGGCAGAAACAAATCAGACAAAACACACAACAGGAGACTGGAAAATAGCGAAAGGCTTTCCCCCTATATGACGCTTACTTACCAAGGGGGACATTTGTGTTTTCATTATACAGCTTTGTGTTGACTCACTGTGTTTGGGGAAGAGATAGTACAACTTTGGATACCAGATTAGCTGCCGATGAGAAATATTCAAAGAAATGTGGCAATCTTTCTTCATGTGGACAAATCTATTCTTTAATGTCAAGGGCAGACATAAAATTAAATTGGGATTGGATTTTGAGAATATAGCTAAGAAAGGAGAACTGACATACATTTATAAGGAGAGTAGAATGGCGGTAAGCCAAGGTGGCCTTACCTGTTTGAACTGATCCTCAAAGCTATTCCAGTCAGCCTGCCCGTTGGGGGAGGTGGCAGAATGGGGCCCTGCAGGAGAGCGGCTCTCGTCAGGCTCCTGCTTCACCCTGACAGGTGGCAATGGCACCTGCTGGGGGCCCGAGGTAGAGTAACTGCCAAATGGATGCGCTGGGAGGCGGGAGGCACCCTGTTGTAGAGCCAGTGTCTGCTTGCGGAGGTACTCAAGACCACTAGCCCCTACCTCTTCCTCCTCGCTCCCCTCGTCTCCATCCATCATCTCCTCATCATCCCCTGAATCCCGGCCTCTGTCCTCCTCATCCTCCCTCTCTGAGTCCACACTGCTCTGGTTGGAGACCCGGGACAGTGGGCCTCCTCTGGGTATCCCTGCACCTCCAACCAGGGCCTTGCCCATGAAGCCAGCTCCAGAGGCCCGGGCCGCGGCCAGGATGGCCTGCTGCGCTGCTACCTGCTGGGCGTACATGATGTGGGCCTCGCGGAGCCGCCTCTCTTTGCACTCCATCTCCAGCCTGGCCTGCTGCTGGCGCTGCAGCTGCTCCATGACAGCCTCCAGCTTCATTCCTCCTGCAGTGCCTGCCTGAGGATAGACACCCCCCAGACCACTCTCCTGTGACATGCTGGGCTGGGAGAGGAAGTGAGGAAGACATCAATAGCCAACCATAAACCAACAACTCAAATTACCACTGGATGTCTGGCTTTACAGGTTCTAATAAAAACATGCATAACACAAAGTGGACTATTTAGACATAAAAAACAGGGAAGTCCCATATGTCAGGATTAGACTTAGTACAGTAGGCTACAACAAACCATCCACTTCACGAGGATAACATGGGTAAGTTTCAACATGAGCACAATAGATGAGGGAAAGGCTAATTGACATTGAGGAAAGGGGAGAAGACACTGCAAAATACTGTTAATAAACAAACAACAACAACAAAAAGTACAAAGAAATATACTGCATGGAAAGGATTGTATGGTATGCAATATCTGGTGCTACACGTGATTGTATTTAAAAGTACAGTAGTAAAATGCAGGACATATTTATACGTAGGTGTAGTATAGGAAAATGACACAATGTTCAGCACAGCTGCACATAATACAGAAGTTAGACCACGTTTCGTCCTGTAGATAGATCTACAGCATATTGCATTTATGATTCTTATTTGAAAAAAATGAATTCGAGTTAACGCATAACACTCAATTGAAATAGATATTCACCACTTTAAGAATGAGCTAAAACAATGTAAGCCATTGGATTTGAACAGAAACATCAGTAACAATAACAACTTTGAAATAATTGTGAACCATGTAGCCTCGTACAGTTGTTTCTTATCATCAAAAGGTGTCAATTTAGCTTAAATCCGAAACAATAAATCAACCCAGATGTATCCTACATTCAAAATTAACGTTAGATGATTGTTAAAGTTCAAATATAATTTTTTATCCAAAACACATAGGCCTACAGCCTCTTCTATTCGTGAAGTCAGTCAAAATTAGCCTTCCGGATGTATATGGCGAGGCTCCAGAAAACGTACATGAGTAAACAGCGTATAGTATCGTAGCTGGCTACGCACATATACCCCCCCCCCTTATCTAAATCATATTAGGGGAGCAGATTACAGTGCATAAAAATATGCATGCATTTGATCTATTTTATTGGGTTACGCACTATACATTATTTATTTGCAGTAGGATTTATAACTGTAATTAAAACAGGACATTGGCAATGACGTACGCTGAACTATCAAAACCAAATATTAATAAGGATTTCTTTTTTTTTTTTTAAAGCGTTACTTTTTATAGGCTAAAAGCACGAGACTATATTGCTCTGCAAATAAATGCTCGCTACCTCGCTCCTAGGCTATGACACAGCCGAGACCCAGCCAGGGCACAGCGCCAAACAGGGGGAAACAACTCACCATTTGTGCCTTGCTGCTACCGGAATTGTCCACCATCCCTCCTTCCTAGGTTATCCTTTTCCCTCTTCGCTGGCACGGTTTCAATCACTTGTAAACACAGAGAAATTGTGCATGCACGGGGGGGGTGGGGGGGTTAAATTTGTCCACCAGCAGATAGGCAGAATGTTGGCTGTGTAACTCTCAATTGTATCTTTCTCCACTCCTATTTTATTTTATTTAGAGAAAGACTAACATGAAATATGGCCCGATCTCATATCTCGAAAAACTAGCCGTTGAGGTAACTCCCTTGACTCGATTTTCCTTCACTTGAATTACACCCCCCGTCTAGGCGTACAACATCATTAGGGCCCGCCCAGTGACAGCAACAAGTTCCAGAGTTCCAGCGCAGCGTTGGCTGAATAGTTACTATGCATATGCAAATCTCATGAGAATGGCAATTTTATGAGAATGACAACATTGTCAGTCCATGCAAACTAGAGCCTATTAAATAGTACATAATAGATCGCGTGTGGCCGTTATGCTGACAGGCGTTTTCCCTCGATACAATTCCATTTCACATGTGGATAACTTGCCTGTTGAATAATTAGCCGGCCCTACATTTTTGACAAACATTGATAATGCAAAGCTAAAATGATATAACTATTGAGGTACAGTACTAATGCAATTTATAATCCCAGATAAAAACTACTCCGCTGAGCGGTGAACTATAAAATAGCCTACAAAGACACATTTATACAGTGATGCATGTACGTAACGCAAGTAATGACAGCCTGTTAGCTACTTCCCTCGCCATGAAATAATATTGTGACAACTCAATTCTGCCCCCAAATGGATGGAAATGGTCTGGTACTATGGCCCCACAGTATGTGTGGTCTCTATGTTCAGTTAACAATCTATTTATTCCACGTGTCAAACTCATTCCACGGAGCGCGGAATGTCTGTGGGTTTTCGCTCATCCCTTGTACTTGATTGTGGAATTAAGGTCACTGATTAGTAAGGAACTCCCCTCACCTGGTTGTCTAGGTCTTAACTGAAAGGTTAAAACAAAAACCAACAGCCCAGTTTGACACCCCTGATCTAACATAACCAACCTGCTTTTATCAAGATGTCTTTCCAATATACCAGAATACTCATCATAAACATATGCTGCACCCTCAATGCTGTACATTCAAGCTCTTCTACATAACATATATTTGACAGAGATTAGATTGATAGTACTCTGAATTCTGTGAAAATAACTTTCAATGGTGTAACATCCCCTCCAGCAAACCAGAAGAAAATTACAACAGGACGTGTGCATATTAATTATATTGAATATAGCAAAACAATCTTTATAATCAAATAAAAATAGTTTCCTATACATAATAACTCGAGTTTTTTTTAAACATTTAGCACTCAGTAACACTTGGTATATTGTTTTAACTAGGATACTTAAGCAGATTGTCCCATTAGTTGCATAGTACAGGCGAGTGCAGTGTACTGACTGCACCAGTTGGTGTTGAGTGCAATATTTATCTATCTAGCACACAGGTCAAGCACTCAATGGCTGCGTTTAAACAGGCAGCCCAATTCTGATATTCTTTCTGCTAAATTGGTCTTTGGACCAATCATGCCAGAACTTTCCACCGCAGCTCTTTTTCAAAGCTGATGTGATTGGTCAAAAGACCAATTAGTGAAAAAAATATCAGAATTGGGTCGCTTGTGTAAACACCGCCAGACTGACACACACTTCCACATTAAGTCTGCACTGATAAACAGCAACTAGCAAACACACTTATCTTTAGCCACACATGTAAGGGCTCGAGTGATGAGAATCACCCATTCTAATGCCTGACAACACAGACAGAATTCTTCAAAATGTTTAGTGTACTGACAATGTACAGCTTGATTTAAAAATCAGAAGATACCAAAATACTAACATACGGGTGGGTAAATTTACAATTTGCTGAGTGAGAGTGATCCAAATGTAACAACAGGTAGGTGACTTGTCTGTTCAGATCGCCTATCGTATGCATGTCCCTGTGAGTATCTAGTAACTACTATATGTAGTAGGCAGAGGATCAAGTAGGTTATTGTGTACAGCATTGTCAGGAGGTAGTGTTTAACCTCAGTGACACCATGGGATGTAATGTTACCTCTAACACACAGGACAAGATTGACCAGTTCTCATTGCTGTAACATTACAGTAAAAACAGTGCCATTTTGTAACCCTTTAACATATAACACTTTTTTGGGGGAAAAAGCATTGAAAGGCAGCCTGACATGAGTAAGTGCTAATTTCCCTATACAATTTAAAGCATTAATTCACATACAAGTAAACCATGTAGTGTCAAAGCCACAGACAAGGGTTTGAGGTTAGACCCAAGATTAATACCAAGGATTTGCAACAGAAACAGGGAATTTTAGGAAGATGTATTAAAAATGCCAATCAATATATCTAAAGTTAGGGAATGTTCAGGTTTGTTTTCAAAGGGCTTACTTTGAAAGGGAATTGGAGCAAGACAAGCTTGCGGAAAAACTTTAGCGTTCAAACCGCTCTAGGACATTTGCTGTATGCATATCAATTTTCTATGTTTAAATATACCTGGGAGAGATATGCCAAAGAGGACAACCTTCTCCATCAGGTGAATGAGCATAGTGCATGTCCAGTGACGAATCACCCTGCACCTGTCTATTCAGAGGGGCTGCAGCATGGTTAGCATTTCATCTAGATCCAAAATAACACAGAGGTCAACCTTTGGGGTGACAGAGAGCCCTGCTTGGACAGTGGCTAAGGCTTAGGATGACTTCAGTCCATGCTTAAGGTTAGTTAGGGTGTAGAGAGCACTGCATAAACAGTGGCTAGGCGTTTAAAGTGTTAGGGGGGTTCCATGCTTAGACAATGGTAGGGTTTGGGTAACAAGAGGCCTTCCTTGACTTAAACAGTGGATAAGGTCAGGGTAACAGAGGTCCAGTCTTTAAACACAGAGCTGCAGGGTCAGCCAGGTCACAGCACTAAGTGCCCTCCTCACTGCACGGAGCACGACGGGGCCTCAGCGCAGCAGCAGGCTGAGGAACCCATGGCTTTAGGGGGAATGAGGTCCAGGTCCTCGTCGTCAGGAATCTCATCCAGCCGGTATCCATCCTGCAGCAGCTGCCTGCTCAGGTCTGGGTGTACCTGCACAGAGAGGTCAACAGGTCAGCCGTGGAATGACAATTCAAAAAAGGTATGTGGACAGGAGGTGTAAGAAAAATGTGTGAGGAGAATATAAATTGTAGGTGGATTTCAGATGTTCTTTTTTACATTGTATATACTTGTATTGAATCTTGTTTAAATATGAATAGATGTGCAGTTGACTATAAGGGCAACTATTTTATATAAAAACTGAACCCTGTTCCTGATAGAGAGCACTGCTGCTCAACGAACAAGCCTTTCTATGTAGAAGCATGGTCTGAGTATAGTATACACTCTTTCACACTGGGCACACTCACCTCAGCTGAAGAATATCCCGAGGAATACTGCTCGACATCTAGCTCATCATCACTGCAAGGTCAAGACAAGATAATGTCATTAGGAAAACTCTTAGGCTGGGATTCAATCCGATCTCAGATTTGGACAATGTGCCACTTAAAGGTCATTTACGATTGAGTCAACATATGCAGAGTTTACCATAAATGTGGTCTATGCAAACGTGGGAAAATTGCCTTTTAAAATGTGCATTGCTGACCAGGCGCACTTGGATTGAATTCCAGCCCTATACGGGCTCCCGAGTGGCACAGCGGTCTAAGGCACTGCATCTGAGTGGAGAGGCATCACCACAGACCCTGATTCGATTCCAGGCTGAATCACATCCAGCTGTGATTGGGAGTCCCATAGGGCAGCACACAATTGGCCCAGCGTCGTCCGGGTTTGGCCGAGGTAGGCCGTCATTGTTAATAAGAATTTGTTCTGACTTGCCTGGTTAAATAAAAAACTTCGTAAAAAAAACAATCTCTAAAGACCCTGTCTGCAGTTAGTAGTGCCTTGCCAATAGTGTTTGCCAGAGAGAGTACTTAGCACCTCTGAACAGAGGCCATAATTTGCACAATGTCAGACATCCACCAGGGTGTGGTCCCTAAATCCCAGCGCGCCGAACGATTGGCAGATCAACATTCGGCGCCATATGTGTGTAGTCCTTTACCTGTCTGAATCCAATGCTACCAGTGTCTCTTCAGCGTGCTGACTCAAAGCAGCATAGCCTTTGTTGAACTTCACACTTCTACAAGAAGAACAAGAGAGACTTGAATTGTAACAGCTCGAATACCTCAAATTCCATGTTTGTAGGCGTCCAATGATACACACCTACAAACATACATCTCTTACCTCTTTCCTCCTTGCCTGGGCTGTTGCATCACTGGACCCCCTGAGGTAAGGCCTTTTTTCTTCATTGCTTTACGGGCCATCTCACGGTGTTTCTCTAAAGCCAGGATTCAGTCACATGCAGAAGAACACTTTAAATAAAAACATAGGCACTGAAACACTGAATCATCACAAGGCTTTAAACAGGAATTGTGTCAATCTAGGGCCAGGGATGTGCTTACGTAGTTTCATGTGAATGGCTGGGGCTTTGGACATGATGTAGGGTCCCCTCTTCTCCAAAGGTCTGATGCCCCCATCTGTAGCCCTTGGTCTTGAGCTGCTGCCATTGCCCGGACCCTTGACATGTGAAAATCAGGAATGTATGAAATGTCATGGCGGATTGGCAGATTCTGTTACAAATAGAGGATCCCTGGAAGACAACTACAGAAAACAGCCTTGCCCTTAATGCTGCTACACAACTACAAATTAGCCCTGCCATTAGCCTCTCATTTGACTCAAAAAGATAACTAGCCAAGTATATTGCCACCAATTTAGAAAATTATCCATTTTTTTTATAAATGTTTTGCTCCATGAAGTAATCCAACAATGTTTACGCCGCCATTTTGTCTATTTAAAATCTTCTCACATTGTTTGTCACAGGTGAGTGCCATCATGATCATGACACTTCCCAAAGTGCTGCATGTCATGACTCACCAGTGTCGCTCAATGAGAGAAGGTTTTTAATTGACAAGATGGTGGCATTAACATTGTTGGATTACTTCATGGAGAAAAACATTTATTTTAATAACTGAGCATTTTCAAAATTCAAACGAATCACCTGCAACTGGTCACACCCGAATCAAGACCATAAAAAGTGTTATCAAATACAGGTTAGTTCAAATCTATGCTGGCGGTTTGTATAGGGCTGTCCAGTAAAGGACACCCAAAATATTTGGTTATATCATAAAAATACCAGTGTTCTGTT
Source organism: Oncorhynchus clarkii lewisi (assembly GCF_045791955.1). Lineage (NCBI taxonomy): Eukaryota > Metazoa > Chordata > Actinopteri > Salmoniformes > Salmonidae > Oncorhynchus > Oncorhynchus clarkii. The sequence continues at coordinate 15,646,065 of NC_092172.1, read as the reverse complement.
TGGATTCAGTCGTGTCATTAACTTTGTGAAACTCTTCCGTTTCAATTGCTACCATAGCTATGCTTTTCATATTTCTTCTGCAAGAAACATTTCAATTTAGCCATTTCCATATAGCAATGGAGGCTGCTGAGTGGAGGACGGCTCATAATTACGCTTGGAATCTGCCCGCTTTTATCCACTCAGAGACTAAGTCCCCAACCCAACCTCCACATCCTGAGTGATGCCCCGAGTCCGGCCGTCCCTGCTTGGACTCTGAGTGCCCCCAGCCTTGGGGGAGGCCTCATCGTGCACCTGGTGACCTTTTGACTTCTACAGCGAGTCACAACCTGACTGACAATCCCACCAGAAGACGGGCCTGGCGGATGGGCGACCACCACCTAGCCCCCTACCTATCCAGAGCCCAATGTCAATGTCTTCTACCCACCTGCCTGTTCTCTCTCACACTCTATGTCTGGCCTCTGGCCCAGACAAAAGCTTGGATCGAGAGCTGACTATCAATAGATCGCGAGTGAGCTGCTCTGCTACATATGAAACCCTGACCCAGAATCAGGTCGTCTACGAGTGATTTAGCACCAGGTTCCCCACAAACATGCGGTGCATCAGGAGAGGGGCAGCAACATATCCGGCTGCACCCCAACCTTGTGACGAACGGCTCTACTCACCTGTCAAAAGAGGAAGGCTAACCCGGGCCAACCGAAGATCTGCGGCGCTACGGTATCGTTACGTTTAGGGGGGGAATTCTGATTTAGAGGCGTTCAGTCATAATCCCACAGATGGTAGCTTCGCATCACTGGCTCCTCAGCCAAGCACGTACACCAAATGTCTGAACCTGCGGTTCCTCTCGTATTGAGCAGGATTACTATTTCAACAACATATCATCAGTAGGGTAAAACTAAACTGTCTCACGATGGTCCAAACTCTGCTCATGTTCCCTATTAGTGGGTGAATAATCCAACGCTTGGTGAATTCTGCTTCACAATGATAGGAAGAGCCGACATCGAAAGATCAAAAAGCGACATCGCTATGAACTTTTCAAACTGAAAATCAAGATCAAGCGAGCTTTTGCTCGTGTGTTTGACTGGTGTACCGCCCCAGTCAAACTCCCCACCTGCCACTGTCCCTGGAGCGGGTCGCACCCGGCGCGAGCACCCAGGGCTCGCCTCCCCAAGTAAGTGAAAAAACGACTAGAGTAGTGGTATTTCACCGGCGGCAAAGGCCTCCCACTTATTCTACACCTCTCATGTCTCTTCACAGTGCCAGACTAGAGTCAAGCTCAACATGGTCTTCTTTCCCCGCTCAACATGGTCTTCACTTTGACATGCCGGACCCAACCTCCCCACCGGTCCGCCTTCGGCCGGCCAACGGACACCACCCGGACGAACACCCACATACAGCTCCTTGCGAGACCACGCACGAGAAACCATGAGATGGGCCGCACAACTAACTTCCAATGATGGCGAGAGGAGGGCCTCCCTAATCTTCTACATTTGCAGTCACTGTACATAGATTTGTCTATTGTGTCATTGACTGTATGTTTGTTTATGTGTAACTCTGTGTTGTTGTTTTTGTCGCACTGCTTTGCTTTATCTTGGCCAGGTCGCAGTTGGAAATGAGAACTTGTTCTCAACTGGCCTACCTGGTTAAATAAAGGTGGAATAAAAAGATAAAATAAAAAAGGGCGACAGAGCGACTGCTCCCCCAGCCGCGGCTCGAGCCCAGCCCCGCTTCGCACCCCAGCCCCGCTTCGCACCCCAGCCGCGGCTCGAGCCCAGCCCCGCTTCGCACCCCAGCCGCGGCTCGAGCCCAGCCCCGCTTCGCACCCCAGCCCCGCTTCGCACCCCAGCCCCGCTTCGCACCCCAGCCGCGGCTCGAGCCCAGCCCCGCTTCGCACCCCAGCCCCGCTTCGCACACTAGCCGCGGCTCGAGCCCAGCCCCGCTTCGCACCCCAGCCCCGCTTCGAGCCCAGCCCCGCTTCGCACCCCAGCCGCGGCTCGAGCCCAGCCCCGCTTCGCACCCCAGCCACGGCTCAAGCCCAGCCCCGCTTCGCACCCCAGCCCCGCTTCGCACCCCAGCCACGGCTCGAGCCCAGCCCCGCTTCGCACCCCAGCCACGGCTCGACCCCAGCCCCGCTTCGCACCCCAGCCCCGCTTCGCACCCCAGCCCAACTGACCCAGCCCTAAGAGCCCATCCTTACCCCGAAATTACGGATCTTTTTTGCCAACTTTCCTTACCTATATTGTTATAACATGCCAGAGGCTGTTCACCTTTGAGACCTGCTGTGGATATGGGTACGGCCCACCTTTGAGATTTACACCCTCGCCCCCAGATTTTCAAGGGCCAGGGAGAGCTCACCAGACGCCGCCGAAACCGCAACGCTTTCCAGGGCTTGGGTCCCTCTCCCGGGGCGAACGCATTCCAGGTGCTCTGCCCTTCACACAAAAAAAAGAACTCTCACCAGGGATCCCGCCAGTTTCTCCGGGGACCGGTCCCATTACCGCACTGGATGCCTCGCGGCACCCGTCTCCGCCAGTCCGTGGACAAGTAGTTTGCGGTCAGTGTGTCACATTACTATTGAGCTATTGAAATTATAAAGTTTGAAAAACTAATGTAAAAACATGTGAGATGAAAATGGACAAACTAAAGTGTGTGCAATGTGTAGGTCTGCTGAGTGTACATTTTGAACCTTGTTTGAAGTCACTTGGTCACATGACCAAGGAGCTATTGCAAAAAAAATATTATAATATTAAATAGTGCAAGATGTAAAAAATAAAAAAGCATGTGCAATGTGTGTCTATGCCATCGGGTTAGCTAGAACCTGTTTTTAAAGTTTTAGGAGTAATGGTTAAAGAGCTATTGAAATTTGAAAAATTAGATTTGTCACTATGTTGACTGCTAACTGCTGTTGGTGGAGGTAAGGAAAACTACAGGCGAATATCCAACCTGAATCTGGTTTACCTCGGTTGCAATATAGGCATATTCCCACGTGTAACGGGTTAACGGAATAGTTAAGATTATACAAGACGTTTTGAAATATATAAAAAAACATATTGGTGTGTATTCTACGCAGTTGAACATACCCTCTTAAAATATTTGTCAGTGAACCTAAACAAGTTGCTGGATAGGGCAAGTAGCCAAGCTGATAAGAGCGTTGGGCCAGCGTTGGGCCAGTCGCTGGTTCGAATGCCCGAGGCGACTAGGTGGAAAATATGTCGATGTGCCCTTGAGCAAGGCACTTATCCAGAGCAATTATGGTTAAGAGCGTCTTCTAAATGACATATTTAAATAACGTTCTCAATATCTGGTGTACAATCTGTAGCTAACATGGTTAACTTACAAACTTTGCTAACGTTAGCAGTAAACAGTAAATAACAAGCCAAGTAACGTTATACGCTGAGAGAATGGTAGCAAGGTTGGCTGTCATTTGAAAACAGAGTTGCCAGAAATCAGATTGCGTGTTATTGGTTAGCTAGCTAGCCAAAACATAGTTACCGGCGTCAAAACTTGGGATTCGGGTACAGCAGCAAGGAGAGTATCCCTCTCCTGTTCCTCCATAATGTTGTTCATGTTGGTGGGAATGTTCACGCTTTATACGGTAAAACAGGCATGTTGACTGTATTTCCAACCATCCATGAAAGGATGTCTTATCGCTGCTGTCTTTTCCTCCTGCTAGCTAGTCTAAGGACCACTTCCGCTTCCTGTCAACAGAAGCCTTGGACTACTTTCACCGTCCTTCCTTCTACCCTACCCCATGACATCAGAAACCACAAGGTGGGAGAACTTCAGTGGTAGCAAACTTTCTGGTGATAGTATTACCAATATCAAATTCTGTCTGATTATTGCAATTTTCAACAAAAGGGGCCACCTAACAGGGCTAGTGCAAAATTACATTTTGGCTAGCACCTATTGATGAAGGTAACTTCTTCCCGGGGACCATTTTGTTAAGAGCCCCGACGCTTGCTCTTAACGTTAACACGGATCGCTTGCGGTAAAGTTTTGGAAATAACGTATATTAATTCATAATAAGTGTGAAATAATTTTGAGAAAACAAAATGTTAAATTACCACACACCTTTAGGGTTAGTGTTCCCAAACGGCCGTATCACAGCACTTCAGGAAGACGACCACCAGTGCTAATTAGCAATCTAGCATGTGTAACGTTAACGGAGGAAGCACGCAACATATGGCTATTTGCAAATCTGCTAGTTGATGTTAGTGTTTTAAGATTATTTCTCGCTAAAATGAGAGAAGGGCCATATTTCGAAAACCGACCCACAAGCAATCATTGACGTTTAACAGCCAGCCGTGGGCGAAGTTTAACCGCTGAACACCCTACACTACGGGAAGAAGGGTTTGAGAGCTTGTGCAAAACCTGACATAATTACAAGACCCCTCTGCATTGAATCAAAGTGAATGCTGACCAAACCCATTGTTGGAATTAATCCCTTTGTCCTCAACTTTCTTGAACTACCATCTTACATCAGTTTCGACCCAGCAGTGTTATGAGATGCATCAAAGTACATACTACTAGTTAGGTTAAATGTTTGGGTCTGCCATATGTTCATGTAAACATAAGATTGTTGTATATGTCAGTGGTCTGAAAAGCCCATAATTGATTTAATTGAGAAAAAGTTTGTTTGGAAATTGAACATTGACACCTTTTGAATTAATGGGTTACTACACGCCAGTAAATCAAGCTTACCATTGAGACAGCAGCGTCAATAGATATTGCTTTATTAAATCCATAATTTTGTACACAACAGGAGAGTGGATTAAATCAACATCATACAGACACCAGGACAAGGCAGAGACTTGAAGAGAAGTGGTTCATCTCATTGGCCACCAGATGACCTGAGGGGAAATGAAAAGGAAACATTTAATTAGTTGATTTAAAAATGAAGAGAACTGAAGGGCCCGAAGATGCAACATGCCTTTCCCAAAAGACCATGCAGAGAGAACATTCGCTTATCGTGTAGTTGAGGCATGTGTCAATACTGATAGGATCAAAAGAAAGGCAGCGCTGCTCTCAGGCAATCTTTCTCCATTGACATCTTACCTTAAAGCTGCAGTATGTAACTTTCTGGGCAACCAGACCAAGTTCACATAGAAATGGGTTATAGATGTCACTCATTGTAAGCAAGCCTAAGATGCGGTAGATCTGTTATGTGCGCTATATCTATGCTTCAGTTCTCAAGTTTAGTTTTAGTGTCTTGGTTTTGTACACCAGCTTCACATTGATATGGAAAAGTTATTTCAGAGCAGTACAATGATTCTCTACACAATGACTGCTTGTTTTATCCAACTGAAATTAGGCAAACTAGAATTTTAGCAACCAGGAAATGGAGGAGCGATTTTTCTGCACATTGCATCTTTAACATTAGAATTATTCCACAATACTGACGCTGTATCAGCTCCTAGAGATGATCACCTATGGCTGCTAATATTGAGGCAGTTTACCCTATAATGCACAAAATAAAACTCAATTGAATAAACATAACCAATTTAAATATAGGCCTTTGTAGCCTATACTTTGGATAGGCTATTTGCTTTTTAATGCAGTCATCATCCTTTGCTTGTTTAATATTTGCAGAGACATTGGCAATTTTATTTGTATTCAACTTCGTTGTGAAGTTATGGGGTCACAGACTGAAACATCTTGATTCTATGTTTAGTGGGGATCTGTCTAACATATTTAACGATGCACTTCGCTGTTCTACAAATGGTCTGAGGCAGTTGGTAAATTACATGCGTTTAAGTGCAACTTTAGGAACAAAGGTTTTGGGACACGGCTCAGAGATTTAACAATGCTCCTACAAAGGTTGTAACAAAGAACTTAGCCTTAAGATGCTTTTGAGAAACTGGGCCCAGAGCATTCACTTTTCAATGTGTAAGCACTCACCCAGAGGATGTCTATAATTTGTCCATGCCCAGATCCTCAGGTGTGGAGATACCCAGCTCAATCAGAGTGGGCTGCAGTTCTTGAATCAGGTATGGGTAGATATCTTTGTGGGGGCCAGATTTGTCCTGTTACAGAGAGAGGATGATGAAGTTCACCATAGGGAATATTACAAAAAAGGCATACAGGTTGAATATTGTGTACCATTCTATACGTTTCCTAAAATACGAATATATGTGAATAAATTCAAAGGAAATTAAATCAAAATTATTTTACACGTTAAACCCAATTTCACAAAAAAGTGACATATACAGAACAAAAATAAACACTATGTGAAGTGTTGGTCCCATGAGCTGAAATAAGATCCCAGAAATGTTCCATATGCACAAAGTATATTTTTCTCAAATGTTTACATTTTGTTAGTGAGCATTTCTCCAAGATAGTCCATCCACCGGACAGTTGTGGCATATCAAGAAACTGATTAAACAGCATGATCGTTACACAGGTGCACCTTGTGCTGGGGATAAAAGGCCACTCAAATGTGCAGTTGTCACAACACAATAATGCCACCGATGTCTCAAGTTGAGGGAGCATGATATTGGCATGCTGAATGCAGGAATGTCAACCAGAGCTGTTGCCAGAAAATGTAATGTTAATTTCTCTATATACAGTGGGGCAAAAAAGTATTTAGTCAGCCACCAATTGTGCAAGTTCTCCCACTTAAAAAGATGAGGCCTGTAATTTATAATAGGTACACTTCAACTATGACAGACAATGAGGGAAAAAAATCCAGAAAATCACATTGTAGGATTTTTAATGAATTTATCTGCAAATTATGGTGGAAAATAAGTATTTGGTCAATAACAATACTAAGCCCACCCATATTGTGCCCATGCCGAGTCATGTGAAATCCATAGATTAGGGCCTAATTTCACTAAGTTGACTGATTTCCTAATATGAACTAACTCATTAAAATGTTGCGTTTGTTCAGTATAGCATAAAAATAGATTATGCTGTGAACCTTCCAGCTAGTCTAGTTAAATAAAAGGTAGTTGGCTACGTTGAAAGAGTGAGGAATTGGTACACCTACTAATTAAGGAGTTTGACTGTTCTTTTTGTACAGCTAGGTGGCTCATGTGAGGATTAAAGTCTGCTTCCACCAAATACAAGAAATAGCCCAAACCCTAAAAGTCAATAGTATGCATATTTCAGGGGAACCAGTTTTCAAAGCTACTGGAATATTCAAAAATGTGCTTTTGGTGGATTTGTCTGAATGGAAGTCATTTAAATGTATGCTCATGTGGAAGCTAGGTGAATTGCAATAGGCCCACCTAATCAGAATGAGTTCTCCCCCACAAAAGGGAATGTTGCGTTTTACATTTTTGTTCAGTATATTGACATTTTCAGAAATTACAATGCAAAAATTACATGTAGCTCCTTTAACCAAATGGCATAAATTGAAATGTAGAGATTTTCCATTTTGACATACGATATAAAAGCAGCGAGTATATCCACACTTATGTAGTTCTGTCCTTGAGCGGTTGTCTTCTAATGTTCTGTATTGTGTCATGTGTGGACCCTAGGTAGAGTAGCTGCTGCTACAGCTAATGGGGATCCTAATACAGTCGGAAAGTATTCAGAACCCTTGACTTTTTTCAATTACATTAGTCTTATTCTAAGACCCCCCCCCCCAAATCTACACGCAATACCCCATAATGGCAAAGCAAAAACAGGTTTTTACAAATGTTTGGGTTTATCTGTGTGTGTGTGTGCATATATTTATATATATATATATATTCAGACCCTTTACTCAGTACTTTGTTGAAACACCTTTTGGCAGTGATTACAGCCTTGATTCTTCTTGGGTATGAAGCAACAAGCTTGGCACACCTGTATTTGGGGAGTTTCTCTCATTCCTCTTTGCAGATCCTCTTGAGTTCTGTCAGGTTGGATGGGGAGCGTCGCTGCACAGCGACTTTCAGGTCTCTCCAGAGATGTTCGATCAGGTTCAAGTCTGGGCTCTGGCTGGGCCACTCAAGGACATTCAGAGACTTGTCTCGAAGCCAAGTACAATTCCTTCGACCTCGTGGCTTGGTTTGACATGCACTGTCAACTATGGGACCTTATATAGGCTGGTGTGTGTGCTTTTCCAAATCATGTCCAATCAATTGAATTTACCACAGGTGGACTCCAATCAAGTTATAGAAACATCAAGGATGATCATTGGAAACATGAGCTCAATTTCAAGTCTCATAGCAAAGGGTCTGAATAGGTATGTTTTATTAGTACATTTGCAGAAACATTTAAACCTGTTTTCACTTTGTCATTATTGTGTGTAGATTGAGGGGGGAAATAATTTAATACATTTTAGAATAAGGCCAACATTACAATGTGGGAAAAGTCAAGGGGTCTGAACACTTCCCGACTGCACTGTAAAATACCAAAAATACATATGTTTATTTTATTGAGATATGTAGTAGGGGAAGCTGTGTAGCTCACCTTGACTGCCTCGAGGATGCGGATGGCACTGGCCAAGTCATTCAACCTTCGGCAAGCACGAAGAGCTGAGTCGAGGATTTTGGGTTCAGGTACCAGGTCGTAGCCAATTAATGTGTTCATGCCTATGGGATTCAAGCATACTGTTAACCTTTTTTTTTAAATCCGGCTATCCGTTAGTCTCCAACTCAAGGACTGAAAGAAAATGACAGACCGGTCGGCAAAAGTGCAAACTTATTTTCAATCATCTTTAGAAGATCACCTTTCTTCAGCTCCCAGGCATCAATGTCTGGCTTGCTGAAATAAGTGACCCAACGGGCATCGAACTCCTCATCTGTCTCCACCTTGGCATGGGAGTAGCATCGGGAGGCCAAAGGAGCTGCAACATAGAAAATAAATTAATTCTAGATTATATAGGTCAAGGACTATTCATAGATGCTTGACTGGAAAAAAAATACACACCCTTCCATTCTCATGAAAAAGCAGGTGAGCCATAACCTACACCTTCTGTCAGATAAGATTTTTGCAGCCCAGTATGTTTTGAGTACTTTGCCTGTGTACTACACTAAGATCTATTCTAGGGGAAACTGACCTTTGACATATAATTGCAATATCCCCTTAGCTTGCAGGGAAGGAATGTATATTTACAGCAATCTGGTTAACTGGGCCAGAGGTCAATGACAAGACACTCAGTTTATTTTCACAGCACAAATCTAGCCATAACTGAGTGTACAGATCTCAAGAGCAGTCGATGGTGTAGGACATGACCATACACTGGTTTGACCGCAAGGTCTAGAATTGCTGCGCATTGTTGTGCACTTGTGATTCCCTCGAAAAACTGAAGCGTGGGTCATCACAAGGACACATGCTAAAGTTTACTAGCTGTCTCATGGAATCTATACATTTACACTGGATATGACAAATTTATGAACGTGATGTCACTACAATAAGGGCACCAATAAATGTTACTTTAGATCAAATGAAAATCAATGTCACCCTGACGCAAACAGTCCCATTGACTTAGCTTTAAGCTAGCTACATACAGCGAATACCATCTGTGTAGGACCACAATACACAACTTAACAGTATTTGTGACTTAATATACTTACCGCAATGCATTGAATTAGCCTAATAGTGTAAACTATGTCGAGTTTTGTGAGACTACCTTAACGTTACATACCCTTTACGACTAACGTTAGCTAGCTTTATGGCGATTTGCGATGGACAACTGGCTAACACGAAAGGCAAACAATTGTATGAATAAATATACCATTTAATAGGCTTTGCCGTCAGTCTTACCCGAGTAACATGGTCGTATCCGCGCTAAACTCCGTACCCCAGAGGTTGAAAGTCGAACAACGGCTCTGAACATCTTGCCGACCGGTGAGAATCAGTGGCTAACTGTGTCGTATGCTAAGGAACAGATTCAGAGGGACATCGAAAAGGGAAGCAATTGCGTCTGCGCAAAACCGCAGGGCCTACGTGCTAGGAGACAACCGCGCGAGTGAGGTAGGCTGTTAGTCTCACCTTGAAGGTCTATCAACAACTGCCAGTTGGAAATATATGCATACAATGCACATATACCTTAAGGTAATGCATTCATATAATTACACACTACTATGGTGGTGTTAACCTGCCTAACGCAGTAAATAAACTGGGGAACACGTCTCTCTTTTTAGCTAGGCTACATTACCCACTGATAATTGGGGCATTCGAACGCAGCTCTAGGCTGGGTTTGCCAAAAGCATCGTAGCACTTATCTTAATTCTATAGAAACCAAATGGACGAAAGATTAAATTGGTTAAATTACATTACACACAAATCATTGGATGAAGGAAGGGGGAGTTTTGTTAAGAGCTGTGAAGCTAGGTCTGAACATTAAAGGAAAATTCCACCCAAACTATTTTGGTATGCGTAATTAGTCCATTGTTGAGTCCCAACATGCTTTGCTTGTCAACAATGGACTAATGAAACAAATGCCAAAATACAGTTTTTGGGTGGAGTTTTCTTTTTAACAAGGAAACCCCTATGGGACTCCCGAGTGGCGAAACGATCTAAAGCTCTGCATCTCAGTGCTAGAGGCGTCACTATAGACCCTGGTTCAATTCCAGGCTGTATCAGAACCGGCCGTGAATGGGAGTCCCATAGCGCGGCGCACAATTGGCCCAGCGTCGTTAGTGTTTGGCAGGGGTAGGCCGTCATTGTAAATAAGAATTTGTTAAAGGACTTGCCTAGTTAAATAAAAACATTTAAACAATGCATTGCATGCAGTATGGTTTGGGAAGCATACAAACTCTTTCCAATCAGTGAGAAATCATTTTCGAAAAACAAAGGTTAAATTGATACACACCTTTTTATAGTGTTAGTGTTCCCAGACGGCCATATGTCCATGTTACTGCGCTTGTGTACGGAAACAGGGAAGAAAGATTGGACGACCTTTGCTAAACATTTTCAAAAAAATTGACTAGTGACAAATCTAGTGACTTTTTCTGCTGTTGGAGACTTTTGAAGACTGACGTGAAAGCACGCATCGTTCTTACTCTTCTCAACGAGTGGGCCCCACCCCTGTCCCAAAGCATTCACAGGTGGCCCAGTCCTGCACAGCAGTCCCTCCCAGATGCAGTCAGAGCAGGAGATGTTCACCCCTCCTTGTCCAGACTGCATATTAATCGCGCATGCGGGAAGCCGCCGCTGGCTGATGTAAAATAAATCACTGCATTTGACTCACACAGCCTCAGTCACTTACCTTGTCCTCTGTGTGTGTGTCTCTCTGTGACATATTCTAAACATCTAGCTGGCTAGCTCATCATGTCTCAGTCTAAACTGTACACTCAAAAATACAGAAAGGAGTGGGAATCAAACCCTGAATTCAAAGGCTGGTTGAAGCCATTTATTGGAGATGATACACGGGCATACTGCCTGTATTGTAAGGCTGATTTCTACGCTGGTGACCAGCGTTTCAGCCTCCTCCTCGATGAGTCCACGGCTGTAAGTGTTTCTAAGTACCTGGGGGTTGTGATAAGGTACTTTAGTGACACCAAGCAGACAATTGTATCAACATTTCTGGGGCTTGTTGAGTTGGAGGGAGGAGATGCCAAATCTATGCCCGTGCTGTTGTGGCTTTCCTCGAAGTGTTGTCTTAAAAAAGAGAAACTCCTGTGGATAGGGACTGACAATGCCTCTGTTATGACGGGGATTAACAATGGGGTGCCTAAAGTGCTGAAGGAGGAGTATGGCCTCAAAGATCTGGTTCTTATTCGCTGTGTGCGCCACTCTCTGCAGCTTGCTGTAAGTCATGCTTCCAATGACGCCATCCCTCTTAGTGTGGGGTACTTGGTACAAGAGACTTATAACTGGTTTTCAGTGTCTCCAAAGTGCAGGGAGGCCTACAAGGCCATATTTGAGACCATCAACTGTGGGGGGAAACCTTTACAGATAACCAAGTTGTGTGCCACATGTTGGCTCTCCATTGAACCCACGGTTTCACGCATTTTGGACCAGTGGGAGGAGCTTAGGCTGCATTTCGCAGTCACCAAGTCCAGTGAACACTGCAACATGGCTGAGGTTTTATACTCCATGTACAGGGATCCTCAAAACATATTGGATCTGACTTTTTTGAAGTCAGTGCTGGGTGAGGTACAGTAGTGCTGGGTGAGGTACAGTAGTGCTGGGTGAGATACAGTTGACCATCAAGGCTTTTGAGGGAGAGCAAGTAGATCCTCTTAAGCTACTTGACAGCTTGGTTAGCCTGATCAAGTCTGTGAGCAGCAGGGTGCTGAATCCACTGGCAAATGTTGATGTACTCAAAGGGCCAATAGATGGATACATCAGTCCCAATCCGTACCTTGGTTACCTTTTTGAGTCTAAGGCAGCTGAGCTCCACCTTGCGCCTGAGGATGAAACAATGTCCAAAAGCGCCGTGTAGCCTTCACCATCCCCATCACTAATGAGTTGAGGGTGAGACTGCCGGATAATATTGAAGCATTGCAGTACATGTCAGTTTTCAATGTGGAGGAAACTCTAAAGCACAATAAGAGCCCTGGAGAAATATAAAAAATAGCCAAGCTCCTTGGCTACTCCTCTGCAGAGATAGACAAGATTGTCCAGCAATGGCGTGCCATCCATCTTAGTAAATTCGAATGAGACAAAAAACACACTGGGCTTCTGGAGTGAGATTTGGAAGTTCAGGGATGCAGCTGATATCAACCCGTTTCAAGAACTTGCCATGGCTGCTGTGTCTGTGTTGTCCTTGCCACACTCAAATGCTGAAGTTGAGAGAGTATTCAGCCAGATGAGTGTGGTAAAAAGCAAACTTAGAAATCAGATGTCCTTGCAGACCCTTAACTCCATCCTGTACATTCGATATGGACTGAAACTGTCTGGTGAGGCTTGCTATGAGCACCAGCTGCCTGATAATGTTTTGCAGTTTTTTGGCACATCAGCTGCTTACTCATTTAAGTCAGCTCCCTCAGTTGCTGAACCTGCCATAGAGAGCCTTGACCAAAATTACGATGACCCACTCTTTCTGTGAGCCAGCACAGCGTGTGTGTGTGTGTGTGTGTGTGTGTGTGTGTGTGTGTGTGTGTGTGTGTGTGTGTGTGTGTGTGTGTGTGTGTGTGTGTGTGTGTGTGTGTGTGTGTGTGTGTGTGTGTGTGTGTGTGTGTGTGTGTGTGTGTGTGTGTGTGTGTGTGTGTGTGTGTGTGTGTGTGTGTGTGTGTGTGTGTGTGTGGGTGGGTGGGTGGGTGGAGGGGGTATGGAGAAGAAAATAAACTGAATTAGGGCCAGACTAGTTACCATAATTTTCTCACATTGCCAGTTTTTTTATATTGTCTCTTTTTGGTCCATTTATATTGTTATTGTAGATTGTATAATTTTATTTTATTTTTGTATTGTCATATCAGAGAGCATACAATGTTTCAATATATCACTTTTTGCCTAAAGGTCAGTATCCTGTCTAGCATGCCAGACGTTTGAGAAGGCAAAGACTGGCACCGGAGTTGGAGCCCATCAAAGTTGTTTCAACATGGCACATGATCGGTAAGTGTTCCAATTAAAATGTTGCCCTGATAAGTTGTTTTGTAATGGTTACTTTATTTGGCAGTTCAATATCATAGAATGTGTGTGTCAGTATCCTTACAATTACAAAAATCTGCACACTGTATGACAGATATGGGTAAGAATAAGGTCATCTTCTCTCTAACATTTTAAATGTTAGGGGTGGACCTCATCAGACCCTTCACGAAATCCAGGAATGGCATCAGCTGGTGTCTGACGGTGACCGATCACTTTACCAAGTGGGTGGAGGCAATACCCATTAAGGTCAGTAAAGGAAGAGTACGTGCTTAACTCTAAATTTCCTTCTGTAACCTGTTAAAAATGGTGCTTGGAACCAAAAATAAATGTTTGTTTTGTATGATACCCATCAAGGACGAGACTAGCGAGGCCGCCTCCAAGGCGATGGTGGACTATCTTCAACACCCACGGTTCTCCTGAGGTCATGACTTCGGTCTCCTGACTGAGGTCATGAACGGTGGAACAAGGTACGGTACGGATGTTATAGGTTATGTTCTGCCACCAATGGTTTGTTTTATTTATTTTTTACAATTTGTTTTTCCATGGTACATAATCAGACATATTTCAATATCTTACATTGTCAATAGATATCGCTTTCTTACCCCCTCCTCCAGGTTTGGTAAATGGACCAACCAGACCCTCAAGACTGCCATGGGAAAGCCCCTTGATACCAGGAAGGGTGGGAGAACAACCTGAAGGTAATTCTCTTTGCACACAACAGCAGACGGGAGCCGCAGCTGTTGACTGAGGTAAACAATGCAATTGTATATACAATTATTGCATATACTGTAGTATTTCAAATTTGTGATTGACTTAGTGTTGTTGTTTGTCTATTGCTATTTTTGTATAACGATCTTTCAGACCACTGAAACCCCACCTGAAGTGGGGGAAGTTGTCGAACCAGATCAGAACGCCTTGGAGGACCACCTTCAGGCACGGACTGAGAAGGAAGTGGAGGTTTTTGACCAGGTAAATATGATTACCCGCTGTTAATTTATTTTTTTAACACTGCACTAATCCATCACATTTTCTCACAGTGAAGTGTAACCTGTGTGTTTGCTTGTTTACGTCTGTCTCCTACCCTGTTCCTTTTAACTCTGCTCCTGTTCTCCAGCAGCTAGAGGTTCTGCCCAACACCCAGACGTGGACCCACCTGTTGTCCCCCATTACCAACCATCCTCCAACTTTTCTTTACATCATCTACACTGTTGTTGTCATTATCTGCTAAGAAAGTTTCCTTGCTCTATCATACTGGACACATAATATGTGAGATACACAGATTAACTAAAAACACTAGCACTGTAAACACACAGAACAAGGAGAGCAGCAGTGCCTGGACTTTGCCGTCTCCCTCTTCAAGTCCCCCTTCTGAGACTGGCTGCCTGTTGAGAAGAAGTGACAGACAGAATTCCACACACCAGAATTCAGTATTTTAGTCTATGATTGCCATGTAAGTGTACAGAAAATCTGTGAAAATAAATGAATGACACAACTGTACCAAAAACTATCAAAGTTTGTATTCAAATCTTAAATATTGCCAGGTTGTTTTTCACAGCTGTTTCACAAGGTGTTCATTATTGTAAGCTGTAAGGTATCCTTTGATGGTATTTATTTGTTCTACATGATTCATTGTTGTATCCTAGGACAATACAATAGATTGAAGAAAAAAAAGGATCATAATAGAGGACTACGGAAATGATATTATTTCAGCGTAGATAGGGGAGTGCAAGTTCAAATCAAACATGACAGCCAGACAAGCCAGTGTATGAATCAAACGGATTTGCATATGAATGGAGTGGAAATTAGCTGACTTCGTGATCTGCAAGGTAAGTACTTTCATGTGTCAAGCAGATGACACGTTTTCTTTGCCATTTCCGAAACGTATTAACGTTTAAGACATGGATTTCATGTTGTAATGTTAACAAGGTACCCAAAAGTAGTTCAAATGAATGTTTTCATTTTATTAGCTAAACAAAACTTGTTTAATTAAACAGTGAAATTGTTGCGGAAATAAGCCTTGTTTGCATAGCGATTATGGAAATAAGGTAATTTAGTCTGTAACGATCTACAAAATTCTAATCATTAGGTCAACACACCGTTGATATAGCATCGGACGCTAATAGTTTGTCGAATTCCATTGTGGCTTAGAGGGGGACACTATTTGGCCGGGGGACATTATTTGGCATGACAAGCCCTATAAATTAGACGATTAGGCGATAACTTGAGGATCATCAATCAATAAATGTACAGAACCGTTTTAAAAAAATGTGCCAAAACAAACATGTCTTTCCATCATCTAGTCCCTTTACGGCCTGAACATGAAGCATATATAACTGTTATTTACTGATGTCCTCTCAAAATGTAGGCCTCTATAATATTTCACCTCCACCAGAGGGCAGCAACAGCCAGATCAAGTATCCAAATTGACAGCTTTCACAATTTTACAATAACCCATGTAACACAGTGAGAGGCTGTTTCCTGGACACAGATTAATTTAGTCCTGGACTAACTATTTCATTGGAGATTCTTTGAGAATTTTGAGAAAGCTTCAGAAGACAGGCAACTAATTAAAACCACCATTTAGGCCAAATTATTTTTTTCTTCTCAATTGTCAATTTTATCATTCAATCATCAGCTTGCACATCAGAAATAGAATTTTGCGGTATAGATTAATTTGTTCTATACCAATTCCGTGAACCCTTGCTACTCTTGCATCAATATAAAACAAACTAAAATCCCATAATTTTGTTTTGTGGCCCTCTACGATTTTAGAGCATATATATCAGGGGCACAATGGTCACTGCAATTCTCATAATTTTTAAACTTTGAATTCTGGAAGTCATTTATTCAGTCTTCATTATCTGCACTTACAGCTTTGACTTCAGCACTGCAATTATATCCTCAACTGCACTGATTAATCCAACATGGAGGAATTTCAGAAAAGTGTTTTTTGCAAAGACATTTCGAGACACTTACCAGGGAGGAGCTGTGCCCTGGTTTGTTCATGCAGATAGACCCCAGCCAGCCAGTTATATTGCAATAAGACACTTTCAATTGCTGTTTGAGTGTGCCTCAATCCGTGGTGTACAAAGTGAAGAAGGAAATAAGAGTGTGGGGGAAAAAAGTGATTAACTCCATCTATTCTATTCTTGACACAAGATGGAGGAGGTATTCCCCCCTGTCATAATCCATACATACTTTTCTCTATTGTTGAACATATTCCCTGTATGGTCATTCATTAATACCTCCGTGCTGCTCCCAGCTTAACCTTACGTTCTTTTCTGGCATAATCACATAATCAATCACTGTCCCATTCCCTAACTAGGGAGATGGAGAGTGAGAATGTGCATGAGGAGGGGGGGGAGAAAAACCCTTCGGCCTGTCTTCCCAAGCAAGAGGAATAGTGTGTTCATTCGGGCTAACACAGGCAGAAAGCAACATAGGCCCAGTAAATATTCAATTGAAAGGATTCCCAGATAAGGGAATGGAGGCAGCACCCATTCTTCTAGATAAGAAAAGATGGAACCATCTGGAGGCAGGGTGATAGCAAACTCCCACGCCATCCGAGAGACCTCGCTCTCATTTGCTGCAGCGGGGGGGAGAGAAATAGAGTGCACACTTTTATCACAAGTTCAAAATGAATTTATTCTCATTCTTTATGCAGTGGGAAAGGAAGAGGAAACGGGGATACCTGGTCAGTTCAACTGAAATGCGCATTCAACTGAAATGTGTCTTCAGCATTTAATCCAACCGCTCTGAATCAGAGAGGTGCGGGGGGCTGCCTTAATCCACATCCACGTCATTGATAGGTTTTGGCAAACAGAAAAGGGTTATTATTAATCAATATTAAAATGTATTTATTATTATTAGTAGTAGTAGTAGTATACTGAACAAAAATATAAACGCAACATGAAACAATTTCAAAGATTTTACTGAGTTACAGTTCATATAAGGAAATCAGTCAATTGAAATAAATAAATTAGGCCCTGATCAATGGATTTCACATGACTGGGAATACAGATATGCATCTGTTGGTCACAGATACCATAAAAAATGGTCTTCGATCAGAAAATTCAGTGAGTATCTGGTGTGACCACCATTTCCCTCGTGCAGCACGACACATCTCCTTCACATAGAGTTGATCAGGCTGTTGATTGTGGCCTGTGGAATGTTGTCCCACTCCTCTTCAATGGCGAAGTTGCTGCATGTTGGCGGGAACTGGATGATGCTGTCGATCCAGAGCATCCCTAACATGCTCAATGGGTGACATGTCTGGTGAGTATGCAGGCCATGGAAGAACTGGGACATTGTCATCTTCCAGGAATTGTGTGCAGATCCTTGCTTCATGGGGCCATGCATTATCATGCTGAAACAGTCAGCATGCCAATTGCACACTCCCTAAAAACTTGAGACATCTGTGGCATTGTGTTGTGTGACCAAACTGCACCTTTTAAAGTGCCGTTTTATTTTCCCCAGCACAAGGTGTACCTGTGTAATGATCATGCTGTTTAATCAGCTTCTTGATATTGCACACCTGTCAGGTGGATGGGTTATCTTGTCAAAATGCTCACTAACAGGGATGTAAACACATTTGTGCACAACATTTGAGAGAAATAAGCTTTTTGTGCATATGGAACATTTCTGGGATCTTTTATTTCAGCTCATGAAACATGGGACACTTTACATGTTGCGTTTATACTTTGGTTCAGTGTAGTTGTAGGGCTATATGTTTTAGGAGAATACCACTTGACGTGTTCCATACAAAAAGAAGTGGTACTTCATAGAAAACCAATGTCATTGGGGAAATAGACTTCCAGCTTGTGTATTCTTGTCCACCACACACTCATATGGTATCTTGTTGTCTCATCTGATATGCTATTTCTCACCAGCCACATGTGATTTGGCTCTAGGGTAATGCTTTTGTCACAGTTTTTTATCTGTCCTCTCACTCAGGTATACACTATCCAGTTCTCCCTAATTACCCTCTCTGGATTTTACACTTGGCCCAGAATTTGTCATGCTTGATAACGGATTCAGCAGGTCGATAGGAGATTTACTTATAGAGCCTCTATCTATGTGACCAGCATCACTGACTGGCCGTTCCTCAGGCTTCTCACTGGAAGCTGTTAACTGTATGATAACAGCGACCTGAAGTGATAACCTTCTCCAGTCTTGAGGACACACGGTTTGTTCCATTTGGGCTTTATTGCAGTCGCAGCATTTTTTTTATTCAACCTTGGGTTCTCTGCTTTGCTCAGATTGATTTAATGGGTTTGAGAAGGAGGTTAATGGCTGTGTCCGCTCTAGACAGTGAAACGCAGGCAGACATTTGCTACAAAAGCACTGTTTGGTATTTCATGATTTAAAAAATATATATATTTTGAAAGATGTCATCTCCGCCAAAATATTAGGAGTGCATGGGATCACACTTCATGACAAATTGCACTATGATCGTAATTGTTCAAATCTATTTTCAGAGCTCTAAAGCCATTTCGATAAATGGATTGTAATTAGGCCAATTGTTGTCCTTGCAGATTTTCATTATGATGAAGAGAAAGGACACTTAATTCCATTTGTAAAAGGTTATCATACTCAGCAGGCATGGCTGATTTAGAACTAATACCTCTGGGGAAGTGTGATCTTGGTTTGGGACAGTATCTAATCGTTTTTGATAAAGGAAAATCTTCTTACACTTATCAGTATTTTAATGAGTTGTCCAAAACGGATCGAGCAAGGACTACTTGACTCCTTTTTGAGTCAGATGTACAATATCCCTTAAGATATAGGGAAGGGGAAGTTACTCTGAAAATATAGTTTACCAAGCTACCAATTACTTCACACTAGAAGAAGTTTAGCCACACTAAAGCTACCCTTAAGAAACATAGTTTACCTAACTAAAGGGGCATTTCAGCAAGCCATGACACCCATCATCTCAGATTGTTCTGAAATCATTTATGTAGGTCAAAACAAATAAGATTATCATTCCTGAAACATTATTTTGTTGAAATAAAGATAATTGATTGCGCCAAATTGGCCATTTTAAGTTATAGGATGTATATATTCTTCAATAAATATAGTACCTAATATCCGACTTGGACCATAATTCTACCTAACAATGATTAGACATGAGGAATCCAATAAAACGATAAAAAGCCACCCACGGACCCACACACCCCAACTCAACAACCAGTATACAATATCAGTTCTCTGTCTGACAGGTAGTATGGAGCTTCTGCTTGGAGTATTGCTTCTTCATCCTTATTAATGTATTCCATGTGAATCTGGTGATGGTTTTTTCCCCCTGTTAAGAGAAATTAGCCATTGAAGTTGCTTGCATTATTTACCGTAAGTTAGTGTGAAGGTAGCACGTTTTGCCCACTAGATGCCACTGTTCCTGCTACTGTCACCACACCCTGTAATCCATTTTGCCTGTCTCTTGTATTTATTAAACAGATCACAATTTTCTTTGGAACTTTGGGTAGAAAACCAATAACTTTTGCTCATGATGAAAATGAATTGTCAATCGTGTTTCTTGTGCTTTTTAAAGCTGGAAAGACTCTGAAGTTACTTTAAAAAAACATCCAATTTACTTCATGATAAATGATGTCTAAATCTGAAATGTCATATACTACAAATTGCAATAACATATCACTCTGGAGTCAGATTTAAAGGAAAATACCTCTCAAAAACAAACTTTTGGTATTTGTTTCATTAGCCCACTGTTGATACAGTCCCAAAATGTTTAGCAAAATGTTTCCTTAAACAGAATGTGTAATTTAGCCTATTCAACACAAAAACTGTTTCAAGTTAGCATTAGGCAAGTCTGATGCTGTGAAAGAAAGGAAATTCTTGCCTACTTCACCAATATGTTCTTTGTGTGTAGTTCCAGTTAGCCACACATCTAAAAAGTAATTAACTATTGAAAACACTACCAAGGTTTTAATTGAGTTCAACTAACAAATGTAATTAAATTACAAATCAAATTACCCCCCAGGGGTACCTGCAATGCAGTCGGGGGTACGCCAAATAAAAATGTGATTCTTTTAATAATTTACTTTTAAAAAATGTAAAAAATTCTTCACATTTTAAAACAGTCCATTTATATTTTCGAACGGGTCTATACATTTGGGTGAGTTTTTTTTCTCGCCTGAGTAGCCTCGTTTCACTGCCAAAAATAAATTAAATCATCTAGTGTTCAGCAAAATAACAACACAATGTCAAATACAGGTAGCCTAGTCAAATTATTATTATCCAATCACATTAACCGTTACTCTCTCGCAGGAATTCCACTAACGGTACGTATGTAGCCAAACGTAGCTGCTGCTCATTCCGTTTGCTCTAAAATGGATAAATAGTGCAGAAACCTTACTTATTTTAACCATGTCCATAGAGACACATACCAGCTCTACTGGTAGCACTGCTACTACCAGCAGTACTACAACTGCACCTGTCGACGGCACAAGTTGTTCTGCTTCCATGAGCACACACATCCAATGCTAGCATCAGTAATTCTACATTTGTTGTTAGACCAGCTAGCATGGACACTGACAGTTGTGTATCTAATGCAGCCGATGAGCTACTGCCCCCTTACCCGGGAAGCACTGAACAACAGACAGGGACGTTGGACCATCGAAGAGGCGTAAATATGATGAGAACTACATTGATTTGGGATTCACTTATATTGGGAGTAGTACCTTTCCTGAGCCACAGTGTGTTATATGTGCAAAAGTACTATCTCACAACCCGATGAAACCTTCACTCTTGCGCAGACATTGAGAAACAAAAAATGGCAATTTTAAAAATAAGCCACAGGAGTTTTTTTTAATCGAGAATTAAGACGACTTGCAAGTAGTAAGACATGAATGAAAGCAACAGATACCATTAATAAGAAGGGGCTAGAAGAGTCTTCAATGGTGAGCTACCGAGTGGCTAGGACAGGCAAGCCCCATACAATTGTGGAGGACTTAATTCTTCTTGCTGCTGCGGATATGGCTGGGACAATGCTGGGGGAAAAGGCCCCAAAAAATGATACAGACAATGTCTTCATCAAACAACACTGTTTCACGACGCATCAGTGAGATGTTTTGAAACAATTACTGCTTCGCATACAAGCCAGTGAATTCTATGCGTTACAGCTGGATGAGTCAACAGACATGGCGGGCCTGGCACAGCTCCTGGTATATGTCCGTTACATTTATGGGGGGGTCAATTAAGGAAGACATCCTCTTCTGTAAACCACTGGAAACCAGGACAACAGGGGAGGATATTTTTAAAGTACTGGACAGCTTTGTGACATCAAATGGACTTTGGTGGTCAAGATGTGTTGGTATCTGTACTGATGATGCAAAAGCCATGACAGGGAGACATAGTGGAGTGGTAACGCGCGTGCAAACAGTTGCTCCCGACACCACTTGGGTACACTGCAGCATCCTCAGAGAGGCTCTTTCTACCAAAGGAATGCCTGACAGCTTGAAAGACGTTTTGGACACTACAGTGAAAATGCTTTGTTAAAGCAAGGCCCCTGAACTCTCGAGTATTTTCTGCACTATGCAATGATATGGGCAGCGACCATGTAACGCTTTTACAACATACAGAAGTGCGCTGGTTATCAAGGAGCAAAGTACAGTGCCTTGCGAAAGTATTCGGCCCCCTTGAACTTTGCGACCTTTTGCCACATTTCAGGCTTCAAACATAAAGATATAAAACTGTATTTTTTTGTGAAGAATCAACAACAAGTGGGACACAATCATGAAGTGGAACGACATTTATTGGATATTTCAAACTTTTTTAACAAATCAAAAACTGAAAAATTGGGCGTGCAAAATTATTCAGCCCCTTTACTTTCAGTGCAGCAAACTCTCTCCAGAAGTTCAGTGAGGATCTCTGAATGATCCAATGTTGACCTAAATGACTAATGATGATAAATACAATCCACCTGTGTGTAATCAAGTCTCCGTATAAATGCACCTGCACTGTGATAGTCTCAGAGGTCCGTTAAAAGCGCAGAGAGCATCATGAAGAACAAGGAACACACCAGGCAGGTCCGAGATACTGTTGTGAAGAAGTTTAAAGCCGGATTTGGATACAAAAAGATTTCCCAAGCTTTAAACATCCCAAGGAGCACTGTGCAAGCGATAATATTGAAATGGAAGGAGTATCAGACCACTGCAAATCTACCAAGACCTGGCCGTCCCTCTAAACTTTCAGCTCATACAAGGAGAAGACTGATCAGAGATGCAGCCAAGAGGCCCATGATCACTCTGGATGAACTGCAGAGATCTACAGCTGAGGTGGGAGACTCTGTCCATAGGACAACAATCAGTCGTATATTGCACAAATCTGGCCTTTATGGAAGAATGGCAAGAAGAATGCCATTTCTTAAAGATATCCATAAAAAGTGTCGTTTAAAGTTAGCCACAAGCCACCTGGGAGACACACCAAACATGTGGAAGAAGGTGCTCTGGTCAGATGAAACCAAAATTGAACTTTTTGGCAACAATGCAAAATGTTATGTTTGGCGTAAAAGCAACACAGCTCATCACCCTCAACACACCATCACCACTGTCAAACATGGTGGTGGCAGCATCATGGTTTGGGCCTGCTTTTCTTCAGCAGGGACAGGGAAGATGGTTAAAATTGATGGGAAGATGGATGGAGCCAAATACAGGACCATTCTGGAAGAAAACCTGATGGAGTCTGCAAAAGACCTGATACTGGGACGGAGATTTGTCTTCCAACAAGACAATGATCCAAAACATAAAGCAAAATCTACAATGGAATGGTTCAAAAATAAACATATCTAGGTGTTAGAATGGCCAAGTCAAAGTCCAGACCTGAATCCAATCGAGAATCTGTGGAAAGAACTGAAAACTGCTGTTCACAAATGCTCTACATCCAACCTCACTGAGCTCGAGCTGTTTTGCAATGAGGAATGGGAAAAAATGTCAGTCTCTCGATGTGCAAAACTGATAGAGACATATCCCAAGCGACTTACAGCTGTAATCGCAGCAAAAGGTGGCGCTACAAAGTATTAACTTAAGGGGGCTGAATAATTTTGCACGCCCAATTTTTCAGTTTTTGATTTGTTAAAAAAGTTTGAAATATCCAATAAATGTCGTTCCACTTCATGATTGTGTCCCACTTGTTGTTGATTCTTCACAAAAAAATACAGTTTTATATCTTTATGTTTGAAGCCTGAAATGTGGCAAAAGGTCGCAAAGTTCAAGGGGGCCGAATACTTTCGCAAGGCACTGTATTGACACATTTGTTTGAATTGAGAGACGAGCTTAAAGTTTTCTTTACTGACCATAATTTTCACTTGTCTGACCGCTTGTATGATGACGAGTTTCTCACATGACTGGCCTACCTGGGTGATGTTTTTTCTCGCCTGAATGATCTGAATCTAGGATTACAGGGACTCTTTCCCAATACAGATGACACAAACAACTGGATTCGTTATCCCTTTCATGCCCTGCCTCCAGTCCACTTACAGATATCTGAACAAGAGAGCCTCATTGAAATTGCAACAAGCGGTTCTGTGAGAACTTAATTTAATCAGAAGCCACTGCCAGATTTCTGGATTGGGCTGCGCTCAGAGTATCCTGCCTTGGCAAATTACGCTGTTAAGACACTGATGCCCTTTGCAACCATGTACCTTTGTGAGAGTGGATTCTTGGCCGTCACTAGCATGACAACTAAATACAGGCACAGACTGTGTGTGGAAAATGATTTAAGACTGAGACTCTCTCCAATGCAACCCAACATTGCAGAGTTATGTGCATCCTTTCAAGCACACTCTTCTCATTAACCTGTGGTTAATGTGTTATTCACAATTTTTGATGAACAAGATGGCTAAATAAAGAGAAAAATGATTGATTATTATTATGTTATTATTTGTTATTATTTGTGCCCTGGTCCTATAAGAGCTCTTTGTCACTTCCCATGAGCCGGGTTGTGACAAAAACTCACACTCATTATTATGTTTAATAAATGTATTGTATAGTGTGTGTGTGGCAGACTTACATTGATGGCAACATTTGAGAGTGTGCTGACCCTGGTGCTAGAGGGGGTACGCAGCTGGAGGTTGAATGTTTGAAACTGTACCGGACTAAAAAAAAGTTTGGGAACCACTGCTCTACTTGAACCCTAGCGCTGTAGTAATGGTATGGAGTTGAGTCTGCTGCTATGGTTTCATATTCTGGAGGGACACTGACTGTGTGAATTTATATCAACCTTAGTTTTGATCCTTTTCTCTAGTGTGCTGCAATGTAGTGTCGTAATCTTAATGATAATCTGTCCCTGTATTTCAGCCCCCAGCATCTGTCAGGCTGCTTGGTTCTGGAGCTGCGTCTTATCAGGGGCCATGTCATTAAATCAGTCTCTTAGACAAATTTCACTCCCGTTACTCTTATCAACACATCAGCATGCTGTGCTTTCCTTTTCAATCTGGACTTTGTACAGTACTATGGGCTGAGGGATAGAAGTACACAAAAAGTCTTTTCCTGCATATAGTTTATTTGAATGTTTGGATATTTGAAAACATGATACATTTGCCATATTATAGATAGTTTAGAAATGAATGCGCTTAATGTATATTGTCCCCCCATTTGACGGTGCCATAAGTATTTGGACAAATTCACTCAGTGTAATAATAGTCTACATTTTATACACTATAAGTACCTTCAAATGGGGGACTAGATACATAAAGTACTTTTCATTTCTAAACAGGTAAACAGATATGCATGAAAATACCCTCAAATCAAAGGTGACATTCTCTACTGTCGCATTTTGGATTTGATCTCAAATCCGAAATGCTGGCGTATAGAGCCAAATTAAACATTTATCTTCCCTGTCCAAATAAATACATAGGGGAGTGTAGATATTCTGTGTATTCATTACAATACCGTGGACCTACCTTGTGCATTTGAACAGATTTGCAGATGTAATTAATTAGGAAAACAGAACTACAATGTTCAAAAGGTATTGTCAGTCTACTGAAAGCAGAAATCTGGGATCTTGGGTGATTGGTCGCTCTGTGTTGTGTTGATGTTTTAAAATGTGATAAGTGTGCTGTCATGTCTAAGTTCTTACAGTGTGACATACAGTGTGATGATATTAAGTATCTCTGGGCACAAAGGCCAACGATTGATTGTGCTGAGAAATGGGTTCAATAAATGCTGTATCTACAGAGACAAGCGTTCAGGTCCTGTTTTGACTGACCTCTGGAGGATGGGGTGGGCAGGGTGCTCAGTTCTCCTCAGAAAGCACGGTTCTGTCTGAGTGAATGTTCTGATTGTTTCAGCACTGTGCTTCAGTGGAGGGCAGTGCAGAATGAACTCCTCTGATCCTTCCCACTCAACTGTTTGATACCAGTTCAGTCAGTCAGTTAGCCTGGGGGGTGGACAGAGCCAGAGTCCCCTCATCCAGACCCAGACACACTCTCTTAGATTCAGGGAAACTGCTGTATGGGGACAGACCAAGAGGTCTCTTGCTGGCTGTCTGTGGGGCATCCACACTGTCTCTGTCCTCCCAGAGAGCACTGAGAGTCTCAGGGGGCTGGTAGCCGGGCTCCTGGGGGTCCAGGGGGTCTTTGGACAAAAGGATGCTGATGGAGGGGACGGTCCTGTGAACGGTCATCTCCGATGCCCCCCCTTCGTGGCTCTCCCACACCTCCCTTACACCCTTGTAGCGCAGCTTGGTCAGCTGGTGCAGAGACCCCACTTTTCTCTTCATGATCTCAGCGCATGTGATGGTCTTGGTGACGGCACGACCTGACCCAGAGAAAACAACCTGCCTTAGGCCACCGCCTCCACTAACCCCAACACCACTGACATCCCCCTGCATGCGAGCCATGGCAAAACCCATGAGGTTACGGATCTTACTGCCCTCCTTGACACGCATCTCAAGCACTCCTGAGGCCAATCCTGGGAAGGGGCACGGGCAGTCCTCTTCTGTGCGACACACCTTCTTGAACCCACCCTGGCCCGATTTGAGTGCAGCGGGAGGTGGAGGTAGAGGTGTAGGCACTGGGGTGGGCTGTGTGTTGGAAACACTGTTGACAGTGCAGGAGGGCTGCCCACTGTAAGGCTGAACCTGATATACTGGGCACCTAGCTGGGATCACACCGGTTTCCATTGGGACCTGTGTATTCCCTCCAGGTCCGGTGTATGGTCTGACAGAGTCCCTGACCTGATACTGTCTTTGAATGCTGGCCACTCCAACTCCACAGCCGGAATACATCTCTTCACTCCTGTATCTTCTCCAATCATAAAAGTCCAGTCAGAGACCCTTACTCATATGGGATCCAGCAGAGCATTGTTTTCTTATTCTTGTTAGAGGTTTTTTCTGTAGACGTCTGCGAAAGTTACAAGGCTTCAGACAGGAATATTATCCGGCTCGCAGAAAGTGCTTTCAATGGAGTCTTTCATGCTGCTTTACAGACAGCTGAAAAAATAAGATAAACGCTGGGTGGTGAATTGAGAATACAAATGGGGCAATTCAAGATGTAAAAAAAAAGAAAATACTTGAAAATGCATAAATTCTCAGCTGAAGTGTCCTTTCTCTTGTTTTCTCTCGATGAGCCTTTATCCTTGTAACCTGGAGACTTCGATGCTTCAGTCTAACTTTTCAAGAGAAAACGGTTACTTTAGACAACACACTCAATACACCTTCTCACTTAGGGTTCAGATCCAGCATTTATCAGTTGGATTCATATCATTCATGTCATCTCACTTTCTGGGACGGTCCAGTTGATTAGCATCTCTTCTCCTTTCGTGAACCTCTTGGCCAAGGTGCTCTGGGGGAGCTGTCCCCTGCAAGGCTGGGCCAGGGGTGGCTGTAGGCTGGAACCCTGGGCGTCCTGCCTGGAACTCTGTGTCTCTGTCTCCAGTTATGCTCTAGAAAGTGTGCCCTCTGTTTCCCCACAAAGAGACGTAAGGGACAGGAGCTGCCTCACAAATGCTCGCAGGAGGAGTGTCTACTCTGTGTGGTTGGGGGGGGGAGCATTAGGAAAGGGGGGGGGGACAGCCCTCTTAAAGGCACAGGCCTTTCAAATATCAGATGAACACTTTCCCTCCACAATAGAAACCTGTCATGGAGGGGAGGGGGGTTATGTCCCTTTTAAGAGCCGTAGCGAGCACAGATCCCGGGCAACTTTGTCAATCTCTTTAGAGGACGTTCCAGTGCATGTGTTCAATGTACATGACTGATTAAACCTGATTTCTGAAATGGAGACTCAGTGAAGCTTTAAAAATGCATTTTCGGCTGTGAAACAATGAATTACATTAGCAAGGTTATAATTGAAAACATCATTCAAAGAGCCAGTTAAAGTCAGCGGCATTATATTGCACTGTACTTAAGCCTTTATCCTATTAGATGTTTTTGTCCATTATTATTTACATAATGTGGTGTTAATGGCTTCATTGTTCAAGCAATCATGAGTCCACTGAGGTGCATGTCTCTCATGGATGATTTGTTATGTTGTTACCAGGTTGGAAACAACCTCATGATGATCAAGGACGTGTGGATCACAGAAGCATAGAGCCATTACTTCTATTACCAAAGTATTGTTGTGATGGGGCAAGGGTAGGTTTGCACATTAGTGTGCTGGAGGCACCTCCAGGTGAGATGGTGTCGTAGTGGTGACAGGTGGGCTAATAAGCAGACTAATGGACCCTCCATCACCAGAGGAGGGCGCTGTCACACTCTCCTGTCCCGGCCCAGACAGCTGCAGCGTCTCTGAGCCCAGCCTCCTGGAAGACAGGTGGATTTGTTTTGGCCTGTGACTGACAGATGGGAAAATTGGTAAAGACAGCCCACTGAGGCTGAACCTATGAGGCTAGGAGAGAGGCACAGAACTCCTAACTGTTCTTCAATCACTCCTCTGAGGGCACACACTAGGAATAAGAACCACGCTATATCTGGGACTAGTCCATGAAGGTAAATCACATTGGTGGGGGTATTATTTTGGATCCCCAAAGGAAAATCAAAGAAAATAAGGAGGTTTGCTGTTTTCACATGCCATGGTGTTATTTAAATCCGTATTAAATGTTGTATTCAAGTCCAAGTTTCTATGATTGAGAAGCAACATTTCTTCACCAATGAAAACTGAGAACACATTTGCCAATTTCTTTTGTTTGTGCACAATTATGTTTATTTTCTCACCAACCACTTTATTATAGCCAATGTGTGCGTATCTCAAATGCATGGGACTGGAGAGCTATTCATCATCTGAACCCATTCTACCCACAGCAGCAAACGTCTCTGTCTTCTTTCTACTCGGATATAAAGAAGAAGGAGGAGGGAGTTGGGGGACCAAACCAAAGTGATCATTCTGCTGTTTGGGAGAAATTACCCTCATCAGTCATAAGGAGATGCACAGCTGCCTAAGGAGATCTGGTGGAGAGAGAGAGAGAGAGAGAGAGAGAGAGAGAGAGAGAGAGAGAGAGAGAGAGAGAGAGAGAGAGAGAGAGAGAGAGAGAGAGAGAGAGAGAGAGAGAGAGAGAGAGAGAGAGAGAGAGAGAGAGAGAGAGAGAGAGAGAGAGAGAGAGAGAGAGAGAGAGAGAGAGAGAGAGAGAGAGAGAGAGAGAGAGAGAGAGAGAGAGAGAGAGAGAGAGAGAGAGAGAGAGAGAGAGAGAGATTTAAGTGCACAGAGGTTAAACTACATGATAAAAAGCTGCCAGTAATCACTCCCACTTCACAACCTGTTTTTAGCACATTTCACTGTGCATTTGAAAAATAATGATCTCTCCTCTATTTTGTAAATAACTAAGCATGGTACAGTTCCATCAGACTACTTGTACCTTTTCGAGAGAGGAGAGCTTTTAGAACGGTGGTGGTGTTTAATGACAGAGAGAGCAGTAGCAGCTCACGCTTGGTCACTCACCCTCTCACACCTCCTCCACGGTTGCCCTCTGCTCCCACACCTCTCCAAACACTCACACCTTTATCTGTTCTCCTGACACCTCTGCTCTGACTGCAGGCAGGCACTCTATCTCTCCCAAATACTGTTCTCTTTACTCCACCTATAGTTTCTCCTTCTCTCCTGCATGTATACCAGCATTTATTCACGCACAAAAACAATGTATTCTTAAAGACTGTGACAAATAGCAGTCATTCTGTCTAGCTCCTCTCTGCTTACCTTGGATGGCATAGCTGCTGGTGTTAGGAATTGTAACACGGACTCTGTTGTTTTGTTTCTGTACTGCAGAGTAGTTGGAGAGGGGCTTGTGTTGCTGGCAGAACTGCACACAGCCTCACAGTCCTCGCTGTGCCAGCCTCTCGCTCGCTTTACGTTAACCGCAAGAGTTTCACGGTCATCAACCAATGGTGGCCTGGAGGCTGTCATTTCCCTCAGTGTGAAGCTCGCCCGCGGCTCTGCTGACGTTCTGCGCCACAAACTCCCAGCCGGCCCCGGTGGGGCACAGAGTTGTTCTCTACACACACACACACACACACACACACACACACACACACACACACACACACACACACACACACACACACACACACACACGCATGCATGCATGCTCAGCATAAGGCAGGCCGTTTCAGCAATTACAGGAACATGGCAGAACACAATGAAGCAGGGTCCCGCCATCAGGAGGTAAATAGAGAGAGACCAGGAAAAATGCTGATGCCATTAATAAGAGACTTTGAGGGAGGTGGGGGTGGAGGGGTACATGACCCTCTCAGTATTGTCATCACTTCAGGATGAGATTGATTGGTCTATGTGTTAGTGTGTGTCAAATGGCAATAATACCAAGGTGTCACCCATGACTCCATGATGTTGCTTCCCCGCCATCTCTCCTCTTCTCTCCCTCTTCCTCTCTCTCTCTACATGCACAACGACTCCTCTCATGCAGCCACTGCTTTCTCCTCGGCACTGCAATGCAGATGTGAGCCTCACATGATGGCAGGAAACTTTCAGAGAGAGAGAGAGAGAGAATTGACAGAGGGAAGGTGATCTAGTGCCACCAAGAGGGTGTAGGCAAGGATTAAGAAAGTTTTAGTACATAGAACAAAGGAAGGAGAGATAGTGAACAAACACCATAGCACAGAAAAACAGACGGGGAAACTCTTGATTTATGAGAATGGACTTCGAAAGTCCTCTGTTATACACTACATGGCCAAAACACCCCTTCAAATTAGTTGATTTAGCTATTTCAGCCACACCCGTCCCTGACAGGTGTTTAAAATCGAGCACCCAGCCATGCAATCTCCATAGACAAACATTGGCAGTAGAAAGGCCCGTACTGAAGAGCTCAGTAACTTTCAGCGTGGCACTGTCATAGGATGCCACCTTTCCAACAAGTCAGTTTGTCAAATTTCTGCCGTTCTACAGCTGCCCCTGTCAACTGTAAGTGCTGTTATTGTGAAGTGGAAACTATCAACACCAGCTCAGCCACAAAGTGGTAGTCCACACAAGTACTGAAGCAGGTAAAAATAGTCTATTCTCGGTTGCAACACTCACTACTGAGTACAAACTGCCTCTGGAAGCAACATCAGCACAGCAACTGTTCGCCAGGAGGTTCATGAAATGGGTTTCCATGGCTGATCAGCCGCAATCAAGCCTAAGATCAGCATGCGCAATGCCAAGAGTCAGCTAGAGTGGTGTAAAGCTTGCCGACCATTGGACTCTGGAGCAGTGGAAATGCGTTCTCTGGAGTGATGAATCACACTTCACCATCTAGCGAATCTGGTGTTTGGCGGCTGCCAAGAGAACGCTACCTGCCCGAATAAATAAATAAATAATCATATACATATACAGTGCCTTGCAAAAGTATTCATCCCCCTTAGTGTTTTTCCTATTTTGTTGCATTACAACCTGTAATTTAAATTGATTTTTATTTGGATTTCATGTAATGGACATACACAAAATAGTACAAATTGGTGAAGGGAAATGAAAAAAATGTCAGGTTTAAAAAAATAAATAAAAAATGGTGTGTGAATATGTATTCACCCACTTTGCTATGAAGCCCCTAAATACGATCTGGTGCAACCAATTACCTTCAGAAGTCACATAATTAGTTTGATTGCACACGGGTGGACTTTATTTAACTGTCACATGATCTGTCACATGATCTCAGTATATATTCACCTGTTCTGAAAGGCCCCAGAGTCTGCAACACCCCTATGCAAGGGGCACCACCAAGCAAGTGGCACTATGAAAACCAATGAGCGTGCCAAACAGGTCAGAGACAAAGTTGTGGAGAAGTACAGATCAGGGTTGGGTTATAAAAAAATATCCGAAACTTTGAACATCCCACGGAGCACCATTAAATTATTTAAAAAAGGAAAGAATATGGCACCACAACAAACCTGCCAGGAGAGGGCCGCCCACCAAAACTCACGGGCCAGGCAAGGAGGGCATTAATCAGAGAGGAAAAAAGAGACCAAAGATAACCCTGAAGGAGCTGCAAAGCTCCACCACAGAGATTGGAGTATCTGTCCATACGACCACTTTAAGCCGTACACTCCACAGAGCTGGGCTTTACGGAAGAGTGGACAGAAAAAAATAAGCAAACATGTTTGGTGTTCGCCAAAAGGCATGTGGGAGACTCCCCAAACATATGGAAGAAGGTACTCTGGTCAGACAAGACTAAAATTGAGCTATTTGGCCATCAAGGAAAACGCTATGTCTGGTGCAAACCCAACACCTCTCATCACCCCGAGAACCCCATCCACACAATGAAGCATGGTGATGGCAGCATCATGCTGTGGGGATGTTTTTAATTGGCAGAGACTGGGAAACTGGTCAGAATTGAAGGAATGATGGATGACGCTAAATACCGGGAAATTATTGAGGGAAACCTGTTTCAGTCTTCCAGAGATTTGAGACTGGGACAGAGGTTCACCTTCCAGCAGGACAATGACCCTAAGCATACTGCTAAAGCAACACTTGAGTGGTTTAAGGGGAAACATTTAAATGTCTTGGAATGGCCTAGTCAAAGCCCAGACCTCAATCCAATTGAGAATCTGTGGTATGACTTTTGCCTTGAAGAATGGGCAAAAATCCCAGTGGCTAGATGTGCCAAGCTTATAGAGATATACCCCAAGAGACTTGCAGCTGTAATTGCTTCAAAATATGGCTCTACAAAGTATTGACTTTGGGGGGGGTGAATAGTTATGCATGCTCAAGTTTTCTGTTTTTTTGTCTTATTTTTTTGTTTGTTTCACAATAAAAAATATTTTGCATCTTCAAAGTGGTAGGCATGTTGTGTAAATCAAATGATACAACCCCCCCAAAAATCTATTTTAATTCCAGGTTGTAAGGCAACAAAATAGGAAAAATGCTAAGGGGGTGAATACTTTTGCAAGCCACTATATAGGTCTGATCGCCCAACATCAGTGACCAACCTCACTAATGCTCTTGTGGTTGAATGGAAGCCAGTCTCCGCAGCAATGTTCCAACATCTAGTGGAACGCTTTCCCAAAAGAGTGGAGGCTGTTTATAGCAGCAAAGGGGAGACCAAGTCAATGTTAATGCCCATGATTTTGGAATGAGATGTTTGACGAGTAGGTGTCCACATACTTTTGGCCATGTAGTGTACCATCTCTGTGGAGCTATGAGGAAACATTTTCTTTTCCCATAAATGCATTCTCTGAAGCCATTGTAGG
Organism: Oncorhynchus clarkii lewisi; assembly: GCF_045791955.1. Taxonomy (NCBI): domain Eukaryota; kingdom Metazoa; phylum Chordata; class Actinopteri; order Salmoniformes; family Salmonidae; genus Oncorhynchus; species Oncorhynchus clarkii. The sequence goes on along the minus strand of NC_092172.1, from coordinate 15,612,987 downwards.
TTATTTCCTAACAAGCATGTCATCCCAGAAAACATTTCCTAATCCATGACATTTTGAATGTGACATTTAAAGAGATGAGTGAAGAGTTGAGAGCTGTTTTTCTCTGCTCTGCGGTATATTTGTGCACTGTGTTTGATTAACTCCATGGACTCTAACTGTAATTGGCAGAGTCTACCTGTTAATGGCAAACACACACAGGCACAAACACATGCTGTTCTCTCCAGCCCTAGGCTACAACTAATGGATTTTATTGGAAATGTTTGATCAATTAAATGAAGGGAAATGAACATGCCATGTATAACAAATGTTAATAGCTAATGAATGGCTCCTAGCGACTACGAGCTAATACCAGGAGTTCCATTTAGAGACGTACCGGTGCTAAAAAAAACAAAACAACACAACTAAAAACAGATGAAGAGCAGTAGTGTCACAGAGAACAGCATGTCCTAACACAACACTAAGCACCATCAGAGATACTGATTAGAGCCCTACAGATAATCTCCCATTAAAATGACTTGTTTGTTGTTATCCTTTTGATGGCTGGTCTACAGCAGCAGCACAGGACAAGGTAGCAGCCCAGGTTGTGGGTGTCGTTAGTCTCCCCAGAGGGCTGCCTCAGTCATAAACACTCTCCCGCCACTGTTTCCAGATGGCCACGGCCCGATAGTGCCCGAGTCCGGTGCTTTGCCACTTCCTACTGAGCACATTCGTACCGGGTCACTGCTTCCTCCGACACGCTACGCACTGCAGAGGAGAGGAGGGTGGCTAATCCTACCCAGCATGCCACACTCTGGAAACTCTAAATGCAAATGTGTGGATCTATGGATGGAAAACGGTGTGTGTGCGTGTCGACTGTGTTCCAAGTGTGTATCCTCAAATGGATTTGCTTCAGTAGGTTCTTTGGTGAGTCTGTCAGTGTGACCTCTTCCAAATATTCTGGGACATGTTTCACAACCCCTAGAAAGACTACAGAGTGTAAATGCGGTAAGCTTCAAAAGACCCGTCGTGTGGAGACACGTTTACAGGGCCAGACCAGATTTGTCCCGTTTTTAATTGCATCGGAGAGCAATCATTCTCTGCCCCACAAATCCTCTGTAAAGCCGCAGCACGTTACAATGGAACCATAATTGCAGGAGTTGAATTGGCTGCCAATGTTCTGCTACTCTCAGTGCCTGCTAGCATTGGAGAGCTCAATAATTAGAAACAGGGAAAAATTAGGTGGCAATTTTGTGTTGGCAATTATCATAATGTAAAAGAAGTGCCATTAGTATTGTTAGTTCTGCGGTATGGCGTCCTGTGACACTTGTCCTGTACCCCTCTCAGCTGCTGGAGTCAACTCTTGATTTCTCTGTAGCCTTTGCACCCCCACCATCACTGATTTGGTGTTTAGGCTCTCAGAGGAGGTAGCTCATTGGGTGGAGACTAGCAAACTCAAATACTATGAGGATGATTACAGCATTAGACCCTTGTTTCCATATAGGTAAACAATGAAGTGTTCACCCATTTGAGAGTTTAACCAAATGTATGAGTTCTACCTCAACTGAGATACACTGATTGTACAAAACATCAAGAACACCTTCCTAATATTGAGTTGGAGCCTCCTTTTTGCCCTCAGAACAGCCTCAATTCATTGGGGCATGGACTCTACAAGGATTCGAAAGCATTCCACAGGGATGCTGGTCCATGTTGACTATTCTTGATACACACAGGAAACTGTTGAGCGTGACAAGCCCAGCAATGTTGCATTTGGCACCTATTACCATACCGCGTTCAAAGGCACTTAAATATGTTGTCTTGCCCATTCACCTCTTAATGGCACACATACACAATCCATGTCTCAATTGTCTCAAGGCTTAAACATCCTTCTTTAACCTGTCTCCTCCCTTTCATCTACACTGATTGAAGTGGATTTAACAAGTGACATTGATAAGGGTTTCACCTGGATTCACCTGGTCAGTCTACTGTATGTCATGGAAAGAGCATGTGTTCATAATGTTTTGTATACTCAGTGTATATACAGACAATCTTATTTTACTATTATAAATAGCAGCACAACTGAGAGGATGGGGAATTCATTTCATTGTTAAGCTAGATGTCCCTGGGCAGAAAACAAGAAGTGTTCATAAACGAATGAAAAAGAAAATGACTTTGGGATACAGGAAGTCCTTCAGCATTAAGGTTGGAACAACTCTCAGCGGCTCTCAAGCAATCAAGCGTGGGGATTTACACAAGATTTTAATTTGGATGCATTATCCAATCCCTCTCGGACTGAAAAGCTGGCAATTGCTTAGACAAAAGATATGCACTGATAAGTGTTGAAGGTCAACAAGCTGCAAAAGTGAAGATATCAGCAGTTGGTCCACAACAGAAACACGTAGCTACACACACACACGCACACACACACACACACACACACACACACACACACAGCCACAGCCACAAAATATAAACCGCAGACTTCATACGTTACATGACAGTCTACACACAGATCCTACAGTGAGTCTCTGCTATAACTCTTAGATCAAAGCTTATGATCAGTCCAATGTTTTTGTTTCACAGTGTGTTTGAAAGCTGCTCGGCACATGGCTTACACTTCCTCATGATGCCGCGAAGCCGTAAAGCTAAATGAGGGTCTGTGTTAAGAATAAAAGAAGGATTAAATGAGCAACACTGTCTGAGAAGAGAGGCAGCTCTTTCAGCATACTGTATGTATATAGTAGGTGAGAAAGAATATTCTTGTGCTTTTTCTCATCCCTGACGCATTATAGAATGGCCTGCACCTTCTCTCGCCTCAAAGCATTCTGCTGATGGAATCAAAATCCCTTTCACAGATTTAAATGAGGTGTGCTCTGCTGTGAGTGGTATTGGAAAAGCATTTGTCGGAACAGAGCCTCGCAGAAGCATCCTTAAATACAAGGCAATCACCGTCTAACACAGAGACGAGGCAGGCGGAGAGGTGTGCCCAGACTGCAGAGTGGAAGAGGACAGATGATTATGATGGTAATAACCAATAAACCAAAACAAAGTCATCCCTGAATCTCTCGCTTTTCTCTCTGCACCACCCAGCAACATTGACAGGTCCTTTTTTTTGTCAACGGACTAAGCTACAATTTAAAAGTCATTTCTCATTATTTGCCTTGAATCCATATACTGTACACACACGTTCTAATCTGTCAAAGCCTTGATAGGGAGCAGTAGTCAGAGAGCCACATCATGCATAACATGCCTATTCAATATCAACTATGCCCTGGCCCGCTTTCTTACAACCAACAGAACATATTGACACGTTCAAATGAAACCCGGCACATGCAGTGTGAGCTTCTGGTCTACGTACTGAGGACATTTTGAAGGCATTTCCGTGATCTCCGTGATAATGGACTGGTGCCGATCGGCGAGTGGTTCTGCCATACATGCTCCAGGGACACCTCCTTGTGTCAGACCTGAGCAGGGAGGAGGAGTAGAAGGTGGAGGAAGATGAGGAGGAAATTAGAATGAGGGGAGAGGAGGAAGATGAAGAAGAATGAGGAGCCCTTTTAATTCTATCCTGGTCTAATGAGAGGCTGTCAGGGCTACACCACAATGAAAGTACCCCTCAAATGTACTTCTATTGTGGAGCCCTGGCACTACAGGGGAGTGTGTGGAGCAGGCAGGAAGGGTGCCGAGACAACCATTATTATGCCTGCAAAGAGCAGGGTCTGGCAGAGAGAGGAGGACAGAGAAGAAAAGAGAGTAGAAGATTGCGGCTGGAATTGTCAAACTGTGGAAGTAGTGGGCTTCAGTCACTTTATCAGTGCCAGAGCAGGGCCTCTTCCTCCCATCTAGAGAGACTATTCTCTCCCCCTCCAACCAGGAAAACACACTCTCTCACCCTGAAAGCTGAAAGCAATCACCCTTCTTGTCTTTTCTCTCTTCCCCTTTCTCTCTCTGCCACTATCTCTTCTCTCAATTTCTCTTTTTCTCTCGCCATCTCTGTCCCTCTTTGTTTATTGTGAACAGTACATCAAACACAAAGGCTGTCGGTTGAGAGCATGATCAGCTTGAGCAAATCATTGATCAGGTTGAAATTACGATAGGATTTCTGCGAAGCAAGTGCACAAAAATCTATTGTGCTCCAGGTCATCTATTGGGAATCACAGAGGTATGTAATGCAGTGATCTTGCCCCAATACACAGAGTTAATAATCTGTTTACACTCCAACCTCCTTTTCATTGATTTTCAATCTTACCACTGAAATACACATTCCCAATAGGTTTCAGTTGGTTTTAGAGAGTGGGCAAAATCAGGTGTGTGTGCATGAGACCATGTGTATGTGGAGGGGTAATTATAATAGTATTGGAGTCGATAATGAAATGAAGGTGTTCTTGGGTATTCTAAGATCAATATCTGCATGAGAAAGGTTGCGAGAGGTGTCCTGTTGTGATGATAGGTAGTGTGTAGGAGGGGAGGAGTGAGGGGCCTCTCCTAACACCATGTCAACAGGTCAGTGAGAAGACCGGGACTCTGATCTAGTGGTTGAAAGGTCCATATTGAGGTGTTTTGAGGTAGTGAGATGCATATTGAGCAGGGTCAGTAGTTAGAACAGGTCTCTGATGTGCGCTACTCCCTGTACCTCCATTCCTGGTACATATACTGTGTGTGGAGCTCTGGGACTGTGTCTGTCTGAGTGCCTCCCTTTAAAGAGGCTGTGAATGATGTTATTTAGAGAGTGCTGATTGCTGGTTTAACCTGGCAGCCACGGTGGCTGCTGCTGCATTAATAATCGCAGGAAGGCAGGAGTGCTGGCGGGGCCTTTGCCTTGTTCAACGCTATCTCTGTCTCTGTCTATGTCTCTATCTATGTCTCTGTCTCTATCTCTGTCTCTGTCTCTGTCCCCTCTGTCTCTATCTCTGTCTCTGTCCCCTCTGTCTCTGTCTCTATCTCTGTCTCTGTCCCCTCTATCTCTGTCTCTATCTCTGTCTATGTCTCTATCTCTGTCTCTGTCTCTGTCCCCTCTGTCTCTATCTCTGTCTCTGTCCCCTCTGTCTCTGTCTCTGTCTCTGTCTATGTCTCTGTCTCTATCTCTGTCTCTGTCTCTGTCTCTGTCTCTGTCGTCTCTGTCTCTGTCTCTATCTCTGTCTCTGTCCCCTCTGTCTCTGTCTCTGTCCCCTCTATCTCTGTCTCTATCCCTGTCTCTGTCTATGTCTCTGTCTCTGTCCCCTCTGTCTATGTCTCTATCTCTGTCCCCTCTGTCTATGTCTCTATCTCTGTCTCTGTCCCCTCTGTCTCTGTCTCCTCTGTCTCTGTCTCTGTCTCTGTCTCTGTCTCTGTCTCCTCTGTCGCTGTCTCTGTCTCTGTGCCCGGCCAAGAAAAAGGCAGCAAACAGCAGGGGAACTGTGGCGGAAAATTACAGCATCTTCACATGCCAGCCAGCCAGCCAGCCGACCAGCCAGCCAGCCGACCAGTCAGCCAGCCAGCTACCATGCCACGGTCGGAGCAATAGGGGGGAGCAGAAAGAGAGCGAGCCCATTCCAGCAGCAGGAGACCAATCCACAACCCCCCTGTGTCAATATTAACTGTGTGGCTGAAACGCTCCTTCCCCTCCCATTACTTCAGCCCCACATTTCTCCCACCCAGTCAGAAGACATTTTGATTGGTTGTGTGAAGATTAAAGACACTCTGTCCGCTAGGGAGAGAACAGTATAATTGATATTTCGGCTCAGGGCAAACTTGCTCTCGCAGGCCAGTGGCTGTTTCAGCAGGAAATGAATGTTAGCACAGCTTGGCAGCGGAACGTACGGCCGGCGTGTTTCGGGAAATATATTGGAGTTCAGTCTCTGGTCCACTGACTACTGCAACTACAGCTGAATGAAATGAACATTGTGTAGAGAGGAGATAAACAGAAAATAGATGATTCATGGAGCTGCCCTCAGATTTAACACCAATGTGTTATGGTGGTGCCACTTGTGAAAGGGTTTGAAATAAATATAGATTTCTGAGTAAGTTATAAAAAATGATGGACTGGACCAGCAATGATATTTTTGAACACTTATGAGGGTGCACATGGTAACATCGTTAGTAGTGCCCAGTCATATTATAGGGGATCACACCATGACTGAAATGTGAACCCTGCTTGTACATCGAAAGACTTTATAATGCATTGAATGGGAACTATCATGCAAATCAGTCCCACGGTGCTGGGAATGGGGGTGGTGGGGGAGCATTATTCAAGAGTTCCACATCTCTGATGTCGCCATTCTGATTCTATAACACATGACATGTCCAGGGAAACAATAGCCGTGGTCCAGCAGTGTTGAGGTACCCATTCTGAAAAATCACCACAGTACATGCAGCGGTCTAAGGCACTGCATCTCAGTGGAAGAGGCATCACTACAGTCCCTGGTTTGATTCCAGGCTGTATCACATCCGGGCGTGATTGGGAGTCCCATAGGGCGGCGCACAATTGGCCCAGCGTCATCCGGGTTTGGCCAGGGTAGGCTGTCGTTGTAAATAAGAATTTGTTCTTAACTGACTTGCCTAGTTCAAATCAAATCAAATTTATTTATATAGCCCTTCGTACATCAGCTGATATCTCAAAGTGCTGTACAGAAACCCAGCCTAAAACCCCAAACAGCAAGCAATGCAGGTGTAGAAGCACGGTTAAATAAACGGAGTGGACACTGGGGTCTGGTCATGGTGAAATGTGGCCTTATTGTGGCGCTGTGTGACTGACCACATAAACAGGACATTTAGTCTAATTTCTATTCACTGAGCACTCTGTCTCGGAACACTGGAGAGCAGGACCAAACCACTGTGACCCTCACTCTCTTCCTTTTATTTCCTGACTTCCTTCAAGACCCCCTTTCACTGTCTCTCTCTCTCTCTCTCTCTCTCTCTCTCTCTCTCTCTCTCTCTCTCTCTCTGTCTCTCTCTCTCTCTCGTTCTCTATCTTTTTCCACACGAGCGCCTCCGTAAAACCTCTCTCTGCTACGCTTGGCCGCTCTCTTTTTAATTACCATGTATTCTTCTTTGGCTAATAGAAACACTGATGAAACCGATTACATGGCAGCGGTGCTGTGTGTGGACCTGAATTTAGGAAAGAATGAGGGACAAGACAAAGAGAGAGAGCGTGGAAGGGAAGGACAGAGCACAGAAAGATGGATGGGGTAAAAAGCTATTTGTTGCCTTTGTTGTTGTTGGGTCAGAGATGTTTAAGTCCTGAGGGAAGTTCCCCATCTTATCACAGTGAACAGACTGCTGTACCCCCACCTTTCTCATTACCAACCTTACAGTTATAGATTATACCTCTGTTTTTTATTTCTCTCTCTCTCTCTCTCTCTCTCTCTCTCTCTCTCTCTCTCTCTCACTCTCCCATTCTCTCTCCAGTCCAAAGGCAGGCCGGATCTCTCTCTCTCTAGTCCAAAGGCAGGCTGGATCTCTCTCTCTCCAGTCCAAAGGCAGGCTGGATCTCGCTCTCTCCAGTCCAAAGGCAGGCTGGATCTCTCTTCACGCTATTACAGCCTACCAACTGGAAGTTTCTCTTTCATGTACTGAATATATACAGTTGAAGTCAGAAGTTTACATCTTTTACAAGTTTACACCTTAGCCAAATACATTTAAACTCAGTTTTTCACAATTCCTGACATTTAATCCTAGTAAAAATTCCCTGTCTTAGGTCAGTTAGGTTCACCACTTTAAGAATGTGAAATGTCAGAATAATAGTAGAGAGAATGATTTATTTCAGATTTTATTTCTTTCATCACATTCCCAGTGGGTCAGACGTTTACATACACTCATTTAGTATTTGGTAGCATTGCCTTTAAATTGTTTAACTTGGGTTAAACGTTTCAGGTAGCCTTCCACAAGCTTCCGACAGTAAGTTGGGTGAATTTTGGCCCATTCCTCCTGACAGAGCTGGTGTACCTGAATCAGGTTTGTAGGCCTCCTTGCTCGCACACGCTTTTTCAGTTCTGCCCACAAATTATCTATAGGATTGAGGTCAGGACTTTGGTGATGGCCACTCTAATACCTTGACTTTGATGTCCTTAAGCCGTTTTGCCACAACTTTGGAAGTATGCTTGGGGTCATTGTCCATTTGGAACCCCAATTTGCGACCAAGCTTTTACTTCCTTGAGATGTTGCTTCAATATATCCACATCATTTTCCTACCTCATGATGCCATCTATATTGTGAAGTGCACCAGTCCCTCCTGCAGCAAAGCACCCCCACAACATGATGCTGCCACCCCCGTGCTCCACGGTTGGGATGGTGTTCTTCGGCTTGCAAGCCTCCCCTTTTTCCTCCAAACATAACGATGGTCATAATGGCCAAACAGTTCTATTTTTGTTTCAGAGGACATTTCTCCATGAAGTATGATCTTTGTCCCTATGTTCAGTTGCAAACCGTAGTCTGGCTTTTTTTTTATGGCGGTTTTGAAGCAGTGTCTTCTTCCTTGCTGAGCGGCCTTTCAGGTTATGTCGATATAGGACTCGATTTACTGTGGATATAGATATTGTTGTACCTGTTTCCTCCAGCATCTTCACAAGGTCCTTTGCTGTTGCTCTGGGATTGATTTGCACTTTTCGCACCAAAGTACATTCATCTCTAAGAGACAGAACGCGTCTCCTTCCTGAGCGGTATGACGGCTGAGTGGTCCAATGGTGTTTATACTTGCGTACTATTGTTTGTACAGATGATATCTTCAGGGGTTTGGAAATTGCTCCCAAGGATGAACCAGACTTGTGGAAGTCTAAAAAAAAAATTCTGAGGTCTTGACTGATTTCCTTTTGATTTTCCCATGATGTCAAGCAAAGAGGCACTGAGTTTGAAGGTAGGCCTTGAAATACATCCACAGGTACACCTCCAATTGACTCAAATTATGTCAATTAGCATATCAGAAGCTTCTAAAGCCATGGCACCATTTTCTGGAATTTTCCAAGCTGTTTAAAGGCACAGTCAACTTAGTGTATGTAAACTTCTGACCCACTGGAATTGTGATACAGTGAATTATAAGTGAAATAATTTGTCTGTAAACAATTGTTGGAAAAATTACTTGTGTCAAGCACAAAATAGATGTCCTAACCGACTTGCCAAAACTATAGTTTGTTAACAAGACATTTGTGGAGTGGTTGAAAAACGAGTTTTAATGATTTCAACCTAAGTGTATGTAAACTTCCGATTTCAGCTGTATGTCTGTTCTTGCTCTTTGAAGACCGTTAAAATCAAATCTTCTGGCTGATTGAAAAGCCTTCTGAGAGGACTGCTAGTTGTTAGCTTATGGCAAATTTATGACACACTCTTTCACTTTGAGTCTTATTGTATTCTCATAAAATGGCATGGTGTGCCTGTAACATGAAATAGCATCAGCAAACTGAAAAAACTATTATTTTGTCTATAAATAATGGAAACTATTCTAAATGTGAACATTTGAGAAAATCCAAATACTAGTTGTCTTTTTTATTACCAAAGACTGCTAATGTAAAAGTGGTTGTACAAGCCTTTCTGTATGGCATCCTATATGCTCAGTGTTTTCTGTTATGATCAGCACACTGTGTAGTTGTGGCCATTGTCATTCCTTCTACAGTATTTTATGGCCCATTTCAATGAATACACACCCTCACATCTACATAGTAATATCTTCCATTTGTAAACATACATTTAAAATGTCAGTTCAACAGCTAAATGTTGACAAGTAGACACATTATGGAGACAGTCATGGCCACTTGCTGTCTGTTGAGAGTTGTATATGTAAAAAAACAAAAAAAAAAAAACGAGGAAGAAGAGGAGGAGGAGGACGAGGACAAAGATGAATAAAGAAAAGAGGAGAGGCACTTTAATTTGCGCAGCACGTACTTGCCGAGGGGGCGAGACGATTAGGTTTGTGATGAGAGGCAGGAGTGTGACGAAGAGGGCATGGGTGGTGTCAGGATGAGCGAGGATGAGGGAGATGAGAAAGAGAGAAGCATTATCTCCTTGTGCTTTCAGGCACGCACACACACACACGCACACACATTCTGCCGCGGAGCAGTGTTGATGCAGTGGGCACCCGGTTCCCCATCCTGCACACATTCATCACTCACTCATGGGCCTGACAGAGGCTCCTGCTCTACAGGCCATGGGCCCAGACACACACACACACACACACACACACACACACACACACACACACACACACACACACACTCTCTCTCTCTCTCTTTCTCTCTAGCTACACTGACAGTAAACATTTGAAAATGACAGCAGCACACAGTAAATGAATAATGGTCAACACAAAATGAGATATGGCTAGTCCTACTCTTATTACTTGTTTTTGCTTTATGCCTGAAAAAATATACTTTTGTCTTACTGGCATGCAGTGTGTTTGCGTGTGTGCGAGATACACGCACACACACACACAAAGAGAGTGTTCACCACGTACGTGTGTTAATTTCTGTCTCAGCACTTGTATAGGAATTGCAGTATTAATGGACGTTCCAGTACATTTGATTCAACGTCGCTATGCCCCAATTGCCTGCAATGCCTGTAGGACATTAATTGATGGCTGGGTTACGCTGTCTAATAAGTGTCATAAATAACAGTTTAGCGGACGAGGGGAAACGCTAAAATACATTAACCACTGATTTGACATCTTAATGAGGATTCAACCGAGAAATGATGATGCGGAATCAGTCAAAAAGAATAGAACACATTAGCAGGGTGAAGTGAAGCAACCCTCTATACTGGTGATGACGACTGGAGGGACAGACTGCTGCCATCATGGCTGTCCATGAGTCATCCAGCGGCTAATGGACGTCCCTGTCAACAGCCTCATCCCCACACACATGGGCGTCCTCCGCCACAGCTGCTGAGGATCTGTCAAACTTGCGTGTGTGTGTGTGTGTGTGTGTGTGTGTGTGTGTGTGTGTGTGTGTGTGTGTGTGTGTGTGTGTGTGTGTGTGTGTGTGCTGGTGTGTGCGCACGTGTGTTTTTAGTGCAGGAAACTTACCAAAATGCAGTCCTGTCTGTCTGGCAATAATACTCTGCCTCATTTGGTGAACCCTGTTTCCACCCAGGGGCTGTTCAACTGGCAAGCCATTGGTTTTAGTCTCACATTATTGGTAGTAGGGAGTAGTCCCATGCATACCAACGGGAGCTTTCGTATAGAGAACGACAGACAAGCGGGGCAGAATGAGCCCCAAATTGCAGCGGTTTTGTTGTGGGTATTAGAGCTGGAGGATCGTGCACGGCACGGCGAGCAGCTCTACTTACTGATTGGATGACTGGATGCCACACACTCAATGCTGTCCAGAATCACCTGGGTAGCAGTTAGTGGGTAGCTGGGTACCCAGCCAGGAAGCTCATCAGTGGAATTGCAGGTTTGGCCAAGTGAGGATTTCTTTGTGTAACGAACCTTTAAATGAAAACTTCTGAGCTCCCGGAAACAGAGTGGCAGAAAACAGTGTGTGTGTGGGGGGAGGTCTGAAAAGGTGCTCATTGCAGTGCTTTATTAGGCAGCTGGAAAAATACTGTGTGTACAAGAGGGAGAGAGTGTGTACATAGCACACTCGATAGAGGATATCCAGGCCAAAATTCAATTGTCGTGAATTTTTCTGCAATGTGATTTCTCACAGGTTGATTATGTAGTATTGGAGGTGCCAACTGCATTAACTCAACTGCTTCTTATCACAACCCTGGGTCATTTCTGTTCTGTGTTATGCAATGTTTTATGATTGAATTCTGTCCCCAGTTTCTTTGCTGTGACTTCATGTCACTAAACACTGCAGTTCAGTTCAGTCTGGAATAGAAATACCATCCTCAGCTATTCTAGTGAAGCAGGGGTCTACTCCATCATTAACTTACACTGCTACCTGACAGCTAGCTTTTGTTAAAGAAATTCCCTTTAGTTTGACAACAGCAGTGCTGAACTTTCCATTGGGAGTGTGCTGATCTGTGAGGTGTGTGTGTGTGTGTGTTTTGACGTTGTCTGCTGGGGCCTGCGGGCTGACAGTTCTGCTCACGGTAAGTAGGTAATTAGCATTAATTATTCAAATGAAAGACGGAGGGAATGAGGGTGGAGACCTGTCCGCCGGGCTGTCAGCACTGGGGCCCGTCTTGTTCAGCCCCATGGCCCACGGCTCTCCACTCCACAATGCAGTCTTGAGACAAGCCTCTATACACACACACACACACACACACACACACACACACACACACACACACACACACACACACACACACACACACACACACACACACACAAGCATAGGGAAATATACTTATGTGTATTACCCACACACACACACTCTACTCCATACTCATCCTGGCACGGTTCTCCACGGATTGTCCACAAGGTGTTCCTGTTCCCAAAAGCCATTGTCCTCGATTAGGATCTCCAGATCTCCAGCCTTCCATAACCACAGCTGAGTCATTACTGCTGAGGCTTATCTATCTCCCCACCCACCCCTCAGTCTCCCACTGCACTTTCTGTTTACCTAATTGATCAATTAGCTGCTTCAGAAGAGACTCCCTCTTCACCACACGTTCCATTTATCCAACATTTACATACTGCCTCTTTAATTGTGTTTCTGTCTCCTCTCAAAATATTTACCAACTCACTCGCCATAGCTTTCATTGTCCCCAGCTGACTGATGGGCTCTACCTGACTGGAATTGGAATGTGTTGAGTAGCTATGTTGTTGTGGGTCCTGCTGTAGATTCACTCTTCAATAGGAGTTCTGTTGAATACAATAGACATGGTCGTAACCAGGTATATAAACTGTTCAATTCTATTGTTACTTTCGACACTGAATAAAAATATGAAGGCAACATGCAATAAACAATCTAAGATTTTACTGAGTTACAGTTCATACAAGGAAATCAGTCATTTGAAATAAATAAATTAGGCTCTAATCTATGGATTTCACATGACTGGAATACAGATGTGCATCTGTTGGTCACAGATACCTTAACAAAAAGTTAGGGGAGTGGATCAGAAAACCAGTCAGTATCTGGTGTGACCACCATTTGCCTCATACAGCGTGACACATCTCCTTCGCATAGAGTTGATCAGGCTGTTGATTGTGGCCTGTGGAATATTGTCCCACGGGAACTGAAACACACTGTCGTACTCGTAAATCCGGAGCATCTAAAAATGCTCAATGGGTGACATGTCTGGTGAGTATGCAGGCCATTGAAGAACGGGGACATATTCAGCTGTACGTGTATGGATCTCTGGTGGACATTCCTGCAGTCAGCATGCCAATTGCACGCTTCCTCAAAACGTCCTCAAAACTCTGAAGCATTGTGTTGTGTGACAAAACTGCACATTTTATAGGTTTCCTGACAGGTTGCATCACTGCCTGGTACTGCAATCGCTTGGCCTTTGACCGCAAGGCACTACAGAGGGTAGTGAGTATGGCCCAGTACATCACTGGGGCTAAGCTGCCTGCCATCCAGGACCTCTACACAAGGCGGTGTCAGAGGAAGGCCTTAAAAATGGTCAAAGACCCCAGCCACCCCAGTCATAGACTGTTCTCTCTACTACCGCATGGCAAGTGGTACCGGAGTACTCCTGAGCAGGTAATCAAATGGCTCCCCGGACTATGTGCATTGTGTGCCCCCCCCAACCTCTCTTTTTACGCTGCTGCTACTCTCTGTTTGTCATATATGCATAGTCACTTTCACTACACATTCATGTACATACTACCTCAATTGGCCCGACCAACCAGTGCTCCCGCACATTGGCTAACCGGGCTATCTGCATTGTGTCCCGCCACCCGCCAACCCCTCTTTTACGCTATAGCTACTCTCTGTTCATCATAAATGCATAGTCACTTTAACCATATCTACATGTACATAGTACCTCAATCAGCGTGACTAACCGGTGTCTGTATGCAGCCTCGCTACTGTATAAAGTCTGTCTTTTTACTGTTGTTTTATTTATTTATGTACCTTTTGTTCACCTAATACCTTTTTGCACTATTGGTTAGAGCCTGTAAGTAAGCATTTCACTGTTGTATTCGTCGCACGTGACAAATAAACTTTGATTTGATTTGTTTATTTTATTGTACCCAGCACACATTGCATCTGTGTAATGATCATGCTGTTTAATCAGGTTCTTGATATACCACACCTGTCAGGTGGATGGATTATCTTGGCAAAGGAGAAAATGCTCAATAACAGGGATGATTTGATTTGAAACAAATTTGTGCTCAATATTTGAGAGAAATAAGCTTTTTTGTGCACATGGAAATTTTGAGTGATCTTTTATTTCAGCTCATGAAACATGGGACCAACACTTTACATGTTGCGTTTATATTTTTGTTCAGTGTAATAACCAAATCCATCGTTCCCCATAATACACTCTTACCTGTTGATTGATTTAGTGTCAATAGGTCACACGTTTTCTAATATGTTGTTCTAGTGGTTGTCATGCATACCCAGTTGACCTACTATCTGTAGTGTTCTATCCAGCTACCAGGGTGTGGAATCAAAGTGACATGGCCTTCCGTTCCCATTCTGGATTTAGTGGATTTACACAGGATATCCTTTTCACTCTGATGGACCTCCAACTACTTACTACCTTAGTTCCCAAGAGAGAGGGCTTCAGCTGTACACAGCTCTCAGCTCAATACACACACAGCCTGGGATGATTTAGAAGGCTTTACTGCCCTCTGGTGGATAACTGTCAAGGAATTCTTCAAAAACAAAGTATGATGTTGCAATGATGTTGCATTGAAGACAAAATGGAGATCTGTTTAAATCATAAAAGTACAGGATCAAATGACTTGACATTTCCATTGAGCTGACAGACGTTTTGTACCGTTTTTCCATGGCTGTATTCATCAATCTAGAAAGAAGGCTACGTTATAATAAAGTGTAATGAAACATATACAAAAATGATGACATCACAGTGAATTCATGACATGTGAAGCCTTTTCATACTTAATAATATAATATGTCCATATATAGTTACAATCCGTTTTAGGAACATCTACCCAAAATATTTCACTTTCTTTATTACTTTACCAAACATGTGTGACAGTCAAAATCTGTGAAATTTGTTACAATCTAAATCATCATTTTTGCCATTTTTAAACAGTGTGTATCACTGTACCCCCCTTCTATTGGCTCTTGGCTAACCATAACCCTTTCCCTAACCATTTCCCCATTCTCCTAACCTGTAACGTTAGCTCTCCTAACCTGCCACATTCATAATCCTAATCTGCCACGTGAATTATCCTAACTTGCTATGTTAGTTCTCCTAACCAGCCACGTTAAGTATCCTAACCTGCTAGAACAAGGGTGTAGCCAGGAGTGGGCGGGGTTTCCCTGGGCGGTGCTCCCTGGGCGGTGCTCCCTGGGCGGTGCTCCCTGGGCGGTGCTCCCTGGGCGTTTTTTTTCCTGGTCTTGCCCGAAGGACTCGGGTCGCAGTCAGACCATATTGGAAGGATTAGATTATCTCGTTTTTAGCATAATCAACAATCAGATAAGTCAATTTATAGAGACAATACTTTTTTCTGTTGAATTTCCATACAAACTGTGACATGAACTTTTGCTCCCTCAACGTCCACAGGGTGGTGCTGCTGTATCAGGGTTTGCTTGTGTGTACCAGTCTTTTGTGCCAGTCTTCCAGGCTCTCCCCTAGGCCCTTCTTGTACATGACACAGGCTGGTGGACAACACTGCATCTTGGAACTCCAATTTCTGTGCTTGTTGTAACTTCTTTGGTTTATTTGAACCATTGTCAATGCAGGTCAGACCAGAACTGACTACTCAGGGGTGTGGCAAATATTCCAAAGCAGATACAACTTTGTCTACACAATCCTTTAATTATGGAGAAGACATCATGTTCTTCATTGATTACACATGTTTAAACACCAGATCAGTGTTTTATAACGCCAATTCAGCTCCATCCTTTGACTCAGTAGCTAAGAGGTGTAAGAACGTCAATATCCCCATCTTTGTTTGACCCCAAAAAAGGAGAGCAGATTTGCTCATCATTAATACTGCAGTCCAGATTCCAGATCCCAGTGTTGGTGAATCCATTATGTTGTAGCAGCAGCCCTGCTGGCCAGCCAGCACAATAAGAGCCAGCAGCCAGGGCATGTGTTGTCAGTTCTATGTGGATAACAGCAATGGGGTATGACCAGTCCAGGGCCTCTGGTCTGTCAGCTGTCTCCCCAATCCACCAAAGTCTCCAATCCCAGCCCTTATACCCAGAACCCAGCCCACTAACATCCTGTTTGGTAGCAGCGTTGGGGGAGAAAGTGACATGGAACAGAGTGCTCCACCGCCGTTCGATCACCAACCAGCACTTTCCAAAGACATTACAGCCCCATTCCTCTGGCTCTCTAGTGGCAGGTTATCATTAATGTGCTTGTGAGGTGACAGCAGGGGAATAGCAGGCTTTCATATCCACGGGCTGGTCCACAGGATGCCAGCCTGTTTGTGCTGTAATTTAGCTCAGAGGATGGAAAATAGTGGGGTAATATAATGACTAGTTTGTGTGCCCATGTAAAAGCATTCATCAGAGAGCGAGGGGACGGAGAGAACAGCAGATGAGAGAGAAAAGACAGTGTGTGTCCACGCATTTACATTTATTATCAAAATGTTGCCTTGTATTTCCTTGTTCTCACTGAAACAAAGTGTACAATTTAGTTTTTTTTATGAATTATGTTTAACATTATATAAAACACTATTATATATACACTGCATATATTTATTTGAATGAGTATTGTAAAAAGTCCTCTGTGAACACGTAATACTACAAAAACACCATATAAAACATCTAAAAACAGAATAAACAAAGACGGTTACCGCTACATTATAATGTATATTTGAATTACCGTGCCACCAAACAGGTTCATTTAGAAAATACAGAATGACAAAGGGGTTTAGACTTTTTTTGTGTAGGTGTTCACTCTCATACCCAGGACTAAAGTACCAGATGTACAACGTTGTTGTTTTCTCTGCATACATGTCAAGAAAAGGAATGAAAAGCCCCATGGATCCCTGTAATTGAATTATAGAACCGCTTGATAATGGTTTGTTCTTTGATTATCGTTGATTATTATTCTCCTCCTACATTCAATGAACATCATATTAGACCTGCTTAATGATCTGTTGATCTTCACCAATAACAAATAAACACACTATCAAGACCAATCGTATGGACATTTGTCTGGTGTATTATTTATTGCTAGTATGTACAAAATGCAGACACATTCATCGTTTTATTTTGTACAGAGCTTGGCAATGGGAATCTGTGTTACATTATCATGTTTTCTTATCAAATCAAAAATGTGAGTTGAGAAAGGAAGTCGTTCTTGCCAAAATACATACCAGAACATCGCCAGTAAACGAAGTGAATATAATGGCAAGCAGACAAAGGAAGAAGTAGGCTAGTGCAATGATGTGGCAAAGGAGAACAAAAATATACTTTAGATGCATAACAGTGTATGAACGAATAAACATATCATTCATAAATTAAAGTGTATCCTGTCTCCAAGCATATTTGATCTATTTAGTTATTTTTGAATTTCATCCCTGAAAATCAATTTTCCAGCTCTGTCTCCCTTAGCAACAGGTTATAATCCATAGTTACGAGAGGCGGTTGCTAGGCGCGTTGCCGAGATACAGACCATCACTGCTACGTGGGAGGCCACAGGGTCCTTGAGATGGCAGAGAGACCAGGGACTGGTGACAAGAGACATGACAATAATGGTGGGATCTTTTTCTGTCTGTAATATTAATTATGCGAGGAATGGCAGTGGAAAGCCTTTAAGCGCAAATATTGATCTAATAACCATCATATTGAAGTTAACCTGGAGTCATAAGATGATATGGTGTGTGGTCCTCGCACTATGACTGGAGAAGCCATGCCGTTTTTTAGGCTACAAATGAATGGGCTACCAGCTCTCACAGTCTTACATCAGAATAAGACATTCATCCATGTTATTCAAACGCCAAATTTCGAAGTGTTTAACGTTAAGTTAAGGTATTAATTCTGAAATGTTTAAGGCTAGGGTTAAGTTCAGGCATTAACTCCGAATTGTTAAGGTAATGGTTAAGGTTTGGGATAGGCTTAAAACAATAATATTAAAAACAACCTTCTTTAGCTGGAATCAAACTTGCTACCTTTGGAATCAAAGGCAGATGCTAACGCTCATTCGCAATCCCTGTCCACAACGCCCCAGCAAAACCGAAGTCTACATGAAGGTAATTGCACTTTCTACGTTATCTACCGATGTCCTCAGACATGGATGGACGTGGAATACTGACTTGTATCACGGGTGACCTGGCTGGAAATAAATAATGATGAACTTCACAGGGTGGTGAAAGTGCACGGTGATGTTGATGCTCCTTTACAATAAATGTCGAGGGTCTTATTCTGGTGGCATAATCGACGGTTGACTGCCCTTTGACAAATACAAATATTCTTGCTCTTATCTATAATGATCTCATCATGTAGACTAGCCAACCCGCACAGCCTGCCCGCACTGTATCTGTGAGCTGTTGGCTAGAGCGCAGGTGCCAAGGCCGGAGCAGGCGGATTTGCTATTTAACGCGAGTTGACAGAGTTGAACATGCGATGGAAATCAAATCAAATCAAATTTATTTATATAGCCCTTCGTACATCAGCTGATATCTCAAAGTGCTGTACAGAAACCCAGCCTAAAACCCCAAACAGCAAGCAATGCAGGTGTAGAAGCACGGTGGCTAGAAAGGCCAAAACCTAGGAAGAAACCTAGAGAGGAACCAGGCTATGTGGGGTGGCCAGTCCTCTTCTGGCTGTGCCGGGTGGAGATTATAACAGAACAGAACATGGTCAAGATGTTCAAATGTTCATAAATGACCAGCATGGTCGAATAATAATAAGACAGAACAGTTGAAACTGGAGCAGCAGCACAGTCAGGTGGACTGGGGACAGCAAGGAGTCATCATGTCAGGTATTCCTGGGGCATGGTCCTAGGGCTCAGGTCCTCCGAGAGAGAGAAAGAAAGAGAGAATTAGAGAGAGCATATGTGGGATGGCCAGTCCTCTTCTGGCTGTGCCGGGTGGAGATTATAACAGAACATGGCCAAGATGTTCAAATGTTCATAAATGACCAGCATGGTCGAATAATAATAAGGCAGAACAGTTGAAAGAAACTGGAGCAGCAGCACGGCCAGGTGGACTGGTGACAGCAAGGAGTCATCATGTCAGGTAGTCCTGGGGCATGGTCCTAGGGCTCAGGTCCTCCGAGAGAGAGAAAGAGAGAATTAGAGAACGCACACTTAAATTCACACAGGACACCGAATAGGACAGGAGAAGTACTCCAGATATAACAAACTGACCCTAGCCCCCCAACACATAAACTACTGCAGCATAAATACTGGAGGCTGAGACAGGAGGGGTCAGGAGACACTGTGGCCAACCCAGACAGGATGACCACATCAGTGAATCAACCCACTCAGGTGACGCACCCCCTCCAGGGACAGCATGAGAGAGCCCCAGTAAGCCAGTGACTCAGCCCCTGTAATAGGGTTAGAGGCAGAGAATCCCAGTGGAAAGAGGGGAACCACATTGAACTTTAGGTTTTTATTCAGAACATAAGCAAAAAAGTACATGTTGTGTGCACTACATCATCACCCACGGACTTTATCCGCAAAAAAAGGAACGTTTGGTGGAAACACCACTGTTGCGAAAAAGCGCATATATTCTTCATGCAGATTTTAGAAAATTCGCATGAAAATCCGTTGCCAATGAAAACCCAGATAGTGTGAGGACAGAATTGTAGAAAAACACAAAGGATAAAGTCAAACATCAAAATGGACAATCTGCTGACCTTGATTTACTGAAAGAAACCTCCGCTGCTATTTCTGTCTGTGTGTGTTTGTGTGTGTGTGCCACAGGTGGCTGGTGGCAGTTTATTAGTAAGACAGGACACTGCTAAAAGGATATTTCCTCGAACTTCTTCACCCGAGGAACACAAAGTCTCAGAGAGTGATCCAGACTCCAGCACTTCAGAAAATGTATAAAGATAAATGTGTGTTTTTCTAAAGTGTAACTGCACAAACACTGATGTGACATTGGTCTCACCATTACTCAGGGGAGTTTTAAAAAGCATGCAAAAAATGTGTGCCTACTGTATACCCTCTGTATTATTAGTAATATCTAAGATACTTGTTGCATACACATGAACCAGAGGCAACAGTGGAGTCAGTTATCCAACCATGAAAAAACAGTGTGCGTGTGAATTTGATGTGGATGGGCAAGCAAGATAGTGAGTGTCTTAATTTGTCTTGCATCATCTTTGTGGAAGAAGCGCCAGTTACTCCGGTCATGAGAAAGACATCTGGAGTTACTCTAGTAGTCTTTGTTAGAGAGTGGGGCCAGTAACCAAAAGGTTGCTTGATCGAATTCCTAAGCTGCAAGGCAGTTAGCCCATTGTTCCCCGGGCGCCGAAGATGTGGATGTCGATTAAGGCGGTCCCCTGCACCTCTCTGATTCAGAGGGGTTGGGTTAAATGCAGAAGACACATTTCAGTTGAAGGCATTCAGCTGTACAACTGACTAGGTATTCCCTTTTCCCTGATAGGGCATATTAAAGTTGCAGTCGGAGCTCCAGTATTTCGCTCCATCCCTCCCCATACTTCCCTCTAGGGGGCAGTAGCACTATACTCACACCAGGGCCGCCCGGCCTCTGCTCCTGCTGAGATGAAAGCCACAAAGCTAAGCCTTACACAAACTGCATAACCATCACACTCCCTTATTTCTCTTTAGGACAGGGTTGAGACATTTTAAAGGATGTTAGTATGATGGCACAAGATGAAAAGCCAACCTAAGGTAACACTCTGAATGAGTCTTCAGCTCTACTCTACTACTATTCAAACATATTATGTCTTAAAGGTCCAATGTAGCTGTTTTATCTCAATATCAGATCATTCCTGGGTAACAATTAAGTACCTTATTGGGATTGTTTTCAATTAAAATGGTCAAAAAGATACAAAAATAGCTTCTTGGCAAATAGAAATTTATCAAGCAAGAATTTTGCTAGGACTGTCAGGGAGTGGTCTGAGTGGAGAGGGAAATTGAAAACTATCTGTTATTGGCAAAGAGGTTTGGCATTCTCTTTGTTATTGGTCTATTAACAAATTGACCACATGGTGATGTCACAAGGCAGGCCAAAACTCCATACCAACAAAACAGGCGGACATTTCAGGCAGTCTTTTCAAATAACTCCGACACAAAAATAGTATTAGCGTCATTTTTGAAATGTCATAGTATTATTCCAACCACATCGTGTGTAAATATATATATCACGTTTTTGACTGCAATGGGCCTTTAAAAAACAGAAGCATAGACAACATGGCACGTTTGTGTACTTTTTGGGTTCAACATTTTGGGTTCAACATTTTTTTTATTTAATCTTTATTTTACTGGATGTGGGGGGGGGGACATCATTATGCATGCAGTTTTTCTGTCTTAGTACAGTTGTCATGTAAAAACTGAACGTGATATTAGTCTTGGTTGGTTGAGATGATGAATTACTTCTCTAAACCTTGAGAAAATTGAGTAAACAGTATAATAATTTTACTCTTTAAAAGACTAAATAAGCAGTGACTTGTGTGAATGAACTGATTTTTTTCATTGCTAACCTGAACAGAGAACACCCACTATATAATGAAAACATGGAATAAGATACTGTATATCTCAGAATAAATGAAAAAAAAATAATTGTTACAAAATATTTCAAATCAAACCAATATTTGTGTGGGCTGAGTTGTAAGATGGATCAATTACAGAAAATATATTAGTTAATCATGCAAGCAATTGTGTCCAAAAAACAAACATGGTAAAAATATTTAATTATTATGTACATAGAATACTCATGCTACATTATACTTGCTGTAAATCTACCCAACAATTTACCCAACGATGGGTAAATACACATAAAAAAATGTGAATCAGGGAATATGGGCATATTTCTCTCCTATTCAGGAGACAGTAACTGTGTCCCTCCCTGTTGTTCCCAGCCCATGAGGCTGATCATGGACTAGGTTGGGAGGAGAATAAGATCCCCTGTTGGATGGGATGGAATGGCTTCTCTAATTGGTTTCAATTCTTAATTGAAATGTCATAAAAATGCGTCAGTACATGTGCTGCCACAATTACCTCATGCAAATCTTCTGATGAATTGACGTGTGGGGCGTAATTGCAGCTGTTAAAAAATGCATTGATTTCTACTGGAATAACATCAATTCAAATCAGTTCACTCTGTTGCTTCAACCTGTGGAAAGCTTTTGTCACTGCTCAGTTTCCTATTCCTAGCACGCTGATCTAAATAGAAATGAAAACACTTGCACCCGTTCACAATGGGGGTACATCAGATTGATTTGAATGGTAAGCTTTTATACCCTATGTACTATATCCATTCAAATGACCTTTTGTAGTAGAAATTGTAAGGGAAGAAAATACATAATGTTTTTGTTTGTACATGTTTCTCATTATTAGTTATGAGTACTTTATATAGAACAAACATAGTCTGTAGGGAATTCAAAAGCACTTGTATGAATGTAGAACACACACACACACACACACACACACACACACACACACACACACACACACACACACACACACACACACACACACACACACACACACACACACACACACACACACACACACACACACACACACACACAGCATGCACATACACTCTCTCTCTCTCTCTCTCTCTCTCTCTCTGATAGCTTTGATTTTGCCTTTCACCAAATGTTCTGAGCATTATCTGTCAGGCCTGATGATAGAGGGTGGCAGGCCTGAAAGAAAGGGTTAAAGCATCTTGTGAGTTATTGCCTTCCACTGTAGTCATAGCAACAAGTTAATAAGTAGCTTCTCTGATCTTCTTTTGTTGCTTTGTGCAGGTTGCTAAGATACAGATTGCATTCAGAGGTGCAAACATGTTCTAATAATAAGAAGAATGAACTTTAAACGCTAAAAAATATTTACAAATATAAAAACATTAGAGCAGAGCTATCCTATTAGAACTATCCGATTTACAAAGAACTGGTTGAATTGAACCAAATGTAACAGTAACAAGAAAATAAACAATAGTTAAACTAAGACCATCATTAATAATGTTTTGTGCATTATTCCTAGTTCTCATTGGTCTAGAAAGATATATGAATATAAAATACACTTTAATAATCTTCTACTTTGGCTAACAACCGTCTCGCACTACAGTAGACCAGTAAGATCGTTTCTAAAGGTAAACCAGCCAATCAGATGATTTGGTAGTCTGTAGTCAAGCCTGTTCCTGGATACACACGGTGGATACAAGGGCAAAGTAAAGCGTTGCCTGGGAGTTGCATCATTCTCTTCGCAGGTCTATTAGCAGGCATAGTCTGCCTAGCTCCTTATGAGACCCACTCAGAAAGCAGAATTAGACACACTTCCTCTAGTGCTGTGACCTTTGTGAACCGCTGCATCATGAGTTCTAATCCAAGGAGAAATAACCACGTCTGAGCTGTACTGGGGTAATACTGTAGGTATATCTTTATTCCTATTGAATTACTGTAACACAGTAGAAAGACAGAATTTAGAAGTATAATATTAATAGTCAATGATCCTACCTAGATTTTTTGGAAGATAATATTAAAGATATGATTAATCACATAAAGATATCTGATCTGTGTACTTACTTCCAAAAGAATCATTGTAAAAGACATGTATGACTAAGACCGCACAGCCCCGCGCTTGACACCGAGGTCTTCCTTCCCTACCCATTTCCTTGCCCTTCAAACAGCGGAGGCCTTTTTTCAGAGGAAAACGTGCATTGATTGAAAAGACAAACGGCATCCAGACTGACACCGCAAACAAACAAACAAGCAGCTGGAAGCTGTGAAGCAACGGTGGGGGAGCGTTTGGGTTGTTTTGGATGATAACGCCTGATCCCTCTGTCCTGTGTCATTGTAACGCTCTGGCCTCTCAGCTCAGCCATCAACAGGCAGACAAGAGGACAGACAGAGTAACTCCACCGCCTGCCGTGGAAATGTCCTGTCTGTCCCTAAGACACACTGTCCCTCATGTGGACTATTGTGTGTGTGTGTTTGCAATTTCCCCCAGCGTATGACTGTTTATGAGTGTGTGTGTGTATAAATCAGTCTGTGTGATTAAAGCAGGATAATTAGAGAATAATGAAGCCTCAGTGTGATTTATGAAAATAGATTCTATGTCACAGCTGAACAGTGGCAGGTTAAATGCCCCTGACCCACCAAATACCAAGAGAGATTTGAACAAAGACTATCCTGAATACAAGTGAGAGGTTGGGGACTGGACTGGGCCAGGGTGGGCCTGAGGGAGGGGTAGTGGGATGTGTCGGCTTCGTAGCGAGCCAGAGGACCAATGCGGCCAGGTGGTTGGGTTTTGGTTTATTCTGCTTACATCTAGAGAAGAAAGAAAAGCAGATTTACCTCTCCAATACTGATTAAAGGCCCTGTTCTCCCACCGGGCTTCAGGCTAGTCTGGGTTCATTCAATCTCCGGCTTGATTACTCGATTGGACTCATTGATTGGAGAGGCACTTTAATGACCTATTGTCTCAAGTGTTAATCAGTTGTTGACAGACAGTTCTCTCTGGGACCAGCGGGGCTCGCTGAGATGGTCGGCCAGAGAGGAGAGGACCGATGTTCACTGGACTTACTGGGGCTGAATGATTCAAGGGCTATAAAAGCAGGAAGCACGTGGACCATCGACGTTCACGTTGGCCACATCCCTCTGGAGCGCCACCGTGCTTGAGAGTGACATCATCGTCAGGGAGGGGGGGCGGGGTTTAATGAGTCAGATGTACTTGGTTCGTTGTGCTCAAACCTTTTGCACTCACTCTGTTTTATATTTTATCGTTATGTTTTTACCACCCTGTGAGTTACCCTGAAATGAGAGAAAGATTGAGATATAAAAATGGGGGTTTGGAGCATGGTCTCTCTGTATGCACATTTCATCTTGTATTTATGGAAACTCTGCAATTGCAAATCACATAAATTCTAAAGAAATGTAGAACCTTGTAAAATATTACCTAGGGGATAGAGACGGGGGGATTTTATGAATAAGGTCCACTGGTGTAAAACTGAGTTAGTGACCAAGATTTGGAATGGACCAGCAAGCGTAATGTGTTCAGCTGTATGGCTAACGCAGTGAAAAAATAATGGTGTCATTAGTGATGATCCAAACCCCAGACCTTACAGATTTGCTCAAACAATTTTCTTCATCCAAAATGACAAATGACCCCTAATGTATAATTATTTCTATTGAAAAAAGTGCTAGATGAAAAGCACTAAATGGGCTTGGATATCAATTTCTAATTTGTATTACCCCCATTTAGTCACCGTTTTCCTTTTGAAGCCCTGTTGCAAAGAAAGAAAGATGAAAAGAGAGTGACGGAGAAGGAAAGTGACAGGTACTTAGAGGCATAGTGAGTCTGTGGGTGTGCGTATGCATACAGTACATGCTTCCCCCCCCGTCTTTATTACCTGAGACAAAAGAGAAATTAGTTTTGACACAGAGTGGCTCTGACTGCCATTGGTGACATTTGGAGGAGGTGACACTGACACTGCAGAAGACTGTAAACTTTGACACAAAAGGATTGGGTGGAGATCTAATGCAAATTGAGGTGGAGATAGAGAGAAGTTGTTTTCCATCTTGATGACTGCTTGGTGAACATAATTTGAGCAACAATAAAAGCATATTAAGAAACACAAAGAAAACACCATACCTCTCCATAACTGCAGCAACAGAGATATGGCATGGCTGGCCGTTTTAATTATGGCATGTGGGGCCTCCTGTGGTGCCGCCTGTAGATTATGTCGTATGTTGCCTTTTTAATTATGGCATATAGTATAAACTGTCAGTCAAACTAACCTCGACGGTTAAGCTTAGGTATTCATTCGGAGTGGATAAGGTAAGGGTTAAGGTTTGGGATATTGTTAACCTCAACGGTTAAATGTAGGTATTAATTCAGAGCGGTTAAGGTAAGGGTTAAGGTTTGGGATATTGTTAACCTCAACGGTTAAATGTAGGTATTAATTTGGCGTGGTTAAGGTAAGGGTTAAGGTTTGGGATATTGTTAACCTCAACGGTTAAATGTAGGTATTAATTTGGCGTGGTTAAGGTAAGGGTTAAGGTTTGGGATATTGTTAACCTCAACGGTTAAATGTAGGTATTAATTTGGCGTGGTTAAGGTAAGGGTTAAGGTTTGGGATATTGTTAACC
Source organism: Oncorhynchus clarkii lewisi (assembly GCF_045791955.1). Lineage (NCBI taxonomy): Eukaryota > Metazoa > Chordata > Actinopteri > Salmoniformes > Salmonidae > Oncorhynchus > Oncorhynchus clarkii. Next base: position 15,586,780 of record NC_092172.1, on the reverse strand, counting down.
TCAACGGTTAAATGTAGGTATTAATTCAGAGCGGTTAAGGTAAGGGTTAAGGTTTGGGATATTGTTAACCTCAACGGTTAAATGTAGGTATTAATTCAGAGCGGTTAAGGTAAGGGTTAAGGTTTGGGATATTGTTAACCTCAACGGTTAAATGTAGGTATTAATTCAGAGCGGTTAAGGTAAGGGTTAAGGTTTGGGATATTGTTAACCTCAACGGTTAAATGTAGGTATTAATTCAGAGCGGTTAAGGTAAGGGTTAAGGTTTGGGATATTGTTAACCTCAACGGTTAAATGTAGGTATTAATTCAGAGCGGTTAAGGTAAGGGTTAAGGTTTGGGATATGGTTAAAACAGGACATTTAAATGACAAAACAAGAGGGATTGAACACTGGCATAGAACCCGCGATCCGCAGAGCTATAGCTTGTAGTTTAACCCATCCCTAGCTACAGAAGATGGTAATTGGTAGTGGTGTTGCCCGTAGTGGACGGTAGGAAATTACTATGGAAATAAAATGACAACTCATGCCATAATTTCACCATTTAGAATATGCCGAAATAAACCAGAATCGTCTAGACTGGCCTGATATTACTGTACATAAATTAACAGCTCCTCTGTAAAAACCTGTACTTTCATATTCATGTCCGTTGTTATTTCTATCCTATTGAAAAGCAGAGTGGACATAATTGTTTAAGCATGCATGTCCACCTGTCCGTCTAGATCTATACCGAGCCCCTCGCTGGCTGTTGCTGCATCCTTCTCTTTAATTATCTCCCCCTTTCAATCCCAACATCGTCAAGTCTCATCAATGCTTCTTCATTTTTTGTCAATACCAGCACAGGCCTAAGCTCTCCACACCTGGCCAGTCACCATGGAAACCTCACCTCTAACAACAAAGAGCTCTGTAAGAGACGGCAGCGCTGTGTTCTCCTTGATTAGATATTGATTAAGCTTTTGTAAAACAAAATAGGATTAAAATGATTGGGCAGCTATGCTTACCCAGGGTCCACTCTAGACTTCCATTTAGTTATAAGCCTTTGTTATTTCAGAATCTACATGTTAAGGGGGATGGAATCGAAAACACAGAGCGCTTTCTCCTGTCATTTTAGAGACCCCTCCAGGGACAGAATGATGCACAAAGCAACTGGTACTTTACAGGGGATTACAGAGGGCTGCGAGTTATTCTAGACTGATCTCAGCCTTGAATAGACTATTGTGAACAAATAGAGGCTTTTGAGTGGCATAGCCTATGCTTAGTGTTTCCAACATGTTACCCATTACAAGGACACGATAATAGGCCTGGTTGAAGTCGCCAGGGTGGCATTCTTGGGAGCCCTAATGGAGAAAACGATACATTGATGGACCATTAACATCATATGCTAAATGCATGCTAAATGACCAATAATAAGTCAATATTATTCAATAATAACATTATTATGGTGAATATTACAACATACTACGACGTAGACAAAACAACGTAGTTACACTGTAAAAAAAAAAAGTAGTGTTGTTTTTACGGTAACTCACTGGCAGACAGTTACTTGTAAGTTACTGTACAAAAAAGTTTGCTACTGTAAGTTCCAAATAAACTTTAGTTTAGCAGTACATTACTGTAGTTTCTATGGAATGTATGGTAACATACTGTACTTTTTTTCTACAGTAACTTACAGGTACCTGGCTGCCAGTAAGTTATTGTAAAAACAACAGGATTTTTTATTTTTTATTTTTTTACAGTGTATGAAATCCTTATTAGCATACCTGTGTAAGCGGGATGCAGGATCAACTGGATGTTTTTTTTAAACTATTTGAGCAATTACCTATTTTTTTTCTCTCTCACCTCTAATTGGGACTCCAGACTGTATCAACACACAGCACCTACCAAGTGTGAACTTCTCACTTATCAGAGAAGTAGGTGTGTGTCACCCTCATACAAAAGAGGGAACTGAAGAGCTGTAAGGTTGAGAGAACGGGGAGAACTCACCACACCTCTCCTGCTTGAAAACATGGGGATCTCTTTTCATCTCTTTCTTTCTTTGCAACAGGGCTTCAAAAGGAAAACGGTGACTAAATGGGGGTAATACAAATTAGAAATTGATATCCAAGCCCATTTAGTGCTTTTTGAGGATAACCATTCAGAGGAATTTCGAATTAACATTGTTGAAACAATCTGACCCTTTCTCATAATAGTACACAACCAAACATAAAAACATCCATCTCTTTTATTATCTCCCCCATAACAGCTTTTTAAATGTATTTTTGTAAATCTTCAACCAGTCTTTAATTGGTATTCTACACTCTGAAGAGTACAGATGGAAGTGTTCTTGTAGTATTCTATCTTCTTTTACCCACACCCCTCCTTCCCCGAAAACAAACAACCAAAAGCCTGTTAGCTGTGTTTCATTGGCTTTAGGGGAAACAGGACAGATTGAGTATCGACAGTGGTAGCTAGCTGCAGAAGCTTATAGCTCAGAGGCAACACTGTGAAATCTCAGGGGTAGGAGAGAGACACAATCAAAAAGGCAGAAATAATTCTGCAAAGACTCACATCGAGGACCTATCCAGTTTGTCATGAGGAATCATGGACTGTCGGCAGCACAATGAGGAAGTCTCCAGGGACACAGACCAGGAGTCACCATGTGATGGCTACGAGTTACTGTCCCAACTGGGCCTTTTGCTTTTTTATCGTCTGCAGATTTAACCACTATAAATCTGTTTCCACACCGATACTATTCTCTTTGTACCGGGGGACAAATAAAGAAGATACATCTTTAGTGTCTGTGGGGACTATGTGGTCATTGAAATCCCTTGGGTGACATACTCTATTCTGGGATGTTGTGCTGTCCAACCAGAGATACTCAAAATAAAGAGTAAAATCGTATTTGGCCCAACTGAGTGTAACCTTTGAACTGGGCTGTGACGTGTGATGTGTCATGGCTGGTGTCCTCACTGTTTAGGGTTAACGAAAGCGGAGGTGAGTTGGTCCATAAGAAGGTCACTTAGTTAACCACAGACAGGCTCAACGTTACTGAAGCCTCTGTCTGCACTACAAATATTTCCTTCCTTCCTTTTCCTTTGTTATTATGGTCTACGAGATCAAATTCATTGATTCGTCTATTGATCTTTTACTTCTTATTAGTCAGATGCCAACTCACAAAAATCCCTCGTGCACCTTGGTTTGTTTCAACTGTTACACCTCAGAGGTCGATGGAATATCCATTTCAGGTTCATCAATTCACAAATGATTCCCCTCCCACTCCCAATCTCCGTCCCATTTATTATGCATTATTCGTCCTTTTTAAACGATTTTCTACTAACCTTCTCGTCTAATTTGTTATTCAGATTTGGTTAGCACTATTATCTCAATTAATACAATGACACATTCTAAATGCATTCTGTGTATATATCAAATGACAGAAGGCACCACAAGATGTTTTACAGCTATACCAACCAAGGCCATGTCATGGCATGCTCTTCCAAGTTCAGCAGACTTTAGTTGATTGTAAATTATTGAATCAATAAAAGGAGGACAATGCAGGCTCAATCTTCTACAGGACTGTGCTTTATTTTAGTCTAAGCAGAATATAATGAACTAGAGAACTACAGTTCAGGAGCACTATGGGAGAAACCACCCCGAATTAGGGAAAACAGACCCGTGCCAACACTAAGTCAAATTACAGTTCTGTTTTGAGAAAATAGGGATAATCAACTAACTTTGTTCAAGTAAAAATGAGAAAGATATACAATTATATCTAAAATATAAATAAATCAGCTAATAAGTACCTAAAATAAATTATGATAAAATACATAAAATGACATGTTTTATATGTCTGACAGAAGTAAAATCAAGTGGATGAAATGCGAGAGAGAAGCTGGGAATGTAATGTCTCATGAAGCAAAGTATAGTGGATGATTTTCGCTTTCCTTTATATCTTAATGGTTGCACAAAGGCTCTCATTTCATGTTTGATTAGGGCAACTCTGCTCTGTTGGTTTCATGTGGTAACATTTGGTCCATGTAACCGATGGAAATGTAACTGTACTGTATGACCCCGTACTTATTGGTGTCAGAAGTGGGATTGAGGCAAAACTGACACAAGGCAATCTTTACAACTGACAGCTGCATTTCAATTAAACAGAAACTCATCATCTCAGCAAGGAAAAACCAGAGCATGTTTGCGAACAAAGGAAAAGAACTAGCATTGGCATCCCCAGAATACAATGTATGTGATACGTTTTTTAAGGTAATACTGCCAGAGAGAATTAATGTGTTTTAAGGCAGACTTCCCTCTCTTGATCAGTTTGGTGTCAAGGCCATGGGTTGACCTGACTAGACCAAAACAGTGTTGTGGAACTTTTAATCTGTTAGTGGCACATTTTCTTCAGTGGTGTTGGAGTCAACCACAGTTGTTATATACAAGTTTGTCCAGTAATGTTGAAATAGCTCTTAAGAAATTATGTCTGAGAGAAACTTCCCGCATACAGAAAAGATGACAATAAAAGAGATGTCTCTGATTCTTTTTCTAGAAAAAAAAACTGAATTCAAGATGAAGAAAGAAATGATCAAACAAAAGAGAAATGTATGGCTAAAAGACAATGATCACGGTAAATGACAGCTTATTTTTCAAAACAAATCTGACAACAAATGTTCAGAGTTTTTCCAAAAGAACAGAAGGTCGACAATGAAATCCTTTTAAACGTTACTTACAGCCGATGCGTCCTCTCGAAATTGTGTTGTGCAATGGATTCATCTTTATGAATCCCCATGACCTTTTATCATCTTTTACAGTCCAGTTTCTAAGTCTTGTACTGAATGTAAGAGCTTTCTGTCAACAGCATGTCTTTAAACTTGCCCATTTACAAGTAATTCCATACGGGATTGTGTAGCAAAAAGTCCCTTCAACATGTATCTTCAAAGCATATCAGAATAAACCTTGAGACAATGGGTCCATCCCAGCTTCAGCAGATAACAAAACAGAAAACATAAGATAATGGAAAAAAAGAACCATTTACCAACATTAATATAAAATCCATTTTAACATCAGTGCTTCAATATACAAGAAAAACAAAAATTCCCTACTGTTTTTGATAAATTATTTCATAGTTTCCTTCTCGTAGTCAGTGAAATGTATTAACTATTTCTTTCTTTTTTTTCCAACATGATTTATTGTACGGTCGTCTATAAAGAAGCCTTAACAGAATTAAAAAATAAGCTATGCAATATGTACAGGAGTACCGCAGGCAGCTGTGTACTCGGGCCGTAAGGAGAGCAGAGGCAGGGGCAGGCCACAGAGGCAGGGAGATCTGCAGGGTAGTCATTCATTCTAGTATCAGTGCATCCGGCTCACCTGGCCCTCTCTTTTTCTCATCATACACATGTGTTCTGTGTTTGGATAATGTGTAAATATGTTTTCAGCTCCAATCTGGCAACCCCTCACCCCCTTCTGCCCATACCCGTGGAGCTGTGGAGTATAGCGGTGACTGGCGGGCGCCGCCCAGCCCCGGTGGCAAGCTAGCTAGCTAGCGACTAGCGAACTAACGGCTGCTATCACTATCACCTGCTCCTCTGCATGACACGGAGCAGACTGAGGGGCGGGAACTATTCACGTCTTTGAGGTCACATATATCAGTCTCATCAGCTCCGATTGGACTAATCCAATTAGCTAGTGCGCAGGCAATCTTTCAACTGTCAGAAATATCATGATGTGTCAGTGTAAACCTAATTAATGGATTGCTCCAGGCTGGAATTGAAGCCCTACTAAATCATCTAGAATCAGATCTCTGCTATCTTCTCCCTGTTATGTAGGGTGGTGTTCAGCTGAGTGTATAGTGCATATTCATTCATATTTACTCAGTAACCAAAAGGCCAAAAGGTTAAAATATCCCACCCTCTCCAAAGATTCCCTGCACTGCTGTGGATACGTTTTATAGTGACATCAATGTCCACACAGCCAGGCGACTACTATAGACAGACCTCTCTACTGTACAGTTCTTACTTCCTGACTCATTTGTTTGTGTTCAATTATTTACATGAAGGAATAAAAAATTCTGTCTCCATCACTTTGATTCGAATCTCCAGCTTTGTTGTCAAACATGATCCCACACTTTTCTGTGATTGACTGCTCTTTATGTTGTTTATGATAGGATCAAGGTCTTCCTTTTAGTGTCTTTTAAAATTGCACGATGACTTGATGGATCCAAGGCATTAATGTTTCAATGACAGACAACACTCCCCCTGACTGACTGACAGTGTGATTCTGTCTCTGGCTCCTTCAGCTACCCTGGCAGAGGTCCAACATGCTCCCCCAGCTCCCACCATACTCTCTGCGCCTCTGGGTGAATACGCAGCTCTTATTCCTCCCTAGCCTGACAAGGCAGGCAGGGCCCATGGGGAAGGCAAGGCTCTGAAAGTTTCCACTAATCATGACATCATAGCGCCTGATGCCCTGAGTAAAGTGACTTTGTGGAGTTTCAGTTTAACACGCATCCCCCCCTCCAAACCCACTTCACTTCCCCTCTCAGCTAAAATCCCATTTCCACGGCGAAAACCCCTTTTTGCGTTACCTAAGCGAGATGACTGAAAAGCTCTCCTCTTCTCCCAAAGCAGCTATTAAATGAGAGCCATTAATTTCTCCCTCCTGTCCAACAGGTTCCTTTAATTATCTCTCCACTTTCAGTCAATTACATTTCACTTCCTTTCCTTGACAATCACTGCTATTTTAGGGTGAGTGTTCTCTACACCCAGGGGCTGGGGTCTGCTAGACATGCTAGGCAGATCTCTCTTCGCCCACTAGGATTGGTTATTCAACCCATCCACCAGCTTCAGAGCTCAGATGATTGGTTAACTAGCCTCTTAGTCAACCTATTCGGCTCTTAGGATAGGTTACCCTGCCCCTCTGTCAGCCTTGGAGCTCTGAGGTTTCTAACTCCTCATGAGGACAGACTTTATGGAATGCAAACTAGGAAGGTATTATAACTAGAGCCAGTAGAGGAGGCAGAATAACCAGAGGTTAAGAAATGTGAATAACTGCCTCACAGGTGCTAATGTTACATGAGAAGGTCAGACATTACAGTGACCGTTGACATGACCATAAATATGTTTTTGTTATATTATATTTTACATACAGTACCAGTCAAAAGTTTGGACACACCTGCTCATTCAAGGGTTTTTCTTTATTTGTACTTTTATCTACAATGTAGAATAATAGTGAAGACATCAAAACTATGAAATAACACATATGGAATCATTAAGGAACCAAAAAAGTGATAAACAAATCAAAATATATTTATATTTGAGATTCTTCAAAGTAGCCACCTTTTGCCTTGATGACAGCTTTGCACATGCTTGGCATTCTCTTAACCAGCTTCATGAGGTAGTCACCTGGAATGCCTTTCAATTAACAGGTGTGCCTTGTTAAAAGTTCATTTGTGGAATTTCTTTCCTTCTTAATGCGTTTGAACCAATCAGTTGTGTTGTGACAAGGTAGGGGTGGTAAACAGAAAGCCCTATTTGGTAAAATACCAAGTCCATTTTATGGCAAGAACAGCTCAAATAAGCAAAGAGAAATGATTCCATCATTACTTTAAGACATGAAGGTCAGTCATTATGGAACATTTCAAGAGCGTTGAAAGTTTATTCAAGTGCAGTTACAAAAACCATCAAGCACTATGATGAAACTGGCTCTCATGAGGACAGACACAGGAAAATTAAGACCCAGAGTTACGTCTTCTGCAGAGGATAAGTTCATTAGAGTTCCAGCCTCAGAAATTGCAGCCCAATTAAATGCTTCACAGAGTTCAAGTAACAGACACAACTCAACATCAACTGTTCAGAGGAGACTGTGTGAATCAGGCCTTGCTGCAAAGAAACCACTACTAAAGGACATAAATAATAAGAAGAGACTTGCTTGGGCCAAGAAACACGTGCAATCATCATTAGACCGGTGGAAATCTGTGTTTTGGTCTGATGAGACCAAATTTGAGATTTTGTTCAAACCGCCGTGTCTTTGTGAGACGCAGAGTAGGTGAACGGATGATATCTGCATGTGTAGTTCCCACTGTGAAGCATGGAGGAGGAGATGTGATGGTGTGGGGGTGCTTTACTGGTGACACTGTCTGGGATTTATTTAGAATTCAAGGCACACTTAACCAGCATGGCTATCACAGTATTCTACAGCGATACGCCATCCCATCTTGTTTGCACTAAGTGGGACTATCATTTGTTTTTCAACAGTACAATGACCCAACACACCTCCACACCAAGAAGGAGAGTGATGGTGCTGCATCAGATGACCTGGCCTCCACAATCCCCCGACCTCAACCCAATTAAGATGGTTTGGGATGAGTTGGACCGCAGAGTTAAGGAAAAGCAGCCCACAAGTGCTCAGAATATGTGGGAACTCCTCCAAGACTGTTGGAAAAGCATTCCAGGTGAAGCTGGTTGAGAGAATGCCAAGAGTGTGCAAAGCTGTCATCAAGGCAATGGGTGGCTACTTTGAAGAACCTAAAATCTAAAATATATTTTGATTTGTTTAACACTTTTTTGGTCACTACATGATTCCATATGTGTTATTTTATAGTGTTGATGCCTTCACTATTATTCTACAATGTAGAATATAGTAAAAATAAAGAAAAACCCTTGAATGAGCAGGCGTGTCCAAACTTTTGACTGGTACTATGTTTCCAAACAGACATAAAGTGAGTTGAACTAACAACATCAATAACCTATAATGTCAATCTAAATATTCTCATCTGAACATGAGTGGGTGGATTTCAGTCCTGCGTAAGGCGAGTCACCCCTAAGTTAACATTCTCCAGACAGCCTGTGCCTCGACTTAAGGCCAGACAGGGCCAGATCTGAGCTGAGATGGGCTGAGTTGGCAGCCTTCTGGAGTCAGTAAAAGAAGGATATAAAACCCACTTCTCATTTCTGATGTTCCAGAGCCTAGCTTCACTACAGTTATTTCTGTTTTCACTGCATGTCACACTAATAACCTTCCTCCCCTGTGTAGAAGAGCAATAAGAGTACCCTCGTTCAAACAGCTCCCTGATTTAACATTGTCTAATCTAGCCTTCCCAAGCATGTTTCTGCAGCTCCCTGGTGCAACAGAAAGGCTATACGAGCGTAGCACGTTAGCCAAGCAGGGAATATAAGACTGGGCAGGGGATTGGACCTAGGCTGAACCTAACCTTGCTCTAAGTTGACTGTAGGGGTATGCAGCATTTATCTGGTGTAGGAGCCATCAGAGGGCTCATGGTGAGGCTAATGGGACTAGTCTTGCAGGAGGTGCTTTTGAAGCGGCAGAGAGACAAGCATAGGAGATTTCATCGCTCACGGAACATTAGGTTTCCTATTGATTAATTCAGCATTACATAAATAATGAGCACAAAAGGGCTGCTGTGAAGAACATGCATTCATATTGACCTACTTCACATTAATTCATGTGGCTTCCTAATTCCTACATGTTTGGCTGACTTCATAACAACTAAAGGTTGAGTGTTTTTACTGTTTTTGAAGGCAAGTTGCGACAACCCATGACCAAAGCTGGCACTGTTTTTTCAATGGGCATCGTTTTGATTCAAAATAACTACTGTGCTCCTTCAGTTCTGAACAATATTCTGTGCTTTGCAGGTGTCACGACTGCAATACTGCCGTGAAAAAGACAACATTTTTAGAGCTGGTTGTTTTGTGGAAAATGGCGGCCTCTGAGGAGATTGTTGAGACACAATTAAGTGCTGAAAGCTGAAGTACAATAGCACAGGCCACCCGGCAGGCAGCTGCAACGGAGGAACTGAGGGTTTTTAAATGGAAGAGTTGGTTGTCTGCTAACCATTTCAACCTGCTATTGTTCAGTACCTTTTGTGCCTGGAGCAATATTTCAAACCGGGTCTCTTTTGCCTTATCTTCAATATAATCTATACCCACGCCAATCAAATATCCAACATTAATACCAAGAGTAGCTTTGACATGGAGGGTTTCATCCTGCTTCCTGGATCTCATCTCCATCATAAATACGGCTGCGGTGATATCGGTGCCAGGTCAGCTGTCGGCATCCTTGCCAGGGAGCAGCTACAAACATAATTCTCTCTAATCTACCTTCTGTCATCACAGAGCATTCAAGGGACCATCCCCACTGTAATTTGGTCCAGGTGATTATGCAGATGACTTTTCACTTGGTTGGTGTTAATGTATAGAGCCTCACTATTACAACGTGATTAGAGGGAAAGGTGAAATAGCATGTCTAATACAGAGGAAGAGATAATCGAAGGCGACTGAAGCCAAACACTGAACTGCAGGTTGGTTTGAAACATTGTTCCAGGGGAACAGCTGAACAGCTATGAACAGCTAGGTTGGGGTTCTGGAAGGCATGATGGAACAGAACAGTGTCTATTCATAGCAGAGGAACACAAACACAAAGTCAGAAACTAACATTCATTACAGTAATGTGGTATGATAAAAACAAGGATACAAATCAAGACAAATCCAAGAGCTTTTCGCTCACAGAAAAGAGTGGCATTGTGTTGTATTTAAGCAGCTGGGAGAAAGAGAATGAATGTCATGTGTCTTGATGTCTCTTGTGTGATGCAGGCAGGCAGGCAGGCAGGGCTTTCAGTCAGTGACTTGGAATGCGTCCGCTCTGCTTTGGAGAGCAAGTCCCAGAGGTAAACAGACACAGGCTGGACAGAAGGCAGCAGGTACCTAATACATGCCAAGTGATTCCTTATCAACCCTTCAATCCCATTCCCCAAGAGCAAGCCAGCACAGATACCTGGAGGCTGCACTTGCTGTGGCTTCGGTCCCCGGGGGAAAACTCCAAGAAGCATCACTTCAAAGGATAAAGTAAGACGAGGTTGGACATGCTGGCGTGGAGTAGAGCTCAGAGATCAGGGTTTGGCTGTTGACTTCTCCCACTTTTCTCTCCCCTTCTCTTCCCTGTCCAGCTCTACCTCCCCCTCCATATGCCTTCAGTCAGCTCTCAGGGAGTTGTGAGGGAGGGGGAGAGCTGGTGTTCTACTGAGAGAACTTGAGGAAGTGTGGACGGTGAATGACTTGCCATCTTATCCTTCCTCGAGACTCATAGCAAACATATTGATCTGGTTTTCATAGAGGGGCCAGCTGCATCCACCACTGTAAAATAGTCCAAATAAAGGATCTCGTGGACACTAAGTCAAAGCCTGACAAGTTAAGAGTTCAGAGCTGTGTTCTGCTAGGCATGGATTGGCAGGGAGGAGCTGAATGATGGCTGTGGTATGGCTGTAATTCAGACTGTGTTAGGTTAGGTTGAGTCGGATAGGTAGGTTTTCCACAGGCTCATTATATAATATTTGAAAAAAAGCAGGTCAGGGAGGGGACATGTTAACAGTGGCATGTACATTATATACGACAAAGTTAAATGAGCTCTAAAAGCTTCCACTGTTTTGCCATCGATAAATCTAGTGTGTCTTTCAGAGCAAGTTCTGCTTGTATCTGTTCTGCAGCCGGGGAGATGAGGCGATGTTTCTCAATCTCACCAGAGCTTCAGAACGGCTTCAGCGGACATAAATATCCCTATCCCTCTCTCTCTTTCTCCCTCTTGCCTATAACATGGTTATTTTTAATGGGTCTATTTTTTTCGTTCACTCAAACGCCACGAGAGCCAATTCATTGTTATACTGTTGAGTCCACTCTTTTGGCAGTTTCAGTAGCTATCAACTCAATCATTTTCTTCTCTGCTTGCCTTAATTTTTGTCCATTAGTCCAGCTCATTTTCAGAAGCTTCTCTTTATGCATTTCTTTAATAACTTTTATAATAGCACACTCCCTGTCGTAATAATAGAGCTCAAAAGAAAAGAACACACCATGTCCGATTTGCTTGTTTTTTTACAGTGGATTGTCGCTTGAACACAAAGGCTTGTGGGAAATAAGCCTCTCATATCTGCACCCTGTCCAGCACAGACACTCGGAAGGTTCATCTGTCTTTTCTCTTCTTCTTCCCCCTCTTCTCAAAAACAGTTCCTTTATAGCTGTCAGATAGTGCTGTGAGTGAGTTGTACACCATGATGAGGGACATGTCCAGCGGCCCGACCGGAACATCCAAGAGAGAGACCCCAATGCCCCAAAGCCCACTGGGACGGGACAGACAAAATTAATCATTTTTTCTTTTTCATCCCTCCCCCCTTACTTTACAAGTTCAAGTATTTTTTTCTTTAAAAGAAAACAACAGCAAAAAAGAGCAAATCTACTTTTCTAGTATTCTACATTTTCTAATCTACTAACTGGTGGCAAAACAGCAACCAGAACATAATAATCAGCCCCTTTACTACGTTTCCTTGTCTTTTTTTCAATGTATACATTATTTCCTTTATCTTTTTATTCTTACTTAGGCCACTGGATATTGATTTAATGATTTATTTTGACTACTATTAAATTGTAATACTTGCAGCTACAAGGTAAGAGTTTTTTAAATATATATATATATATATATGTATATATATTTATATTCTTTTAAAAAGCGTTAAGTCCTTTGGTCCCTATTTCCTAAGGAATGATGCATGTAAATTCTCCTGGATTCTCCATTTCTCTTCTTCTTTCCTCAGAGCTCGCCCTGTCACAGAGCACATCACCTGTGTAGGCACGAAAACCAAAATGGCAGCAGGCTGGTGTGTGTATATGTGTGTGTGTTTATGTGTGTGTCTGTCTGTCCGCGTGTATGTTTAAGTTGGCAAATGCACATACAGGTATGTACACTGTAGGATGTCTGAGAGAATATGTGTGTGTGTGTGTGTGCATGTGTGTGTGTGCGTGCGTGTGTGTGTGTGTGTGTGTGTGTGTGTGTGTGTGTGTGTGTGTGTGTGTGTGTGTGTGTGTGTGTGTGTGTGTGTGTGTGTGTGTGTGTGTGTGTGTGTGTGTGTGTGTGTGTTGGCCTGTATGTATGCATGTGTGTTTGGTAAGAGTGTGTTCATGTCTATATATATCGGTGTCAGTTTGCATGCTTTGAGCATAATGTGTCTATAAAGGTTTTCCATCTTGTTTAAAAAACAGCAGCAAAAAGTTGGTCTCTGCAAAAAATCCTCTTCCACAGACGCCAAAGCAAAACAGGGAAAAGAGGCATTTGCTAAAAAAAAAAAAAAAAAGAATCTCCGGGTTCCTTCTCCTCCTCAGTCACCCAATCTTCTCCAGCTATTCTTCCAGCAGAATCAAGGGACCACCCTTCTTTCATGATATGTAGCAGAGCAAGAAGTCTTTGTACTTTATACTGCACTTGTGGAAATAAGGTGTTGTGGCCCTTCATCCTGTAAGAGAGAGAGAGAGAGAGAGAGAGAGAGAGAGAGAGAGAGAGAGAGAGCAGATTCAGTGAGGTGAGGGCAAAGGGGTCTTGTTCAGGGTGCTGGCTCCTGCCTGGTTTAGCACACTGACAGGCACAGCTAACAGAATGGAAAACAGACAAAGGAAAAGAAGGAGGATGTCAATCAGATCTAGAAAGAAGTGGGCTGAAGGTGGAGGGGTTGTGTTTTACCATAAGGAACAGTCATGTATGCCGTGACAGCTCTAATCCAAAGGCAGTAGGTATTTAAGGCAACTTTACTCTCGACTCAGAAAAATGATTTTACTAAACGTTAGCCTGTCATCTCTGTTAATTCCTCTGTTAATAGTATTTTCTGATCATTTGTGATAATAATTGTAAAAAATCCCAATGACAACCGAGGGAAGGGGGACACTAAAGACGAAGGGATGTACTGAAGGTCAAATAGTAGCCCATTAATGATAATATTATGATGTTAAAAATTATTATTACAAAACTCCAGGGGGAGGAAAAGTTTATGATCATCTTTTCATGCTTTTTTTTTGTGTAGTGAACAAATTAAAAATGAATACTCAAAACTATTGGAAAATACACCCAGAGCTATAATGTTTCCATTTTCATAACAGTAGATATGAAATACATACTTTTTATGGATCTGTGTGCTTTTTGGCAATGGTTGAATAAGCTGGAGGTACAGTTGGATGCAATCATCCTTAATGTGTACTGGCCCTGAATCCTGGTACAAAAAGACAGCCAAATCACAGCTAATCACTCTCACAGAGCCCACATGAAAAATATCTGACTTTGTGGAGCGAACATATGCCGCGCAAGTCTTTGTTCTGTTATTTTCTCCTGAGAAATGAGCTTGTTACCATTTTATAATAGATCAGCTACTTAACTGTGGGAGATGAGATGCTGGTAACGTATTTCATATCTGCGGAGGCAAGCAGGACCATTAGAGATAAGCCTTTGCACAAAGATACCTGATTATAGATGTTCCAGCTTTTATACAAAAACACCAGTAATTCAAAGTAAGCATCTACCATAGAAGTTACAGTACAGAAGAAGAGAAAACAGTCCATTTAAAACATAACAGCTTGTATTTCCAGAGGGGAGTTTTAAGTGGAAGCAACTGATGAAGACCAAACTACTGGAAAAACATCTTTATATCTACATGGATAACTACCTACTTTCACACAAATGCGCACACCCTGAAGTGGCTCTCAATTAGAGATTCACGAGAGAGACACAGCCACAGGGGAGACAGGCGAACCCAGAGAGACCTGAGTTACAGGAGAGATCGGCAAACCCAGAGAGACCTGATCTACAGAGGAGACAGGGGAACCCAGAGAAACTTGATCCACAGGGGAGACAGGCGAACCCAGAGAAACCTGATCCACAGGGGAGACAGGCGAACCCAGAGAGACCCAGTGCCCTGCTGGCTGGTTGTCCAGACAGACTGCACTTAGTTAAGTCAGAGATCTGTATATAATGACAAGATGTTCATGTCTCTGCACTAACAATGGGAGTTGTTGTCCCAAAGGCAGGAAGGCAGGTGACAAGCTTCGGACCAAAATAAGCCCATAGAAACGCATGGGGCTTATTTTTGGCAGATTTTGGAGAGAGTAAAAATATTTGTAGATGATTCATCATGAGAGAATAGTAACTCATACATGGCATGCACCAGTAATCTATTCAGTGCTAAAATAATTACAAACACATTGAGTTAATTGTTGGGCATGATAATACTGAAAAGACCAGACTAAAACAACACAAGCAGAGGATGCACCATTCATGGTATGAGTTTCTTTGATTTATTTTTGATGGTGTTTGTGTTTGTGTGTGAATGTGGGTGGAGTCAGGCTGGGGTGTGTGGGGCTACACCACTGCCTGCAGCTCTGCAATCACAATGTAATTGGTTAGCCCCCTCATAAATATATACATGGGAAGTTATCCTCATGTTAGGCAAACAAAACAATCACACCAAGTACTCCAAGTGCAGACGAAATGCAGGGAGGAGTGGAGGAGAGTCAACATTTTCCTGCGCTTCTCTACAGTTTGTGGATGGATAGATGGATGGAGGAGATTTAATTGGCTGCACAAACACAGGGTCATCTTGTCTATCACTCAACTAAAGAGCTGGGGATTGACTTTAAAAAAAAAGGTTATTTAAGCAAATAATCTGTTTTATGACAACAAAAGTGGGCATCAGCCCTCTTGTGTGAAGAAATGTTGGTACAAATTATAAATAATTACAAAAACACTGTTGGAATACACAGTGCCTTCAGAAAGTATTCATACTTTCTCGTGTTAGTCTGAATCCAAAATATTTTTTTCTCTCACCCATCTACACACAATAACCCAGAATGACAAAGTGAAAACATGTTTTTAGAAATGTTAACAAATTTATTGAAGTTGAAATACAGAAATATCTCATTTGCATACAGTAGGTATTCACAACCCTGAATCAATATATGTTTGAATCACCTTTGGGAGTGATTACAGCTGTGAGTCTTTCTGGGTAAGTCTCTAAGAGCTTTGCACACCTGGATTGTACAATATTTGCACTTTTTTTTCATTCTTCAAGCTCTGTCAAGTTGGTTGTTGATCATTGCTAGACAGACATTTTCAAGTTATTCAATAGATTTTAAAGACGATTTAAATCAAAACTGTAACTAGTCCACTCAGGAACATTCAATGTCATCTTGGTAAGTAACTCCAGTGTATATTTGGCCTTGTGTTTTAGGTTATTGACCTGCTGAAAGGTGAACCAGGGTTTCCTCTAGGATTTTGCTATTCTATTCCGTTTCTTTTTATCCAAAACAAAAAAAACTCACTAGTCCATGCTGATGACAAGCATGCCCATATCATGATGCAGCCACCACTATAAGTGAAATTATGAAGAGTGGTACTCTGTGATGTGCTGTGTTGGATTTGCCCCAAGCATAATGCTTTGCATTCAGGAAATAAAGTTAATTTCTTTGCCACATTTTTTGCAGTTTTACTTTAGTGCCTTATTGCAAACAGAATCCATGTTTTGGAATAGTGTTATTCTGTACAGGCTTCCTTCTTTTCACGTTGTCATTTACAGTGCATTCGGAAAGTATTCAGACCCCTTGACTTTTTCCACATTTTGTTACGTTACAGCCTTATTCTAAAATTGATTCAATCATTTTTTCCCTCATCAATCTACACACAATACCCCATAATAACAAAGGAAAACCGATTTTTTTGACATTTTTTTATTTTTTTTTAAATAAAAAAATTAAATATCACATTTACATAAGTATTTAGACGCTTTACTCAGTACTTTGTTGAAGCACCTTTGGTAACGTCTACAGCCTCGAGTCTTCTTGGTTACGACGCTACAAGCTTGGCACACCTGTATTTGGAGAGTTTCTGCCATTCTTCTCTGCAGGTCCTCTCAAGCTCTGTCAGGTTGGATGGAGAGCGTTGCTGCACAGCTATTTTCAGGTCTCTCCAGAGATGTTCTATCGGGTTCAAGTCCGGGCTCTGGCTGGGCCACTTGCATTGTCGTGGTTGTGTGCTTAGGGTCGTTGTCCTGTTGGAAGATGAAACTTTGCCCCAGTCTGAGGTCCTGAGCGCTCTGGAGCAGGTTTTCATCAAGGATGTCTCTGTACTTTGCTCCATTCATCTTTCCCTCGATCCTGACTACTCTCCCAGTCCCTGCCACTGAAAAATATCCCCACAGCATGATGCTGCCACCACCATTCTACACTGTAGGGATGGTGCCTGGTTTCCTCCAGACGTGATGCTTGGCTTTCAGGCCAAAGAGTTCTATCTTGGTTTCATCAGACCAGAGAAACTTGTTTCTCGTGGTCTGAGAGTCTTTAGGTGCCTTTTGGTAAACCGCAAGCGGGCTGTCATGTGCCTTTTACTGAGAAGTGGCTTCCGTCTGGCCACTCTACCAATCAGGCCTGATTGGTTGAGTGCTGCAGAGATGGTTGTCCTTCTGGAAGGTTCTCCCATCTCCAAACTCTGGAGCTCTATCAGAGTAACCATTTGGTTCCCTGACCAAGGCCCTTCTCCCATGATTGCTCAGTTTGGCCAGGTGGCCAGCTGTAGGAAATAGTCTCGGTGGTTCCAAACTTCTTCCATTTAAGAATAATGGAGGCCACTGTGTTCTTGGGGACCTTCAAGGCTGCAGACATTTTTTGGTACACTTCCCAAGATCTGTGTCTCGACACAATCCTGTCTCGGAGCTCTACGGACAATTCCTTCGACCTCATGGCTTGGTTTTTGCTCTGACATGCACAGTCAACTGTGGGACCTTATATAGACAGGTGTGTCCCTTTCCAAATCATGTCCAATCAATTGAATTTACCACAGGTGGACTTCAATCAATTGTAGAAACATCTCAAGGAAGATCAATGGAAACAGGATGTACCTGAGCTCAATTTAGAGTCTCATAGCAAAGAGTCTGAATACTTATGTAAATAAGGTACTGCTGTTTTGTATTTCCACTAAATTTGCAAAACAACCTGTTTTCGCTTTGTCATTATGGGGTATTGTGTGTAGATTGATGAGGGAAAAATATATTTAATCCATTTTAGAATAAGGTTGTAATGTAACAGAATGTGGAAAAAGTCAAGGGGTCTGAATACTTTCCGAATGCACTGTATGTTAGTATTGTGGAGTAACAACAATGATCCATCCTCAGTTTTCTCCTATCACATGAAACTCCGTAACTGTTTTAAAGTCACCATTGGCCTCATGGTGAAATCCCTTAGCGGTTTCCTTCCTTTCTGGAAACTGACCCAGGAAGGAAGCCTGTATCTTTGTAGTGACTGGGTCAAAGTGTAATTAATAACTTCACCATGCTGAACAAGATATTCAATCTCTGCTTTTTAAAATTTTGACCCATCTACCAATAGGTGCCCATCTTTGCGAGACATTGGAAAACCTCTCTGGTGTTTGTGGTTGAATCTGTGTTTGAAATTCACTGCTCGACTGAGGGACCCTACAGAGATAATTGTACGTGTGAGGTACAGAGATGAGGTAGTCATTCAAAACTCATGTTAAACACTATTATTGCACGCAGAGTTAGTCCATGCATAGTATTATGTGACTTGTAAGCACTTTTTTAGTTGTAAGCACTTTTTTACTCCTGAACATATATATTTAGGCTTGCCATAACAAAGGGGTTGAATACTTATTGACTCAAGACATTTTAGTTTTTAATTTGTAAACATTTCTAAAAAGATAACTCCACTTTGACATTATGGGGTATTGTGTGTAGGCCAGTGACACAAAATCTAAATTTAATGCATTTTAGATTCAGGCTGTAACAAAATGTGGAAAAAGTCAATGGGTGTGAATACTTTCTGAAGACACTGTATGTATATATATATATATATATATATATATACAGTGCCTTGCGAAAGTATTCGGCCCCCTTGAACTTTGCGACCTTTTGCCACATTTCAGGCTTCAAACATAAAGATATAAAACTGTATTTTTTTGTGAAGAATCAACAACAAGTGGGACACAATCATGAAGTGGAACGACATTTATTGGATATTTCAAACTTTTTTAACAAATCAAAAACTGAAAAATTGGGCGTGCAAAATTATTCAGCCCCTTTACTTTCAGTGCAGCAAACTCTCTCCAGAAGTTCAGTGAGGATCTCTGAATGATCCAATGTTGACCTAAATGACTAATGATGATAAATACAATCCACCTGTATGTAATCAAGTCTCCGTATAAATGCACCTGCACTGTGATAGTCTCAGAGGTCCGTTAAAAGCGCAGAGAGCATCATGAAGAACAAGGAACACACCAGGCAGGTCCGAGATACTGTTGTGAAGAAGTTTAAAGCCGGATTTGGATACAAAAAGATTTCCCAAGCTTTAAACATCCCAAGGAGCACTGTGCAAGCGATAATATTGAAATGGAAGGAGTATCAGACCACTGCAAATCTACCAAGACCTGGCCGTCCCTCTAAACTTTCAGCTCATACAAGGAGAAGACTGATCAGAGATGCAGCCAAGAGGCCCATGATCACTCTGGATGAACTGCAGAGATCTACAGCTGAGGTGGGAGACTCTGTCCATAGGACAACAATCAGTCGTATATTGCACAAATCTGGCCTTTATGGAAGAGTGGCAAGAAGAAAGCCATTTCTTAAAGATATCCATAAAAAGTGTCGTTTAAAGTTTGCCACAAGCCACCTGGGAGACACACCAAACATGTGGAAGAAGGTGCTCTGGTCAGATGAAACCAAAATTGAACTTTTTGGCAACAATGCAAAACGTTATGTTTGGCGTAAAAGCAACACAGCTCATCACCCTGAACACACCATCCCCACTGTCAAACATGGTGGTGGCAGCATCATGGTTTGGGCCTGCTTTTCTTCAGCAGGGACAGGGAAGATGGTTAAAATTGATGGGAAGATGGATGGAGCCAAATACAGGACCATTCTGGAAGAAAACCTGATGGAGTCTGCAAAAGACCTGAGACTGGGACGGAGATTTGTCTTCCAACAAGACAATGATCCAAAACATAAAGCAAAATCTACAATGGAATGGTTCAAAAATAAACATATCCAGGTGTTAGAATGGCCAAGTCAAAGTCCAGACCTGAATCCAATCGAGAATCTGTGGAAAGAACTGAAAACTGCTGTTCACAAATGCTCTCCATCCAACCGCACTGAGCTCGAGCTGTTTTGCAAGGAGGAATGGGAAAAAAATTCAGTCTCTCGATGTGCAAAACTGATAGAGACATACCCCAAGCGACTTACAGCTGTAATCGCAGCAAAAGGTGGCGCTACAAAGTATTAACTTAAGGGGGCTGAATAATTTTGCACGCCCAATTTTTCAGTTTTTGATTTGTTAAAAAAGTTTGAAATATCCAATAAATGTCGTTCCACTTCATGATTGTGTCCCACTTGTTGTTGATTCTTCACAAAAAAATACAGTTTTATATCTTTATGTTTGAAGCCTGAAATGTGGCAAAAGGGGGCTGAATACTTTCGCAAGGCACTGTATATATATATATATAAACAACACAATGTAACTCCAAGTCAATCACACTTCTGTGAAATCAAACTGTCCACTTAGGAAGCAACACTGATTGACAATAAATTTCACATGCTGTTGTGCAAATGGAATAGACAACAGGTGGAAATTATAGGCATTTAGCAAGACACCCCCAATAAAGGAGTGGTTCTGCAGGTGTGGACCACAGACCACTTCTCAGTTCCTATGCTTCCTGGCTGATGTTTTGGTCACTTTTGAATGCTGGCGGTGCTTTCACTCTAGTGGTAGCATGAGACGGAGTCTACAACCAACACAAGTGGCTCAGGTAGTGCAGCTCATCCAGGATGGAACATCAATGCGAGATGTGGCAAGAAGGTTTGCTGTGTCTATCAGCGTAATGTCCAGAGCATGGAGGCGCTACCAAGAGACAGGCCAGTACATCAGGAGACGTGGAGGAGGCCGTAGGAGGGCAACAACCCAGCAGCAGGACCGCTACCTCCGCCTTTGTGCAAGGAGGAGCAGGAGGAGCACTGCCAGAGCCCTGCAAAATGACCTCCAGCAGGCCACAAATGTGCATGTGTCTGCTCAAACGATCAGAAACAGACTCCATGAGGGTGGTATGAGGGCCCGACGTCCACAGGTGGGGGTTGTGCTTACAGCCCAACACCGTGCAGGACGTTTGGCATTTGCCAGAGAACACCAAGATTGGCAAATTCGCCACTGGCGCCCTGTGCTCTTCACAGATGAAAGCAGGTTCACACTGAGCACATGTGACAGACGTGACAGTCTGGAGACGCCGTGGAGAACGTTCTGCTGCCTGCAACATCCTCCAGCATGACCGGTTTGGCGGTGGGTCAGTCATGGTGTGGGGTGGCATTTCTTTGGGGGGGGCAACAGCCCTCCATGTGCTCGCCAGAGGTAGCCTGACTGCCATTAGGTACCGAGATGAGATCCTCAGACCCCTTGTGAGACCATATGCTGGTGTGGGTTCCTCCTAATGCAAGACAATGCTAGACCTCATGTGGCTGGAGTGTGTCAGCAGTTCCTGCAAGAGGAAGGCATTGATGCTATGGACTGACCGGCCCGTTCCCCAGACCTGAATCTGGGACATCATGTCTCGCTCCATCCACCAACGCCACGTTGCACCACAGACTGTCCAGGAGTTGGCAGATGCTTTAGTCCAGGTCTGGGAGGAGATCCCTCAGGAGACCATCCGCCACCTCATCAGGAGCATGCCCAGGCGTTGTAGGGAGGTCATCCAGGCACGTGGAGGCCACACACACCACTGAGCCTCATTTTGACTTGTTTTAAGGACATTACATCAAAGTTGGATCAGCCTGTAGTGTGGTTTTCCACTTTAATTTTGAGTGTGACTCCAAATCCAGACCTCCATGGGTAGATACATTTGATTTCCATTGATAATTCTTGTGTGATTTTGTTGTCAGCACATACAACTATGTAAAGAAAAAAGTATTTAATGAGAATATTTCATTCATTCAGATGTGTTATATTAGTGTTCCCTTTATTTTTTTGAGCAGTGTATATAGTATTCACACCCTTGAGAGAGAAAGAGAGAGAGAAAGAGAAAGAGAGAGAAAGAGAAAGAGAGAGAAAGAGAGAGAAAGAGAGAGAAAGAGAGAGAAAGAGAAAGAGAGAGAAAGAGAGAGAGAGAGAAAGAGAAAGAGAAAGAGAGAGAAAGAGAAAGAGAAAGAGAAAGAGAAAGAGAAAGAGAGAGAGAGAGAGAGAGAGAGAGAGAGAGAGAGAGAGAGAAAGAGAAAGAGAAAGAGAGAAAGAGAGAGAAAGAGAAAGAGAAAGAGAGAGAAAGAGAAAGAGAGAGAAAGAAAGAAAGAACGATAGAGAAAGAGATGGTATCCTCAATGAAATTATAAAATACACAGACAACAAATTCCAATTGGCTATACTTAAACTCTTTAACATCATCCTTAGCTCTGGCATCTTCCCCAGTATTTGGAATTGGTCTAATCCACAAAAGTGGAGACACATTTGACCCCAATAACTACTGTGGGATATGCATCAACAGCAACCTTGGGAAATCCTCTGCATTATCGTTAACAGCAGACCTGTACATTTCCTCAGTGAAAACAATGTACCGAGTAAATGTCAAATTGGCTTTTTACCAAATGATCATATCACAGACCACATATTCACTCACCCTGCACACCTTAATTGACAGACAAATGATCCAAAACGAAGGCAAAGTCTTTTTGTGCTTTTTTGATTTCGAAAAACCCTTTGACTCAATTTGGCATGAGGTTCTACTATACAAATTGATGGAAAGTGGTGTTGGGGGAAAAACATACAACATTATAAAATCCATGTACACAAACAACAAGTCCGCAGTTAAAATTGGCAAAAAACACACACATTTCTTTCCACAGGGCCGTCGGGTGAGACATGGATGCAGCTTAAGCACCACCCTCTTCAACATGTATACCAACACCCTGCCTGACCCTACCAGAATTCGAAGTCAAATGTCTACTGTTTGCTGATGATCTGGTGCTTCTGTCACAAACCAAGGAGATATTCTGCACAGATTCTGTCAGACCTGGGTCCTGACAGTAAATCTCAGTAAGACCAAAATAATATTTTTCCAAATAAGTTCCAGTCGCCAGGACCACAAATACAAATTCCATCAAGACACTGTTGCCCTAGAGCACACAAAAAATGATATATACCTTGGCCTAAACATCAGCGCCACAGGTAACTTCCACAAAGCTGTGAACGATCTGAGAGACAAGGCAAGAAGGGTCTTCTATGCCATCAAAAGGAACATAAAATTCAACATACCAATTAGGATCTGGCTAAAAATTCTTGATTCAGTTATAGAACCCATTGCCCTTTATGGTTGTGAGGTCTGGGGTCCGCTCACCAACCAAGAATTCACATAATTTATCAAACACCAAATTGAGACTGCATGTAGAATTCTGCAAAAATATCCTCCCTGTACAATGTAAAACACCAAATAATGCATGCAGAGCAGAATTAGGCTGATACCCGAAAATGATCAAAATCCAGAAAAGTTACGTTAAATTCAACAACCACCTAAAAGGAAGCGATTCCCAAACTTTCCATAACAAAGCCATTACCTACAGAGAGATGAACCTGGAGAAGAGCCCCTAAGCAAGCTGGTCCTGGGGCTCTGTTCACAAAAACACTGAGTAAACTATCATTCTATTTGGCCCTAAACAGACCACTGTGAATGACCCAAACTTAAGGAAAGCTTTGACTATTTACAGAATCAGTGAGCATAGCCTTGCTATTGAGAAAGGCCGCTGTAGGCAGACCTGGCTTTTGAGAGAAGACAGGCTATGTGCACACTGCCCACAAAATGAGGTGAAATTTGAGCTGCACTTCCTAACCTCCTGCCAAATGTATGACCATATTAAAGAGACACACTTCCCTCAGAATACACAGATCCACAAAGAATTCAAAAAACAAATCCAATTTTGATTAACTCCCATACAGTGCCTTGCGAAAGTATTCGGCCCCCTTGAACTTTGCGACCTTTTGCCACATTTCAGGCTTCAAACATAAAGATATAAAACTGTATTTTTTTGTGAAGAATCAACAACAAGTGGGACACAATCATGAAGTGGAACGACATTTATTGGATATTTCAAACTTTTTTAACAAATCAAAAACTGAAAAATTGGGCGTGCAAAATTATTCAGCCCCCTTAAGTTAATACTTTGTAGCGCCACCTTTTGCTGCGATTACAGCTGTAAGTCGCTTGGGGTATGTCTCTATCAGTTTTGCACATCGAGAGACTGAATTTTTTTCCCATTCCTCCTTGCAAAACAGCTCGAGCTCAGTGCGGTTGGATGGAGAGCATTTGTGAACAGCAGTTTTCAGTTCTTTCCACAGATTCTCGATTGGATTCAGGTCTGGACTTTGACTTGGCCATTCTAACACCTGGATATGTTTATTTTTGAACCATTCCATTGTAGATTTTGCTTTATGTTTTGGATCATTGTCTTGTTGGAAGACAAATCTCCGTCCCAGTCTCAGGTCTTTTGCAGACTCCATCAGGTTTTCTTCCAGAATTGTCCTGTATTTGGCTCCATCCATCTTCCCATCAATTTTAACCATCTTCCCTGTCCCTGCTGAAGAAAAGCAGGCCCAAACCATGATGCTGCCACCACCATGTTTGACAGTGGGCATAGTGTGTTCAGGGTGATGAGCTGTGTTGCTTTTACGCCAAACATAACGTTTTGCATTGTTGCCAAAAAGTTCAATTTTGGTTTCATCTGACCAGAGCACCTTCTTCCACATGTTTGGTGTGTCTCCCAGGTGGCTTGTGGCAAACTTTAAACGACACTTTTTATGGATATCTTTAAGAAATGGCTTTCTTCTTGCCACTCTTCCATAAAGGCCAGATTTGTGCAATATACGACTGATTGTTGTCCTATGGACAGAGTCTCCCACCTCAGCTGTAGATCTCTGCAGTTCATCCAGAGTGATCTTGGGCCTCTTGGCTGCATCTCTGATCAGTCTTCTCCTTGTATGAGCTGAAAGTTTAGAGGGACGGCCAGATCTTGGTAGATTTGCAGTGGTCTGATACTCCTTCCATTTCAATATTATCGCTTGCACAGTGCTCCTTGGGATGTTTAAAGCTTGGGAAATCTTTTTGTATCCAAATCCGGCTTTAAACTTCTTCACAACAGTATCTCGGACCTGCCTGGTGTGTTCCTTGTTCTTCATGATGCTCTCTGCGCTTTTAACAGACCTCTGAGACTATCACAGTGCAGGTGCATTTATACGGAGACTTGATTACACACAGGTGGATTGTATTTATCATCATTAGTCATTTAGGTCAACATTGGATCATTCAGAGATCCTCACTGAACTTCTGGAGAGAGTTTGCTGCACTGAAAGTAAAGGGGCTGAATAATTATGCACGCCCAATTTTTCAGTTTTTGATTTGTTAAAAAAGTTTGAAATATCCAATAAATGTCGTTCCACTTCATGATTGTGTCCCACTTGTTGTTGATTCTTCACAAAAAAATACAGTTTTATATCTTTATGTTTGAAGCCTGAAATGTGGCAAAAGGTCGCAAAGTTCAAGGGGGCCGAATACTTTCGCAAGGCACTGTATCTACTGGATGAAATTCCACAGTGTGCCATCACAACAGCAACATTTGTGACCTGTTGCCACATGAAAAGTGCAACCAGTAAAGAACAAACACCATTTTAAATACAACCTATATTTATGTTTATTTATTTTCCCTTTTGTACTTTAATCATTTGCACATCGTTACAACACTGTATACAGTGGGGAGAACAAGTATTTGATACACTGCCGATTTTGCAGGTTTTCCTACTTACAAAGCATGTAGAGGTCTGTAATTTTTATCATAGGTACACTTCAACTGTGAGAGACGGAATCTAAAACAAAAATCGAGAAAATCACATTGTTTGATTTATAAGTAATTCATTTGCATTTTTTGCATGACATAAGTATTTGATACATCAGAAAAGCAGAACTTAATATTTGGTACAGAAACCTTTGTTTGCAATTACAGAGATCATCCGTTTCCTGTAGTTCTTGACCAGGTTTGCACACACTGCAGCAGGGATTTTGGCCCACTCCTCCATACAGACCTTCTCCAGATCCTTCAGGTTTCGGCGCTGTCGCTGGGCAATACGAACTTTCAGCTCCTTCCAAAGATTTTCTATTGGGTTCAGGTCTGGAGACTGGCTAGGCCACTCCAGGACCTTGAGATGATTCTTACGGAGCCACTCCTTAGTTTTCCTGGCTGTGTGTTTCGGGTCATTGTCATGCTGGAAGACCCAGCCACGACCCATCTTCAATGCTCTTACTGAGGGAAGGAGGTTGTTGGCCAAGATCTCGCGATACATGGCCCCATCCATCCTCCCCTCAATACGGTGCAGTCATCCTGTCCCCTTTGCAGAAAAGCATCCCCAAAGAATGATGTTTCCACCTCCATGCTTCACGATTAGGATGGTGTTCTTGGGGTTGTACTCATCCTTATTCTTCCTCCAAACACGGCGAGTGGAGTTTAGACCAAAAAGCTCTATTTTTGTCTCATCAGACGACCACATGACCTTCTCCCATTCCTCCTCTGGATCATCCAGATGGTCATTTGCAAACTTCAGATGGACCTGGACATGCGTTGACTTGAGCAGGGGGACCTTGCGTGCGCTGCAGGATTTTAATCCATGACGGCGTAGTGTGTTACTAATGTTTTTCTTTGAGACTGTGGTCCCAGCTCTCTTCAGGTCATTGACCAGGTCCTGCCATGTAGTTCTGGGCTGATCCCTCACCTTCCTCGTGATCATTGATGCCCCACGAGGTGAGATCTTGCATGGAGCCCCAGACCGAGGGTGATTGACCATCATCTTAAACTTCTTCCATTTTCTAATAATTGCGCCAACAGTTGTTGCCTTCTCACCAAGCTGCTTGCCTACTGTCCTGTAGCCCCTCCCAGCCTTGTGCAGGTCTACAATTGTATCCCTGATGTCCTTACACAGCTCTCTGGTCTTGGCCATTGTGGAGAGTTTGGAGTCTGTTTGATTGAGTGTGTGGACAGGTGTCTTTTATACAGGTAACGAGTTCAAACAGGTGCAGTTAATACAGGTAATGAGTGGAGAACAGGAGGGCTTCTTAAAGAAAAACTAACAGGTCTGTGAGAGCCGGAATTCTTACTGGTTGGTAGGTGATCAAATACTTATGTCATGCAATAAAATGCCAATTAATGACTTAAAAATCATACAATCTGATTTTCTGGATTTTTGTTTAAGATTCCGTCTCTCACAGTTGAAGTGTACCTATGATACAAATTACAGACCTCTACATGCTTTGTAAGTAGGAAAACCTGCAAAATTGGCAGTGTATCAGATACTTGTTCTCCCCACTGTATATACATATACATTTGAAATGTCTTTATTATTTTGGATCTTCTGTGAGTGTAATGTTTACTGGTCATTTTTATTGTTTATTTCACTTTTATTTATTATCTACTTCACTTGCTTTGGCAATGTTAACATGTGTTTCACATGCAAATAAAGTCCCTTGAATTGAATTGAATTGAATTGAGAGAGAGAGAGAGAGAGAGAGAGAGAGAGAGAGAGAGAGAGAGAAAAAGGTACAGAATATCCATACACATTGAAGTTCACGAGAAAAAAAGGAAACACTAAAAGGTCACGTCAGAACAGCAAAAAGGGTCAAAAGTCAAGTCATTATCGATCATGATCAAACCAGTCAATCAGCACATCAGATTTACCTAACAGCTAGCAGCAATCAAAATTCATCCATTTACTGCACTTCACAAGCTGCCCAAAATATTTAAAATAGAGATAGAGATATAGAAGGGCGCCGACAGAGATGGCCGCCTCGCTTCGCATTCCTAGGAAACTATGCAGTTTTTTGTTTTTTTACGTGTTATTTCTTACATTAGTACCCCAGGTCATCTTAGGTTTCATTACATACAGTCGAGAAGAACTACTGAATATAAGATCAGCGTCAACTCACCATCAGTACGACCAAGAATATGTTTTTCGCGACGCGGACCCTGTGTTCTGCCTTACAAACAGGACAACGGAGTGGATCCTATGCAGCGACCCAAAAAAACGACTCCGAAAGAGAGGGAAACGAGGCGGTCTTCTGGTCAGACTCCGGAGACGGGCACAGCGCGCACCACTCCCTAGCATTCTTCTTGCCAATGTCCAGTCTCTTGACAACAAGGTTAATGAAATCCGAGCAAGGGTAGCATTCCAGAGGGACATCAGAGACTGTAACGTCCTTTGCTTCACTGAAACATGGCTCACTGGAGAGACTCTATCCGAAGCGGTGCAGCCAACGGGTTTCTCCACACATCGCGCTGACAGAAACAAACATCTTTCTGGTAAGAAGAGGGGCGGGGGCGTATGCCTCATGGCCAACGTGACATGGTGTGATGAAAGAAACATACAGGAACTCAAATCCTTCTGTTCACCTGATTTAGAATTCCTCACAAACAAATGTAGACCGCATTATCTACCAAGAGAATTCTCTTCGATTATAATCACAGCCGTATATATCCCCCCCCAAGCAGACACATCGATGGCTCTGAACAAACTTTATTTAACTCTCTGCAAACTGGAAACGATTTATCCGGAGGCTGCATTCATTGTAGCTGGGGATTTTAACAAGGCTAATCTGAAAACAAGACTCCCCAAATTTTATCAGCATATCGATTGCGCAACCAGGGGAGGAAAGACCTTGGATCATTGTTACTCTAACTTCCGCGACGCATATAAGACCCTGCCCCGCCCCCCTTTCGGAAAAGCTGACCACGACTCCATTTTGTTGATCCCTGCCTACAGACAGAAACTAAAACAAGAGGCTCCCACGCTGAGGTCTGTCCAACGCTGGTCCGACCAAGCTGACTCCACACTCCAAGACTGCTTCCATCACGTGGACTGGGAGATGTTTCGTATTGCGTCAGATAACAACATTGACGAATAC
The DNA here is from genome assembly GCF_045791955.1 of Oncorhynchus clarkii lewisi. Classification (NCBI taxonomy): domain Eukaryota; kingdom Metazoa; phylum Chordata; class Actinopteri; order Salmoniformes; family Salmonidae; genus Oncorhynchus; species Oncorhynchus clarkii. Next base: position 15,558,018 of record NC_092172.1, on the reverse strand, counting down.
GCTGATTCGGTGTGCGAGTTCATTAGAACGTGCGTTGAAGATGTCGTTCCCATAGCAACAATTAAAACATTCCCTAACCAGAAACCGTGGATTGATGGCAGCATTCGTGTGAAACTGAAAGCGCGAACCACTGCTTTTAATCAGGGCAAGGTGTCTGGTAACATGACCGAATACAAACAGTGCAGCTATTCCCTCCGCAAGGCTATCAAGCAAGCTAAGCGCCAGTACAGAGACAAAGTAGAATCTCAATTCTACGGCTCAGACACAAGAGGCATGTGGCAGGGTCTACAGTCAATCACGGACTACAGGAAGAAATCCAGCCCAGTCACGGACCAGGATGTCTTGCTCCCAGGCAGACTAAATAACTTTTTTGCCCACTTTGAGGACAATACAGTGCCACTGACACGGCCTGCAACGAAAACATGCGGTCTCTCCTTCACTGCAGCCGAGGTGAGTAAGACATTTAAACGTGTTAACCCTCGCAAGGCTGCAGGCCCAGACGGCATCCCCAGCCGCGCCCTCAGAGCATGCGCAGACCAGCTGGCCGGTGTGTTTACGGACATATTCAATCAATCCCTATACCAGTCTGCTGTTCCCACATGCTTCAAGAGGGCCACCATTGTTCCTGTTCCCAAGAAAGCTAAGGTAACTGAGCTAAACGACTACCGCCCCGTAGCACTCACATCCGTCATCATGAAGTGCTTTGAGAGACTAGTCAAGGACCATATCCACCCTACCTGACACCCTAGACCACATATGTCAGAGTCAAGGCCCGCGGGCCACATCCGGCCCGCAAGAAGGTTTTTTACGGCCCCTGGGATGATCTTGATTTATTATTAGAACCGGCCCGCAGCAAGCCGGCAGCCCGCAGATCTTTTACACGCACCAATACTACATTTCCCACAATGCAAAGGTGACGCACCGAGCAGTAGGCTGCTTCATTTCAATATTTATTGGCACAGCAGTCGTCAGCATCACAGTAAAATTAACTTTCAGATACCCATCAAAAATGGCAAAACGGAAGGTGGATACTGAGAACCGGGGGTTTCAAACAAGGTGGGAGTCGGAGTATATGTTCACGAAGGTAGCTGGAAAACCTGTGTGTCTTCTGTGTGGAGAAAGTGTGGCGGTACTGAAAGAGTATAATCTGAGACGACATTATGAAACGAAACACGCGGACACACACGCGGACGCAACTGTCAAGGCCAGTTTTATTTTGGCAGAAGAGATCGCTAAATCAGCCCGGCCATTTACGGAGGGGGATTTCATCAAAAACTGCATGATTAAAGTTTGTGACGAAGTTTGCCCAGAAAAAAGGCAACTCTTTTTAAATGTGAGTCTGAGCAGAAACACCATTGCCGAGAGAGTAGACCAGTTGTCCATCAATCTAAAAGAGCAGCTTGTGAAAAAGGGAAAAGATTTTATTGCATATTCCTTGGCTGTGGATGAGAGCACCGACATTTCTGACATTGCCCAGTTGTCAATTTTCATCCGCGGAGTGGACTCCAACCTAAGCGTGACAGAGGAGTTTTTGGCTTTACGTCCTATGCATGGCACAACTACGGGGCATGATTTGTATGAAGAGGTGTCAAGATGTGTAAATGAGATGGAGCTGCCTTGGGAAAAACTCGTGGGTTTGACAACCGACGGAGCACCTGCGATGTGTGGACACAGGAGCGGACTGGTGGCGAAGATACGGGAAAAGATGCAAGAGGAAAACGCGACAGGTGAGCTGACAGCTTATCATTGTATCATACACCAGGAAGCGTTGTGCGGTAAAGCCTTGAAAATGGAGCATGTAATGAGCATCATCACGCGCACAGTTAACTTTATCAGAGCCAAAGGTTTGAATCACCGCCAGTTCAAGGCATTTCTGACGGAGTTAGAAACGGAGCATGGTGATTTGCCTTATCACACAGAGGTGCGATGGCTAAGCCAGGGAAAGGTGCTTCAAAGATGTTTCGAGCTTCGTGAGGAGATTTGTCTGTTCTTGGACAGCAAAGGGAAAGACACAACACAACTCCGAGACGAAATGTTTCTGTGTGAAATGGCTTTTCTGTGTGACATTACGAGTCATCTGAATGCAATAAACTTGCAGCTGCAGGGTCGGGATCGTGTCATCTCTGATATGTACAGTACAGTGAAGGCATTTAAAACCAAACTGACTCTGTGGGAGACGCAGATGCGGAAAGAAAATTTGAGCCACTTTCCCAGCTGCCAGACCATGAAAGAGAAGCTCTCTACCAGTGCGTTCCCGAGCACACAGTTGGCTGATAAAATAGGTATGCTTGCCGCTGACTTTCGACGCCGATTTGCTGACTTTGAAGCACAAAAAAGCAGGTTGGAACTGCTCGGTAACCCATTTGCTGTTGACGTGGAAAGCTCACCACCAAACCTCCAAATGGAGTTGATTGACCTCCAATGCAATGATGCACTGAGGGCAAAATATGCGGCAGTGGGTGCTGCGGAGTTCGCCCGTTTCCTCCCCGGCACAATGCCCCAGCTGCGCATCCAGGCTGCTCAAACGTTGTCTATGTTTGGCAGCACATACCTGTGTGAACAACTGTTTTCTTTGATGAACCTGAACAAAACATCACACAGAAGTCGACTTACTGCTGAACACCTCCACTCAATTCTGAGGATTTCTTCAGCTCAGAGCCTTACCCCGAACATTGATGAACTTGTGGAAAAGATGGGACACCACCAAGTATCACCCTCAACCTCAAACAAGTGAACATTACTGTGCAATCACATATTTAGAGTTTTTACTCAGTTCAAGTTTAAAAGTTAAAATTTAATATTTGTTTTCACTGCATGTTACTTCTCCTTAAACAAAGTGTTGTTTTTGATTAATAGATTTTTGCACTTTATTTTTTTGTATTTCAATCCAATTATATTTTAAAAATATTTCAGTTGAGTGGATGATAGAAAATTGCTATTATTGTTTTTTCTTTGAAGTAAATTTAGCCCACTTTTGCTAAAATAGAAAATATAGTCTACTGATGGTGCCTTGAATACCGGTTTCTTTCATTTAATGTTCATGTTATGGGGATATTTATATAAAGGAAATTTGTCTTTTGTGTCTGTTGAAAATTAAAGATTACTGACAGAGCCATAAGAAAATATTGCTTTATTTATCTGATCATATTGTAATATATTTGTTAGGTTTTCAGTAGGTTCAATTAGGTTCACTAGACTATATGCGTCATTTAAAAATTTTTCAATGAACATTCGAACAGTCCGGCCCTCGTCTTGTAGCTGATTTTTTTATTTGGCCCTCCGTCCATTTGACTTTGACACCCCTGCCCTAGACCCACTCCAATTTGCTTACCGCCCAAATAGGTCCACAGACGATGCAATCTCAACCACACTGCACACTGCCCTAACCCATCTGGACAAGAGGAATACCTATGTGAGAATGCTGTTCATCGACTACAGCTCGGCATTCAACACCATAGTACCCTCCAAGCTCGTCATCAAGCTCGAGACCCTGGGTCTCGACCCCGCCCTGTGCAACTGGGTACTGGACTTCCTGACGGGCCGCCCCCAGGTGGTGAGGGTAGGCAACAACATCTCCTCCCCGCTGATCCTCAACACTGGGGCCCCACAAGGGTGCGTTCTGAGCCCTCTCCTGTACTCCCTGTTCACCCACGACTGCGTGGCCACGCACGCCTCCAACTCAATCATCAAGTTTGCGGACGACACAACAGTGGTAGGCTTGATTACCAACAACGACGAGACGGCCTACAGGGAGGAGGTGAGGGCCCTCGGAGTGTGGTGTCAGGAAAATAACCTCAC